>NC_083233.1:13585123-14220123 GCF_032191835.1 Heteronotia binoei
AGCTGTTCAAGTGAGTGCAGCATCCAAAGGAGACAAGACCCTGAAAGTAGATCTAGATGGGTATACATAAAGATATATTTTTTTATAAAGAACACAGTATATTTTAAAACTTAATACATGCTTAAAATGTTAGCACTCGTTGGTCTTAAAGGTGCTTTCTTTGTATTTCTCCCATGGGATCCAGGGAACTGGGCAAAGGAAGCTGTGGCTCTTTCCTTCCTTCTTGGGGGGGGGGGGAGGGAGAGGAGCCTCAGCCAATAGAAGGAAGAGGGGCTTGGCTCAGTAGCTCTGCTGTGCGATTGAGAGAGCCTGGCAAAGCAAGCTCTCCCACCTCCCTTCCTCCCCAAGGGAGGAGCCTCAGCCAATAGAGAAAACAGAGGTTTTGCTCTGTAGCTCCTGTGCAATTGAGCAAGCCTTGCAAAGGAAGCAAGATATACAGAGAAGGAAGCAGATGACAACCAATTGCTTGGGGGCCTGATAGGAGCCCTCTGGGGGCTGATTCGGCCCCCAAGCTGCATGTTTGACACCTAGAGGCTCCTATGAGCCGGGCAGGAACTACCTTTAAACATGAAGTCCCACGCACAACAGCCGCTCAAATGTTTCCCACTGATTGCTCTTTGCGTTTGCTGTGGGGATCCCTCGATAACAGACAGATCTGTTGGCTATTGCAATGCCTTCATCCTTCAGAAACAGACAGGGCTTTTGGCCCCTCGCTACGGCACGAAGTACACGTTTGCTTCATAGCCCTGGGAATACACCCAGGATCGGTAACCTAGCCGAGAGGCAGAAATATTCAGCCACGAAAACACGTGTTCTTTTGATTCCTAGAATGCTGCAGAGGGGATTAATAGAGCGGCCCACCACCCTGGGAACTGTGCACTCTCTCCCCCCCATTAGATCAGCAACTAATGCGGAGGCAGCGCACTCTTAGCGGAGAAGAGACAAAAGGGGCTGCCAAAAATTCGCCTTTTCTCTCTCTCTCTTCAACTGGGTAAGCCAGAGAATATTTAGGCTGCAGAAGGAAATGGCGTAGGGGGTGACAGAGACAGCTGGAACATGTATCGTGTGCGTTTCTTCCCTCTCCTCCCCCCCCCCCTCCCAAATATAGCACAATGTTGTTTTCCTCGCTTTGAGAACACTGCAAGAGGGGCAGTCACATTTTGCTGAGTTAATGTGGCACATGGCCACCTCAGGAGCACAGAAAGCTGCTTTTCCCATGGCTGGCTGGGCCAAACTTCCTCCCTCTCTATCAACTGAAGGGAGGGGGGTTGTTTTGTTTTTCTCTCGCTCGCTTTCGATTGGATTCCGATAAGGGGGGGGGGGACTTGAATAACGCTTTCAACTAGATTTCTGGCCTTTCCATTTCCAAAGCCGTTCGAACGCAGCTGAGTTTAGATAGAGGCGGATGACTCAGGGATAAGCACCCCCTTCTGAGGGAATGCTAGGACAGGGATATCAAGTTGTCAGGAATCCTCACTCACCCATTCCTCCGGGGACTGAAGGGCACACACGCAGGGCCTTTTTTTTTGTAGCAGGAACTCCTTTGCATATTAGGCCACACACCCCTGATGTAGCCAATCCTCCTGGAGCTTCCAGTAGGGCCTATATTAAGAGTCCTGTAAGCTCTTGGAGGATTGGCTACAGCAGGGATAGGGCTTCCAAGCCCCCAGTCTGGGGGGAGATTCTCCACCCGGGAGGTTTCCAACCTGCCAGCCCACATTGGGCCGCCGGGGGGGAACCTCCCCTGATGTTGTCGGCGTGATGATGTCACCCAGAAGTGACGTTTTCGTGCTGGTGCCGCCGTGCGGCGGCTGCTCTAGATGTTTCCAGGAAAACTGGTTTTCCAGGACGCGCTAGCCATTTGGGAGGGGGAAACTCTACGGTACCATAGAGCTTTCCCCTCACAAATGACTAGAGCGTCCAGGAAAACCATAGATTTTCCCTCAGAAATGCCTAGAGCGGTTGCGAGTGCCATTGCCAGTGCGATGATGTCAGTTCCAGGTGACGTCACTGCATCACATGCGCTTTGTGCGTGCTCAAAAGTCCCCCACCGGAGAGCGGAGGGGACTTGGTAACCCTCAGGGAGGTGTGGCCTAACATGCAAAGGAGCTCCACACACCCTTCATCAGTTCCCCTGCTCAAGTTGCCAGCTCTGGTTGGGAAATTCCTGGAGATTTGGGGGCGGGGTGGAGTCTGAGGAGAGAAAGCTTTGGGGAGGGAAGGGCACCATTCCATATAGACCTCCTTCCAAAGTAGCCCTTTTCTCCAGCGGAACTGATCTTTGTTGCCTGGAGATCAGTTGTCATTCTGGGAGATCTCCAGCTGCCACCTGGAGGTTGGCAAGTCTCCTCTTCCCCCAACACTACCATCTTCTCAGGGTTCCCAGCATCCCTTGGAAGAAGAAGCAGGAAGAGGCTGGTCAGCAGCTTGTACTTGGGAGTTCCTTCTCTGCTCTTGTTTTTTTTTTTTTTTTGCACCGGTCTGTTTTTCTGCACCGGTCTGCTTTGCTCCTTTGCTTCCTCTCTGCCTTGCCCAAACCTACCCTCTAGAACTCTGATTGGTCTCTGCTGTTGTGACCCGTCAAAACAACGAGGACACTTTCTAAATCAAGGCAATGCATGGATGTGCCAGTTTAAAGGAAGGAAGTGAAATTTAAAGGAGCTGGGATGTCAAAATCCAGATACACTAGGGGAAGACACATAATTTCTACCTCCCCAAAATATGCAAACGTAAGCCAAGTTCAACATAAAGCTGTCCATCCCTGTAAATACAGAAAACATTTGAAAATAAAATATCTGAAGTTCTGATGTTAAATGTTTAATGCGTGCAATAAAAGGTAAAAGGTAAAGGTAGTCCCCTGTGTAAGCACCAGTCGTTTCCGACTCTGGGGTGATGTTGCATCATGACATTTTCACAGCAGACTTTTTACAGGGTAGTTTGCCCCGTAAGAGCCCCGTGATGCAGAGTGTTAAAGCTGCAGTACAGCAGTCCTAAGCTCTGCTCACGACCTGAGTTCGATCCCTGGTGGAAGCTGGGTTTTCAGGTAGCCGGCTCCAGGTTGACTCAGCCTTCCATCCTTCCGAAGTCGGTCAAATGAGTACCCGGCTTGCTAGGGGGAAACCGTCGATGACTGGGGAAGGCAATGGCAAACCACCCCGTAAAACAGTCTGCCGTGAAAACCTTGTGAAAGCAATGTCACCCCCGAGTCGGAAACGACTGGTGCTTGCTTGCACAGGGGACCTTTTCTTTCCTTGCTATTGCCTTCCCCAGCCATCTACGCTTTACCCCCGGCAAGCTGGGTGCTCATTTTACCGACCTCGGAAGGCTGAGTCAACCTTGAGACGGCGACCTGAACCCAGATCGAACTTAGGTCGTAAGCAGAGCTTGGACTACAATACTGCAGTTTATCACTCTGTGGCACGGGGCTCTCATGCATGCAATAACAAAATGCACTCACGTGTTTGATTGCATCGGGAGAGGGGATCTCATTAGTGAGTGTTTGTGTTGCCCCCCAAATGGCTAGCAAAATGTATCTGAATTTCGCTCGACATACATGGAATCTGAGCAGCGAGTCAATCCCATGCAGATATCTCCCTTCTATAACAAAGATATCCATTGATCCATGGGGGATGCAGTACTCCACACTACACCCTCTCAGAGACACAATCATAGTATAATTTCATTATATTCCTTGTTTACAAAGTGTGTAATTAAAAGGAGAGCAAGTTTGGTGTAGTGGTTAAGTGTGCGGACTCTTATCTGGGAGAACCAGGTTTGATTCCTCACTCCTCCACTTGCACCTGCTGGAATAGCCTTGGGTCAGCCATAGCTCTGGCAGAGGTTGTCCTTGAAAGGGCAGTTGCTGTGAGAGCCCTCTCCAGCCTCACCCACCTCACAGGGTGTCTGTTGTGGGGGAGGAAGGGAAAGGAGATTGTAGGCCGCTCTGAGACTCTGTCCTTGAAAGGGCAGCTGCTGTGAGAGCCCTCTCCAGCCCCACCCACCTCACAGGGTGTCTGTTGTGGGGGGGAGGAAGGTAAAGGAGATTGTGAGCCGCTCTGAGACTCTTCGGAGTGGAGGGCAGGATATAAATCCAATATCTTCTTCTTCTTCTTCTTCTTCTAAAATGTGGAATTTGCTGCTTAAAGATGTAGTGATGGCCACAGGGACAGATAGCTGTAAAAGGGGTTTAAGATAAATTCATGGAGGATAAGTCTATCAGTGGCTACTAGTCATGGTGATTGAAGTCCAGAGGCACTCAACTTCTGAATCCCAGAGTCAGGAGGCTACATCAACCTCTATGCCCCGTTGCTGGCTCTCCAGAGGAACTGGTTGGCCACGGTGTGAGGCAGGATGCTGGATTAGATGGGCCACTGGCCTGATTCAGCAAGGCTTTTATGCTCCTGAGTTGCAAGAAATTAACTGGTTCATGTACAGGGCTTACACTGTATAAAAGCCACGCTCGATGGTGTGGATTATGTGCTATCAAGTCATCTCTGACTTAATGGTGATTGTAGGAATGAATGACTTCCCAAATGTCCTATTGTTGACAGCCTTGCTCTTTTCCTACCAGCTGAAGGCCACAGCTCCCTTGTCAATCCACCTCATGCTGGGTGTTTCTTTTCCCCCTTCTTATGTTCTTAACCCTGAGGGTATTATTCAGGATGGTTCCACATTAGACTTCAGCTGTTAATGGGCCCTTCATTATGCGCCTTGGCATGTGCAGGCCTCCGTCATTCTTGAAGGAGAGCTGTTTGGTTCTGTGGCTGTGCGTTGAGTTGAGTCGCCAGGCAAACCATGCCAAATTTCACACAGTGTATTGCTCAGAACAAGCTACTATGACTGGTGTCTGACTCCTCGTTTTTCTTCTTGTTTGCTGGCTGCCTTTTGTTAAACATCGTCTGGGTGGTTTAAGAACTACATTTTTGAGTGGGCGTGGCGTCGCACGCATAGGGAATGGACGCCTGAAAACAGAGCTCCTTACTTACCCCTGCCAAATCCACTTAAGCAAGCGCCCAGCGTTGTTGTTTGTTTTCTTTTTTTTCTTTAATTAGTATGGGAACAGTAGATGGTCAAAAATCCAGATCAAAAAGAAACCCAAGGAACTCTGTTAAAGACTATTTTCCCAAAAAGCCTAAGGCTAAGGCCTCAGGAAAAGCAAGCAGCCCTGCAAGCAAGATGGCGTCGGGAGAAGGGGAAAACACAGCAGCAGACCTAGCTTCATTTCGTTCTGAGGTAATGGAGGCTTTTCAAAAACTGGAAAAAAATATGACTGACAAAATATCTGCCATGATCCAGCCCCTTTCTGCTCAGTTGGAGGGTTTCAAAACGTCCTTAGAGAAGGTGGCAGAGACTGCAGATTCTGCTTTTAACATGGCATGTGCTGTGCAGGAGGACACTCAGTATTTTTATAAAAGAGATGATTGGGCCACTGATAAAATTATTGCACTTGAGAACCAACTGAAAATGGGGAATGTTAAAATTCGCGGGCTCCCCGAGAACTCTGCCTCTCCCTCTGACCTAAAATCTCTTATAGCCTCCTGGCTATCAAAGGCATTGGGTTTTTCTGAATCTGATCTTTGTGCCCTGGAGGCTGCATATAGAATTGGCCCTTTGCGCAGACAGAAAACTTCGTTGCCTAGGGACATTTTAGTCCATTTCTCTTCTGCCTCAGTTAAATCCAAGCTGCTGCAAAAAGCCCGGGCTATAAATCCACTTCTGCTAGGAGATTACAACATCCAAATTCTACAGGATTTGTCTTCTGAAACCTTGCAAAGGCGGAAAATTTTGAAGCCAATTATTGAAATCCTGAACAGGGAAAACATCAGATATCGATGGGTTGCTTCGTACAAGCTGCAAGTTACTGTACAGGATCGGTCGTTTGTTGCTGGAGGCCTTGACTCAGGCCTAAGCATGCTGAGAGATTTGAATCTTCCTGTTCCCACCGGCCTAGAAGCAGTTTCACATGTTCACTCAATAACTTCAGACACTAGATGGTGTCGTGTGCCTATGAACCGTCCTGATCGGCCTGTTTCTCCTAGAAGCTAAACACTGGAACTGTTGCTATGCAGAAATCTTCCCTTTTTTGTGTGGATTCTTGACGTCCCCCCCCCCCTTTTTTTTTTTTTTTTCCTGACATATAAGCTTTGCCTACTGAACTGCTGACTTATAAGCTTTGCCTACGTGTAACTCTGTCACGGCTTAGAAATATGCTGATGATTGTTTCGTGCCTATGAAGCAATGTTTATATACGAAATTGGGGGGTCCCCCCCCCTTTTTTTTTTTTGGTTATTTATATCTTTTGAACACAATGTTATGAATGTGAGGGAGTTATTAATTCAATTCAACTCATTAAAGGAAATCTTCTTGGTTGATTGGGTATGCATGATTGGAAGAATGGGGAGACTTGGAATATATGGTTTGAGTAGGAGCTGGAATGGGGAGGCTGGGTGTTGAGTGAGGGAGTGGGAGAGAGGGAGGGAGAGAGAGTGAGTGAGGGGGGGTAGATCAGAGTGAGAAACTTGAATAGTATGATTAGGGTTTTATATCAATATATTTCTTTCTACTATGAGTTAATGAATTGTCAGGACCTTTTCCCTTCCTGTGTGAATTGTTGAATGGAAATGAATCTGTGAGACAGAGGGTGGGTAGGGAATGTATGTGTGTGTCAGTTTGTGCCTTATGCTACTATGAAGGTTTGGAAACTTGTTTCCCTCACCATCATATCTCCCTACATAGGCTTATAAGTGGCTGAAGGATAGTTGGTGGGGAGTGTTTGGGGAGACCAGTATTTAATAGCGTTCATAGTTCTGTTTAAAGTTTCATTGTATTTTTATCATAGTGTCTTAAGTCTTACAATAACTTTGTGATCGAGATCTGATGCTGTTACACATGGTATATTAGTTTGCCTGTAATTATCTTTAATTCACTAACCTGAGTTGGTAAAAGGCACAGGTTTTATTATATGTGGCTTTCTAGGCATTTTAGCCTTGACTCGATCAGCTTTGTTTGGCCTTTCATTATAAACTTTCTATACATTCGGCTCTGTTATTCTGTTTATAAATTTTTATTTTTGCTGGGTTGATAGTGTTAAATATAAGCATTTTTGGCAGAGAGGGAGAATGGAGAACTTCAGTTTTTTTTAATTAGCTCCATTTGGTAGTTGTTGCTAGTTGTGTGGTGTCTTCAGTAACGAAGACTTCCGCTTCAAATTTATCCTTTTAAGTAAATAGTTGTTGTTTTCCCAAGTTTGGGTTAACAGAGTTGGAGGGTGAGTTAGTGGCTAGTGTCTGTTAATGCTAGACCACTGGTGTTGGTTATGGTTTTTTGTTTGTGTTACGGGCAGCATAACTGTATTGAATTATTATGGATTTAGTTGGAAGTTTTTTAAAGCCTTTGATCTGAAATCTGTCCTCATACCTTTGAAATTGATCTACAGGATTCGCCTCTAGCTATCCTGGTGGCACCTGGGTTCAAAGCTATGAATTGCAATAATTTTGATAACCTTGGTTATTTCCTCTTTCAATTATGGCAGAGTGCCACTTGAAATTTCTATCTCTAAACTGTAATGGGCTAAATAATTTAATTAAGAAAAAACGGTTGCCTCTGCCATCTCTCATCAGAAACCAGATATAGTTTTTTTGCAAAGAAACTCACCTTAAGGGTAACCAGCCCAAGGTCTTCCAGTCAAAATTTTTTGCTCATCATTTCAAGCTTACGGGTCCTCCAAAGCAAGAGGTGTGGCCATCTTAATAGGTAAATCAGTCCAATTCACTTTTGAAAATTCCTCCAATTGACCCTAGGGGTCGGTATATTTTTATCAATGGGGGTCTTTAATGGTAGCCCTTATACTCTGGCATCGGTGTATGCTCCCAAATGATGGACAAATTGCATTTATTAAAGATACGTTGTCACAACTTCAAACTTTTTCATAAAGGGCCCATTATTTGTGAGGGAGATCTCAACTATGTTGTCAATCCTTCTTTAGATAGATCTCAAAAAAGCCTGCCTACCTCTATCTGCCAATAAATGGTCTCAATCAAAAGATTCGAATGGCCAAAATGATTTAGCTCAAATCTTTCAATCCTATAATCTGTCAGACATTTGGAGAAGCAGGCATCCAAAAAGAAAGAGACTATACCTTCTTTTCTTCTCGTCATTCAAACTTATTCCAGAATAGATTTCTTTTAGTTTCGGATTCTATTTCTAACCTTTTTTTTAAAGTAGACATTGGCCCAATGATTTGGTCTGATCATGCATGGTTGGAAGGTTATATGTCAGGAATCACTGAAAGATCTTTTTCTTTTAATTGGAGATTGGATAGTAAACTACTGTCTATGAAATCGGTTACAGATTCCATTGAAAAAGACATTAAAGAATTTTTTCAATTCAATACTGAGTGTGGGAGTACCTCAGCATATAGTTTGGGACTCGTTTAAAGCTGTAATTCGTGGCAGATTTTTGGCTATTGCCTCTTCGTATATAAAAGAAAAAGACAAAATTAGATCAGATTTGGTTGCCAACATTACCAAATTGGAAGAGAATTTAAAAAATTTGGTAGCAAAAAACTTATTCAAAACTTCTTATAGAAAGGAAAAAATTAGAATATTTTGACGTCTCCAAGATTCAAAAACAAATGGCTTATATAAAACAAAAATATTGGTTTCGAACTCCTCAATCCCTTAAACTCCTATCATGGAAGGTTTAAAAGAGAATATCCTCAATGGCTATTTCTTCCATTCGTTCTAAATCCGGTACCTTGAAACATTCCACTAAGGATATTGTAGGAGTTTTTTTTAAAAATACTATTCATCTCTATATTCTCCCAGCATCCAGCATTCAGACCTTATTTCATCTTTTTTAGACACTCACTCAGTTATTAAGCCTGTTTCTCCTGAGGTTAAATCCCTTTTGGACAAACCTTTTACTGCACTTGAAATACAGGAGACTATCAAGTCTATGAAATCCAATAAATCTCCAGGCCGAGATGGCTTCTATACCAGAATTTTATAAAATTTTTAATACTTTGTTGGCTCCCATCTTGGCGGACGCCTGTAATCAGTTTGTACAGTCTGGTTCTTTTCCAGTTACTTGGTCACAGGCAAAAAATCATTCTTCTTCCAAAGAAAGACAAAAGACTTGCTAGACCCTAGTTCATACAGGCCGATATCGCTCCTTAATTGCGATTACAAGATTTTATACAGCAGCCCTGGTGGCTAGGCTTAATACTTTTATAGGGAACTACATTCATCCTGACCAATCGGGCTTTATCCCACACCGTGAGTTAACGGACAATACTAGAATGGTCCTTTGATGTTATTCAATACTGCCGGAAATTTAATATTGAGTCTTCCTTTATCTTGTCTATTGATTTTGAAAAGCCTTTGATTCCGTTGAAGTTCCTTATCTTACAACCTTACTGCAGAAAATGAATTTTGGCCCGAATTTTCTGAAGATAATCCATTCTTTATATAAGTCGCCTTCTGCTATTCTTTCTATTAATAATTTGGATTCTGAAGAATTTAATCTTTTCAGAGGGACGAGGCAAGGTTGCCCCATGTCTCCTCTGCTTTTTGCAATCGCAATTGAACCTCTTGCTAATGCTATCCGTAATACCAATATTATGCTGGTATCCCTATTAGAAAGAAACAAATTAAGGTGTCTTTGTTTGCAGATGACCTAGTGCTTTTTGTTACAAAACCTAAGACTTCTTTACTCAGCTGTCTTTGATTTATTATCTGTATTTTCTTCTATATCGGTGTCTTCGAGTAAACCCATCTAAAACCATTCTTATCCCATCACAATTTCAGATGCTCTCCAAGATTCCATCTACTCAAATTATCACTTCAAAAAATGGATAGATATTGGACATATTTGGGGATCAATATACCTTTAAAATTGGGAGATATTTTTAAAGTCAATCATCATTTATTGATTAAGGACATTCTTACTATGCAAAAGAAAAAAATTCTTCACTCATTCCCTGGAATGAAAAATTCAGATTATTAAATCTTTTATTTTCCCCAAATTTCTGTTTTTATTTCGAGCCATTCCTATTCTTATTCCTGAGGACTTATTTGTGGGTTGGCGTCGTTCGTTCTTAAGATACATTTGGAACAAGGGCTTATCTAGAATAGGGTATGCAACTCTTATTCGTTCTAAATCCTCAGGTGGTCTGGCTCTTCCGGATCTGCATAAATTTTATGAAGCTGCCATTTTAGGAGGCCTTGTCAGATACCATGATGCTGATTTAAATTCAGGCTGGAAGGTCCTAGAAGATACCTATCTAAATAACAAATCATTTCAATCTACATTATGGGAATTTCCAAAGAAGAGACCTCCTAATATCTCCTCCAACCTTTTCCTTAAAGCCATTTTTCAGATTTGGGACAAACGCCGCCTCTTTTTAGCCCCTCCTATGTCTCCACTATCTCATTTTATGGATGTTTCTTGGTTTCAACCGGGGTTTTTTTACAAGTCTTTTCCAATTTGGAAAAAATATAATCTTTATAGGTTTGTGGATATTTTGTCCAATGGAAAAGTGCTCGACAAAAAATCTTTAGAAGAGAAAACTGGTGGGACAAAAATCCCATGGTTTGAATACTTGCAAATTAACAACTTGGTGACATCACTCTCAAAGAAATACAATTTCAATCGACCTCTTACTTTCTTTGAATCCTTGCTACAATCTCCTTTTTTAAAGCGGAAGGGACTGATTTCATTTATCTATAAGGGTTTGCTAGACATTGATGCTGTTGATTTGTTATCCTATCAAGAAATTTGGCAAAGGAATAGTTCAATTAATTTTCAGGAGGATGTTTGGCAACAAATCTGGTCATCTCCTTCGTTTGTTTCAAAATCATTGAATATACAATTACAAACTCAAAAAATTTTGTTCCGGTGGTATTTAACACCTCAGAGATTAAGTCATATGGCGATAAATCAATCCTCCAAATGTTGGAAAAATTGTGGAGAGGTGGGCACATTTATACACTGCTGGTGGTCTTGCCCGAGGGTGCAGTCGTTTTGGGCAGTAATTGTGGCAAAAATCAAGGATATCACGGGCTATAGTTTACCCTTAAGATTGGAACTCATTTTGCTTGACTGTTGGAAAGGTATTTCTATTACTTCTCTCAATAAATCCCTGATATCCCTTTTACTAGCTGCTGCTAAAATGGTGTTAGCCCAATTTTGGAAATCTCCCAATATTCCTCCAGTTAAAGCCTGGTATGCTAAAATCTGGGAGGTCTATGCTATGGACAAGATAGCAGATAGTTTATGCAATATAAATAATTCAGAAGGTAATGATTCTCTGATGTACAAGTGGCTTCCATTTCTTAAATTTTCTTTTAGTCCTGTAGATCAGATGCGTACATGTATTCCTGGTAGATATTATGACATTATTAATTTGATGTAATTAACATATGGACAGAGTACTTATTTTTTAATTCAGCTGCCAAGTATGTATGTATGTGTGAATGTATGTATGTGTTGTTTTGTTTGTATTTTGTGTATATATATATATATTCTGTTTTCTACTGGTATGCTATGCTTATACACAAAGAATGATTGCAGATACAGTCATTGATTGCTTTATTTGTATGTTTACTAAATTCAATAAAAAAGTTTTTGGACATAAAAAAAAAAAAAAAAAAAAAAAAAAAAGAACTACATTTTTATCTGGCCATTCCTCCAAGGAATGCTTTCTCTAGAGAGCCAGTTTGGTGTAGTGGTTAAGTGCGTGGACTCTTATCTGGGAGAACCAGGTTTGTTTCCCCACTCCTCCACTTGCACCTGCTGGAATGGCCTTGGGTCAGCCATAGCTATTGCAGGAGTTGTCCTTGAAAGGGCAGCTGCTGTGAGAGTCCTCTCCAGTCCCACCCGCCTCACAGGGTGTCTGTTGTGGGGGAAGGAGATATACGAGATTGTCAGTCGCTCTGAGTCTCTGATTCAGAGAGAAGGGCAGGGTACAAATCTGCAGTCTTCTTCTTCTGAACTGGGTTTGATTCCCCACTCCTCGCACCTGCTGGAATGGCCTTGGGTCAGCCATAGCTCTGGCAGAGGTTGTCCTTGAAAGGGCAGCTGCTGGGAGAGCCCTCCCAGCCCCACCCACCTCACAGGGTGTCTGTTGTGGGGGAAGGAGATATAGGAGATTGTGAGCCGCTCTGAGTCTCTGATTCAGAGAGTGTGGGATATAAATCTGCAGTTCTTCTTCTCTATTTTCACAATAACCCTGTGATGTAGGTTAGGCCAATTGCTGGGCAAAGGTCATCCCGTTATATTAATGTCGGGATGTAGATTTGGAACCCGAGTCCAGCCTATAATTGCAATCAGTACACCCATTGCTCTGGAACAGGGGTGGTCAAACTGTGCTTGAGAGCCACATGTGGCTCTTTCACACATATCGTGTGTCTCTCAAAGCCCCCAGTTGGCAGACTTGGAAAAGGCATTTCTCTCTTTAAATCACTTCTCCAAATCGAGCCAAACCAGTTTGCGGCTTGAAGAATTTCAAGTTAAAGTTGTTTTCTTTCCACCTCTCCCTCCCCCATCTATTTGCTTGTCTGCCTGCTTGTCTTCCTTCCTTCCCGTCTTGGGGCTCTCAAACATCTGATGCTCACGTCTTGCGGCTCTCAAACATTTGACCTTTATTCTATGTAGCTTTTACTTTCAGCAAGTTTGGCCACTCCTGGAATATATATTGGACTTGCGATGGATGTGTTTGTAGGAGGGGAGCTGTTTGATATTATTTCCTTTTTTTCAGAGTTGCAAACTGCTATCTGGAACTGCATAGGATGAAAAGCCAGACAGAGATGTTTTAAGTAAACACAGCTAAATGCACCAGTGAATTGCCGTCCAATTTACCGAGGGCCTGCGGGCCACCAGAAGCTGCACAGAGGAAGCGGATCCTCCCCCGACCCAGTTAGTCCCTTTAACTTTTCGGACTCAAGAATGCAGCATTACTTAGACTCAGTTAACCTTGAACGGGAACAGCGCCTGAACTTTTGCTCTCCACCCCCCCCCCCCTGCGTAAACTTCGTAATGCCACCGACTTTAAAGAATTTGCACACCCGCCAAGAATTTGCACCCGCCCACGTGCGCCCCGGAGGAGCATCTCTCCCAAGAGCTGCGCGCGTCCAAATTTCATTTCGGTTTCCAACCACTTTCGCACTAGCCCTTGAATCCTGGTTTATCTCTGTCCCCAAAACCGACATTCTCCTCGACAATCCTAGAATCACAGTTTCTCTCATTCTATCATTCCAGGGCAGAACGCTAGTCTGGGGGGGGACAAGGCGAAACCACGCTTGAAGGTCGTTTCGGAAGCCCTGCGGTTGGAGGCACCTGCCGCCCTCGTCCGCCCAGCCCGGCCTCCTCTTCACCCGGCGAGGCGCTTAGGCTCCGACTCGAAGCCTGCCTCCAACACGGATCTGGCGCCTTCCTTGCAAAAAAAAAAATACGGGGGTGGGGGAAGAGGCCGGGATCCGGAGTCACTGCAGTTTTGCAAATCTGCAAAGGCATCCATCCCATAGGGCTGGCTCGTGGAGGGGAGGGGGGAGTTCCGCCTGTACCTGCTCTCGAGAAGCGCCCCCCACCCCCGGTTGCCGGTCAGCTGGCGGCTGCGGGGGTCGGAGGGTCCGGGGCGCGCACGTGCTTGCTTTTGTTGCCGGGCCCGGGCGGCGTCACGTGCCCCGACGGCTGGCCTCGCCTTGGCGGGCTGGGGCGCCGCCCGTGCGTGTCACCGATCAATGTCATGACTTCCTCCTCCTCGGGCTTCGGCGGCGGCGGCTGCAGCAGCAGCAGCAGCATCGGGAGCCGGCGGCGGGGAGCCGAGCGCGGCTAGCGGGCGGCCAGGCAGCCGGGACCTTTCCTGCCTCCCTTCCCTCCCGGGGTGCCGTGCAAGGCGGGCGGGCAGCCAAGATGAGCGCGGCGGGGCACGTCGTTTGCACGGGCTGGCTCATCAAATCGCCCCCGGAGAAGAAGCTGAAGCGATACGTGAGTGCTCCCGAGCCTGGAGAAGAAAGAATATATATATATATTGGGGGGGGGGGGGGTGGTTGGGGGGGGGAGCGCCGCTTGCCTTGTGTGCCGGGTTTGCATCTTCTGCTTTCTCGGTCGTTTGCAGCAGCTCAACTCGAGCAAATCGTGGGCAGTTTGCAGAGAGAGGGCTTTGTGTGTGTGTTTGGGGGGGGGGGGGGTGAGGTGTGTGTCTGTGTGTGTGTGTGGGGTTGGGAGTTTTGAAGGCAACAAAAGCAAAAGCTTGCAAAAGCAGTCTCCCCCCCCCCTTCCCTCCCTCACCCACTTTGGCCCCCCGACTTGAGCAATGGGGGCGGTGTGGGTTATGCAACCGTGCAAGCAAACCCACATTTTCTGTTTCAGTGATAAGGTGCCTGTTTTGCAACCCGAATGCAGTCGCGTGTTGACGCTGCCCGGGAGGCTTGCGAAGAACTTCTCGCCCTCGGGGGGGGGGGGGCGGAGAGGGAGAGGCGGCGACCAAGAGTCCCAGCCTCCCTCGACGGGGGCTTTCCCCCTGCGCCACTGTAGCAGCCTGGGCTCCTGCCCTAGGGCGGGGGGTGCCCAGAGGTTGCTTGCTTCTTCTCTGGATGCATTTCTCCAGTGGGTTGCATCCGTTGGAATGAGCCGCGTATCGCTCGGATGCAAAGTTCAGTGGGGGTGTGGGAAGGTTCACATCGCCGAGGCTGGGAGCCAGCGGCCTTCCCCCTCGGGTGGGCTGCGACGACGTCTTGCACAGAGCGACACTGTGGCTGCGATCACACCCCTAATGCACTTGCGACCCACTTTCGGGACGCTTCCCAATATCGAGTTTTGCCAGTTCACGCAATACAATCTAGTTGGAAAGTCTAGAAATGGAAACTGATTTTTTTTAATGTATAATATCTTATACTGTACCCAAGCTGAATTGTATACTTCGGTTTTTCTAGTGCCACTTGTTACTTGTTTTCCTTTATTTTTTTTTTTTGGATGGGTCTCTGACTGCATTACATTTGACTTGACTAATTGGAAAGTGGATTGGAAGTGCGCTGCTTAGTGTGCCTGTTTGCAGCCTGTATCTGGTTTGGTGAACTGATGCAGCGTGAAACTGTGTCTGTTTTGCGCTGTGAGAAACTGTATGCCCCCCCCCCCCCCCAAGCAACATCACATTGTGAAAGTGTTTACAAAAAAACCGACAACCTTGCAGAGTTGCACAGAAGCCGTAGCATGCCGCAGAGAAAACAACCTTTCTTTAGCAAGGCCGGCTCTGCCACTAGGCAAACTAGGTGGCTGCCTAGGGCGCCAGCCCTTTGGGGGCACCGAATTGGGCACCTCCCATGAGACTCAGTCACATTATCAGTGTGTGTGTGGAGGGGCAGAAGTTAGCCTTGGCTAGGGTGCCAGACAGTCTCAGGCCGGCCCTGTTCTTCAGTCTTCCTGCAGCCTGGGCAGATGCTTTCTTCTGTCCCTTAGCAAATTGTTCCCCCCCCCCCCCCCTTTTCCAAGCCAGGCTTCTCTGTCAAGCCTGTTCTTCTCCAGGTTTGTCCGGTTCTGTCTCCTTTTGCCTGTCAGTCACCTGGGCGGAGGTCACGCAGCTTTGGTGCTCTGGGAGGGCTGAATGAAACGTGCAGTGGGCGGGAGCAGCAGAGGGACTCCCCAGGGCAGAGCACATGGGCTTTTCCTGGCTGTTGACAGGGGGAGGGGGATGCAAGAAATAACATTTTGCGCCTCTCTAGCAAGAAGAGATGCTTCAACCTTCTGGGCTGCCTCTTCCCTGGGTTTGTGCGCACACCTCTTGTGCAGAGCATCCCCATTCCTCCCCTACCTCTCAAAACAAATGCATACTTTGGGGGGGGGGGGAGGAAGGCTCTGAGAATGTACCTTCTGAACAATCTGACTGTTTCCCTTGCTTGCTTTGCTCGGTGGAGCTTCTCTTTCTGACTTTAAATAACCATTCCAGCCAGTCTCCAGGGAGCTGCATATAAATAGCAATCCGTAGTGTCTTTGGATTTGATTTCCTAGGGCTTGCTGAGACACTGGTGGGCCTATTTGGAGTAAGAAATGCGGCAAAGAACCATTATGTAGTAACCACCGCACAGACGCACACACAGTATAACATCACCCAGCTGATATTGTTAGCGACTGTTCACAGTGAGCCCATTTGAATGACTCAGAAGGCAATCCACGCACTTTTTTGACATGCTTGCTTTGCATTTCTGACAGGCAGCCGGCGTGCAGGCCTGGCCCAAGGAGTGCAGAAGGGTTTGGGGGTGCAGGCTCCCCATAGGCAGAGTGGCCAGGATAATCGGGGGCCTGGAACGAAATCCCTTATGGGGAAAGGCTGAGAGACTCGGGAATGTTCAGCCTGGAGAAGAGGAGGGGACAGGACCGATCTCTTTCACAATATCTGAAAGGCTGACACTTAGAGGAGGGAGGAGAGCTGTTCCCTTTGGCAGCAGAGGAGAGTGCTCATGCAGTAATGGGTTTAAGTTACAGGTGGAAAGGTGCTGGCAGGATATTGGGGAACTGATATTTTGCAGAGTAGTTCAGCAGTGGAATCAGCTGCCTGGGGAGGTGGTGAGCGGCCATCTTCAAGCAGCTGGACAAACCCTTGTGAGGGATGGTTTAGGCCAAGGGTGTCAAACTCATTTGTTGCTAGGGCCGGATCTGACATAAATGAGACCTTGTCAAGCCGGGCCATGTCTGTCGGCTATAAGCATAGACAGCTTCAAGAGGGGATTGGATAAAGATATGGAGCAGAGGTCCATCAGTGGCTATTAGCCACAGTGTATTGTTAGAACTCTGTTTGGGGCAGTGATGCTCTGTATTCTTGGTGCTTGGGGGGCCACAGTGGGAGGCTTCTAGTGTCCTGGCCCCGCTGGTGGACCTCCTGATGGCACTTGGTTTTTTTGGCCACTGTGTGACACAGAGCGTTGGACTGGATGGGCCATTGGCCTGATCCAACATGGCTTCTCTTATGTTATAAAATGTAGTGCTAGGTAGCGGAGATATAAACTTTATAAAGGACACAGACAAACGCAATTAAAGTTTTTTTTAAAAAACCTTAAAAGATGCTTAAAAGATTAGTACTCTTTCAATATTTTGCTTATTTAACAGTTTTTGATAACTCTCAATTCTTGCTCTGAATTATTGCATCAAAATCTGGAGACAATGTTTGTGCTGCAGCAGTCTTGAGTAGGGTGTTCAGGTGTTGTTCAGGTGTGTGTGTAAGCTGCAAACCTACTTTTGATGACAGAAATCTCATGCGCAATGCTTTGAGCCTAAGACCCAGGGGAAACATGAAACGGCTTGGCATTGTTTACTTTTGTACATAATTTGCTTCATGTGCTGGTCAGCCAATGGAGAAAATAGAAACTTTGCTCTGTAGCTCCTGTGCGATTGAGCAAGCCTGGAAAGCAAGCTGCGATGCAGAAGGAAGCTAGAGAGAGAGAAGGAAGCAGATGACAGCGAGGTGCTTGCGGGCCTGCTAGAAGCCCTCTGGGGGTCTGATCTGGCCCTTGGGCCACACATTTGACACCCCTACTTTATGCGGATCCTGCACTAAGCAGGAGGTTGGGCTAGATGGCCTGAATGGCCCCTTCCAGCTCTGCAATTCTGTTCTCCCATTCCTATAGAGTGGTGCCTGCGGTGGGGTTCTGTCACTTGAATTCTGTCCTCTGCAACTGAGCTTACCCACAGGTACATGCAGCATCCATGTGCAAATGCTGGCGAGTTTGTCACATTTATATCCTGCCCTTCCTTTAAAGAGTTCAGGCATCCAATTTTGTCCTGTTTATAACCTTTGAAAAGATTGGAAAACCCAGTTTCCTTTCCAGCAACGTCTATAGCCAAACTTGCTTAATGTAAGAGCCACGACGAATAAATGTCAGATGTTTGAGAGCCATAAGACATGAACATCAGATGTTTGAGAACCACATGGGAGGGAGGTAGGAAGGAAGGAAAATAGATGGGGTAGGGAGGGGGAGGAAGAGGTAGAAAGAAAGCAACTTCAACCTTAAATACATTCTCCAAGCTGCTGGCTGGCTCGGCTTGAAGAAGTAATTTGAAGAGAGAAATGCCATCTCCATGCTGGCCCACAGGGCAGTGGGGGCTTCAAAAGCCACACAATATGTGTGAAAGAGCCACATGTGGCTCCTGAGCCCCAGTTTGGCCACTCCTGGTCTGTAGCGTAACAATAGTGCCGTATCTGACAGTTCACAAACGCAGCCCAGAGAGTGGTTTGTCCAAATGAACATTATAACCAAACTAGATTTGAACTCACATCTCTCCTGTCTGACTTGACCTCAGGTGTAACCGTCGTAGCCTGTGCTGTGTCATGAGGAAACAGTGAAAGTAAACAGCTGCTGGATTTGCTTTCTAACACATTTCTTGGTTTCCTGAGTTCATGTGCTCTCAATTGGAAGGCACATGATGAACATATGAAGCTGCCTTATACTGAATCAGTCCCTTGGTCCATCAAAGTCCATCATATGTTGTGAGCCGCCCTGAGCCTGCCCGTGCGGGGAGGGCGGGATACAAATAAAAAGTATTATTATTATTATAAAGTCAGTATTGTCTACTCAGAGTGGCAGCGGCTCTCCAGGGTCTCAAGCTGAGGTTTTTCACGCCTATTTGCCTGGACCCTTTTTAGTTGGAGATGCCGGGGATTGAACCTGGGACCTTCTGCTTCCCAAGCAGATGCTCTACCACTGAGCCACCGTCCCTTCACCATCTTGCTGAAGACCCAAGGTTCGAATCCTCACTCTGTTACGGAACCTGGCTGGGTGATGATCTTGGGCCAGTCACTCTCTCAGGGTTGTTGTGATTTTGATGATAAAACGGAGGAGCGGAGAATGATGTCGCAAGCTGCGCTAAGCATGTCTCTTGAGGAGAAAAGTTGGGAATAAACATCAAAGTAACCAAGGAAGGTCCCTTACTCAGTGTGAAACCTCCAGGGAACTCCAGTGAGAGCCAGTTTGGTGTAGTGGTTAAGTGTGCAGACTCTTATCTGGGAGAACCGGGTTAGATTCCCCACTCCTCCACTTGCAGCTGCTGGAATGGCCTTGGGTCAGTCATAGCTCTTGCAAGAATTGTCCTTGAAAGGGCAGCTTCTGGGAGAGCTCTCTCAGCCCTTCCTACCTCACAGGGTGTCTGTTGTGGAGGAAGAAGATAAAGGTGATTGAAAGCCAGTCTAAGGCTAATTCAGAGAGAAGGGCGGTGTATAAATTTACGGTCTTCTTCTTCCTCCTTCTCCTTTTCTTCCTCTTCTTCTTCTTCTTTGTAAAGTCTCTCGAGTCCTATAATGAAGGAAAGGCAGAATATATGTTTAATTGACAATGATGAATGAACTAATTTGTTCATTTTTATGTAGTTTGGGAGAGAGTGTTCATCTTAGTTCTGAAAGACCTGGGTTCAAATCGCACATCAGCCATAAGAATGGACTTGGCAACTTTCTGTCTTTCTCTCTCAGGACCCCCCCCCCCAAAAAAAATCTGCAAAACAGGAACTGTAATAGCATTAAGAAGAAAAGAGATTGGATTTATACCCAGTCCTTAACTCAGAGTCTCAGAGCTGCTTATAGTCTCCTTCCCTTCCTCTCCCCACAACAGACAACCTGTGAGGTAGGCGGGGCTGACAGAGCTCTTGAGAGAACTGCTCTTGAGAGAACTTACTACTCACCCAAGATCACACTGGCAGCTGTGTGTGAGGAGTGGGGAATCCAACCGGTTCTCCCAGGTTAGAGCTCTGCTCTTAACCACTGCACCAAACTGGCTCTCACACACACACACACAGCTGCTTTGAGGCTGAAAAACTGCACATGCGGGGGAAGGGAACATAACTTCAGTTAAATTTGTTTAGGGAAAATTACTTGCAGGCAACTTTCACAGTTAATTGCTTGGACTGAAATGGGTTTAACACTAACACTAAATGCTTGCATATATTTAAAATGATAACCCTGATTCTGAAGGGTTAGCGCTCTTGCACTGGTGGAAAACATTTGTGTTTCTCTCAGTTTGCACAAGGCTACAAAATGGGGCCCTGGGTTTTGTTTCCCTCCCTGAGACACCCTCGTGGTTAACTTCCACCAACAGTCGTCATTGGAGGAAATACCTCCTTGGTTTTCGTGAGAAGCAGAAACACTTCTCAGATAAGGAGATGACAGACAGCTGCAAAATTGTTCTTGGGAAGCCAAAATTAATTTCTTGCCCCAGTGGCCAACAAGATACAAACAGAGGCTGTTTTTGGCGTTGCCTCCTGGCTAACAGTTGGAAGCCAACAGGGAAAGGAATTGTACTGCTGGTACATGTAGTGTATTTTCAGGCTGTGCTTCCAGCAGGCCGTAGAAATCGCCTTCTGAGAATCTTATCGTGGTTGAACAAAAGGAGCCAGCGTTTAAAAGTGCGGGACGCACCCGCAAGATTGTTCGCATGTCAAAACAGACCCTACCCTGCAATATTGATGCAGCCGGATCGAGATGTTTCCTGAAATGATAACTTAGTGTATTCACATACTGGTTTTTGATGAAGAGTCATTGATATTGAAGAGCCCCTCGGCACACCCCATAAAAAGGTCTGCCGTGAAAACGTTGTAAAAGCAGCGTCACCCCAGAGTTGGAAACGACTGGTGCTTGCACAGGGGACCTTTCCTTTTCCCATTGATATTGAGAGACTTTTTAAAACCTTTCAGGAGTGGCCAGCGTTAGCTCTCCAGATGTTTTTGCCTACAACTCCCATCTGCCCCAGCCAGCATGGCCAATGGCTGGGGCTGATGGTAGGCAAAAAACATCTGGAGAGCTATCGTTGGCCACCCCTGCCTTAACTGGTTCATTTCTATGCTTTCCACAGGTGAGAGGTATTTCCAAGGGTGGAATTCTAGCAGGAGCTCCTTTGCATATTAGGCCACACACTCCTGTGATGTGGCCAATCCTCCAAGAGCTTACAAGGCTCTTTTTTGGCAGCGTACATCAAGCTTAAAACATACAATGCTTAGTTTAAAACATCAGGCAATCAGTAATTAATCAGACTAAAACCACTGACAAATTTATTTTTGATGGCATTCCGTGTGCAGTGACTTCCTCCACAAGGCGGGTTGTGGGCCAGATGTGATGGGAAACCGTTGCTGTCCACTGAGAATATCTGAAAATTGTAGGACATTCTGGATCTGAAAGCCTTTTGAAAGTATTCTGACAAAGTCGCTCTAGCCATGAGTTTCCTTCTGCTTTGACTGCGGGCAAGATCCAGCGCAGCTGCGGAGAAGAGGGCAAAGCTAATCCGTCCTGGTTTGTGCTTTTCATGGCGGACTAATTTTCTGTTTGTCCTCCATGTTTCTTGGTGAGCATCCATTTATTTACTTGACCACCCCGGAGCATATCTGTTGGGGGAGATCTCATAGATCTGTTATATGAGTGGAGGTGTTTGCCTCTAGCGGAAGTTTTTCCCTACAGAAGGCATTGAGCGTCTTGTGTTGGGAGAAGGCAGCTTCCGCCAGTGGAGAGAAGTTCCGCTAGCAGAATGGTTGCTTGACTGCAATACAGTTCCAGCTTCCCGCCTATAGCATGAGCACACGTGAACCTTGCCTTGTACTGAATTAGACCATTGGGGCAGCAAGGTCAGTATTGACTCCTCGGATTGGCAGCGACTCTCTAGAGGCAATGGTGGCCAAACTGTAAGAGCCACATAGAATAAATGTCAGATATTCGAGAGCTGCAAGACATGAATGTAAGATGTTTGAGAGCCACAAGACGTGAACAAAGGAAGGAAGGCAGAGAGGCAGGCAAATAGGTGGGGGAATGGAGAGTTGGAAAGAAAGCAACTTTAACCTTGAATGCATTCTTCAACCTGCCTCCTGGCTTGGCTTGGAGAAGTGATTTAAAGAGACAAATGGCTTCTCCAAGCCAGTTGACAGGGCAGTGGGAGCTTCAAGAGCCACACAATATGTGTGAAAAAGCCACATGTGGCTCCCAAGCCACAGTTTGGCCACTCCTGCTCTAGGGTCTCACGTAGAAGTCTTTTGCATCATGTACTGCCTGGCCCTTTTAACTGGAGATGCTGGGGATTGAACTTGGAACCTTCTGCATGCCAAGCAGATGCTCGACCACCGCACCACAGCTCCTCCTCCTTGTGCATGTGGATTGTTTGCATAGCGCGCATGGTCTCCTCCCCTTCCCCCTCTCCTTTCTTGCACGCAGTGCAATACAAAATTCTCATTGAAAACCAACTCCAGTGGCCCAAGATGTCCACATTTTGGTGCCTACCAGGACTTTTTTTTTAAGGCATGAACTCCTTTGCATATTAGGCCGCACACCCCTGATGCAGCCAATCCTCCAAAATTTACAGGGCTCTTATTATGGGACCTACTGTAAGCTCCAGGAGGATTGGCTATATCAGGGGTGTGTGGCCTAATATATGCAAAGGAGTTCCTTCTGCAAAAAAGGCCCTGCCAAACTGAAGTGTATTCCCCCGCCAATAATTCTGAACTCAGGTTGACTTTCAGGTAGGAATCTTGGCTTGTGCGCAGGATGGCAACTCTCAAGGATCCCGAGTAGATATTGTGGGATACACAAGTGTGTTGCCATTGGAGTTCTTTTTGTGCTCTGTGGGGGAAGGAAGGAGGGGCCCGGTGCTCAAGCAGGAGAGACAAGCCTGTTGCGGCGAATTAAGACAGCCTGGCATAAGGTTCAGAGTGTCAAAGTGGCATCTGGGAGACCCAGGTTCAAATCCCTACCCTACCATGGGTGATCTTGGGGCAGTCACACACACTCAGCGTCTTTCCATTCGTCGGGAGTTGTGTTTTGCTAACCATTCACAATATGTGTTTCCCCCACCGCAGATATAACTGCGCCCCTCCATTTAATGCAGCCAGTCCCGGGCGCTGGCCCATACCACCCTGCAATCAGATTCAAACACATCCCTGCAGCCAGCCTTCTCCTCAGCTCCACCGCCATTTTATTGGTGCCCCTCCCCCTTCTGCTTTCCAGCGGAACAAAAGAGGTGAAAAAAGCTGTTGCACTTTGACGCGCACTGGAACAATGGCTTTTTTCTCTCTTTTGAATCAAAAGTGTTCCTCGTGCCCTTTTAAAAGTGAGGGGCGGGGAGCCGGGCCCGCAGCTACAGGGGGGGCCAGGCCCATCCTTTCAACCCCCCTTCAACTGTATGGCGCCTCCACTGGAAGACCTCCAATCTAACCCCTTTGCTCACCGCCACTCTGAACAAGTAGTTGTTTTTTTTTTAATTACTCTTTGTAACTCCCCTTCCCCTTCCCTAACAGCGTGCAGAGCAAAGTGGGGGGGGGGGTGAGGAGAGAGAGAGTCAAGAGGTCTCTGTCTGCCGGAGAGAGGGGCACATAAGAAAGGGGTGGGGGGAGCAGAGCTGCTGTGACTGCCCAGGTGAAGGCGGGTTAGCCTGTGGAACTCAAGGCAGCTTACAGGGCCAAGAGGCCAGGGTCACGAAACCAGGTGGCCTTCCCCCCCCCCCCCCAAAAAAAAAACAACAAATCCTGCTGTGAACCCTACCAAACATGAAATCCTGGCTACAGCTCTGGGGAAAGCCCTCCCAAATTTCTACCCCATCCTCAGAATAAACCGGGGCAATGATGACAGGAGAAAGCAGTGGACGGATGAAGGTTTTCCAGTTCAACATTAAGGCTGTTTTTCCCCAGTGTATTTCTCTACAAGGAGGATGCCAGAGCAAGCAGTGGACGTCGAGGGGCGCTATATCACTCTAAGGGTGTATGGGTGCTGTCTCCTTGAATGGGATGCCCCTCTTTGTCTGAACTTGGGACCATCCCTCTGACCCCTCTCTTCCTTTGTCCTCTCACTAAATTCACATGGCCTTCCACGGAGACACATGTCTCTGCAGGTCTCTCCTGTGGATGCAATGCCCTCATACTCCAACACACATAATGCCGCTCAAATTGGCCCTTTGTGACAGGGAAAGTAGTCTTTCTGTTATGCTTCTTTTATCCTGTTTTGACTGCCACCTGAATGTGAACTGGATGTTCTTGAATAAAGATTTTATGAAGTATATTACAAAAAAAAAAGAGAGGAAAACTTACATTTTTAATTTTATTCCACATATCCCGCCCTCAAGGCTGAGTCAACCTCGAGCCAGCTACCTGAAAACCCAGCTTCCGCCGGGGATCAAACTCAGGTCGTGAGCAGAGCTTAGGACTGCAGTACTGCAGCTTTAACACTCTGCGTCACGGGGCTCCGTAGGGTAGAGAAAAGCGGGGTATAAAAACGACTCTTCTTTTTCTGATACAGCCAGCGTTCAGTGAGTCTGCAGTTGAGGAGGAAATATATATTTATCAGGTGGGAGAAGCTGTTAATGGATTGGCAAGCAGAAATGGGCATAAAAGCAGGATGCCATTTTATTCCACATATCCCGCCCTCCCCGCCGAGGCGGGCTCAGGGCGGCTCACACAGGCACGCATGTGCATGATTCAACATAATAATACAGCATTAAAACCATAAAACATAGAGTAAAATAGACATAAAATACATAATGTTTCAGTGCCATGATCTCACATTTCCCAATTTTATAGTTCTCTGTATAGCAGGTCTTAAATTATCCTGTCTGCAACTGCTATACAGCAGATTGCTGGTGGTGGTTCGCATGTTGCTATAAACTGTAGTGGCCAACAGCCTAGTTCACAAATGCCTGGTGGAAGAGTGCCGTCTTACAGGCCCTGCGGAACTGTATGAGCTCTCGCAGGGCCCTGACCTCTTCCGGCAACTCATTCCACCAGCTTGGGGCCACTACAGAGAAGGCTCTGGCTCTCGTTGACATGAGCCTGGCCTCCTTAGGGCTGGGGATTGTAAGTGGATTTTGTGATCCAGACCGAAGTGCTCTCTGGGGAACGTGGGGGAAGGCAGTCCCTCAGGTATGCAGGCCCCTGGCCATATAGGGCCTTAAAGGTAAGAACCAATACCTTGAAACGAACCCGGTATGCAATAGGCAAAGTATATATATTCACATATACTTCTTGAGAGATTAATTTACCGTATCACGCTTCTGTGACTGCTATATTAACCAAATATCCCAATAGAGGAAAGCTCTTAAAATGTGGGAGAAAGGAACTTTCTGAACCTCGTATTTCCTCTGCAATTCTAATTCATGGACCGGGGGAAGGATTGCAGGAGTCAGTTCTTCTTCCCTGCTGCCCTAAATCTTTCCTGTTCCTCTTCTGGCCAGCTTTTAATTTTTTTTTTCCTGCCACAGCAGACACAGTATTAAGTCCAGCTGGGATAGAAACCCCCATTTTATAAGGAAATCAAGTCAGAGCTGGAATAAAGCTGCCATATGTGTTGTTAGTGTTTTAAAGTGTCCCCGGGACTCCTGCTTTATCTTGTGGTTGCAGACTAACAAAGGTGCCCATCTGGAATCTCCATTGCTTGGAACAGGCTGTGACCGCAGGGCAGGTAAGATAACCATCCCTCCCACGGCTTCTCTTCCGTAAGTACCCCCTGGACCGCACATTCTTCATTATCCATGCCTCAGCGTAGTATCTAGTTTGGCCCCTGAGTCCCAGAAGTTGGGGTTAGGAACTCTTCTTAGATTTAGAGGGTTACAGAGCTTGGCTGGGCACTGGGGAATGCTACCTTAACTAACCCAAGATGGTTATATAGGGCTTTAGTCTTCTGAGAAAATGTTTCATTTTTTTTTTTTTAAAGAAGGAAAATGGTTTGGTGAGGAACATGGGTGTTTCCCAGTATCTCGAATGCAAGACACGTTTCGCAAAGTCATTTCCCTCGGACGGTTTGTTTGGGAGGGGCTGTGGGAGCCCCAAAGCCCCTGTTTCATTTTGGACATGTTTTCAATGAGCAGGAGTTTAGGGATCGCATTCTAAAGCTCAAATAATGTGAAACCTATTTTTTTTATGTTCCAAAATAACAATTCCAGAAGTGCTAGGCTGTTAAGAGCCAGTGTGGTGTAGTGGTTAAGAGCGGAGGACTTTAGTTTGGAGAACCAAGTTTGATTTCCTACTCCTCCACATGAAGCCAGCTGGGTGATCTTGGGCCAGTCAGAGTTCTCTCAGAACTCTCTCAGCCCCACCTACATCACAAGGTATCTTTTGTGGAAGGGGGAAGGGATGGCAATTCTAAGCTGCTCTGAGACTCCTTAGGGTAGAGAAAAGAAAGGAAAGGTCCCCTGTGCAAGCACCAGTCATTTCCGACTCTGGGGTGACATTGCTTTCACAACGTTTTCACGGAAGACTGTTTTACGGGGTGGTTTGCCATTGCCTTCCCCAGTCATCTACGCTTTCCCCCCAGCAAGCTGGGTACTCATTTTACCGACCTCGGAAGGGTGGAAGGCTGAGTCAACCTCGAGCCAGCTACCTGAAAACCCAGCTTCCGCCGGGGATCAAACTCAGGTCGTGAGCAGAGCTTAGGACTGCAGTACTGCAGCTTTAACACTCTGCGTCACGGGGCTCTGTAGGGTAGAGAAAAGCGGGGTATAAAAACGACTCTTCTTTTTCTGATACAGCCAGCGTTCAGTGAGTCTGCAATTGAGGAGGAAATATATATTTATCAGGTGGGAGAAGCTGTTAATGGATTGGCAAGCAGAAATGGGCATAAAAGCAGGATGCCAATTCCAGTTGTTCTGGCACATATAAGGAATCTACAATTTATAAACTTCAAACAGATGGCTTTCCTGTTGCTGAGGGAATTGTCAGTGTGTATCCATGGCACCGTATAAATAATAATTGATAACTGATTTGTAAAAAGCAGACCAGTGAGGATATTGTTTTTCAGCTGCCTCTGGAGGAGCTGAGTTCAAATCCATCCTTAGCCGTGATTCTCAGGGTCAGACTATATGCGATGGCCTCCATGGGTCTGACTTTGGGGTCCCACCCCATCCAGTTTGGCCCTCAGCTTTTCACCTGTAAAATGAGGATAGCAAGAAATGAGCCTGAAAGATTATGAAGAGGAAAAGGCGTTTTTAATGGACAGAACTTGGTTGATTAAAAGTGTTTTGAGAACCCCTGTTGCAGGGAAGCTGTCTTTCAGCTGTCGGGATCCTTAAAGTAAACTCTCCGTGTGGCAAGCCCATATAAATCCTATGAATGACCCATATTGCACGGCTCATGTCTTCTGTAAACTCCCCTGGATTAGGAGAGGTTATACAAACCCCATCTAGAATCACAATTAGTGTAAACTTGCAAAATCTGCCGGGCTCATAAAGCAGCTGTTGCTGCATTCAGAAACTGTTGCAACCTCTGGAGTTTATAGATAGCGAAGTCTGCAGATGTGACAGTCTGTTGCCAGAATTGCAGTGATAACTAATGCTAACGGGCCAGGGATTGACAGTTTCTGGGGTCACAACCTACCCTACAATCTCAACAAGGCGAGCATGCATAAAAAGCTGCAGCTGTACAGCTGTAGGCAAGTCACGTTGTGGAAACTGATAAAAAGTTCGTTGTGATATCTGCTGCACGAACTGCTGGAAAAAACTTGAAAACTAAGCACTGATGTGCCAGATGTGCTGCGGGGTACCACTGAGAGTGTTATTGAACTTCGTGGTAATGAAATGACCGGGTGAGCTGTTACCCAGTGATCTTTTGGAATATGCTGAATTTTATATGTACTCCTAGAATCAATTGTCCTTAGACTGTTATGTGTCCGTTTCTTCCACCAACTGGTTGGCCACTTCATAGAGTCCCATTGGAGGGTAGACTTTTTGAAGCGCTCTGTTCTGAAGTCTTTTCCACAGGACTAGTGACTTTTAGAGGCCCTTTTCACATTACCATTCTAAACTGAATGTTATTAGTCATTGGCCCAATTTTAAGTAAAACGATACAGGGACAGCGGTTTCATACTGTGAATTTTCTTCCATTAGCAAACTGTCTCTGAAACGCTATGATAATTTCAAACAATGCCGCTTTATTTTTCCCTACATGTTTTTGCTTCACGGTCTTCTTCATTCTAAGTTGAGTGCTGTAGTGCCAAAACCAATATAGCACCTTAGTGCTATAGCTGCACCATTGAGATGGAGTCAAGGCATCTCAGCGGTGCTGCTGTAACGCTGAAGTGCTAAATTGGTTTAGCACTATAGCGCTCGATTCAGAACATTTTTTTAAAAAGTCTGAGGGAGATCGTGTGGCGAAAAAGGGTGGGGAGAAGCAGCATTGTAGGAAGGGCCAGGCCCATAGCTAGGTGGGGACAGGGGGAGCTGTGCCCCCTCCAGAATCTGCAATGTCCCCTCTGACCACCTCCCCCAGCAAGCTGTGGAAGAGATGCAGCCTGGGATAGGAGTCGCTGGGCGACCATAGGCAACCTAAGCCCACCCCCATGTTTTGATGCCCAGGGTTCATGGGAGTCCCCAGCCTGCCCTGCAAGCTGCCCGACCTTCCACCTGCTGGAGCGCTGGACCTTCCACCTGCAAGACTTGTCAGGTGTGTCGTATGCTGATGGGGGAGGGAGAGATAGGTTGCTTTATTGGTTTAATTTAATTTAAATAGTTCGATTAGCATCCCTGCGCCCCTCTTGGGAAAAAAAAATCCTGGTTACGGGGCTGGGAAGGGCTGTGGACATTTTGAAGAGCACACCACAGTAATTCAGAAGCACAACAAAGGGGTTGGAAATGGAAAAAAGCAGTTTCCCTCAAAAGTGGCTCAACCACACATTGCTAACCTGATGCAAGCGGGTTTATACAAACAGGTAAATAAATTCCTCCAGCGGCTGTTTACTAAAACGGGTCTGTCTGAAACGACGCAAAAAATCCATTAGCAACCAGGAACGGAAACAGAATGGAAAGGCAGTTTGAAAAGGGCCGTCGTAACCAGTATGTGTTTTACCCTGCCACAGTAAATGCTAAATACAATTTCAGTTTAAAGCCGTATTATTTTCAGTTGAAGCTTTTAATTAGTTTGCAGCCCTAGTAACATGTTCTGCTCTTAGAAGAAAATTTCTTAGAGAAAAATTTTCAGTTTCTTGTGTGGGAGGGGGAAATTCTCAGGGGTGAAATTCTAGGAGGAGCTCCTTTGCATATTAGGCCACACACCCCTGATGTAGCCAATCCTTCAAGAGCTTACAAGGTTCTTTTTTTGTAAGCTCTTGGAGGATTGGCTACATCAGGGGTGTGTGGCCAAATATGCAATGAAGCTCCCGCTAGAACTCCATCCCTGCCTACACTTGTGTGGGCAGACGGAGAAATGTATGATTGGGGAGGGGAGGGACTGTGGCTCAGTGGTAGAGCATCTGCTTGGGAAGCAGAAGGTCCCAGGTTCAATCCCTGGCATCTCCAAAAAAGGGTCCAGGCAAATAGGTGTGAAAAACCTCAGCTTGAGACCCTGGAGAGCCGCTGCCAGTCTGAGAAGACAATACTGACTTTGATGGACCAAGGGTCTGATTCAGTATAAGGCAGCTTCATATGTTCATATGTTCATGATCATAGTAGTTCAGAATTCCTTCCCAGTTTCTCTTAAGAAAAGAAACAAGCTGAAATCGCCCCAGTCTTTCTGTGACAGCTGCAGCTGGCGTGAAGAGAAAGAAAGCTATTCTCAGAAAAAGGAAGGCTGGGCAATTTGGAAAGTAGCCCTGGTAAGTGGTGACTTGTCAGCTCCATGCTCAACATGTGACGAAAAAATAAAATGCGCCTCTGGTGGACATAGTGGTGTTCATCAGCATGGATGGCTTTCCAAGGGGACTAGACAGATTCATGGAGGACAGGCCCATCGCTGGCTACTAGCAGTAACTGGTTACTGTAAGTAAACCTCTGAAACTCAGTACTAGGAGGCGGCAGCAGGGGGATGCTTTGGCCACTCTGCCAGGTTTATTGACCCTCCCGGGCAACTGGTTGGCTGCTGTAAGAAGCATTATACTGGACTAGATGAGTACAATTGTCAGGTCAAGCCTGGCAAGCAGCGAGAGGGTTGGGGGTGGGGGTATAAGGACAGACATTGCTATGGAGAGGAGAGCCAGTTTGGTGTAGTGGTTAAGTGTGCGGACTCTTATCTGGGAGAACCGGGTTTGATTCCCCACTCCTCCACTTGCACCTGCTAGCATGGCCTTGGGTCAGCCATAGCTCTGGCAGAGGTTGTCCTTGAAAGGGCAGCTGCTGTGAAAGCCCTCTCAGCCCCACTCACCTCACAGGGTGTCTGTTGTGGAGGAGGAAGGTAAAGGAGATTGTAGGCCGTTCTGAGACTCTGTCCTTGAAAGGGCAGCTGCTGTGAGAGCCCTCTCAGCCCCACTCACCTCACAGGGTGTCTGTTGTGGGGGAGGAAGGGAAAGGAGATTGTAGGCCGTTCTGAGACTCTGTCCTTGAAAGGGCAGCTGCTGTGAGAGCCCTCTCAGCCCCACCCACCTCACAGGGTGTCTGTTGTGGGGGAGGAAGGGAAAGGAGATTGTAGGCCGTTCTGAGACTCTGTCCTTGAAAGGGCAGCTGCTGTGAGAGCCCTCTCAGCCCCACTCACCTCACAGGGTGTCTGTTGTGGGGGAGGAAGGGAAAGGAGATTGTAGGCCGTTCTGAGACTCTGTCCTTGAAAGGGCAGCTGCTGTGAGAGCCCTCTCCAGGCCCACCCACCTCACAGGGTGTCTGTTGTGAGGGAGGAAGGGAAAGGAGATTGTAGGCCGTTCTGAGACTCTGTCCTTGAAAGGGCAGCTGCTGTGAGAGCCCTCTCAGCCCCACCCACCTCACGGGGTGTCTGTTGTGGGGGAGGAAGGGAAAGGAGATTGTAGGCCGTTCTGAGACTCTGTCCTTGAAAGGGCAGCTGCTGTGAGAGCCCTCTCCAGCCCCACCCACTTCACAGGGTGTCTGTTGTGGGGGAGGAAGTAAAGGAGATTGTGAGCCACTCTGAGACTCTTCGGAGTGGAGGGCGGGATATAAATCCAATATCTTCTTCTATGTCACTTCCGGGGAAACCACTAGATGTTCTGTAGAGTGGCGCTACAAACCATGAGAAACTCTGTGATGAAACCATAGAGTTTTTGGAGATTCCTAGAGCTACCCTACATAATGACATCGGTGACTTAACTTTTTTAAAAAAAAATTCTCTTGCTGGTCTGAAGACAGAGAGGGCTGCCAGCAGGATATGTTCCCACCATACTGAGGACTGTAGATGGGCTGTTGATCTGATACAGCAGGGTTCTTCTTATGCTTCTGAATTTCTTTAGATTTGGTGGCCAGTTTTTAAACTTCCTTCGATCCCTCTTCAGCTAGCACCTCAAATTTTCTCTTCAGTGGAGCATGTGGGGATTCCTGTGTGAATTTGCATGCAGCCTGCAACAAGATTAGAATAGGGCCTTTCTTGAGTGTTTGTAAGTAGGATGGGGTATCGATATAAGAAATAAATGAAATTCTGTTCTCCACCCTGAACAACCACACAGAAGGCTGTCTGTAGGACAAAGGGCTGCCTTTTGTGGAATTTTTCCTCTTAATTGAGTCCTTTGGTAGGAGGACAGCTTTGAGCCCTACATCTGTCCTTCTGCTTGTAAAGTGTGCCCCTTAAACCATCAATTTCATCCAACTGCTGATTTGTGTGTATTCCCGCTGCTATTCTGTGCACTGGTGGTGGTGTAGATTTTCTCCTGTTGCCTTTGTCAAAATGAGTTCTTATTTCAGTTTCCTCATTTCATGTTTAACAAAACAAGCCTTTCTAGTTTCTTTTCGCCTCTTCTAATGGAAAGTGAATCCAGGGGAAACATTCTTGCTTTGAGAAATTAATGTTGTCCTTGACTTGTAGAGAGATGCTTAAGAAAACAGAAGCGGTTTCTTTTTCTTTGAGGGAACTAGGTTAACACCGGACATTTCCCTTCAAATTTCCCTTAATAGGCTGCTTCCACCTTCAGCTTCTTGGAATTCATTTACTTTGAATTCTGAGCTGTGGTAGGTAATAATGAGCCACAACTTCCAAAATAGAAAGAAAACAAATTAAGAAAAAGAAAAGAAAGAACAAAAAGAGTAAGAAAACTTCAACTGAGGCATTTCTGGTGTGTCCCCCCCCCCCCCCCCACAAACACACTGAACTAATCCCTCTGTGTTCTAACTTTCACAAATGAATTATATGTTGGGATAAAGTCAGATATGGGAAACAGTCTGTTATATATGTGATTCGAATTGTGTTTAATATGAGTTCTTGCCTGGCTGGAGCCTCTTCATTGCGTGGAACCCACTATATTATACAGTCTAACAAAAACATCGAAAGGATAGTGTTGTGCTCCTAACAAGGTTAACTGAGGGTGGCTTCAACATGCATGTGGATGGTGTGGTACAGAAAAAGAGAAGAGATTGGATTCATACCCCACCCCTCACTACCCAAAGGAGTCTCGGGGCAGTTTACAATCTCCTTTCCCTTCCCCTCACCACAGCAGACACCCTGTGAGGTGGGTGGAGCTGAGAGAGATCTGCCAGGAACTGCTCTTGAGAGGAGCAGCTCTGCGAGAACTTGTGGCTGACTCAAGGTCACATCAGCAGGTGTATGTGGAAGAGTGGGGAATCAAACCCAGTGGGGAATCACTCAATGCACAGCAGCCAAGAAGGTCAGAGCGCCTGCTCCAGCTGCAACGCCACTGAGGATGTTCTCCGCAGCTGAGAACGAAACGTCTGGAAGAAAAACTTTCTCCAGTAGAACACGGCACTTGAGCCCGAAAGATTCTACAAACCCTAATGATGATGCCAGCCATGAAAACCTGAAATCTCTGAACTTTCCTGTGCTGTAAAAGACACAAAAGGAATCCTCTCCCCCACTGAGTGACCTCACCTTGCCGTCCTTCTACTCTGCCTAGTGTGGTTGCAAAGAGAGACAGGAAGTCTTGGCACCCTTGCTTCCTGAATATGCACCTTAGCAGCAGGTATTTTAAAAAACCCAGCAAAAATGGGGGCTGTTTGGAGGCTTGTGATCCAGCAGGTGAACTCTGCAACATCCCCCTCCCCAGGCTCCAGACCTATAGATAAGGGGTGGCCAACAGTAGCTCTCCAGATGTTTTTTGCCTGCAACTCCCATCAGCCCCAGCCAGCATGGCCAATGGCTGGCGCTGATGGGAGTTGTATGCAAAAAACATCTGGAGAGCTACCATTGGCCACCCCTGCTATAGATCAAAGACCACTGTTTTGGGTGAGCTGTATGCTGCCACTCAACCTGAGAAGTTCGTGGGCAACTAGAGCAGAGCGTCGTTCAGGGCGACCACTGCCTACTGTGTCAAGCATGGTTCTGATGTTCCAACACGCAAGCTTTAGTCTTTGCACACTTTGTGAGGCAGGTGCATGCCTTTTCTTTGTTGTTATTTTTCGACCGCAAGTAAGGATGCCCGTTGACCGCGCGAAGCCAAGCCGAGAGAGAGAGAGATGCTGCCACTAAGACACAGATCATTTACCAGCTTTTAGGGAATGGGGGTGATTCTGCCGCTTCTGTGTGCTAGCTTGTATCCCCCCCCCCAAGTTTAAGTATATTTTATCAACACAACAAAACAATACAAAGGAGAAGCTTTGGTACTTTTGAAGAAGAAGATGATATTGGATTTATATCCTGCCCTCCACTCCGAAGAGTCTCAGAATGGTTCACAATCTCCTTTACCTTCCTCCCCCACAACAGACACCCTGTGAGGTGGGTGGGGCTGAGAGGGCTCTCACAGCTGCTGCCCTTTCAAGGACAACTACCAGAGCTATGACTGACCCAAGGTCATTCCAGCAGCTGTAAATGGAAGAGTGGGGAATCAAACCCGGTTCTCCCAGATAAGAGTCCACACACGTAACCTCTGCACCATACTGGCTTTGCAGACAGTTTCAGAAATAATTGTATATATTAAGCTTCTGTAATAATGTTTTGGAACTATATCATGTTCCGCCACATCATTCAGCAAAGGTTATCCTATTCCAGCAACTTTTCCATCAGTTGGCCTCCCTTGTTGGGACATCATGCTTTAGAGACCATGGTGCTATCCTGTTTATTATCACCATCATCTCATCTCGGGCCGAAAACTGCTTTATCCTGTGACATGTGCTCTTCCCGCCTGATGATGCACCTTATCTGTTTTGTTGTTCTGTTGTTTTGACCTGCTAATTTTGTTGTATTGTTTTTAAATTTAAAGGGTAGGTTTTTTTATTGTGGTTCAGTTCATGTTGTGATCTGCCCTGAGCCCGTTATTGGGAAGGGTGGCGTATAAGCCTGCTAAATAAAATAAGTAAATAAATATTGCTATTGCTTTGTTTTGATACTGATCCGATGATGAATTTGAAAGATTATATGCTAATTTATACATAATAAAATGTTCCCAGATTTTCTCGTGCCATAATTCTGTAGTCAGTGTGGAATGGTCTATCCCAGGGGTGTCAAACATGTGGCCTGGGGGCCGCATCAGGCTCCTGGAGGGCTCCTATCAGGCCCCCAAACAACTGGCTCTTGTCTGCTTCCTTCTCCCTCTCTCTTGCGTTCCTTCTGCATCACAGCTTGCTTTGCCAGGCTTGCTCAATCGCACGGACACTGCAGAGCATAGCCTCTGTTTTCTCCATTGGCTGAGGCTCCTCTCCCTCCTGGTCCCCTGGGGACAGAAGGAAAGAGCCGGAGCTTCCTTTGTCCAATTCCCTGGATCCGATGGGAGAAATACAACGAAAGCACCTTTAAGGCCAACGAGTGCTAGTATTTTAAGCATTTTATTTTAAAAAAATCTTTAATTGTGTTTGTCCGCGTCCTTTATAAAGTTTATATCTCTGCTACACACATGGCCCGGCCCAAGGCCCGGCCCAACAAGGTCTCATTTGTGTCAGATCCGGCCCTCACAACAAATGAGCTTGATGCCCCTGGTCTATCCATTTCGCTGCTATGGTCAATCTAGCAGTGGATAATAAAATTGATACCATGATAGCTTGTTGATCCTGCAGCTGGTTTTCTTGAGAGGAGGGCTGGAGGTGCCTATTGGGAGGGGTGGCAGTCCGAGAGAAGCTGCTTCATGCCTTATGCTGAGTCAAACCATTGATCTGACAAGATCAGTATTGTCTCCTCTTGCTGTTTGCACAGGTTTCAAGTTTCTTTTAGCCTCTCCTAATGGAAAGAGAATCCAGGAGAAAGACGCCTGCTTTGAGAAATTAATTTTGTCTTTGACTTATAAAGAGATGCTTAAGAAAAAAGAAACGGTTTCTTTTTCTTTGAGAGAACTAGGATAACACCAGACATTTTGCGCCAAATTTCCCTTGTTAGGCTGCTACTGCCTTCAGCTTTTTGGAATTCTCATAACCTCCACCTGATAAGTTGGGAGGTGCAAAGGATGGAACTAGAGGTTTTCTGCACACAGAGCAGATGCTCTTCCACTGGGCTACAGTCCCTCCCCACTTAAAACAGAGGTGAGGATCTGAATGGGAGCCTTTGAAGAGGCCCCACCACTCCCTTAAAACAGCGATCTATACTTTTCACTCCTTGTTTAAGTCATTGTGGATGAAGTAGCTCATTATGCACCCATTAAAGCAGCAGTCCCCAACCTTTTTGGCACCAGGGACTGGTTTTGTGGAAGTTTTTCCACGGACCAGGGTGGGGAGGGGCGGCACAATGATTTTTGGATGATACAATTGTGCACTTTATTTCTGTTAGTTTGGTGTAATGGTTAAATGTGTGGACCCTTATCTGGGAGAACCGGGTTTGATTCCCCACTCCTCCACTTGCAGCTGCTGGAATGGCCTTAGTTCTTGTAGAGCTGTCCTTATAAGGGCAGCTTCTGGGAGAGCTCTCTCAGCCCCATGTACCTCACAGGGTGTCTGTTTGTGTGGGAGGAAGATAAAGGAGATTGTAAGGCACTCTGAGACTCAGGTTTGGAGTTTAGGGCAGGATATAAATCCAATGTCATTGTCTTCCTTCTTACATTGTAATATATAATGAAATAATCGTACAACTCACGGCCTGTTTCTAACAGGCCACGGACCAGGAGTTGGGGACCCCTGCCTTAAAGAGTGCCTTAAGAAACAGGGTTGAAATGGATAGAATAGATACACGCACAAAGAATGTTGCAACAGTTCAAAAGCAAAGGTGTAAAACTCCTAAGTAGTTCTGAGAGAAATAGCTGTGTCATTTAGCATGTTTATTAGAGGGTATGGGAATTCCTGCATGTTTGATTGTTAACTCTGTTCTGTACGTGCTCTGCACAACTGCTGACTTCTCCCGCTGATTCCCATTGGAGGCAGATGCGCTCAATATTGTCTGAATTGTACCCAGTGTCAGTGAAAACTCACACCAGGCTCTGCTCACCGGTGTTTGCCAGTTAATCCCTGTATTGTCCCGAGGCAGGGGTTATTTTCCTGTACAGGTATCGATTCCATGTCGGAAACTGCACGGTGCATCTCACGTGTATTCTATTTTGGGTGTCACCTGTGTATGCGTGTGTCTGTTCTCAGCGGCAAGTGGTGTCTGCCTGCACCTTGTGCTCAGTTTTAGATGCAGTTTCCCTAGACAGAAGGTGATGCCTCAACAGGAAGGGGAGGGCGTATTTTGTTTTGTCTTGACAGTGTCCGTTATTAATAAACCGTGAGCAGAATTAGCTAGCCTTTTCTCTCTTTGTGGATAATGGATTGAACTTGGTCGATTAGTGGGCCCTTGCCAGAGACTTGCGCCTTAAGGGAAGGGCTGCGGATGACTGGCAGAGCGTCTGCTTGGCACGTGGAAGGTCCCAGGTTCAATCCCTGGTATCGCCTGTTAAAAGGACCAGGTAGAAGGTGATTTGAATAACTCCGCCTGAGACTCGAGAGAGCTGCTGCTGGTCTGAGTAGACTGAGTACTGACCTTGATGGCTCAAGGGTCTTGTATCTAGATTTTTTTTTTTAATTTTAAATTTTCAGTAGGGATACAGAAGGAAAAAAGGGGAATGGGGGGAAAGGGGAGAAGCATATATTAAGCTTTGCTATAATTACCCAAATACACAATATGTGGACAGTTTTACTGATATGAATATTGACGATATTTCTTATTCAATGTACAAACATGTAAGAAGAATAATTTAGCAAGTACATAATGTGACATGATATATTAGCATAATAGCATGAGCATATTTCATGAGAGAGAGTGTGTAGATAGATAGATAATACATGTATAACATATTATGACTATTTAAAGATCCAATAAATATATATATATATAAAGGTAGTCCCCTGTGCAAGCATCAGTCGTTTCTGACTCTGGGGTGACATCGCATGACGTTTTCATGGCAGACTTTATACGGTGTGGTTTGCCATTGCCTTCCCCGGTCATCTGCACTTTCCCCCCAGCAAGCTGGGTATTAATTTAACTGACCTCGGAAGGATGGAAGGCTGTCAACCTGGAGCTGGCTACCTGAACCCAGCTTCCACTGGGATCGAACTGGAGTCGTGAGCAGAGAGGTCGAGCTCTGTGCCGCGGGGCTCCAATGTAGCCTCCTATTAAAGCCTTTGTATTCTATAATATTCCTTTTTTAAAACATTGTTACCCTAAGAGGACATTATTGTATACCTTCATAGGTCTGTAGCCCTATGCAATAATTACTGTAGGTTTTATCTGGCTTTTACTGCATTGTCTTATTATTCCTTTGTAATCTCATACTCTGCATTAACTCACATGATGCCTGGCATGAGGCAGTTTACAGTCTTCTTTGTTGTTTGCATTGATTTTTGTGTTCCTAGTCCTGTTGCATTGTTCATAGGCTGTCATGCTAATGAGTACTTCCCCCTCCGCTGCATTACTCTGTCATCAGCCTTGAGTTCTTGGTGAGAAAGCTAGACTATAAATCAGCTAAATTTATAAATAAATAATATAGTAGAAATCAAGCCCGATACCATGATGAGGCCCACAGGTCCTGGCCCCACCACTTACTGTGCTGCCCAGCCCGGAATTCCATCTCTTCCTGCAGCAGCCCTCTTTCCTACACCAGTTTGGTGCAGTGGTTAAGTGTATGGACTCTTATCTGGGAGAACAGGGTTTGATTCCCCACTCCTCCACTTGCAGCTGCTGGAATGGCCTTGGGTCAGCCATAGCTCTGGCAGAGGTTGTCCTTGAAAGGGCAGCTTATGTGAGAGCTCTCTCAGCCCCACCTCACAGGGTGTCTGTTGTGGGAGACGATGGTAAACGAGATTGTGAGCCACTCTGAGACTCTGAAATTCGGAATGGAGGGCAGGATATAAATCAAATATCATCTTCTCCTTCTTCTCCTCTTTCTCCTTCTTCTCCTCTTTCTCCTTCTCCTCCTCCTTTTTCTTCTCCTCCTCCTCCTTCTCTTTCTTCTTCTCCTTTTCCTCTTCCTCCTCCTTCTCCTTCTTTTTCTTCTCCTCCTCCTTCTCCTCCTCCTCCTTCTCTTTCTTCTCCTCCTCCTTCTCCTTCTTCTTCTCCTCCTCCTTCTCTTTCTTCTCCTCCTCCTCCTTCTCCTCCTCCTCCTCCTTCTCTTTCTTCTCCTTTTCCTCTTCCTCCTCCTCCTCCTTCTTCTTTTTCTTCTCCTTCTACCTCCTCCTCCTTCTTCTTCTCCTATTCCTTCTCTTTCTTCTCCTCCTCCTTCTTTTTCTTCTTCTTCTTCCTCCATCCTTCCCTGCTGGAAGCCTGAGCCTCTGCCTGGCTGGGCTTGCAAGGCAAGCACAGAGGAGGAGAAGCAGGAGAGCTTGGCAGAACGTGCATCATCCTTTTAGCTTGGCAGCCCTGCAGCATTCTGGGCAAATGGGCCCTGCACCCCACCCCATTCATCAGGTGGGGGTGGGTTGGTTTGTGTTTTGCTGCGAGGAGGGGGTTATTGGTGGCCCCCCTGCCCCCAAACAAAAAATCATGTCTGTGTGCCCCACCAAATTTGAAATCCTGGCTATGGCCCTGGTTGAAATATTTCCTGTCTGCCTTCATCACTGCTATTGTGGATTTGTGTCAGGAGGCAAACAGGCCACTTTTGAGTTCTTCTTCCCATGGCTTAGAGCAGGAGTGGCCAACGGTAGTTCTCCAGATGTTTTTTGCCTACAACTCCCAGCAGTCCCAGCCATTGGCCATGTTGGCTGAGGCTGATGGGAGTTGTAGGCAAAAAACATCTGGAGAGCTACCATTGCCCCCCCCCCTGGCTTAGAGCAGGGGTGTCAAACTCATTTGTTATGAGGGTCTGATCTGACATAAATGAGACCTTGTTTAGCTGAGCCATGTTGGGTCAGGCCATGTGTATACCAATTGAAGATTAGGTAGCAGAGATATAAACTTTCTAAAGGACACAGACAAGCACAATTAAAAAGGTTTTTAAAAAAAAAAAAACAAAAGCAAACTTAAAATAAAACATGCTTAAAACATAAGCACTTGTTGGTCTTAAAGTTGCTTTCTTTGTATCTCTCCTATGAGAACCAGGGAACTAGACAAAGGAAGCTCTGGCTCTTTCCTTCCTTCCACTGGGGGCCAGGAGGTGGAGGAGCCTCAGCCAGTAGAAGGAAGAGAGTCTTGGCTCAGTAGCTCTGCTGTGTGATTGAGAGAGCCTGGCAAAGCAAGCTATTCCTCCCCAAGGGAGGAGCCTTAGTCAATAGAGGAAATAGAGACTTTGCTCTGTAGCTGCTGTGCAATTGAGCAACCCTGGCAAAGCAAGCTGTGATGCAGAAGGAAGCAAGAAAGAGGGAAAAGGGAGCAGATGACAGCCAGTTTCTTGAGGTCCTGATAGGAGCCCTCCCAGGGCCTGATTCAGCCCCCAGGCCACATGTTTGACACCCCTGGCTTAGAGGAGTGCTTCCCCATCATATGGCATTGTCCCCATCAGACCATTTTCCCACCTAGCTCAGTGGTGTTGATTCTGATTGGCAGGGCTTTTTTTGTAGCAGGAACTCCTTTGCACATTAGGCTACTCACCCCTGATGTAGCCAATCCTCCTAGAGCTTACAGTAGGCCCTGTAAGAAGAGCCCTGTAAGCTCTTGGGAGATTGGCTACATCGGGGGGGGGGGGAGGCATGGCCTAATATGCAAAGGAGTTCCTGCTACAAAAAAAGCCCTGCTGATTGGTAATGGCTTTCCAGAATCTTGGGCAGAAGAAGGTCACCTAAGAGCTTTAAGTAAAGATGCCAGAGATGGAACCTGGGACGATCTGCATGCTGGGAATTAGCTCTATTGCTGAGTCATGGCACCTTCCCTTCTTAATTGACGTGTCAACATTCTATCCAAAGAAATCGGTATATGTCAGCCTTTACTGGGATCTCTCCTTAGAATACCTTTTCCGGACCTGCAGTAGAATTTAGAGTATTGCTGTGGCAGTGTTAAGTACGGAGCTGTCTCAGGATTCTTTCACTGAGGGGACGTTTAGGTGCCGCTGACAGCAGCTGGTGTCCTTGGAAAGAAAAGACTTCTGATAGGTCAGATAATATGATCTCCCAGTTCATGAAAGTAACATCTTAAGGGTTGAATTGGACTGGAGGAGTAGTGAGAAAGCTGGGGGAGGAGGGAGAGAAATGTTGAGTTTTTTTCCCCCTGAAGTGCATACGGTTCCCCAGATGGTCTAAGAGAGGAGGAGTTTTGTATCACACCACTGTGCGAGAACAGGAGACTTTCAGTGGCAGGAGAAAAGAAAACCGTGAGAGCCTACAGATAGGTTTTAATTCTTATTGTTGTTTTAAAAACTGGAAGCCAGGGGTGGCTAAAATGAAACCTGGGAGCCGCATGTGGCTCTTTCACACATATTGTGTGGCTCCCGCAGGCCAAGGAGCGATTTAATGCAGGCTTACTCTCAAGTAAGCGTGCTTAGCATCAGGACCTCAATCAGCCTCTGAGTGCAGATCCATAGGTAGGTGACTACATCCACCATGTGTGAAGTGGGGAAGGAGCGAGAAATAAGCAGGCTTGCAAGCTCTTCTTCTCTAACACAGAGATCACCCAGAGATGTAAAGTGGGAAAAGAGAGTGCAAGAGCCAAGGGAGCAACTGGAAGGAGGAAAGGAATTAAAGAGGGTGGTGCTGGGTTCCCCCTTAGCTTCAGGGCTTTTTTTGTAGCAGGAACTCCTTTGCATATTAGGCCCCACCCCCTGATGTAGCCAATCCTCCAAGAGCTTACAGTAGGTCGTGTACTAAGAGCCCCGTAAGCTTTTGGAGAATTGGCTACATCAGGGGTGTGTGGCCTAATATGCAAAGAAGTTCCTGCTACAAAAAAAGCCTTGAGTTTCATAGCTCTTGTAGGAGCTGTATTTACTAACCTTGGTGTCAAGGCAAAGAGAGATCTAAGAGCTTACAAGGCTCTTCGTGCAGGGCCTACTGTAAGCTCCGGGAGGATTGGCTACATCAGGGGTGTGTGACCTAATATGCAAAGGAGTTCCTGCTACAAAAGAAAGCCCTGGAAGTGCAAATGGGCACAATCCAGCCAAGATTACACAAGAGTTAAGACATGCATGTTAAACTAATTTTTACATTTTAATATAATGGTGTTCATTATTTTGCCCTCATGTTGGAGTAGGAGGGAGGCTAAGAGGGAGTCACTGTCCAAGGTCCCCTTCAGCGTAATCCTGTGCAGAATCGTCTAGTATTTTTGATGGGTTTAAACTGGAGTTTTACTCTGCATAGGATTGCACTGACAGTGATCTTCCTGTCTGAGGTTGCATTTGAACTCAGATCTTCCTCATTCCCGGGGAACATGCTGATATCTACACTGTACTGGGTTTATGGAGGGGCTTGACTTTTGAGGAGGTACCTTTAAGAGGGGAGTGAGGACACAATATACAAGTTCACAAAGAGTGTTCTAGGCAAAACAGGCAGCATGGTGTAATGGTTAGAGCTGCCGAAGAGGGCAGGAGACTTTCAAGCAAATGAGGAAGACAGAGTTATGGGAGCATAAGAATACGAAATAAGCCATATTGGATCAGGCTAATGGCCCATTCAGTCCTACACCCAGGTGCCATCAGAAGGTCCACCAGTGGGACCAGAACTCCAAAAGCCCTTTCACTGTTGCCCCTCAAGCACCAAGAATTCAGAGCATCACTGCCCCGGGCAGAATGTTCCTTCTGTACGTATGCAGTCCGTAAGCAGGTTTGCCACCCATCTATCTAAGGATCAAATCACCACCTGCCAAGACCCCCCCCCCCTCCGTGCTCAGGGATGGTTCCTTGGTGCAAAAGGACACCTGTTCACCATCTGCAAAATCAGAAAAAAACCACACCTGTGTTCCTCAAACCTAACACAAAATTAAAGTGGAACAACGTATGTTCCAACATAAAATATTATATGTTTATTTTATTGAGGGCATTTATATGTCTCTTCTCTGTACAAGAACATTGGAAGAGCTCTGCTGGATCAGTGCAGTGGTCCATCTAGTCCAGCATCCTTTCTCACACAGTGGCCACCCAGTGCCTCTGGAGGGCCTACAGACAGAGCATAGAGGTCAAGAACTTCCTCTGATGTAGAGATTAAAGTGCGATCCTAAGAGCACTTTTATGGGAGCAAGCCCCATTGAATATACCTTAGTAGAATTCAGAGTAGACCTGCTAAGGATTGCTCTGTTACTGCCTTTGAATGTGGAAGCCATCATGATTAGAAGCCACTGGCAGACCTATCCTCCAGGAACCTCTCTGATCCCCTCTCTCTCAAGATCTACCATAAGCGGCTCCCAAAGTAGAAAGCATTCTATAAAACCATGAAAATAACATAAATTGTCAGTATTAAAACAAGTCTACTGGCAAAAAAAAAGCATTAAACAACTGCTGAGCAACCTAAAAAAATATCCACAAAACAGTTAAGTTAGAAGAACTCAAAACAGCTTTCTTAAAAAAATGGAACCCTTCAGTTAAAAGCCTGGGTAAAAAAGAAACTTTCTCCTGGCACCTGAAAGACAGTAAGGCAGGTGTGAGCCTCATGGGTAAGGACATTCCACAGATGAGGTGCCACCACTGAAAAAGCCCTGTTTGTGGTTGCCACCCACCTTAGCTACAGGTGGTGGCTTGGGAGGAAGAACTGTTGGTTTAGACCAGGGGTGGCCAAACTTGCTTAATGTAAGAGCCACATAGAATCAGCATCAGATGTTTGAGAGCCGCAAGACATGAATGTCAGATGTTTGAGGGAAGGAAGGAAGGAAAATAGGTGGGGGAGGGAGAGGTAGAAAGAAAGAAACTTTAATTTTAAATGCATTCTTGAAGCTGACCAACCAGGAGTGGGGGCTTAGAGAGCCACACAATATGTGTGAAAGAGCCACATGTGGCTTCTGAGCCACAGTTTGGCCAGCCGTGGTTTAAGTAGTATGAGAAGGGGTGCTCCTTCCAAGTTTCCAGGCCCCAAGCCATTTAGGGCCTTATGGGTAAGAACCAGCAGTTTTGAGTTGTTCCCTGAAGCTATCATGAAGGAAGCTGAATTTGATTTGAAAATCACCAAATGATCTCATTTAGAAAAGCTGCATTTTTTTCCTGGAGGGGCAAGAATGCTGACAAAGGCATTCACCTTTCAGCCTCCGGCCATGCAGCACTCCCGATTTACTCAGCAAATGCCCAAGATGCAGTGTGAAGCATTCTGCAACATGTCAGCTGACCATTTACGGATCCAGTTATGTCAGCAAATTTGGCGAAGAATTGCTCGGCAGAGCAGAGAATTCTCGTGGCCTCCTGGCGCTCCATTCCCCCCCCCCCTTCTGAATTCAGAACTCAGAGAGGACTGAGCAGTAGTGGAATTTAAAAAACAGCACAACCATAGATAAAAAGCCCTAATGATGCCTTCAAGATGCTGTGCTAGTTTTGCCTAGCTCTTTTCCTTGAGTCTGTCACAGAAATGGGAAGGGCTTGTTGAGGAGACATGGGGGTCCGTTGGTTGAGTTCCACATCATGATGGGAGTTGTTGATTCCATCCCCTTGCTGTCTCCAAAATGTATAAGAACATAAACGTTTAAATATTTATGACTTCTTTCAATACTCTGTGCATGCCTATACATAAAAAAGGTAGTCCTCTGTGCAAGCACCAGTCGTTCCCGACTCTGGGGTGACGTTGCATCACGAAGTTTTCGCGGCAGACTTTTTACGGGTGGTATGCCATTGCCTTCCCCAGGCATCTACACTTTACCCCCAGCAAGCTGGGTCCTCATTTTACCGACCTGGGAAGGATGGAAGGCTGCATCAGCCTTGAGCCAGCTACCTGAACCCAGCTTCCACTGGGATCAAATTCAGGTCATGAGCAGAGAGCTCGGACTGCAGTACTGCAGCTTTACCACTCTGCGCCACAGGGCTCCCTATGCATATACATACACACGTTTTAATATTATGAACGTTTCACAGGACTGGGAGTTTGCTCTTCTTGTTCTTTAAGGTATAACGTGGACGAACCAGTAGCATCTGATGACTGTTGAGTCGAGGAATTGGCAGCCGTGTGCACACAAACACATAAAGCTGCTTTACGCTGGACCAGATCATGGGTCCATCAGGGTCAGTTGGGCTTTTATCTAGGGAAAGGCAGTGGAACAGAGTTCTGGAACCTCTTGGTGGAAACAAATGCAGGGTTTTTTTGTAGCAGGAACTCCTTTGCCCTATTAGGCTACACACCCTTGAAATAGCCAGTCCTTCTGGAGCTTACAGTAGACCCTGTACTAAGAGCCCTGTGAATTCTTGGAGGATTGGCTACATTAGGGGTGGGTGGCCTAATATGCAAAGGAGTTCCTTCTACAAAAAAAAGCCCTGAAACCCTCTTGAGAGTTCTGGCACCTCTTTTTCCAGGAAAAAGGCCCCTGAGGGTGTCAAGTATCGATATTTCTCAATAATTGTCTTTTGTTGTGAATAAAAGTTGCTTTATTGTAGAAACTCTGAAGCTTTACCAAGGACAGAATCCTTGGAAGTAATGGTGTATACATGATTATACTGTTACTATATAGGATTAGTTCGAAGAATAACATGCAGATGCTTTTTGAGTCACGGGTTCAAAGGTTAGTACGTAGTATCTAGTTTACTACTAAGGAATGTAGATTATTAAAAACATCTCCGTTTCTCACACTTCTTCCAGACCTGATAAGAGCTGTCTGTGTGAATGTGGGGGAGAGGCACCTCACAGCGCGGCTGCAGCGAGAACATCCTTGGGCAAGATGGAATTACTGTTTGCCCAACCTTTGGAACAAAAGGGAGGGAGACGGGGGATGCAAACGGCCTCCTTTCTGTTTAAGAACCCACCATTGTGCTTAGAAATATACATGCTTGACAGAGGGTCGGTACTGTATACTCAGACTGGCAGCAGCTCTCCAGGGTGTCAGGTAGTGGTCTTTTGCATCACCTTCTACCTGTTCCTTTCAACTGGAGGTGCCAGGGGTTGAACCCATTCTGCATGCCAAGCAGACACACTGCTGCTGAGTTAGTGCCCTTCCCCTGATGCGAGGAATGCCAAATTCAGGAAAATGTCAAGAAGAATGGCTCAGTCTCCATGCACCCTCAGCAAATGTGAAGTGGCGTTAAACAACAGAGCACCCCGGAGCACATGCTGAACGAATTTTCCTTACACCCTGCCTTGTTGCAATATCGTAAGCAGTTTCTGGTTTGTAAGATGAAGCTTGCCTTCTCAACCCCATCCAATGATACTGTTTCACTAGCCATTTTTCTCACCTGAGTTAGCCCCAGGGAATGCTGTTTGCCCCTTGGGAGAAGTTGGAAGTGTACCCCATAAGTACAGGTGGAGCAAACAGTGTCCCCCTGCTGCTGTTTCAGGTTTGGAAAAGATCTCCAGCAGGGCTTTTTTTTGATAGGAGGAACTCCTTTGCGTATTAGACCACACCCCTCTCATGTAGCCAATCCTCCAAGAGCTTCCAGGGCTCTTATTACAGGACCTACTGTAAGCTGTTGGAGGATTGGCTACGTCAGGGGTGTGTGGCCTAATATGCAAAGGAGTTCCTGCTACAAAAAAAAGCCCTGAATTCTCTAGTGGTAAAGTATAAAGAATCTTTTCTCCAAGTATTGCAGAGGGACAAAGCAAATTGGGTCCTACATGCCTGGGCATTGAGTTCCAGAGCATGGAGCACGTGTCTGAATGTGTGGATTTTACGAGGACCCGTGTAACATGCAGTTTGTCTCACAGAATAGCTGTTCCCCCTCCCAGATCAGCAGATAAGATTCTCAGGGTCAACATTCAGTCCTGGAAGAGCTCTTTAAGGAACTAATCCCTGTTAAATTGGTTTTGATGCTGGTATGTAAACAAAGGCAGCTGCTAGATAGTTATTATGCAAAAATGCATTTAGATGCACTGGGGTCAGCTCTGAATGGCTTTGCTGTAGCTGGCCAAAGGTCTAGGCTTCTGTTTTCCCCTAAAGGCCAACCAGTAGGGCATCATTCTTGTTTGCTCCCAGCATTTGCCCTTAAACATGGAGGCTCCATTCTGGGAAGGGTCAGAGTTAGGGCCGTCAAGCTCCCAGCGGGGGCAGGGGATCCCCCCGGTTTTGGGGGGCAGCGTGCTGCCATAGCCCCGTCACCATGCAATGTGCCCTGCACAATGATGTCACCCAGAAGTGATGTCACCACGCCGTGGATGCTCTAGGATTCTCAGTAAAACTCTATGGTACCATAGAGTTTTTACCGCACATCCTAGAGTATCTGTGGTGCGATGTGCCCAGCATGGTGACGTAACTTCCGGGTGATGTCATTGCACCACAAGTGAGAAAAGAGTCCCCCACCAGAGAAACTTGGCATCCCTAGTCATAGCATTGGCTGCAGTTGCTGCTGCAGTAGTACAGTGAAGCCTGTGCCACTGAAGGCACCCACCCACTTTTCTCTTCCACTGAGGGCCAATCCTCCACCTCTGTGGTTTAGAAGGTGTGATGGAAGACCTCTGGAGGCATTACTGTGGTTTCTACAAGGGGCTTCCATCTGGAAACCGTTACTAAATTGACGGAACCTCCCAATGTTTTATGACTGGTACATCCCTGCAGCGCCACTACCTATTTTTCAAATTCCAAAAGTGCTCACAGGCTCAGCAGCATTGGGGAACCCTGGGATGTTGCCAGAAATGTGACTCCCTGTCTCCCCCTCTCCCCCCGGAACCCCTAAGCGCAAGGAGCAGGAATGCGGGGAAGCGTAGTGCCCTACGTGGTGGTCTTGACGGTAGAAAGTGCCCTCAGGTTGCGGCCAGCTTATGCAGCCAACTTCATGGGGTTTTCAAGGCGAGAGACGAACAGAGGTGGTTCGCCACTGCCTTCCCTTGCATAGCAACCCTGGACTTCCTTGGTGGTCTCCCACCAGCTACAGACTCGGGCTGAGCCTGCTTAGCTTCCGAGATCTGATGAGATGTGGCTTGCCTGGGCCATGCAGGTCAGGGCAGCCTCACTGTAGGTTGCTCTTTTCCAAAAGCTTTTATACTCTGCCTTGCTTTTATTGGCTGTGTTTTTATTGACACTGATTGACTGCGATCACACACACACTTTCCAGTTCACAAAGTAAAATCCACTTGTAAAGTGCATTGAAAGTGCATTATTTTAGTGTGTGTGATTGCAGCCATTCTGTTTTTATTTATTTCCTTATGGTATGAGGAGGGGTCGTTTTGCAAAAAAAAAAAAAAAAAAAAATAGGTGGTGGAGCTCATGCAGGGATTGTTATGCAGCTGCGCATACTATTCAATGGACAAGGAGGTGGAACTCTCAGAAAGGTTCAGGAGCCGTGCTCCTGTGAGCTCCCACTGAATCCTAGGCCTGGGTTTTTGTTTTGTTATTGCTATTTAAATTAGGAGCCATCTCCTGCAGTTCTAGAGAGGTGGCATACGTGGTTTTCTAGATAAGTACATACATAAATGATATATCTCCCTGCTAACTCATTGTTCCTATTTTTGCTTTTGAGGGGACTACATTACTGGTATTTTGTTAGTGCTGCTACCATTCTTCAGAATACCATTCCTTCCTTAAGACTCTAGAAATTAAACATCTTAGTTTGGAGATGAGTATCTCTGTTGCACATACATCTAAGCATACGTGCATGAACACTTAGCACACCATGTAGCACAGCCATTTTATTCTCTGTAGCTGCCAAAGTATATTTTGAATTAGCAGTGATGTATTGTTGGACAAGTCATGTTTTGCCCTTTATCCAAAAGAACAAACATTGTCTTGGCTGCTTAAATCCATCCGAGTAAAAACCGTCAACAGAGTTAGAGGCTTCAAGCAGCGATCGTTGGCATGAGCATCGGGGTGTCAAAAGAGCGTCTCTACATTTTCCTCTATGACATCTGGAAGCCCCTTACAGGAGCAGGTAGTGACATAACTACACAGCCCGCGCCACTTACCTTCCTCTTCGTAAATAACAAGGAAATATTTTTGTCAATTTTTTCCAGGAAAGCACTTGGACAAAAGTATCAGTACGACCAGACACTCTGAAAGCAGCCAAGCGAAGAAGTAATCTCTGAAATATCTTGTGGCTTTTCATTTTTCTAGTAAATCAGATAGAACGGGTGGAAGCGTTTCTCAGTATTTGGTTTTCTGATGTCACCTATCGTGACAGGCCCTCAACTGGAAGGGAGAATAGGCATGGAAATGGTTAAATCTTGTTTTTTTGCAGCCACAGCCACATAATTTTTTTAAAAAAGAAAATTGTAGCATGCAAGCAGCTTGAGAAACAGCTTTCCATTTCAGTAAGGGAAAGGGAAAACACACAAATTTTAATGTACGTGGAAGTCTACCGCTGTTTCAACTGGAAGATGATCTAAATAAAAGCCTTTAATGTGGTAACGTTTAAAGCAGGAGGCTGCTCTAGTGATTATACCAGCGTAAAGCTTTGTAGAATATTCACAAAGTAGAGCTCACAGGCAATGCTGGAACCAGCACTTCTGCCCAGCTAGGTGAGAACTCCTGGGTGGACATAGTTGTTGTTTTAAAAACCCAGGAGTTGTTTTGGGTTTTTTTTTTCCAAAAGGGAAAAGAAGCTTGATTGTATTTTATATACAGAATGGATCCGCATTTTGTTAGTTTTTTAGTACTATTTTACTCATTTGTCTTAAAAGATCTCCGACGGTGCCATTTATTTATTTCGTTTATACCCTGCCTTTCTCCCCAGTAGGAACCCAAAATGGCATACATTGAAGTTGGCAGACTTTTAGAAGAGTATAATTGTGCTTTGGATGGCACTGCTAGATTCTTTTCTGTTTAAAAAGCTGCTTGAAGCAGTGGACAACTTTTTCTTTTCTGGAAAAGGGATTAAAATACAAGATGCCAAGTCAAGCTTAGACCAACAGATGTGTTTGTGTGTGTGTGTGCACGCGCACTTGCATGTGTGTGTCACCTGCAGAAGACATCCTGAACTTTTGGAAGCAAAATTTTGAGAAATCATTGGTGCTATAATTTCTGTTAAATGTAGTGGGTGGATGGATAGATGGATGGGTGGGTAGGTGGGTAGATAGATGATAGGTAGGTAGGTGGGTGGATGGATGGATGGATGGATGGATGGATGGATGGGTGGGTGGGTAGGTAGATAGGTAGGTGAGTAGAGAGACAGATGATAGGTAGGTGGATGGATGAATGGATGGATAGGTAGATAGATAGATATAGAGAGAGGGAGATTTGAGATATTTATTCCCCCCTTTTCTCCATAACAGGGACCCAAAGCAGTTTGCAGCATTATTCTTCGTTCCTCCTTCATTTTATCACAACAATATTGTGGTGTGGCTTAGGCTGAGAAGAAAGTGACTCACCCAGGGTCAGCCAGTGAGGAGTGGGGATTGAACCCGAGTGACTCAGATCCTGGTCTGAGGACATTAGAACAATTACATGCACAAAGTACTCTGTGATGTTTTTGGAAGCGTTCCGTCGTGATCCCTGTGTTATTAACTTTTAAGCGTCTGATTTAAACTGGTTCTTTCATAATCCTTTACTAAATTAAAGGAAGTGGCCTGCCTGCTATTCTCCCCTCAGCAACCGCTAGAAGAAGCCAACACCAGAGAAGAAGGGAAACCAACTGGGTACAACCTAACAAGAAAAAATGGATGGGTGACAGACACTGAGTTGGATCTTGCCTGCTTTTCTGCTTGAGCTCTTCTGATTTTCCTCGGCACTGTAGCCTCCGTCCCATGCGGCTTTAACTCATCTGGGTGCCACAATCCCTGGCATAACCTCCTTGATGGACTCAAAGGGCTTCTTTCTCTGTCTTTGAAAAGACACGTCACGTTGTGGGAGAGGGGATAATGGTGGTTTCCATTCTGGAAAATATTTGATGAGAGAGCAGGAAGGAGATGCTTCAGCCTCAGGTGCCCGGTAGTGTTTGTTGGAAACGGCAGCCACTGGAAGTACATGGAGGCTTCAGTAGCTATAGCACTTCACGAAGAGGCATTATGGTAGATCCAGGTGGGCAGCTGTGTTGGTCTGAAGCAGTAGAACAAAGCGGAGTCAAGTCGTACCTTTAAGATGGAAGCAGCGGAAGCAGAATGTAAACTTTCCTGTGCTCTGAGCGCACTTCATCAGACAGTCGGATGGAATGGCAAGCAGTTCTAAGGAAGTGGGCAGAGGATCAGCATGCAAAATCATGGAAATGTCCCTTAGCAGATTAAAAGAATCACAAGCCGGCCTAGCGACTGCCAGCCTGTGTCCACTGGGCTACAACAACAAAAACAGTAATAAACGTCAGAATAGCAGATTGATGTCCATTAAGTATCCTGCAATAAATGAGAGTCTGCTGTGGGTTAAAAGGAGGGCATAAGGTTCTCAGAGGCTTAAACGTGTGACACACATATAAAAACATCGTTCTAGTTTGCCATTTTTTAAAAAATGCATTAAAATAGTGGATTAGTATATTTAATGAGATAAATACCCTTATTTGAGTATGTCAATACAAAAAACATTTTTCTGATACACTATTCTAAAAGAGAAATACATTGGAATACTGTGGATATATAGCTATACTTGGTAAAAGTGGGTTTAGTATATGTAATGAGATAAAACCAGTATCCCTGTTCAGTCCTGGGGAGGCGTTTGTTCCAAGTTTCATAATAATTTGTCATTCAGCAGTTTCCCTCTCCATTCTGTTCTTGAAGTTTTAATGTGATTATGTGATCTAGCTACATTGGCTCAGCCTCTGTAAGTTCCAGATTCTGTCCTGCGCATACTGAGGAAGTGATGCTTACGTTTATACTTGCAGTTATGAGAATTTCGCTGCGTTCTGTTTCATTTTTGTTTCTGAATCTCCATTAGCATCATTTTCAGAGCCCACCTGGCTCACCCTTTGGTTACGCTTGCGTCCCCATTACTTTAGCAGGAATCTACCTGCTTCATCAAACTTCTTCAGTTTCATCTCACAAAATTTGGCATATGCTTTTTGAAACTCTTCCCCCCCCCTCATTTGCAGCCGGTATTTTGCTATTCCGACCGCAGACGTTGCTGTTCAGCTGGCTTCTTTTGATGGCTGTGGTTGCAGACGGCGAGCATTTTGTTTTGTTGTGGTTTGTTTAAACACGATCCTGTCAGGGTGCTAATTTGCCATTCGCTTTACAAACAACGAAAAACAAAACACCTCACAACAAGAAAGTCATGTGTTAATAAAACTTGATGGACTTCCATGTTGCTGTCTTAAGTTCTTACCAAGCACGGGAGACCATGGGCTGGGTCTTGTCTTGGCAAAAGAGGGAATATGAATCCTTACCATATTTCTTTCTGCTCCTGCCAGCTTGTATGGCCACTGGGAAGGAGATCTCTGGAATTGTGGGACCTGTGTGGGTTAACAACAATGTGGGTTGGAGGCACCGGTGTGGAGAGGGAAGGCAGTGAAATCACTGCCCCCACCCCCCTTCTATCAGGAATTCATTGCCATTTGGCACTACTGTTCACATCCCCCATCCCTTTTAAGAAGACCATAGATTTATACCCCACCCTTCTGTCTGAATCAGAGTCTCAGAGCTGCTCACAATCTCCTTTATCTTCTTCCCCCACAACAGACACCCTGTGGGGTGGGTAGGGCTGAGAGAACTCTCACACAAGCTGCCCTTTCAAGGACAACTCCTACAAGAGCTGTGGCTGACCCAAGGCCATTCCAGCAGCTGCAAGTGGAGGAGTGGGGAATCAAACCCTGTTATCTCTAAAACAAGTACGTAGATCCCTTCTTCAGGCAAACAATAAAATGGGCATTGACATGTTCTGATGAGCAACTGCATGGTAGTTTCTGAGGGTCAGTATGCCAAGATGATTCCAGAAGGTCCATGAACAGAACTCCAGTGTGTTTTGTGCTGGTAGCAACGGCTGTGCTCAGGCGAAGCATCCCAGTGGAGCAAATAGCCAGTGAGGGCCATTTGATGTTGGGAAAGTAGTGTAGAGAAAATGGTTAAACTCCTCCACTGTGTGCCCTGGCCCCGACCTAAATTGGGGGCAGGGAGTGGCCAAACGTGCATAGTGTAAGAGCTACATAGAATGAATGTCAGATGTTTGAGAGCTGCAAAACTTGAACGTCAGATGTTTGAGAGCCACAAAACATGAACATCAGAGGAAGGAAGGAAGGAAGGAAGGAAGGAAGGAAGGAAGGAAGGAAGGAAGGAAGGAAGGAAGGAAGGAAGGAAAACAGATGGGGAAGAAGAAGTAGAAAGTAAACAACTTCAAATGCATTCTCTAAGCCACCAGCTGGCTTGACTTGGAGAGGTGATTTAAAGAGAGAAATGCCTTTTCCACGTGGGCTGACAGGGTGGTGGGGGCTCCAACAGCCACACAATACCTGTGAAAGAACCACATGTGCCTCCCGAGATGCAGTTTGGCCATCCCTGATTGGCGGATCCCACAGCAACTGTAACTAGCCCGTCCCCCCTGCACTGAAGTTCTGGTCCTGTATTTTCTAGCATTTCTTCTGTTTTGACCTAGACACTTCTATGGAAAACTTAGCCATATTCTGTATATGATAAGCACCGTCTGTGAACATTTGTATCCGTGGTCAGAGACAATTGCAGTCTTCCCAGCTTTGCTGTGCCATAGTGGTAGAGAGACAGCTGTGATTTTTTTAAAAAAAAAATTTAGGTTGGTGTTGCTGTAACAGATCTAACATGCTAAATTCAAGTCCCATCAGCTCCTAAGAGACAAGTTTTTGGGGTATAAGGTTTTGAGAGTCAAGGTTCCCTTTGTCAGATATGTCAGATGTAACATGGCTGCTCTCTTTAGATTATTGCTGCCAGCGATAGAATTTCTTTTTAAAAAGCGATTGTGTAATACGTTCAATGAGGATCAACTACAGCATCACAGCTTTCAGATTCCCCAAAACTTTCCCGTGAACGAAAACAAGAACTGGGCGGGGGAGAAAAAGGTATTTTCAGACATGATAGCAAAACCTCATGTCCAGCCCACTGGCTGCAGTTGTTTGCTGCAGACGGAAGATTTGGGGCTTTTCCATCACGCTCTGAAACGCTTTTGTTTTCTCCACTCCTTTTTGCGCGTGTGTGTGTGTGTGTGTGTGTGTGTATTAAACATCCAGCCGAAGCAGAATTCTGGGTAACTTGTAGCTCATTTCTTTGTGACATTTTTGTCAGTTCTCTGGAATATGTTACAGATGAAGCAATGTGAATTAGAGAATTATAGAGAACTGAGCAATACTGCTGAGAGGTTTGGTTGAGAGGAGGTTTTGTAATAAACTGTATTTTATGATAACAACTCATCTCTTACCTCCTGAGACACACTGAGCCTTGAGAGACTTGAGAGCCAGTTTGGTGTAGTGGTTAAGTGCACAGACTCTTATTTGAGAGAACCGGGTTTGATTCCCCACTCCTCCACTTGCAGCTGCTAGAATGGCCTTGGGTCAGCCATAGCTCTAGCAGAGGTTGTCCTTGAAAGGGCAGCTTCTGGGAGAGCTCTCTCAGCTCCACCCACCTCACAGGGTGTTTGTTGTGGGGGAGGAAGATAAAGGAGATTGTGAGCCACTCTGAGTGGAGGGCGGAATATAAATCCAATGTCGTCGTCTTCTACTGGCAAATAGAGTTGCCAAGTCCAATTCAAGAAATATCTGGGGACTTTGGAGATGGAGCCAGGAGACTTTGGGGGCGGAGCCAGGAGCAAGCGTGTGCCAAGCATAACTGAACTCCGAAGGAAGTTCTGGCCATCACATTCAAAGGGACCGCACACCTTTTAAATGCCTTCCTTCCACTGGAAATAATGAAGGATAAGGGGCACCTTCTTTTGGGGCTCATAGAATTGGGCCCCCTGGTCCAATCTTTTGAAACTTGGAGTATATTTTGTGGAGAGGTACTGGATGATATGCTGAAACGTTGGTGTCTCTATCTAAATAAACAGCCCGCCCCCCGAGCCCCAGATACCTGTGGATCAATTCTCCATTATACCCTATGGGAATCAGTCTCCATACGGAATAATGAAGTGCCCAGCAGACATTTCCCTCCAGGATTGAACTCCAAAGGGAGTTCTGGCCATCACATTTAAAGGGACTATGCTCCTTTTAAATGCCTTACCTCCATTAGGAATAATGAAAGATAGGTGCATCTTCTGCCAGTTTGGTGTAGTGGTTAAGTGTGCGGACTCTTATCTGGGAGAACCGGGTTTGATTCCCCACTCCTCCACTTGCACCTGCTGGAATGGCCTTGGGTCAGCCATAGCTCTGGCAGAGCTGCTGTGAGAGCCCTCTCCAGCCCCACTCACCTCACAGGGTGTCTGTTGTGGGGAGAGAAGATATAGGAGATTGTGAGCCGCTCTGAGACTCTTCGGAGTGGAGGGCGGGATATAAATCCAATATCTTCATCTACCTCACAGGGTGTCTGTTGTAGGGGAGGGAAGGAAAAGGAGATTGTGAGCAACTCTGAGACTCCTTGGAGTGGAGGGCGGGATATAAATCCAATATCTTCATTTACCTCACAGGGTGTCTGTTGTGGGGGAGGAAGGTAAAGGAGATTATGAGCCGCTCTGAGACTCTTCAGAGTGGAGGGCGGGATATAAATCCAATATCTTCTTATGTTCTTCTTCTTCTTTTGCGGCTCATAGAATTAGACCACCTGGTCCAATCTGTTTGAAACTTGGGGGGTTTTTAGAGGAGAGGCACCAGATGGTATGCTGCAAATTTGGTGCCTCTACCTAAAAAAAACCCAGCCACCCCCTTGATACCCACAGATCAATTTTCCATTATATCCTATGGGAATCAGTCTCCATAGGGAATAATGGAGTGCCCAGCAGACATTTCCCTCTCCCATGCTTTCTGATGACCCTGAAGCGGGGGGAGGGCCTTCAAACCAGAGGATCCCCTGCTCCCACCTGGGGATTGGCAACCCTACTGGCAAATAGGGACGCAGTCCCATCTACCCTCTGCTGTTCTGGGTCTAGCGCAAGCTCAGTGGTAGAGTGCACATTTTGCCTGCAGCAAGGTTTGCAACTCCCTAGAAACCTCTGTTAAATGATCTCCGGCAGATGGACTCAGGCAGACTAAACAATACTGCTCTTCCCTTATGAACCCGCCCAACCAACAGGCCTCATTTGAGGCAGGAGCTCACAGGAGCGGAGCTCCGCAACATCTAAATTTTATTGTGCTCTTTCTCCCCCCCCCCCCCAAAAAAAAATTGCTTCTGGGCTTCATTGTTCAAACCCCCTGTGAGAATTTTGCTGAACTCTAAGATTTGACAAACTTTCTAACAGTTTTCCCCACAAAAACAGAGAAATAACCAAAACATCTAAAGCAGACAGATGGAAATCTTCCTCAGGCCACTGTGGCCACATAGAAGAAAGTAATTTAAAAAGTATGATGGGAGTCAGGTTTTCTTATGACAATTATAATGCAAGAAGCATTTTAAGGTAGATGCTGAGCCAATATAATTTAGTACACTTTCCGGTGATGTCAGGGGTGTGTGGCATGTGCAAATGAGTTGTATTAATGAACTCCGGCACCTCTTTTTCTACTAAATGACCCCTGCCAACCACTATCGTCATCTTCGGAGGCCCAGTTTCAGGTGCCCCCCAACTTTGGAGATTGGGTGGGGGGCGCCAAAGCCCTGGAATTCTCTCCCCAGGGAAATTTATCTGCCCCCTTCTGCTGCTGTCTTCCGCCACCATGTGAAGACTTTTTTGTTTGTTTCATTTGGTTTTCCCTCAATGGTTTCCCTCAATGTTTTAATTATGCTTTTTATGTTTTGTGTGTATTTTAACTCTGGTTTTTAACTATTTTAATGATTTTTGGGGGTATTTTGAATGGTTTTAAAAGTGTGATTTTATCACGTTTTAAACTGAAGAAGAAGAGTTGGATTTATACCCAGTCTTTCACTCTGAGTTTAAGAACAGTTTACAATCGCCTTCTTTTCCTCTCCCCACAACAGACACCTTGTGAGGCAGACTGGGATGAGAGAGCTCTGAGAGAACTGCTCTTGAGAGAACAGCTCTGAGAGAACTTGTGACTTACCCAAGGTCACGCCAGCAGGAGGAGGAGTGAGGAATCAAACCTGGTTCTCCAGATTAGAGTCCACCACTCTTAACCACCACTCCAAACTGGGAGGGCAGTGCCAGAGAAGAAGCCAGGATTAAGCTAGGGTGTCTGCATTCACACAGAACAGGAAACCATAGTTGAGACTAATACACCAACTTCAAACTACAGTTTCAGATTCTGGTTTGACAGATTCCTACTAACTAGAGTAGAGTTGTCCACATTTAGAAAACCTTGGTAACTAGATTTAGTTGAATTAAACTATGGATTTGTACGATGTCTGAACCGAGCCTGTTTGTGGCACACAGAAAAGGATGGGAGAAAAGAACTTTGTAAATTAACTGCCCAGAGGACACTTTGTAAATGAAGTGTCCTGAGTCCTTTTTAGAAGAAAAGTGGGATAATAGCATTTTAAATAAACATACATTCACGTAGATTGGCTGCATCCACTTGGGGAGGGGGTCAATAGCTCACTTAAGTGCATGAAATTTTATTAGGTCCCACAAACAGCTGGGAAACAGTGTGTGTGGGGGGGAATCCTTTCCACCTACAGCGTTTCCACCTACAGCTGCCCACAGCCTGCAGATGTGGTTACAGTATTTAAAGTGAGGTTAGCTGAGGCCGCTGTCTGATAACTAGTTGTCACTCTTGAAGACAACTATTTTAAACTGCTTTTGAAATGCCATGAATGTGAGGAAATGTTCTCTCACTTTCTCTTTTACTCTGTTTTAAAATAATTCTTAAGGTTACTGGGAAGCAGCCAAAAAGATTCTTAAAAAAAAAAATTGTTGTTACTTTCTCTGGTGGGAACCAGAGTGTAATATCTACGACGTCTATGCAGTCTTGGAGGGAATTAAATCTCACTTCTGCCATGAAAGAGTGGGTAGGCTGCGATCTTAGATACCCCAGTCTTAGTTCTTGGAAGCAAAGGGTTGGTACGTGGAGGGGAGGTCACTGAGGAAGACTCTGCAGACGAAGGCAGCGGCAAACCAGCTCTGTTTCCCACTTGCCCTGAACACCCGTTGCCGTAGTTGCCACAAGTCGGGTGTGCCTCGACGGCCCCCTTACATTCGTATGTTTGCCATGCTGTCAGCAGGCGGCTCAGGTAAGGCACTTTCTCTCAGTGCCTCCCCCCCCAATCAGGACAACTATAAAAATAATGGCCGACCCTTTAGGACTGTTGTACTGAGAATGTATGTGAAGTACTTTGAACCTTGAATGTGCTTTAGGTACACAAAGAATTATTTTGAAATATACAACTCGCCGTGTGGTTGGCAGAATGTGTGCACGGCAAAGTTCCGATGCGCCTCTGTCAGAGGTGTGGATAAAAGCAGAGACCTCCACAGGAAGTGTTGAATACTAAAGGGGTCAAAAGTTAAAAACATCCAATAGTTATAGACAAGAGTGGACGTGTTTGTTACAAAAACATATAAAAACCTTATATGCCCAAATGAAGCCTCATAAAATCATCCAAGTGACAAAGGGCACACGAAAGATACATATATGACCTGATGCGTTTTGGCCTGCAGAGGCCTTCACCAGAGGTCAAAAGACAAATGATAAAAGCAGAGGCACCCTGAAAAACTTTATGAACAAGCTCCTGAGGATCCATTTGTCCTCTTTGGGCCACCTTACATTCCTTTCCATTTAGTCACCCAGCGAGTCCTTTCTCTCAATAGCAAGCCTTCACAGACACAGCTATCTAAACAGCCCGGCCAGCCCTCGCCAACACAATTGCAGGAAGTTATTCCACAGCTCAGACAATTCCCCTTTCTATCTCTAGAAGAGCAAAAGGTCAAAAAACAGCAGGCTGCTACTTTGCCAGCAACAGCAACACGGGCAGTTAAGAGAGGGGCTGAGCGGGGAGAACGTTCAGTAATCCAACGCTCAACCCACCCACCCCGTATGCCCCCCCATACCAGTTTTCTGCTCACTCTTTTTCTTTGCCACGCCTGGTTCCTGGCTTCCCTGCGGAAACAGGCCAGAATGGCTTTGGCAGTCTATCACCCCTGGCGGTGGGCAGGGAGGAAGGGGGGCCTTTGCAACCTTTATGCCCAGGAGAGGACAACATATCAGCCCCGTGCTTTAAAATGCAGAGGAGTCGGTCTCGTGCCCCGTTTCAAGATGAGGTGGCTGTTCTTCCGACACCTTCAGCAATGACAGTCAGCAACCCCGAGAGCTGAAATGGGTCCAACGTGAGGAATCTTTTTTTTTTTTTAATGAACCAGTATTTACTGAAAGAAATATGAATACATATATGCATGCATAAATAAGTCAAATGCAATTAGAAATAACCAGGGATTAAAGACAAATGCATAGAGATAGGATCAAAATATTCAGAAAAAATAAGATGCCTGAAACTTAAAAGCTTTGCCTGTAGAATTTTAAATATATAAGAAAGTTAGTGAATTATGTTGATAGCTTCCAGGATTGATGCAAATTCTGGTTTATGAGCTAGAAATTCAGGGAACGAAAACCAAACGGGCATAAATGTCAAGGTATATCTGTTTCACCGTGGGTCAGAGAATCTAATAATTTATCCATAATACAGTACTCCTGTACCTTCAGGAGACAGTCAAGGAGAGTAGGTTTTGTATTAGTTTTCCAATATCTTGCCAGGAATCTTGCTTTTCTTGTCTGCTGGGGGCAGGAAAACGTGGTCTTTCAGTGCCTGGCAGGCCACAATAAATAATAATAATAATAATAAATTCTTATTTATACTCCGCCCTCCCCGCCAAGGCTAGAGGAGGCTGTGTTCGGCTTGTTTACATCAAGTTGTGTAGCTCTGATCTTTCCAAAGGGACAAGCAAGGCCTCAGCGCTCTTGTGTCAAATAACAACGTGCCCAAGCAACAGAGGTGAGCCCCCAAAGCGCTGGCAGAGCTGCTGGGTCTGGCAGTGCGGGGGAAGGTGACGGGCGTGGCTCCCGGACCGTGCAGCCACTACCTGGGTAGGAGGCGAGCCCCTGAATCGCCGATGATACCCCTGCCGCGGAACCCTAATCTCTCCCCCTCCCTCCAGCCTTTGTTTGGTAGCACCTCAGTGCCTTCGCAGGTAGAAGCTGTGGGGTTTTTTTGGCACCAGGTTGTCCGCCCCTGCTCTACGACATCCTCTGGACTGCTTCCCCCCACTGGTCTCCAGCCCAGACTCTTTGACATCCCCGTTCCTGCTTTCACCCTGCGAAGACAATGGGAAAATGTTGCTGACTTCGCTTAAAGCCTCCTCGCTCTCCTGGTTCTCTTCTTTGCCAAACATAAGGAAAATATTACCTGCGGTGCAAAAAAAAGAAAATCAGGGGCAGGACATCTATGAATGCACAAAGCTGCCTTCTACCAAGTCAGCCCGCTGGTCCATCGCACTCCTTAGTCATTCTTTATTTATTTATTGACAAGCATCGGTACCCAACCTTTTTGCCCTCACAATAGGGTTGCCAAGTCCAATTCAAGAAACATCTGGGGACTTTGGGGGTGGAGTCAGGAGACATTGGGGGTGGGGCCATAAGTAAAGTTGTGACAAAGGGAGTTCTGGCCATCGCATTTAAAGGAACCGCACACCTTTTAAATGCCTTCCCTACATTAGAAATAATGAAGGATAGGGGCACCTTCTTTGGGGGCTCATAGAATTGGACCCCCTGGTCCAATCTTTTTGAAACTTGGAGAGCATTTTGAGAGGAGTCATCAGATGCTATGCTGAAAATGTGGTGCTTCTACCTCAAAAAACAACCCCTCCAGAGCCCCAGATACCCCCAGATCAATTCTCCATTATACCGTATGGGAATTGAAGTCCATAGGGAATAATGAAGTGCCCGTCAGACATTTCCCTCTCCCCCCCTGTTTCTGACAAATCTGAAGCGGGGGAGGACCTGCTCCCATCTGGGGATTGACATCTCTACTCATGAGTTGCTGAACTTCCAACTTCTTCAAAGATAATACAGAACAACCAAAGGTTCAAGTTTACCTTTCCGATGCAAACGACCTCTGAAAAGGTTGTGCAACCAACGGAGGGTCTGGGCTGCTTTCACAGGCACTGGGAGCAGCCATGTTGTTCTGCCTCCGCCCCCATTCAGCCTTAAAGACACAGACACACCATCCCAAGAGGAAGCCTCCGGAAGTGGAAAGGCACATGGGGGCTGTGAGGGCGGAGCTTCCTCGCCGGCCAGCTGACTGGGAGTGGGAAGGAGCCTGGGAAAGCGGGAGAACTCCTGCTGGGACCTGGGGATTGGCAAGCCTACCTCACAAGGGCCAACAAGGCAGTTAACCGTGTGGCGTAGTGGTTAAGAGCGGTGGACTCTAATCTGGGAGAACCGGGTTTGAATCCCCGCTCCTCCCCCACATGCAGCCAGCTGGGTGACGATGGATCAGTCACAGTTCTCTCAGAGTTGTTCTCTCAAGAGCAGTTCTCTGTGAGCTCTCTGAGCCCCATCTGCCTCACAGGGTGTCTGTTGTGGGGAGAGGAAAGGATGGAGATTGTCAGCCACTCTGACAAGTAAAGGGCAGGGTATAAATCCAACCCTTCTTCCTTCTTTTTCTCCTCCCTGGCTTCAGAGCTAAGATTTATCAAGGTAAGTCAGGGGTTGAACGATCATCTACAAGCTGAATCCTGGTTTCTCAGATAAACCACAGTCAAAATAAACAGCATTTTTTGGAGATTAGTGGGCCGCAGTGGGAGGGGGAAGGCAGGAAAGTTCCATTTTGCCCATGGAAAATTCCATCTTGAATCAACCCATTAGTTCTAATTATTGTCACTGTGGCGAATGGGAAGGCATTTGTAGGACAACAGATGTTCCTGTATCATTAGGGATGCTCCTACGTACTGTAGCTGCTTTGTTTCATTTAGAACCATCTCGGTTTTTGACATGGTCGTATCTGCCTGGGATGTAAATACAGTGGCCTTCCTCCCCACTCCCCTCAAACGATGCTAAAGAAACAAGACAGAATTATTACTGTTAAAACTAGTGCTGCTTTGCATCAGTGATGTATAAATAGTGTAGAATAGGGTAAAAATGCTATAAAAGGAAACAGACAGGTTGGAATCAACAGCAACAAAAATGACCAAAATGAATGAACGCATCATAACACACAAAAATAAAGCAAAGAGAATATATGTGTGTCCCTGTTAAATGAAGATAATGAAACCAACTGCTTCACAACCCGGGGTTAAGGACCCTGGTTACTGTGAAAGACGCAAATTCTAGCTTGCAGAATTATATATTTTTCCTATTAAGTTTGCTATTAATTCTTTGTATTTTGATGCCATTTGATATGTCAACCATTGAATATTCTTTCCCTTTGTTTTTATAACTTGCCAAGATTTTATTCTCCTGTGTCTTATCATGGAATCATAGGCTAGATTATCATTTTCTCCCTGGTACTTGCATCTCAGTAAACGTTAATTGGAGATGTAAGTGGTGAAATAGGTGGACTTGTTTCATTTTTTTATGAGTTGAAACTGGGTTCACACCTCATGTTACCCACATTCACACAACAGCTATGGGGAAATGGCATTTTTACCTTGATTGAATTCCAGGCCTTCCCCTCGCTATTTTCCCAAGCTGAAACAGCTGGGGGAGTAATTTGCCCATCTCTGGAGCTGTTGAGGCACAATAATACAACTTATCAAAAACATAGCATGTGCTTTAATTGAAGATTTCTGTCTCGGTCTTAGCCCAGGCTGCCCAGAGGAGGGGGAAGGAGGTGTGTAAACCCAATAAGAAAGCATGAAGAACGTTTGGTTTACTTGTGACGTCTTACTTCATCCTGTGTCTGTAAGTTCACTTCACTATAAAAAAAAAAGTTTTAAAAAAACCCAAATCTACCAGTACAGTCTTCAGCAAAGTTACACCCTTCTAAGTCCATTGATTTCAATGGACTTAGAAGGGTATAACTCTGTTTAGATGGATGAGTACCAGCACAATCTCAGTTGAATGAAATTCAGGTTCAGTAGCACCTTACAGACCAACAGAAGTTTCCTGGATATAAGCTTTTGCAAATCAGAGCTCACATTTTTCAAAATATCTGATAAACACATTACTGTCTTGTACTGAATCAGCCCATTGTTCTCTCCAAGTCAGTATTGTCTGCTCAGACTGATGATAGCGGCTCTCAGAGGTATTTCACGCCATTCTACTGCCTGGTCCTCGAGATTTTGGGAATTGAACGTGGGACCTTCTGCATGAAAAACGGAGGCTCTGTCCACAGAGGCACAACCCCTCCCCCCCCCGTGAGGTCTGAAACACAAAGGCACACCTTGAACCTTTTTATTATTCTTTAAGGTGCTACTAGACTTGAATTTTGTTCTGCTACTACAGATAAAGATGGCTACCCACCTGAAACGACAACTTCAGCAGCTTTCTTCCCGCAAACGTGGATTTAGGTCATGAAGCAATACAAATGAACACATAAATGTAAATTACACAGAAGAAGAAGAAACGTGGATGCTGGTCGTGATAAGAAGCCAAGTTTCTTCTCTTATTTCATTTGGTTTACATTTATTTACTGATACTCACCATTAAGCAATCTGCGTATCTTATCTGACTGAGCAGGTTATTTTTGTTCAAAGAGCTGTCCTCTGACACACTAGAAGTGTATGAGGAAACCAGAAGGGGGGAGGTGGGTCTTTTGTTTCCTTTCAGCAAATTGCATGTGACGAAGAGGGTTCTCATCCACGAACGCTTATGCTGGGATAAAACATTGTTAGTGTTCAAGGTTGCAGCCCCATGGTGCAGAGTGGTAAAGCTGCAGTACTGTAGTCTGAGCTTTCTGCTCACAACCTGAGTTCGATCCTGGCGGAAGCTGGGTTGAGGTAGCTGGCTCATGGTTGACTCAGCCTTCCATCCTTCCGAGGTCGGTCAAATGAGGACCCAGCTTGCTGAGGGGAAAGTGTAGATGACTGGAGAAGGCAGTGGCAAACCACCCCATAAAAATGTCGTGATGCGACATCACCCCAGAGTCGGAAACAACTGGTGCTTGCACAGTGGACTACCTTTACCTTTTAGTGTTCAAGGTGCCACTAGACTCCTGTTAATTTGTATTTCGGGTGTCTTCCTTTTGGGAGCTCCCAAATGGCCACAAATAAATTAAAAACGGGCTTTGTGTTACACCTCAGTAGAAGACGAGTTTTCAATCTGCGGTAGAGGTTTGGGGTGCATTGTTCCCATGATAAAGATAGGACCTGACCTTGCATGGTCAGACGTTTTTCTCACTTTGTATTGTCTACTCTGACCTAATGAAGCTTGCTGCAGGCTCAGGTAGAGGCCTTGAGATCTTCCCGTGCATTCTGAGACACTTTAACTGGAAAGAGCCATAGATAAAATCTTAAGTAGGCCTTGAATTCAACAGGAGCTCACAGGAGCACAGCTCCTGAACCTTTCTAACACCCTCCTCCTCCCCACCTACCTTGTCCATTGAATAGTAGGTGCAGCTGCATAACAATCCCTGGATTAGGAGAGCACGCAGCCAGCCAGCCAGCCACTAGGAGCTTTGCAGAAGCCCTCATTGCAGAAGCCCTCATTAACTCCTGGAGGAGTCCGCACCACCCTTTCTCCGCTTCTTTTGGTTGGCAGGTGGCTTGCTGGCCTTTTTACTGGTGAGGGGGTGGGGCAACCAAGAAGAGCCTCAGGTGAGTGAGGCCTGCTTGGGCTGACTGGAACTCTACCAACCCAAGCAGGCCTCGCTCGCCCAGGGCTCTCCTTTCTTGCATTGGGCCGCTTTTAGCAGGTGGGGGAGGGGTGGCATATGCTAATGAGTTATGCTAATGAGTCTGCAAAACAACCCCTGGTCTTGAGCATTCTTGCACTCGCCCTGTGATCTGTGGCTCTTTCCCCCATTCACTCATGTGGGAGTTGAAATTAGTTTTTGAATGCCTTGGTAGTTCTGTGGACAGAGCTACTTTGGCCTCTGGCTGTTATGACCTCATACATATCAGAGTCTCAAAGGGGGTATGCAAAGAAAATAAACCACATTTGAAGTCAAAAGAAGGGTCTAGCCAGGTTATGATTGGGAGTAGAAGAAGGGGGAATCGTCCCCTCTCCCCATACAGTATTTCTGAAATAATCTAATAAATGAACCATTGAAAAGGGAGCATTGAATAAAAGGGAGGGATGGTGGCTCAGTGGTAGAGCATCTGTTTGGTAAGCAGAAGGTCCCAGGTTCAATCCCTGGCATCTCCAAAAAAGGGTCCAGGCAAATAGGTGTGAAAATCCTCAGCTTGAGACCCTGGAGAGCCGCTGCCAGTCTGAGAAGACATACTGACTTTGATGGACCAAGGGTCTGATTCAGTATAAGGCAGCTTCATATGTTCAGATGTACAGCAGTTGGGGTTGGAATGAGGCCCAAAGAGACCTGCATTCCCATCCCTGTTCAGCCATGAAGCTCGCCAGTTGACCTTGGACCAGCCACTCTCAGCCTAACCTACCTCATAGGGGTGTTGAGAGAGTCCACAAGACATTTTGAGATGGTGCAACTACCATGAGTTTTCACAGATTATCATGGTAATTCCTGCAAAGGCTAAATCGCACCCTCTGGACTCCCCTGACTGATTTTCTACACAGTGTTGGAGCCTTAGCTTGGCATGGGTCAACAACATGCGGAAGCTCCTCCAACAGCTGAAGAGTCAATTCACGGGAACTTCATCACACCTCTACAAAATGGCAGTGGCCACTCCATTTCAGTGCTGCCCATATAACAGAACTGTCCTCCTACTGTGATCTGTCTATCCATCTCCCCCCAAAGAGTTCAGATTGTTATACATAGTTCTTTCCAGTGTTCCCTCTGTGCTAGTGGGCACTGGTGCACAACATTTTAGCTGGCTACTCAGGGATTTTAGCTTCCAGCTCACAAGCATTTCCCCTCTCCACTGGAAACAGTGGATGATGGGGGCACCTCCTTCTGGAGCCCATAGAACTGGATCTCCTGGTCCAATCTTTTTGAAACTTGGGAGGGGGGTTGAGAAGAGGCACCAGCAGTTATGCTGCAAATTTGGTACCTCTACCTCAAAAAACAGCTGTGCCAGAGCCCCAGAGACCCACAGATTGATTCTCCATTATACCCTATGGCAGGGGTGACCATTGGTAGTTCTCCTGATGTTTTTTGCCTACAACTCCCATCAACCCCAGCCATTGGCCATGCTGGCTGGGGCTAATGGGAGTTGTAGGCAAAAAAAAATATCTGGAGAGCTACAGTTGGCCACCCCTGCCGTATGGGAATCGGTCTCCATAGGGTATAATGGAATGCCTCGTGGACATTCAACCCGTTCCCCAGCTATCTGCTAATCCTGAAGTGGGGGGAGGGCCTCCAAACCAGGGGATCCCCTTCCCCCATCTGGGGATTGGCAACCCTACCTGTGAGGTAGTTTTGGCTGAGAAAGAGTGAACTCAATGCCTGAGTGAGCATTTGAACCCAGGCCTCCCAAATCCTAGTCCAGGGATGGGCAAACCTGCTTATCATAAGAGCCGCATAGAATAAACGTCAGATGTTTGAGAGCCGCAAGACAGGAATGTCAGATGTTTGAGAGCCGCAAGAAATGCAAGAAGGAAGGAAGGAAAGATGGGGAAAAAGCAAATCGATAGGGAGAGGTGGGAAGAAAGCAGTTTTAACTTTAACTGCATTCTTCAAGTCACCAGCTGGCTGGGCTTGGCTTGGAGAAGTGATTTAAAGAGAGAAATTCTTTCTCCAAGTTGGCTGACGTGGTGATGGGGGCTTTGAGAGCCGCACAATATGTGTGAAAGAGCCACATGTGGCTCCTGAACCGCAGTTTGGCCACCCCTGTCCTAGTCTAACATCTGGCACCATAGATGAAACACGCTGCAGTTGCGGCCCATTCAGCATTGCAGGAAGCAACAGCCGTCAACACAGCAGCTTGCAGCAAGCAACTTGCCCTTCTGGGAATAAAGAAGTACAGACCCTTTGAACAAGTAGTATGCGATTGCATGCCTGTTTTCTGTGGCCAGATCAATAGAAACAGAAAGTAAAGAGGGAAGTATTTTGAGTAGAAAAAAGTACCTCTCAGGAGGGCCTGGGGTCATTAACCTTTAGAATAGTTACTAGTGTTTAGCAAAACCTGCTAGTGCAGGCTTCAGAACTTGAAGTCAAGTCAGATTTGTGCCTTTATTGGCATAAAAATAGCAGCACAAAATTAACATAGTGTAAAACAGGATAGAAAGAAGAAGAAGATGATATTGGATTTATATCCCGCCCTTCACTCCGAAGAGTCTCAGAGCGGCTCACAATCTCCTTTACCTTCCTCCCCACAACAAACACCCTGTGAGGACAACCTCTGCCAGAGCTATGGCTGACCCAAGGCCATGCCAGCAGGTGCAAGTGGAGGAGTGGGGAATCAAACCCGGTTCTCCCAGATAAGAGTCCGCACACTTAACCACTACACCAAACTGGCTCTCCAGAAACTGTCGCGTCTTGCATGTAGGGGACTGAATTTACAACACAGCGTACCTAGCGCGCGGAGGGGAGCCGCGGGTCACCTGACTTGGGATGGACTTAACTGACCGCCTATGAGGATCTGTGGCACGAACTTTAAACGGTCAGGATTGGACTGGACTGGGAAGTGGGTTGTTCCGGGTGAATGTACTCTTGTATGGACAGAAATTATTTCTGTGATATCCTTTGGTGCAACTTTAGAGCAGAGTGGAGAAACTTGGCTGACCTCTCAGTAACATTGATAGAAAAACCATTCAAGAGTCTATGGACCTTAAGTGCGTCAGAGCAGCCGATCATACTGGCTAAAACAGGGTATTAATACATATAATGTAGATGCGTATACAGAACTTTAGAATGAACTTCACAAGTCAAGCAGTTAAATCCCCCACCCGTAAATAGGGTTTCCAGGCTGTAGTGTGGGACCCCAGGAGCATATGGAGAGTGGATACAAGCACACCAGAAACACGGTGATGCACAACATCAATTTCAGCAATACCCAGAAGTGATGACCGGGGGGGGATGTTCTAGGATTTGGTAGAACTCAGTGGTTTAACCATAGAGTTTAGGGCAAATCCTGGAGTGTTCTCTCTCCCATCATGCTGTTACTTCTGGTTGTTGCTCCATTCTGCTGCCATTTTATCCAGTCAGCTTTTCACGTGCCCATGGGTAATGTCAGGGTGTGCTAGGAGGTTTGCCGGTGGGGTGGGGGGGGCGGGGTTGCAAGCCTACTAAAAATCCTTGATTGAAGCTGGAATTCCAGATAAAAGAATGGCTCCCGTAGTTGGAATAATGAGACAGCAACAGTAGTTTGAATGAAACTTACGGCGGCTTTATTGAACTCAAACTTGAACCGGTAAATAAACGGCAAGGGCAGTCAAATCTGGGTGAAGGCCAGGGGTAGCCCCATTCTCTTTCTTGTCATGGCAGTGGAGCATCCGGCCCCGAGCACAAGCCAGTAGTGCATGGCATCCACCAGGCAGCAAGCAAGTGATCTCCCCCCCCCACAAGCCCAGGCTGCACTCCCATCTGGGGAGCCTGACCTGTAGGCATCACAGACTGCTACATACCCCACTGGGAGTCTCCTCGCCAACAGTTATTGTAAGACAGCCTGCCCTCTATGAAGGGGGCCTTGCTGAAATGGAGCTCCTCCCTTAGACTGTAGCTCCTACCTGCCAATGAAACCTAACAATGACACCTCCAAAGCCAATTACCCAATCCATTGCCAAACGAATGAGGTAAGCAAAAACACACTCACCCCCCACATACACACTTCATTCAATCTGAGTGGGCTGTTAAGAATTCTTACCTGGCCCCAAATATGATGACAGGCAAAACCCATTCTATTGCAAGGCAGGCAGGTGGTCCGAGAGATTGTTCGAGAATTCTCAAACAGCCAAAGGGGGGGTGAGACAAATGTTTGACTTGGCCCCTCCCATGGCAATCCTGTATGTAACCTTCCAGCCGTCTCGATCCTTCCATGAAGGCAAAGTAGGCACCCCATTCTTACTGGCATTGCCGGGCACCTGGTAGAGCCGTATTCTCAAACCCATAATGTAGAACATAAGAGAAGCCATGTTGGATCACGCCAGTGGCCCATCCAGTCCAATACTCTGTGTCACACAGTGGCCAGAAAACACAGGTGCCATCAGTAGGTCCATCAGTGGGGCCAGGACAACAGAAGTCCTCACATTGTTGCCCGTTCCAAGCACCAAGAATACAGAGCATCACTGCCCCAGACATAAGAGAAGCCATGTTGGATCAGGCCAGTGGCCCATCCAGACCAACAGTCTATATCAGGGGTGAGCAATGGTAGCTCTCCAGATGTTTTTTGCCTACAACTCTTATCAGTCCCAGCCAGCATGGCCAATGGCTGGGACTGATGGGAGTTGTAGGCAAAAAAAATCTGGAGAGCTACCGTTGGCCACCCCTTCTCTATATCACACAGTGGCCAAAAAAACCCAGGTGCCATCAGGAGGTCCATCAATGGGGCCAGGGCACTAGAAGTCCTCACACTGTTGCCCCTCCCAAACACCAAGAATACTGAGCATCGCTTGCCCCAGACAGAGAGTTCCAACAGTATGCTGTGTCTAATAGCCACTGATGGACCTCTGCTCCATATGTTTATCCAATCCCCTCTTGAAGCTGGCTATGCCTGTAGCCATAAGAACATAAGAGAAGCCATGTTGGATCAGGCCAATGGAATTTGTGTAGATTACTTTTCTGACTTTTGCACGTCATCGACCACTTGTTGCTGTCCCTTGACTAAAGGGAGTAAGAACCGAATGAGGGTTTGGCCCAAAGAAACTTGCTTCAGTGTTCCCATTTTCTCTTATGTCGGAGAAAAATATATACAGAAAGAACGTGCAAGCGGTTATATATTAGCTAAAGCTGCCTTGTTAAACAAAACTTAACACTTCCTATTAACAAAAAACCCTTCCAAGCCACTGGCAGACAAGATAATATGAGGTGTGCCAAAGGTTTAGGCTGCACAGAGCCGGAGAGATCACACAGGAAAGAATATATTAATACGTACTTATAGTGTGTAATGTATGTTCCTGCCAGATTACCTCACAACTGGCTTTGTATTATCTGGAAGTCGAGAATACTCCAGATTCATGTTCTAGGGGATTCTTGTGAATTCCATGCTCAAGGTGAGGCAATTTGTGTCTGTTTGATACATTGCCTGGTGAACTTTCTCAGAAAGAAATGTTGATTTTTACGATACTAAAAATAAAATGCCTCACTCCCTTCTCTGCTTTTGTGCAGATGTTGTCTATCCTAATGGTAGTCACCCTGATGTGTATTACAGAGAAGTGTATGCATTGTGAACTGATGTGTCCTTAAAGCATGTTTTCTCATAGGAATCAGTTTCGTTGGGACTGAGACCGATTTCCCACTCACCTTACGTCGCTCTCACGTTCCTCTTCTCAGTGAGTCTTCCTTCCAATTTCACACTATCTGCTCTGGGGCTGCAAGTAATGTCGGTGCTTTCGCGCAGCAAACAAAAACCACTAAACCCCAGTTTCTGTTTGCCTTGTGAACACTGACATTACTTGCAGCCCCGGGACAGATAGTGGGAAATCGGAAGGAAGCCCTGCTGAGAAGAGGAACGTGAGAGCGGCGTAAGGTGAGTGGGAAATCGGTCTGAGTAAAACATTTTGCCTCATCTTTGCCCTCCACCTCTAGCCATGGCTTGAACAAGTCAGAAAATCCCAATGCAAACACCCATCTTTATGGACAAGAGACATCTCTTAAACTTGACTGATAACCTTGAAGCTTTGAGCAATAACTTGCTTATTGTGTAGATTTAGGTGGATTGCTGTGTTGATTTGAAGCAACAGAACAAAGTTTGAATTCAGGGGCAACTTTAAGACCAAGATTCAAGGTATAAGCTTTCATGTGCATGCATGCACACTCGGGGCCGACGCTGGGGCTTTTGCCGCCCCTGGGGAGGGCCCCCAGCGCTGGCCCAATTGCAGGTCCGTTTACACGGAGGGCTCCTCTTGAGCCCTCTGTGCAAATGCCCCCCCCCCCCCCCGTGAACCTCTCCGTGTTGCAGGGAAGCCCAGCGTAGCCAGATGCCCCCCCCATGACTTTCCTGTGGCATGAGGAAGTCTCAGTCGGCAGAAAGAGGCGGCGTGGGGCCTCTGCCTCACTCTCAGGCTGCCTCTCCTGCAAGGGAAGGCAGCCTGGGAGCAAGGGCAAGCCACTTCTTTCCTCCAAGTCTTGGGCAGGAGAAAGACACTGTGGGGCAGCTGATGTGTGGGGAGGGGGTGCCTGACATGCCCCGTAGGCCATGCGTTGCCCTAGACAGCCGCCTACATGGCCTACTCCATGGCCGCCTACATGGCCTACTCCATGGCCGCCTACATGGCCTACTACATGGCCTACTACATGGCCAGCCTTGTGCACACTTCTTCAGATATAGTGAAACAGAAAATATGCCATACATAGGTAGCCCGGGGGGGGGAAGGGACAGTAAATTAGCATATAGCATATCCCACTTGCTTGTTGGGTGAAAGTTTCATGTCCTCCCACACAACATTCTTTCCCTGCCTCTGAGGCCTATCTGTCCTCCAACGGTACCGTGGAGGCTAAATAATAGCTGTCACACAGCTACTCTAGCTTAAGGCAGGCAGGAAAATTACTCATTTGACTCCAAGCCTGGTAAACAAAGTTATTTCAAACTTAGGGTCTGCCCTGTCAATTTGGGGGTGGGATGAGGAATCATGAGCCCTCTCCACACTGACTTCTTAGCACTAGTGCCATGTTTTTCATACACAGACACCCTCTGAGGTAAGAGGGTGGCTGAGAGAAGTCTCTGCTGAAGCTGTTTCTCAACAGTTGTTTTCTTTTTTGTTCTCAACAGGCCCTGCAGTCAGCACATTTATACTAAAAGATAAGATCAGCACAAAGAAGGATAACAAAGCTGAGGCCCAGCTCCAAACATTCAATTTGGATATTTGGCCATGCTTCCGCCCCCGTGTCTACGCTCACCCTCCTGCCCTGTCCTACTTCCCCCTTTCAACCCCTTCTCCGTCCACCTCCTTCAGAGTACAGATAAGGCCCCGTGCCTAAGGAACCGTGTCAGCTTCTGGCCCTCGATGAAAATGAAAAGATAAACCCTGAAATACAGTCAGTGCTGGGCTGATGCTGCTGTTACAGCCACCATGGTTATGACTCATGTCTAGAGCCACCCGCTATTAACACTTTGCCCTGGCTAGCTATTTCTGGAATTCAGGGGCCCCGAATACAAAAAGCCGTACAAACTGCCAGTGTCACTATAGAAATGAGAACAACAAACAACGGCAGGCCGCTCTTGAGGTCAAGGAAATAACAAGCTCGAAATAACTGACAGGCAGCCCCCCCCCCCCATATTCTTTGCTGCGTGAAAGTCACAAGGGAAAGAAGAATGCCACAATAACAACCAACTACATGAAAGGCATGTCAGCTGTCTACACCGTGCAGTATGGGCATTCTCTTTGGGCTCACGTTGGCTCACATAAGATTCTGTGACCGAGAGTAGAAAGAAAGTAGAAAAGATTGCTTGTATGTGGCCATTGGCCGTCACAATATAAGATTAAACGATATCATAAAAAGTAATCAGACAAATAAAAATGGTCCAATAAACAGACCGATGGGTTACATGGCGTGCAATGCAACAATTGCAACCTTAAATGCATTGCAAATGCGGTGCAAATTTGGGTGATTGCCCCAAATGGGGGAAATAACCAGGGGTCTAGGAGTCACCTACAACCCTCTGTCGTTTTCCCCTCCTCTCTCCCTTCCTTGCGTACTTTTGTATCAGATTCTTGGGGGCCCACAGAGGCCCTGGCCCCCTATATTTTTGTCCAAAGATGAATGGTGAATTGGAAGGGGGAGGATGTCTTTGTCTCCTTCCCACCAACCTACCAGCCAATAAAGAAAATACTGGGAGTATCTTCCATTATTCTCTGTGGTAGAACAGTATGTTTGCACCCAACATTAACCAAATATGTCCTGTATACGTCTTTTAATCCATTCCAGAATACTTGAGCACAAATTTTATCTAGCATTACAACAGTCATCTTGATTGATGCTTGTGTCTGTCAAGTCTAGGCAATATTTAGTCTATTGTAATTATCTTTTCATGGGGTTGCATTGGAGAATGTTAATAACCTTCAGGTGATTAAGACAGCAGCAGTTTTCCTCCTGACTGTGGGTAGATTGCATTAAACATTTGCTGGGGTACTCTTAAGGAGGTCTGCTCAAAAGTAAGCCATGTTTTCTTCAATAGGGCTTACTGCCAGAAAAGTATTCTTAGAATTGCAGCCTAACTGTGTTGCCCTAAATTTTTCACTGCCTTCAGATTAGTGTCGGGGCCCAATTCAAGCCTTGAGCATCTTATGCCTTAAAAGCATTGGAGACAAAAAAAAAAGGTCGTCCCCTGTGCAAGCACCAGTCATTTCCGACTCTGGGGTGACGTTGCTTTCACGACGTTTTCACAGCAAACTTTTTACGGGGTGGTTTGCCATTGCCTTCTCCAGTCATCTACACCAGGGGTCCTCATTTTACCGACCTCGGAAGGATGGAAGGCTGAGTCAACCTCGAGCCAGCTCCTGAACCCAGCTTCCTCCGGGATCGAACTCAGGTCGTGAGCAGAGCTTAGGACTGCAGTACTGCAGCTTTAACACTCTGCACCACGGGGCTTTTATGGTGGAGATGGTGGGGGATAAATTGCTAAAACAGGGCAGGCAACTGGTGTATCTTGTCAAATCTAGGAAGCTAAACAGGATTGGTGCTTGGATGGGAGACCATCAAGAAAGACTCTGTAGTGGAAGGCAATGGCAAACCTCCCCTGCTTCTCATTTGCGTTGAAGTCACCATAAGTTGGCTGGGACTTGATGGTACTTTGCACACAAAAACGCTGCCCCGAAACAGGGTGGAGGGAAGCGAAAAAATTGTATAAAGATGAGACCCTTCCATTGAACATTGTTTTCCTTTTCCTTCCCCCATTTTTTCAAGAAACAATCTTCTGCTTCAGGAAAAGTTCTGTAGATTCTTGAAAGGCCACTGAAGGTCATGTAATGGCCGTGGGTAGATTATTGGACTAGAATCTGGGAGATCTTTGTGTTGGAATCTCCATTCTGTCATGGCAGCTCGCTGGGTGACCATGGGCCAGTCACATTCTCAGCCTATCTTATCTCACCGGGTTGTTGTGAGGATAAAATGGAGTCAAGGAGAATGATGGAAGCTGCTTTGGGTTCCCGTTGAGGGGAAAGTGGGGTATAACCAGGGCTTTTTTTGTAGCAGGAACTCCTTTGCACGTTAGGCCACACACCCCTGTTGTAACCAATCCTCCAAGAGCTTACAGGGCTCTTTGTACAGGGCCTACTGTAAGCTTCAAGTGGATTAGCTTCATCAGGGGTGTGTGGCCTAATATGCAAAGGAGTTCCTGCTACAAAAAAGTCCAGAGTATAACTATCTACTTTAATAAATAAAATGCTTTCTAATCCTAACATTGTGGAAGTCCATGTTGACACTCTTTTTTTTAAATTAGGTCATATGGTTCTGTGTTTGAAAAAATATGTCCTTGCAATCCAGATGGACATGTGGGATGCATTCTCTTATCTTGCCAAATGATTCTAACGCTGCTTAACTCTTTACTTTTCCCCCTTACTGGATAGCTCTTTCTTCTGCTTCACCAAAGCCCAATATAATAATAGTTTCTTTGGATCAGTGTTTGAAATAACAAACTTTCTTTGTTTTCAAACTCCACAATGTATTTATGACAGAATACTATAGGGAATGCTGTACTTAAATATTAATATGATGCCTTTAAGATGTGGAAAGATTTTGGTTTTTTTCCCCCAACTAAGAATATGTGTTATTTTGGCAACATCGGAGAATTTGAACTGAAGATAAAATTGTTAGCAGGATATTTTTAAAAATACTCAGCTGAAGTGCAGCATAGTCTTGTCATGCTGATTTAGGTGACAGAATTAAGCATTTGCTTAATCCTGTTCTACTGGAATCTGTACGGAGTTGTCCTAATAAGAGCCGGTTTGGTATAGTCACTAGTGGTTAAGAGCCTAGATTCTAATCTGGGAGAAGCGGGTTTGAGTCCCACTCTTCCACATGCAGCTGCTGGCATGACACAAGTTTTTTAAAGAGCTGTTCTCTCGAGCAGTTTTCTCAGAGCTCTCTCAGCCCCACTTGCCTCACAGGGTGTCCGTTGTGGGGAGGGGAAGGGAAAGGAGATTGAAAGCGGCTCTGAGACTCCGAGTGAAGGGTGGGTTATAAATCTGATCTCTCCTACTTCTCCTTCTTCTTCTTGACACAAATGAACACCAGGGAATCCATTAGTGGGCACCATGATTCTCTGGATTCTCATGGAAATCTCTGGATTTCTTGGCACTTACTTGCACCATATCATGGTGGCACCTGATCCCTGTTTCCAAAATTTCAGAAGTGTCCACCAGCCTTGTGGGATGAACACTGCTATAGAACAGTGATTTACATATGTGTGGGGGGGCAGAGAGATCAAGGGCAAGATTCTAGGAGGCAGGCTTCATTTGGGAGACCCACATAGCCAGATTAGTCAGGTGTTATGTATTGAACATAAGTTACCCGGCTGCATGGCGATCGCTACTAAAGGCGACCCCCTGGGTCCCCGGATGGAGCTCGCCATTCACCCCGCCCATCAAGATCTGTGGCAGGAAGTTTGAGGAGGGGGGTTGTTCCGGGTGCTGTATATAAGCGGGGCCCGGCCCGCTTGTTCTCTCTCTCGTAATGTGCTACTGAATAAACTATGTTGCCTTTCAAACCGTCCCGGTTCTCAGTACATTACATCAGGTTAGGGTTGGATACTGTGGTGATGGGAGAAGAAGGAGGAATCTTTTTGGTGGATCTATGCTGGGTCTTAGCCGTCTTGTATATGTGCAGCTTTTTTGTTTCTTGTCTCGTTGGGACTGGTGAAGAAGGGAAGAATAGGGACAAGAGCTGGATACTTTCCCAGGTCCGTCACAGGCCCCCATAGGATGCAAGCCAGCTCCCGCTTGGATTAGGTAGCATAATATATTGCCACAGGAATGGGCCAGGGTCCCATATCCAGTCCATGTTAAATGTATGGGTTCTTCGACAGTCTTCAGTAGGTAAACTTTTTTAATGAGGAGACCAATAGATGACACCTATAGCTGACTTCAAAGGATGCATAAGTAAAACAAATAGCACTCATACAGACGTTCGCATACTATGTATGTTTTCCACAAAACAATAGGACATTTCACACAGGCATGATACACACACACACACACATTTCCATAGGAAGAGTGCATGATAAAATGTCGATTAGATTAGATCGATCCCGTTTTAAGTGTAGGGAATGAAATTACAGCTCAGGAAAAAATTAAGTTTGTTGAATTCTACTTTTATTTTAAGAAATAGAGCTCATAGCCATAAAATAATTTGTTAATGTTCTTATGTATTATTCCGTATTAGACAGATAATTGTTAGTGCAGTGTAGCGGTCTGTGTATTAGTCAACGAGGATCATATCATAACCAGGGCTTTTTTTGAGCAGGAACGCCTAGGAACACAGTTCCGGCCGGCTTGGGGTCAGGGGGTGTGGCCTAATAGGCAAATTACTTTCTGCTGGGGTTTTTGTACAGAAAAGCCCTGTGTGAAACAACGGTGACGCTGGGGAACCCAATCAAAGATAAACACCCGTCACTCTTCTCAACCATAGGCCCGATGGAACAACTCTGTTTTACAAGCCCTGTGGAACTGCCTTAAGTTCTTCGGGGCCCAAATCTCAGCTGGAAGAGTGTTCCACCAGGCCAGAGCCAAGGAACACCAGCCAGTTTTGATTGCTGGACTGTGCTATGTAATGTTTTATAGCATTTTAACCGCATTTTTATGCAATTCATATGCAGTCAGCACAGCAGCAAACGTTAAAAGTAGTGTCAATGTAATGGAGGAAATTTCGCACACTAGAAATGGCACAGAAATGACCCACAAGTCCAGTTTGTACAAGGGAAAAAACAAAAACCAGGCATGGCCAATATCTGCTCCTGGAGACCCTTTAACTGGCAGGCCGGTGCCAGGATCGAACTGAAGGTTGCCTGCAAGCAGACCAGTTCTTAAATAAGAACCATGGGTAATCTGAATTATGGGTGTCAGGCGATGGAGACTCAAGGACGTATTCATTTAAACAATGTATACTTTATTGGAAACGCATATCTTGAAACAGAAATTGAGACTTAATACCTTGGTATGGGTGTTTCGCGGTCTTATGGAATCTACTTCAAAGCACTATCTAAACAATAGCAGTATTCTCAAAACAAAGGGGCGTCAAGGTGCAAACTTTCACACGAGAGCTAGCTCTTATCTATTAGCCCCTGGGAAGAGGCTAGCTAGCAGTCGTATCTAATAACGGTTACATTCCTTTGGCCTCACTGTCTCCTAAACACATTTTGCACTTCAAACATTCTCTTTGATATGCATGTGGACAACAGCATTTACCTAGAATAAGAGTTAGTATTAAACAAGCCATTTGGTTAGTATTTGTTACTTTCCATAGGATAGAGTTACAGAGCCTGACATAGGGCTCTAAATTTTGAGACAGTTAATTTTTTAAAAAAACAAAAAAAATCAAAATACATGCCTTAACGCAGAAAAAAATCTAGCTTTCGCTCAGCTACAAGCCGTATTCAACAGACACTACACTCCCGGCAGTAGACCAAAATAGAAACCCAAATAAAACACTAGCAAAGCAGCTACTTCAAGACAGGCCGTCAAAAGGTGCCGAATGTCTTATTGCTGAAGAGTGGCAACTGAGCATCACAAACAAACACTGAATGGCGACAGAGGCATCCTTCAAAGATGAGATCCTGCCATTTCCAACTTAGTAACAAGTTTCTAGGGCGGCTAGATTCGAGTTCAGCAGCACCTCAGTCTCCAACAAGACTTTTGGGGAATAAGCTTTTGAGAGTCAAAGCTCTGTTCCTAGTATCTGAGGAAAGGAGCTTGGACTCTCAGAAGCTTTTGTTGTTGCCGCTGTCAGGTCACAGCAGACTTCCTGGAGGCCTCGTGGGGATTTTAAGGCAAGGGACGTTCAGAGGTGGTTCACCATTGCCTCCTTGTGCATCGCAACCCTGGCATTCCTTGGCGGTCTCCCATCCAAATACTAAGCAGGGCCAACCGTGCTTAGCTTCCAAGATCTGGCGAGGTCTTGTTGGTCTTTAAGGTGCTGCTGGGCTTGAATCAAGATGTTGGAGGGTATGCCCTCACCTGGATAGCCCAGGCAAGCCTGCTCTCATCACATCACAGAAGCTAAGCAAGGCCAGCCTTGCCAAGTATTTGGTTGGAAGACCTTCTTGGAGTACCACAACCGGGAGACACAAGCAGGCTGTATCAAGCTGCTCCTCCCGACATCATCCACGCCCCAGTAGGGGTTGCCAGAAGTTGCCATGACTTCTAGACATGCACAATCAGGGGGGGGGTTGGTAGCAGGAGCTTCTTTGCATATTAGGCCACTCCCCCCTGATGTAGCCAATCCTCCAAGAGCTTACAGGGCTCTTCTTACAGGGCCTACTGTAAGCTCCAGGAGGATTGGCTACATCAGGGGTGTGTGGCCTAATACGCAAAGGAGTTCCTGCTACAAAGAAAGCCCTGTGCACAATACAAAAAATACCAACAACAACAACAGCAGCAGCAAAAGATTTGGAGGGTGTAAGCTTTCGAGATTCAAAGCTCACTTTGTGACAAAAGGAGCTTCAGCTCCTGAAAGCTGATACCCCAAAAACCTTGTTGGTTTGGACATCTAGCTGTTCTACTGCAGACCAACATAGTTACTCTCTGAAACCATATCATAAGGAAACCATCCAGTTTCAAAGCACACGGGGTTTAAAATTAGTGCCTCCATCGGGTGGGAGAGGTGTGGGGTGCGCAAACTGCTGACAACCAAGGATTATCCTATTAAGGCCCACACATCTGTCTAGCGAAACCTTGGAAGAATGGAGCGGGAGGAGGAGTGAAAGCCAGCCTGACAGCAGGATTTTGTTAAGGTCACTGTTCTTCTGCTGTTTTTCTTTCTTTCTTTTTTTAAAGAGGAGTATTTTGGGGGCTCCTGCTGACAGAATCTCTTTGCCCAATTTCCTGTTTATGTTCCTTTTTGTTCGGCACTTTCGCATCATGTGAGAGGAGACAGTTAAAACGATGAGCTGTGCGGCTGTTGGTGGCAACCTTCCACCGCAGGCTCGGTGAGGGTGGCAAAACGGCAAAGATGGGCGTCGTTTGCAGGGAATCGAGTGCAGGAACGCTGGAACACAGTAGAGAGAGATGACAGCCCCCAAGGGGGGGGACCCAAAACGTACATTCTAACCACTTGTTTGACTACATGGCCTCTTAGTATAAATGCACTCCCCATCTGTGTTTATACTCGCACATAAACTGCGAGACAGGGGATTATTCCCCATAAACGGCTTTTGTTTTGTTGGAAGGTGGGAAAGGTCCATGGAATCTCTCCATGAAAACTATTGGCGCCTTGAACCAATGCTCCCTCTAAACTGCAGAGTCTTGAGAGCAAAAATTCTACTTTGTGAGCAACTGGCATTGAAGTTGTGAGCCACTGCATAAATTAGTTTGCTCTGGGGCCGTTTTTCAAGCGTTAAGACAAAAAGGTGTGAGCTGGAGGCTAAAAAAAACTGTGAGCTAGCTCACACTAAGGAGCCCCATGGCACAGAGTAGTAAACTGCAGTACTGCAATTCAAGCTCTGCTTATGATCTGAGTCTGATCCCGGTGGAAGCTGGGCTCATGTAGCCGGCTCAAGGTTGACTCAACCTTCCATCCTTCCCAGGTCGGTAAAATGAGGACCCAGCTTGCTGGGGGTAAAGTGTAGATGACTGGGGAAGGCAATGGCAAACCACCCTTTGTAAAAAGTCTGCCAAGAAAACGTCATGATGTGACGTCATCCCATGGGTCAGTAATGACTCAGTGCTTGCACAGGGGACTATCTTTACCCTTACCTTAACTCACAATAATTCAGAGGGAACACTGCCCTGAACTTGCTTGAAACAGGCCTGTAGCCAGAACATTTTAGATGAGGGGTCCCAGGGTATAAAAATTTAGGTGGTGGGACCGTGGGGCGGGTGAGTGAGAAAGGTGGCAGACAACCGAGGAAGGCAGGTGAGGAAGGGGGTGGGCAACTGAGGAAGGTAGCAGGCGGACAAGGAAGGCGGTGGGTGAGGAAGGCAGCGGGCGGACGAGAAAGGCGGTGGGCAGACAACGGAGGCAGCAGGTGGGAAAGACAGTGGGCGGGCGAGGAAGGCGACAGGCGACTGAGGAAGATGGGGGGCAAGGAAAACTGTGGGTAGGAGAGGAAGGCAGGTGAGGAAGTCAGCGGGTGACCGAGAAAGGTAATGGGCAGTAGAGAAAGGCAGGCGAGGAAGTCAGCGGGTGACCGAGAAAGGTGGCTGGCGACTGAGAAAGGTAATGGGCAGTAGAGAAAGGCAGGCAAGAAAGGTGGCTGGTGGCTAAGGAAGGTGACGGGAGGGCAAGAAAGACAGTGGGCAGGAGAGAAAGGCAGTGGGTGAGCAAGGAAGGTGGCAGAAAAGCAGTGGAGGGGTCAGAAAGGTAAAGCAGGGGGAAGATGAGTGGGGTCTCGCCTCTCCCACGGCCCCCGTCGCTACAGGGCCTGGCTTGAAATGTTTCAAAAATCAGCTAAAATAGAAGTTATCGAGGCTGTTAGTTAAGCTGTTGGGGCTCAAAGTGGTAGCATGTCTTTGGGTCAGCCGCCTCCTGGTAGACCTGTAGCAAAAGGGGCCAGAGCAGGTCAGTTAGCAGGCGGGGCTCCATCCTCAGCCACCCAGATAAGTAAGCACTCTGAAGAGCTTTGTCAAAATGCCGTCCTTTATTGTCTCTGCCACCTCACTGCCTTCAGGAGTTGCGATTAACAGCACCCATCTCTGCCTCTCTCTGTTGGATTTTTTTTCCTTTGTTTTGGGGGATAAGAGAGGCCACGGCTGCCAGGAGGAGAACCAGAGTGCGTGTTTCATGTGGTAGAATTGTAACCAATCAAACACATCTCCTCAGGAAAAGTAATATTGACCAGAATATTTCAGTTAAGAAGCTGCCCAAATGGCCACTTTTCCACCAAAGCCGCTGCTGATGCATTAGGAAGGGACGTACGCCACATTGCATTCTGGGATCTGCCCCTTATTTGTGCTCCACTTCCTGCTTTTTGTTGTTCCAAATATTGTACCCTGTTAGGAAACCAAGAAGCTGTTTTTCCTCCAAACCTTTCCCTGAAACCAATCGAGTCATTGGGTCCATAGACTCATTCACCTAGACAACTCTGTAATAAAGGCCAGGATTCAAAGAAATATGTCAGTAGTCCGGTGTACGCAATGTGATATCGTTGGACAAGGAACTTGGGAGATGTAATAGCGTTTTACAAGCAGCTTGGAAGATGTGGTGTGGAATGCCACAGAGTTCAGTTCTAAAGAAACCAGTGTGTGTTGCCTTAGATGAGAACCGACTAAAAGGCCAGACGTTAGTGAGCAAGCATTTGAATTCCTGAAAACTCTTTTATTGGGCTGAATATTAAGCAGAATGAGACTACTATGCGGGGGCGGGGGAGAGCAAAAGATGGTCACAGTGGAGAATATTGCCTAACAAGGACTTTTTTTGTAGCAGGAACTCCTTTGCATATTAGGCCACACACCCCTGATGTAGCCAATGCTCTTGGCGCTTACAGGGCTCTTTGTACAGGGCCTACTGTAAGCTCCAGGAGGATTGGCTACATCGGGTTGTGATGTCAGGGGGTGTGGCCTAATATGCAAAGGAGTTCCTGTTACAAAAAAAAGCCCTGCATTTATTTTAAACTGCTGGTAGAAATCATCCAGAATGTTCTGTCAAATATATGCTGACAGTAGCTGGACCCTTAGCTTGGAATTTGTCATCTGAGGGGATGACGGTTAACAAACGGAAGTTGGATCCAGGCAAGACAAATGTGATTGTTAGCAGACCCTAAGTTTTGGAACATTGTGAGTTAGGTGTTGATGGGGGGTGCCTTGTTGGAACAAATGTGTCTCTCTTCTTGAACCTGAGAAGCAGGCTGTGTTGGCGGGGGTGGGGGGGGAGGTGACGTGTATCAGCTTTATCTAATAGAGCTCCTACAACCTTTCAGATAACAAGGACCAGTGGCGGACTGGGTCTAAAAATATTGGTTGCCAGGAGACAAAGGGGGCCCACCCACAACTATAAGGCTACCATTTAATTTTTGTAAGAAATAAATAAAATTTTCAAAAAATACATGTGGAAAAAAGGTGCAATTAAAACTTTTGCGAAATAAATGTGTGTGTGTGTGTGTGTGTGTGTGTGTGTGTGTATATATATATATATATATATATACATGTAATTACAGTGTACATATATTGTACATTTTACTGGCAGTATGCAGTAGATATTAAATGTAAATACAGATTGCCTTTTCTCCAGGGGAGCTGACCTTTGCCAGCTGGAGATCACTTGGAAAAGCGGGAGATCTCCAGGCCCCACCTGGAGGTTGGCAACGCTAGACACAATGTAAATTTTAGTTGCATTACTGTAATAATATTAGAACTTCTATTATATTTTCAAGCTACTAAAAGGACATTAACATTTTAAACATAGTCTAATCTTTAAGGAGGCCCACTTCATCAGGGGCCCGCTTGCCATCGGGCAAGTTGACACCCTGGCCAGGTCACCATTGACAAGGACCTCCGGACAATTTCCCGTGCCTTTGGCACTCCAAGGATTGATTACTACAACACATTCTATGTAGGATTACCCTTGAAGATGGTTTGGAAAGCTGCAGCCCATAAAGGTGATGAGCAGACACCAGCAGTACCACTTAAGAATTTTGAAAGCAATTCAGGCTCATTGGTGGCTAGCAGTTTCACAGACTAGGCAGAGGCAAGCCCAAATTTTCCCTCAAGCCTCCTGCGACCTTTTGCCCCCCCCCCACCACCTCAGCCTGTTCCACCTCCGTTCTGGCAGCCCACCTGTAAGAGAGTCAGGACACACTGCTGGCACCTGATCCACAGCTTCAAAACTGCTGGTCTGGTTTAAAACCAGCCATCAGAAGAATTGAAGGAACAAGGCAGGGGAAATGAGCTACCAGAAAGCCTGGGGAAATAACAATGACTGGGCAGATTTCTGTGGGGAGGGGAGTGCCAAAGTCCCAGCTCTACTGCTGGTGTTCATGCTTTTTTGGGGGTGTGGGGGGGGAAGCACATGGATCAGGCTGCCTGTCGTAAGCATAAGCACGCTTTGTCTCGGGTCGCTGAATTTTGAGGACTGCTGTTGACTCCTTCAGAAACAGACAACTCATTTTGCATAGCCAGCAATACTTCGCCTGTGTGTTTCCTGAATGCTGTCGCCCCCTCGATTGCTTTGCAACTTGGGAGAGTTTCAAAAGCAGCTGATTTATTTATTAAAACATCTATATCCTGCCTTTCCTTGTGGTTGAAGACAGGCTGCAATGAAAGTTAAAAAACATTTTCAGGGAAAACCAAGTATAAAATAGCAAACCCCAAATCTATTCCCTCTAAGGTTGCCAGGTACAATTCAAGAAATATCTGGGGACTTTGGGGGTGGAGCCAGGAGACATTGGGGGTGGAGCTACGAGCAAGGTCATAAGGACAATTGGACTCCAAAGTGAGTTCTGGCCATCACATTTAAAGGGACTGCACTCCTTTGAAATGCCTTCCCTCCATTGGAAATAATAAAGGATAGGGGCACCTTTTGGGGGTCTCATAGAATTCGACCCCTGTAGTCCAATCTTTTTGAAACTTGCAGGGTGTTTTGAGGAGAGGCGCTGGATGCTATGCTGCAAATTTGGTGCTTCTACCTCAAAAAACAGGGTCCCCCAGATACCTGTGGCTCAATTCTCCATTATACCCTATAGGAATCTGTCTCCATAGGGAATAATGGAGTGCCCAGCAGACATTTCCCTCTCCCCCCTTTCTGATGACCCTAAAGGGAGGGGAGGTCCTCCAAACTGGAGGATCCCCTGCCCCCACCTGGGGATTGGTGAATAGGAGACACCTGTGTTCCACAATCTTACTTATAAGGAGTTTTTTTTTTTACAAAAACACTCTGTAACACTAGAGTGAAATTAATTAAACTAATACTAGGCTTGTATAGCAATTTCTGTAGAGAAACAGAGTGATCTTCTTCGTGGTCTCTGTGCTTCACACTCATGGGATAGAGCGCCTGCGCCGATCCCCGAATCGGTATCTGAAAAGCCCGGGATTTTTCTGCGCTCGGCGCCAATGGGCATGCGCAGGCGTCCCAGTACGCATGCTCACCTGCACCAGCGCGGGGATCCCGCCAGTTCCTTTCTGACCGCTGCGCGGAGAGGTTTACTTTTCGTGTCCCCGGTCGGTGAGATATTGGGTTTTTGCCTTTATCGTTGTAAATAGCCCGTTCGTTGTATTTCTTAGCATAGATTGTTAGTTAGTTAGTTAGTTAATTAGTTAGTTAGTTAGTTAGTTAGTTAAAAAAAGTTTTTGTAAGAAAACTCCTTGTAAGTAAGATTGTGGAACACAGGTGTCTCCCATTCACCAATCAATTGCTGTGTTCATGCCGTGCGGTTGATACCCACCTGGGGATTGGCCACCCTGCTTCCCTCTGGCCACACATGCCTGCTAATTCAGAGTCCCTCAGAAGCTCTGGCAATCAGGCAAGCTTTGCAGTGCCTTGTGAAGATCTCCGAGAAGGGGACTCCCTCACCTCCTCAGGGAGCTCCTTCTACAGAGATGGAGCCATGATGGGTGGGGCCTGGGCTCTAGTCAGTGCCAGACAGGACACCCTAAGTGGGGGGGACAGCCAACAGATGTAGTCGGCTTGTAGGAACATATGGAAGGAGAAACACGATTGAACTCCAAAGGGCCATCACATTTAAAGGGACTATGCTCCTTTTAAATGCCTTTCCTCCATTAGCAATAATGGAGGATAGGGGCACCTTCTTTTGGGGCATATAGAATTAGACCCCCTGGTCCAATCTGTTTGAAACTTGGGGGGGGGGGGGGTTGGAGGAGAGGCACCAGATGCTATGCTGCAAATTTGGTGCCTCTACCTAAAAAAACCAGCCCCCCCCCCGATACCCACAGATCAATTTTCCATTATATCCTATGGGAATCAGTCTTCATAGGGAATAAGAACATAAGAGAAGCCATGTTGGATCAGGCCAATGGCCCATCCAGTCCAACACTCTGTGTCACACAGTGGCCAATACACACACACACACTGTGGCTAATAGCCACTGATGGACCTCTGCTCCATATTTTTATCCAATCCCCTCTTGAAGCTGGCTATGCTTGTAGCTGCCACCACCTCCTGTGGCAGTGAATTCCACATGTTAATCACCCTTTGGGTGAAGAAGTACTTCCTTTTATCCGTTTTAACCTGACTGCTCAGCAATTTCATTGAATGCCCACGAGTTCTTGTATTGTGAGGAAGGGAGAAAAGTAGTACTTCTCTCTCTACCCTCTCCATCCCATGCATAATCTTGTAGCTCTCTATCATGTATGAATAATGGAGTGCTCAGCAGACATTTCCCTCCCCTTCCTTCCCCCCTCCCGTTTTCTGATGATGCTGAAGCGGGGGGAGGTCCTCCAAACCAGGGGATCCCCTGCCCCCACCTGGGGATTGGCAGCCCTACATGGGGGTAACTCCCATTAAATTCATTCTTGGTAAAGGGAACGTGGGCATTTTGAGTATGAATCATGACATCTCCAGTTCAGTCCTAGTTTTACTAGGTGTCCTTAGGCAAGCCGTTGACTCTTGGCCACAGCCACCACTGTCATCCCACCCACCCCCCCTCTCCAAATATCAGGATAAGACTGATCTGCATCTGCCTAACAGGGTTGTTTTAGGGATTACTAAACTATTGCATTTGGAAGCTTGTGCTCTTCATGTTGGATCTGAATCAGAAAAACAACCCGATGATCTTCTTCAGTGGTGGCCCTATCTTGGACTTTGCCAGCCATCTGGTGCAGAGAAAATTTAGGAAAATTTAAATCACCGAAACCTGGCAAGAAACAAGGACCTAAGGCCAGTTTGGTGTAGTGGTTAAGTGTGCAGACTCTTATTTGGGAGAACTGGGTTTGATTCCCCACTCCTCCACTTGCACCTTCTGGAATGGCCTTGGGTCAGCCATAGCTCTTGCAGGAGTTGTCCTTAAAAGGGCAGCTGCTGTGAGAGCCCTCTCAGCCCCACCCACCTCACAAGGTGTCTGTTGTGGGGGTGGAAGGTAAAGGAGATTGTGAGCTGCTCTGAGTCTCTGATTCAGAGAGAAGGGCCGGGTATAAATCTGCAATTCTTCTTCTTCTACTAAGGCAAGGGACAATTTCTAGGTATTCTCAGACTGGGGGGCGCCTTCCAAGATCAGTAAATGATAGCACAGAGCTCACATCCAGGGTTAAAACCCACATTTTAAAATCATGATTAATTCATTAAGCAGATTGCAGGATGCTTTCGATGCGTACATCCCTGCGTTTTGGAGGACTGTATGCTTACACATATATTTCCTTCGCTTCTACAGCGTGCTGTGTGCTTTTCTAAATAGCCTTTTCGAAAACAAAGACTCCACAGCTTTCAAATCCATTTGAGTAAGATGTGCCCAAAGGAATCCATTAGCCTAACAGCAAATTTGCAAGTTTATTAAATAGCAGCAATGACTCATCTGCTTGCAGCTGTTCCTGAGTGTGCATAAATATACATAGACCCGCTATAGATTGGGGTCTGCAATTTGTGATGGAAATTTGGTGTGGGGGAGGGGAAAGGGACAGATCTCACTTTGCTGCGATTTTATTCAAAGCATGGCATTTTTCTTTTTCACTCCGTCGGTGCGATCTTTGTGCAAAAAGCAATGGGAGGAGACCGTGCTGTTTTTGAAAAATGCCTGCCTCCGTGCGCTTTTCTATAAAAGATTCATCACACAACTTGCACGCAAGACACTTTTGGGTCAATTCTCTTAGCTAATAATGTATGTGTATCAGTTGCCTGGAACAGGGTGAGGTATTTTCCCCACTGATGTTTTTACTGCCCCGGCAAACAGACAGGGTTTCTCGCCCCATAAAAATAAACGCTTGAGTTCTTGGAATAAACCAGTGACGCGGCTTCTCCTTTTGGGTGGCAAAAGAGGACATTTGCTGCCGCATTGAAAGCAGGGATTTTTTTTTTTTAAATTAAGACCTTGGAATACTGTTGTGGAGATATCTGATTGTACCGTTTGTTTTTTTAAATTAAAGGGATAAATATGAGGGGGAGGAAAAAGTCTGTTGAAGTAAATCCAAATAGGAGTCTTCTGGCTACACCAGTTTGGTGCAGTGGTTAAGTGTGCGGACTCTTATCTGGGAGAACCGGGTCTGATTCCCCATTCCTCCACTTGCACCTGCTAGCATGGCCTTGGGTCAGCCATAGCTCTGGCGGAGGTTGTCCTTGAAAGGGCAGCTTCTGGGAGAGCTCTCTCAGCTCCACCCACCTCACAGGGTGTTTGTTGTGGGGGAGGAAGATAAAGGAGATCGTAAGCCGCTCTGAAACTCTTGAGCGGAGGGCGGAATGTAAATCCAATGTCGTCGACTTCTTAAAGGCTACTATTCTTTTATAAAGGGCCTTATTAAAGAGTGATTCATAATCACGTTGTATTTCTGCTGTAAGTATGTTCAAATATGTTCGTTGTGAAGGGATGCGCTTTTCGTGTGGCATATGATCTTTCCATGTGCAGCATTTGGACCCAGGGCTTTTTTTTGTAGCGGGAACTCCTTTGCATATTAGACCACCACCACCCTGATGTAGCCAATCCTCCAAGAGCTTGCAGGGGTCTTATTATAGGGCCTACTGTAAGCTCTTGGAGGATTGGCTACATCGGGGGTGTGTGTGTGGCCTAATATGCAAAGGAGTTCCTGCTATTAAAAAAAACCCAAGCCTTTCTAGGATTAAGGGACATTCCAAAGCTGTTAGTGACACACTGCTTGGAGTGGGGGCTAGTTATACAAATGGCCTCCATTCAGGAAGAAGCCAATACCATTCCATGGCACTGCTGAGTGGTGCTTGCAGCACTAGCTTGGAATGCTGTGGGCACCACTCTGCCTGTCTCATTCCTCGGCCATTTTAATTTCCCAGCCCACTCCTGGAGGAAACAGACAACTGATACCCTCTGCCATAGGGTAGTAGGATCTGTTGACTTCATCATAATGATATTTTAATGTTCCTTCGCAGGTCAGTTTTCTAAGATATGAAGGGATTTTTTTCTAACACCTTTGAAGACAAATGTTCTTGTTCTGGCATAGGAGTGGTCAGAGCTTTTTTTGTAGCAGGAACTCCTCTGCATATTAGGCCATACCCCCCCTGCTGATGTACCCAATCCTTCGAGAGCTTACAGGGTCTACTGTAAGCTCCAGGAGGATTGGCTACATCAGGGAGGTGCGGCTTAATATGCAAAGGATTTCCTGCTACAAAAAATAAGCCCTGGGAGTGGTGCAGTTGGGGTCAGAAGTTGCCTGAGACTGAGTCATTGGTACCAGGGGTGGAATTCTCACAGAAGCTCCTTTGCATATTAGGCCACACCCCCTGATGTAGCCAATCCTCCAAGAGCTTTCAAGGCTCTTTTTTGTAAGCTCTCGGAGGATTGGCTACATCAGGGGTGTGTGGCCTAATATGCAAAGGAGCTCCTGCTTGAATTCCATCCTTGGTTGGTACATCAAGTCCCCCGTTTCTTCTTTGGCTGGTAGCGGCTTTTCAGGATCCAGGTCTTTTGTGTCACCTGCTGCCTGACATTTTAACTAGAGGCAATACATACGGAGCCAGCACGAGCTCTACCACTGATCCATAGGCTGTTGTAGGTCTCTTGTCTCTGATAGGGCAGAGGAGCAGACTTACTAAATCAAGTTGAATGGCTCTCTACCTAGCTTATAAAGTGATGCATTGGAAATGCCCCCTCCTCCCAATAGCTTCAGGCTGTTTCCTTCGTTCCCTAGGGAAACCTATACGATAGCACCAGTATATTAATTTCAAAGATTTTATTGATTTTAGAGTTTTAGTAGAATTTTAATTGATGTGTTAATTAGTTATGTTTAAATATTTTGTAAACTAATGCATTGATTATGTTGTTAGCCGCCCTGAGCCTGCTTAGGTGGGGAGGGCGGGATACAAATAAAATTGACTTGACTTGACTTGACACTTATATGACACTTTTAACCATGCTAAGTGATGTAGAGTGATGTAGCACTTTAAGCATGGAAGAAGCTTTGATTCGAACAACATTCACTCGCTGCATTCTTGGCATTTAGGGCGGTAAATAAGCGTTCAAGTCACTTTCATCAACATCACTACATCTTAAGGGCAAAAAATACATGTTATGTTTGACGTATGTCAAGGTACAGGTCCCCTACCCAGCTCAGAGTCAAATGTTACAGCAGGTAGTAAGCTTTAAAACAGGAATGTCAAGCTCATTTGTTATGAGGGCTGGATCTGACATAAACGAGACCTTGTTGGGCTGGGCCATGTGTGTCATGAGAAGTAATGCCAGGTAGTGGAGATACAAACTTTAAGGAAAGGAAAAGAAAGGTCTCCTGGGCAAGCACCAGTCATTTCTGACTCTGGGGTGATGTGGCTTTCAGAACGTGTTTACGGCAGACTTTTTACGGGGTGGTTTGCCATTGCTTTCCCCAGTCTTTTACACTCCCCCCCCCACCCCCGCAAGCTGGTGACTCATTTTACCGACCTCAGAAAAATGGAAGGCTGAGTCAACCTTGGGCCGGCTATCTGAATCCAACTTCCGCCGGGATCGAACTCAGGTCGTGAGCAGAGAGTTCAGACCACAGTACCGCAGTACTGCTGCTTTACCACTCTGCGTCACGGGGCCGCTTTAAAGTTTAAACTTTAAAGACATAGACGAAAACAAAGATTTTTTTAAAAAAACTTTAAATAAAACATGCTTAAAACATTAGCACTCTTACAATATTTTGTTTATTGAACAGTCTCTGATAACTGACGCCTCTTGTTTTGAACTATTGCATGAAAAATAGCCAGTTTGGTGTAGTGGTTAAGTGTGCGGACTCTTATCTGGGAGAACCGGGTTTGATTCCCCACTCCTCCACTTGCACCTGCTAGCATGGCCTTGGGTCAGCCATAGCTCTGGCAGAGGTTGTCCTTGAAAGGGCAGCTGCTGTGAGAGCCCTCTCCAGCCCCACCCACCTCACAGGGTGTCTGTTGTGGGGGAGGAAGGTAAAGGAGATTGTGAGCCACTCTGAGACTCTTCGGAGTGGAGGGCGGGATATAAATCCAATCTCTTCATCTACCTCACAGGGTGTCTGTTGTGGGGGAGGAAGGGAAAGGAGATTGTGAGCCGCTCTGAGACTCTTCGGAGTGGAGGGCGGGATATAAATCCAGTATCTTCATTTACCTCACAGGGTGACTGTTGTGGGGGAGGAAGGTAAAGGAGATTGTGAGCCGCTCTGAGACTCTTTGGAGTGGAGGGCGGGATATAAATCCAATATCTTCTTCATCTTCAATGAAAAACTGGAGACATCGTGCTGTAGCAATCGTGAGTATGCCATTCAGGTGCTTATCTAAGTTGCAAACCTACTTTTGATTTGCTTGCAGGCCTGATAAGACCCCTCGGGGGGCCTGAGCTAGCCCCCAGGCTGCATGCTTGACACCCCTGCTTTAAAATCTCTTTTGTTGCCCTGCACAACTCTAGATGCAGCCAAGGGGAAGGAGGGGCTTTCCCCCCACATACACACCCTTTTCATCAGTGGAAACAGCCGATGGACTCCGGCTCGACCCTTTCTCTGGCTCCAGTGTGTCTGTTCTCAGGGCACGTGGAGCCAGAGAAAGGAGCAAACAGCCCCAGTGCCGGTTTCTGCTGGCAAAAACATCATGGGAGAGAAGTCTGAAGCTTGGTGTAGTGAGAGCCCGTTTGGCGTAGTGGTTAAGTGTGCAGTCTCTTATCTGGGAGAACCGGGTCTGATTCCCCACTCCTCCACTTACAGCTGCTGGAACGGCCTTGGGTCAGCCATAGCTCTGGCAGACGTCCTTGAAAGGGCAGCTGCTGTGATAGCCCTCTCAGTCCCACCCACCTCACAGGGTGTCTGTTGTGGGGGAAGAAGATAAAGGAGATTGTAAGCCACTCTGAGACTGATTCAGAGAGAAGGAAAGGAAAGGTCCCCTGTGCAAGCACCAGTCGTTTCCGACTCTGGGGTGACGTTGCTTTCACAACGTTTTCACGGCAGACTTTTTACAGGGTGGTTTGCCATTGCCTTTTGCAGTCATCTACACTTTCCCCTCCGGCAAGCTGGGTACTCATTTTACCCACCTCGGAAGAATGGAAGGCTAAGTCAACCTCGAGCCGGCTATCTGAAAAACCAGCTACCGCAGGGGATCGAACTCAGGTCGTGAGCAGAGCTTAGGACTGCAGTACTGTGGATGCTCTCTCCCCTCATTGGTGGATCTGTATAATATGGGATGTAAAAGGAAGATACAAATGATCTTAAAGGACCCTTCACATCCGGGCCACTTGCTATTTGAGATCTTACCGTCGGGCAGACGATATAGAGTGTTGAAGGCTAAGACAAATAGATTTAAGGGCAGCTTCTATCCAAGTGCTGTGGTTACGCTAAATGCAGGGCTATGAATGGCTATTTGTTTTAGATGTAGGCTAAATGTAGGGTCATGAATGGTTATTTGTTTTAGATGTATTTTAAATGGTTTATGTATATGGTTTTTTTTTTCTTCAGTGTTGATGTGTTGGTATGTTTGTGGAAGAGCACCTCATTTCGTTGCTCTCATTTTCCTTTTTTGAGAACAATGACAATAAATTTATCATATCATATCATATCATTTAACACTCTGCGCCATGGGGCTCTTCTCAGAGAGAAGGGTAGGGTATAAAACTATGGTCTTCTCCTCCTCCTCCTCCTCCTCCTCATTTGGAGCCATATTTTAAAAGAGTTTTAAAAGTTAGTCCCTGCTCTGTAAGGAATGAGAATTTCTCAGAACCGTTTCAACTGGGAAATTTCTTGAGAATGCTCCTACGGCCAAAAAGCAATTGTGATCTGATTTAGCATGTTTATTTGGCTTCATATGTAGTAAAGCACCCAAAAGCACAGAGTCTTAATTTTGTAAGCCAAATAAATATCTCAGATGCAGTTAGTCTTCCAATAACCACAGGTAGTGGAACCGAAATGTTTTAGGAAACATGGTTAAAGCTCCCTTAATGTAGCTTAGAAGTTAGTTGGCTAAATAGTTGTTCTGACAAATCTCCTTCTAGCGACATTCACCTGAAAAAGGATAATTGCAGCTCTGATACTGCCCAATTTCACTGGCTTAGTGGCTTTGTAAGTGTAATTAATTTTATGAAACAATGCATTTATAGAAATAAAAGGCTTTCCATGGAAAATACATTAGCACAACACTTTCCATTAAGACAAATTTCCGCCTAATCTGCACCATAGTGGTTCTCATTTTATTTTCACATAATTCCTAGAAGGTCATCCTTATTCCACTTCTACAAGGCAGGGGGGTCACGGCAGAAGTAATGCCCCTCCATAGCACAGTCTAGAGCAGGGGTGGCCAACCGTGGCTCGGGAGCCACATGTGGCTCTTTTACACATATTGTGTGGCTCTCGAAGTCCCCACCACCCAGCTTGGAAAAGACATTTGTCTCTAAATAATTTCTTCAAGCCAAGCCAGCCACTGACTTGGAGAATGCATTTTAAGTTCAAGTTACTTGCTTTCCACTTCTCCCTTCCTCCTCCCCCAGTCTATTTGCTTTCCTTCCTTCCTGTCTTGCAGCTCTCAAACATCTGACGTTCATGTCTTGTGGCTCTCAAATGTCTGACATTTCTTCTGTGTGGCTCTTACGTTAAGCAAGTTTGGCCACCCCTGCGCTAAAGAATAATCTTCCTTTTCAGCAAAACTTGAGCCTGTGTGGTTGCCGTCAGCAGCAACGGGCAAGGTGAGGAGATCAGAACCCGCAGATAATGAGCCGCAAAATGGTTGGCGGGCTGGGTTCACACACCTCTGCCACTCTGTTTACGCCTCATGTGAAGGAGCCTAACCTTTGCAAGGTGGAAATAGCACTTCTGTAGAGATCGGCCAAGCTACAGAAAGACCAGCAGAGCTGCTGTAGAGGACGTGGGCTTTCATGGGCGTCTATGGTTATCTGCTCCTCAGCTGCTGGAACCCAACCTGTCGAATCCAGCCCTTTGGTTCGTTTAGTAGCCCTGGGTACAGAGAGCTTCAGGGTTTCCTGCTGCTGCTTATGTTGCTGATCTTATTTGCTTTTGGCGGGTTGGCCTTCTTAGAAGAGTTCTGGGTCTCCAGTTCTCGTTTCTTCTCCATCCCTGTTTCACATGCATTTGACTTTGCTTGCAGAGGGACATTTTCATGATTACCATGGACTCTAAAATAGCTGCATTAACTTTCATCCCCAGCCTGAGACCTGGACCTCTGAGAAGCTCACAGCTTACCTGGCGGTGGGTGTTTTTGACATGAGTGCTGTCTATTAACCACAAGCCCCACTCACCCGGTCAAAGTTCATGCCCATTTTCCTGAAACATGGGGCAGTTGTCATATTGGGGAACAAGGCTCAGAAGAGCCACAGGTGGCATGTCAAGGAGCCACCTGTAGCTCCTGAGCCACTGAGTGAGCATCACAGCCATAGGTGAGTTGAGTTTTGGAATCCCTCTGAGCTCTGACCACGCCACCAATGTGGGGGGCACAGGAAGAGGTGTGGGAAATTTGCAGAATCTCAGAAAGTTGCAACGTCAGAAATAGGTAAACAAAGCTACATTCTGCAGATCTAATGTCTGTTCTTTCAGGTGCCAGTTTGGTGTAGTGGAGAGCCAGTTTGTTGTAGTGGTTAAGTGTGCAGACTCTTATCTGGGAGAACCGGATTTGATTCCCCACCCCTCCACTTGCAGCTACTGGAAAGGCCCTGGGTCAGCCATAGCTCTCGGAGGAGTTGTCCTTGAAAGGGCAGCTGCTTTTTTTTTTTTTTTTTGAAAGAAAGGCAACTTTTCATTGGATTGGGAAGCAAAAATGTAACATAATGTGTCTACAAGAAGTACATATTAAATGATTGGATTACAAATATTTGTGGAATAAGCAATTTGGTATGGAATTTTTTTCATTGGCTAAGGAGAAAAAAAGAAGCGTGGTTTTTTATGTAAAACAGGAATTGGAACCAAAATGGATTTTTAAGGATGATGATGGTAGATATATTGCAGTGCAAGTGATGATGAACCACAAGAAGACTTTGCTATTGGGACTGTATGCTCCTAATGGAGCAAAAGATTCTTTTTTTAAGGACATTATGCAGCAACTCGATCAAGAGACATATGAGCAAATCATGTGAATGGGAGATTTTAATGATACAGTTAAAAATATTTTGGACAGATCTGGGAAGAAGCATAATGAAGGTAAACTACCAAAGTCCTTTTTTTTTAATTAGCCAAGCAAGAAAATCTTGTAGACATTTGGAAGGAGAAAAATCCTACAGTTAGAGACTATACCTTCTTCTCAGCTCGACATAACTCTTTCTCAAGGATTGATATGTTATGGAGTACAAAAAATTTGGGACTTAAAACAACAAAAATAGAGATTCTTCCGAAAATAAGAGCAGATCATAATCCAATGTGGTCTGCGAAACCTACCAAAAAGACTTTAAGATGGCGAATAAAAGAAGATTTACTGCAGAAAGATGGGGTAGTAGAATCTCTGCAAAAAGAGACTAAAGCCTTTTTCCAAGTAAATGAAAATGAGGACGTTCAATAACAAATGGTGTGGGATGCTTATAAAGCGGTGATGAGAGGTATTTTAATCACATTGAATAATAAAGACAGAAAAGCTAAAGAGAAACAAATGACAGACATACAGAAGGAGATTAAGAAGAAGGAGAAAGAGCTTATAAAGAGAGGGGGGGGGAGAAGATTTTAAAAGAAATTGGAATTCTACAGGGCCAACTAAGACACTTGTTAAATAAAGAAGTAGAATGGAACTTAAAAAGGCTTCAACAAAAATCTTTTGAGAGTGCAAATAAAGCTGGAAAACACTTGGCCTGGCAAATGAAAAGAAAAGGGAAAAATAAAATTGTTAACAAAATTAGTTTGGGCAACAAAGAAATTGTTCACCAGGAAGGAATCAAAAGAGAATTTTATAAGTATTATGCAAATTTGTATAAAAGTCATGTGGGGGGGAAAGAGAAAATAGATGCCTACTTACAGGAAATTAATGTTAAACCCCCAACGGACAATATGAAAAAGATCTTAAACGATCCAATTGGTAAGGAAGAAATTGAAGCTGCAATTAACTCAATGAAGCCAGGGAAGGCTCCGGGTCGTGACGGTTTTACAACAAGATATTATAAAGTTCTTAAAGAACCTCTACTTCCAAAACTTCAGAAATTGATGAACATTATAAGAATAGATGGGAAGATACCTAATACTTGGAAGGAAGCAGTAATCTCGTTGATACCAAAAGAAGACAGAGATGTGACTAATGTAAAAAACTATAGACCAATTTCATTGCTAAATAATGACTACAAAATATATGCTAGAATTTTAGCGGAACACCTGAAGCAGCATTTGAATAGTTTTGTTAAAGAGGAACAAGCAGGGTTTCTCCCCAGAAGGTAGTTAAGTGAAAATATCAGAACTGTAATAGATAGAATATTATGAAAAACATCCTGAAAAAGAAGTAGCTTTGCTTTTCGCTGATGCAGAGAAAGCTTTTGACAATGTTCATTGGGATTTTATGTTTGCAGTAATGGAGAAATTTGGATTGGGTGAAGACTTTGTTAGAATGGTTAAGGCAATATATACTGACCAACAAGCAAGACTTTGTATAAATGCAGATTTGACAGAGAAAATAGCAATTTGTAAAGGAACAAGACAAGGGTGCCCTCTATCCCCTTTGATATTTATAATGACGCTGGAAATACTGCTTATGCAAGTTCAAGAAGATAAGGAGATAGAGGGTTTGAAATTAAAAGGCTTTTCTTACAAATAATGAGTGTTTGCATATGAAAACCCAACTCAGATGAAAACCCAACTCAAGTTACACCGTTGCTGCTCCAAAAAATAAAAGAATATGGTGAACTGGCAGGCTTTTATGTAAATAAAGAGAAAACAAAATTTTTGTGTAAAAATATGTCAAAATCTAAGCAGATGGAATTACAAAATTTAACAAACTTTGGCCTCTAAAGTAAAGTATTTAGTAATAGAAATTACAACAAAGAATATTGACTTATTTAAAAACAACTATGAAAAGCTTTTGAGGAAAATTGAGGTGGACTTACAAAAATGGAATAAGTTGAATTTGTCTTTCCTGGGTAGAATATCGGCAATAAAAATGAATGTATTGCTAAGAATAATGTTCTTGTTTCAAACTATACCAATAGTGAAAGAAGATAAACAATTTCATAAATGGCAGAGGAAACTTTCAGAATTTATATGGGCTGGCAAGAAACCAAGAATTAAGATAAAGATCCTGACAGACGCTAAAGAAAGGGGAGGCTTCCAAGTACCGGATTTAAGACTATATCATGATGCAGTTTGTTTGGTATGGATTAAGGATTGGATAGTATTATTTAACAGAAAATTATTAACATTAGAAGGCCATGGAAAGGTTTTTGGTTGGCATGCATATTTGTGCTATGGGAAACGTTAAATGGATGTTTTTTTCTCACATCATTATGTAAGAAGTAGTTTGCTTAAAACTTGGTTGAAATACCAAAAATATGGAGATGAGAGGAAACCGCTGTGGATTGTGCCAACGGAAGTAATAAAGTTATATTCGGAGATTGAGGAAGAGAAATGGTTACCATATAAACAATTGTTAAAAATACAAGGAGGCAAAGCAGAATTAAAATCAGTGGAAGAATTGGATTATAAATTTAATTGGTTTCAATGGTTACAAATTAAAAGTCTGCTGAAGCAGGATATTAGGAATGAAGGAATAAGACAAGAACAAATAGAAATGGAGAAAATGCTGTTTGGTGAGGACGTAAAATTGCTCTCAAGATTATATAAACTGTTATTGAAATGGTCTACAGAGGAAGAAGCGGTAAAATCTCAAATGATAAAGTGGGCAATTAATATAAGCAAGGAAATTCAGATGGAACAATGAGAATATTTGTGGAAGAACTCTATGAAAATATCGACATGTAATAACATAAAAGAAAATTGTTACAAAATGTTGTATAGATGGTATATGACACCAAAAAAACTTTCGAAAACAAATGATCAGATGTCTGATCGATGTTGAAAATGTAAAAAACATGAAGGGTCCTTCTATCATATGTGGTGGACTTGTGAAAGGTCTGTACAATATTGGCAAATGATCCAGCAAGAAATGTCAAAGATTTTGGGATACAAAGTGAAGAAGGCACCAGAAATCTTTTTGTTGGGATTACAAATAGAAAATTTTCCGAAGCAAGACAGAACATTACTTTGGTACATGCTTTCAGCTGCACGGACATTGTATGCACAGTTGTGGAAGCAAAATAAAATTCCAGAAAAATGGGATTGGGTTATGAAAACTGCACTGGAGTGAAATGGACAAATTAACAAGAACACTAAAGGAACTTGATATGGAAAAATTTAATAGTGAATGGCGAAAGTTTCAGAACTATGTGGAAGAACATTGGAGAGTGAAAGGACACTTGGTGATATTTGATAATGGATAACTTGTTTATTAGCTATTTTTAATTTACTGAGACAAGAATGATAGTTAAAATGAGAGTACGAGAAAATATTTTGTTCTTAAAGATTACAAGATAGATAATATGACTTAATTTAGTAGTATATTGGATCATTAATCGAATGAGGTAATAACCATAAAGAAGTTCCTTTTTTCTTTTAAAACAGTTTTTTTTTAAATGTTAAATTACCTTTATTGCTTTTATATTATAAGTAACACTGGGGAAGTCTTGAAAGGGAGGAGGGGAGGTGGAAAATGTGATGCAACATATTGACTTTTATTTGATAGAAAGAAGTAAATGAAATAGTGATATAATATGTTGTAGAATAATAAAAAATGTTTTTACAAAAAAAAAAGAAAGGGCAGCTGCTGTAAGAGCTCTCTCAGCCCCACGTACCTCACAGGGTGTCTGTCGTATGCGGGGGGGGGGGGGGGTAAAGGAGATTGTGACCGCTCTGAGACTCAGAGTCTAGGGTGGGATATAAATCCAATATAATCATCTTCTTCTTCTTCTTCTACATGATACATTCTTCCCAGGTAGTTGCCTGTGTCTGAATGACAGACGTGGTCTGGGAGTTCCGTGCTGGGCATTTCCATGCTCTGAGCTGAACCTCCCAGGTGCCCAGAGGCACAATTTGGATTGGAACGGTAGTGTGCGTCAGTTTCCCCAAGGAATCATTACTTGCCCTATGAGGGAAGCCACATGCATTGATGGGCTACATTTCAGCTTCCCCAAAGGTGCAAATAGCGCCCCCCTTTCCCCCCCCCCCATGCCGCTTCAGGTTGGGAAAATTTCGGATGGGGAGGCTTAGGCCTCCTGTTCCCTTGCGCTGTGGTCCCAATCCAAATGGGGCCTGCACATGCCAGGGAATTTTCAGCCCAGAACTCACAGAGTGAGTTTGGTGTAGCCAGAGCCAGTTTGGTGTAGTGGTTAAGTGTGCGGACTCTTATCTGGGAGAACTGGGTTTGATTCCCCACTCCTCCACTTGCACCTGCTGGAATGGCCTTGGGTCAGCCATAGCTCTCGTAGGAGTTGTCCACAAACTTTTAAATGACACTTGCTCTGAGGTAACTTTAATGGTGGCTAGATTTCTTCAACGGGCCATGGAAATATGACAGAGACTGGTTCTGGAATGACCACATTTTATTTGTTTTAATTATTTAATTAGGCTAAACTCGACTCATATATATTTTACTTATTTTATGTATATTAGCTCCCTATGTGCTCTATAATCTAGGATTTTATATTATTTATATTTGCTATTTTACTGCTAAATCTGTTTTATGCCAATAAAGGCTTGCTGTTTGCTGTTTGTTTGCTGAAAGGGCAGCTTCTGTGAGAGCTTTCTCAGCCCCACCCACCTCACAGGGTGTCTGTTGTGGGGAGAGACGATATAGGGAGATTGTAAGCCGCTCTGAGTCTCTGATTCAGAGAGAAGGATAGGATATAAATCTGCAGTCTTGTTGCTGCTGCTGTTGTTCTTCTTCTTTAATACTCCTCTGTTTACATGGGCCCAGAGAGAGTGCAAGGAAAGTGTTCAGTACTGGGTTCAAGACACATTGTAGTAAAACAACTCTGCTTTATTTAGTAGAATCAGCAACAAGACTGGAACCCAGGGGCAACGGCTCTGCTTAAATGCATGCAAATGGCCCCACCCAAAACCCAATGACCCTTAACTATAGGTACAAGTACTGGCCCATTGACTCCTGATTGGCCACCTCCCAGAGTCCAGGTGGCTCTTGTTCTAAGGCCTCAAGCTCAGCAAAGTCTCTGGTAGCACACCCAGGAACGTTCCAGTACCCATACGCAACAGAAAGCATAATATGTGGTTAGGTTAGCAAGCTGGTGAGAATCGCACGTGTTTATGATGTGCAGAAATTGTACTTGTCTCGTGCTGTAGACTGCCTTGCATAGGTATAAACTTAGGTATTAGAAAGGTATTTTCACACATCATTCTAAAGGAGACGATCATTGCTACAGAAGGATCGATCGGTCTTCTTCCAACTGCAGCCCAGTTCTTCTACTAGGAAAAAAACAGGGGAAGGGCTTAGGGCAAAAATTTTGTCTCGTTTTTCTGTCATCTCCATCACTCCTCTCCACCCCACAGGGCAGACCGTCATATCTTTAAAAAGGTAAAGGTAGTCCCCTGTGCAAGCACCAGTCATTTCCGACTCTGGGGTGACATCGCATCACGACATTTTCACAGCAGACTTGCCATTGCCTTCCCCAGTCATCTACACTTTACCCCCAGCAAGCTGGGTACTCATTTTACCGACCTCAGAAGGATGGAAGGCGGAGTCAACCTGAGCCGGCTACCTGAACCCAGCTTCTGCTGGGATCGAACTCAGTCGTGAGCAGAGAGCTTGGGCTGCAGTACTGCAGCTTTACCACTCTGTGCCACGGGGCTCCTCTTTATCTTTATCTTTATCTTTAGAATCTGCTTTGTCATGCAGGGCTGAGAAGAGTCCTTCTTTCTCAACTGCCATCTGCTCCACCATTCAAGGATGCTTGCCTTTGGCTGTGCAAACAAGAGTTTTGTTCTAAGCTACAGCCTGTGGCCCTCATAACAAATGAGTTTGACACCCCTGCCCTACTGGATGAGTGTTGTGTAAAGTGTATCTGCTACTGAGACCATTGGAATCACCCTTCCTGCTCTTGTGTGCATCTGATGGTGTAAGCTCTAGGGCACAAAAGTCTGTGCCCATGAAAAGAACTTGGTAGTCTTTAAAGGTGTCCAAAAGACCCTTGATCTTCTTCGTGGTCTCTGTGCAGTCCCACACATGGGTCTTGCCGCAGGCAATGAATCCATTCCTCGGAGTTCCAATAGCTCGCCTATAGCGCTTTTGGCGCGCTCCCCTCCCGCCCTGGGGAGCAGGCAGCGACCGCGCATGCCTGGAGCGGGGGGGGAGCGCCCATTCCACTCAGTTTCTTCCTTTCCGCCGCCCGGACAACACCTTCCTCGCTGCGCTCTTCCTTAGCTCGTCTCTCCTCAGCTCATCTCATCTCTACTTTGACTGGTATCGTTCTCTCTTCCCCCGTTTCGTCCTAAAAAAACAAAACAAAAAAAAAAAAACGTTTCTGCGCTTTTCTTCTCTTTTTCCTACCCGTCCCTTCCCTCCCTTCCCTCCCTTCCCCCCACCGTCCGGGTCGTATGGAAGGGAAGGTTACTTTCAAAAAGTGTAGGCACTGTGGGGCTAAAATTCCCACCACAGACGGCCACAGTCACTGCCTTTTTTGCCTCGGGGAAGGCCATCGAGTCGACGCTTGCCCGCATTGTGCGAACTTCGGCAAGCAGGCACGCAAAAACCGCGCCGCACGACTACAGGCTTTCCTCTTAGAACGGTCCCTGCGGGCTATGCCCACTTCCAACTCGCCGCCTCCCCCACCTCGAGCGGGAGATTCGGCTGCCCCGGCTGCGCCTCAGTCTCAAAAGACGCACAAGTCCGGGAAACGACCTTCGAAGCACGCCGAAGCCGGCCACAAGTCTTCGAAAAAACTGCGTCATTCCGAATCGGAGTCGGCGCCTAAGAAGGCTCGACACTCGGATTCGGCGCCTAAGAAACCTCACCATTCCGAACCGGCGCGTCATTCCGAGTCAGCGGACGCGGCGCCCATAAAGCCCCGTAACACCATGTCCTCGACTGCTCAATCGAGTTCAGCTCAACCACTCCTGCCGTCCGAGTTGTCGACCCCGGTTGACGTCATCACGGACATGCCTCGGCTTACACCTCACACCTCCACGGCCGTGGAGGTGATTCCGATTCGATCCCGATCGCCTTCAGTACACAGCGTGGTACCTTCTGAGATCCTTGAACCCGACCGTACCACCGACCCGACACAGACTTACCTACGCCCATCTTTGCGACCTGACTCCTTCCATGATGTTGCACTCTCTCCGCTGTACCGTGAATCGGCAACGCAAGTCTCCTCCCATCGGATTCGGATTCGATCACGCTCTCCGCGTAGCCGCCACGACTCCGGTTCCTCGGTCTACTATGAACAGCAAGATTACTACTCCAGGAGGCGATATGAATACTCTCTATCCAGATCGCCCTCACCTCGACAGGGCAGGTCCCGTCACCGCTCCGGCTCCCACTCCGAGTGGGACATCCATCGTAGATATCAGGAGTCAGACTCCTACTTCCACCGTGATCCCGCTACTCCACGGATCCGTTATGGCGGTTCGCCTCGGTCTCGTTACGCGCGCACAACCCGACATGAGGATTCACCTCAGCTCCACTTCGACCGCCCTTCTCGACTTCGTGACCCTCGAAGCCATTTCGAGTACTCACCCAGACTCCTCAACCGCCTCCTATCATCTGAACAAGAGGCTGGCCCCTCGCATCAACGCCGTGAGCACCCTCGGTACCGAGACGTGGCTAAACCGCGTACTGCTTCTGCCACTGTATCTGTGGCCCCGGATTCTCGAGTTCGGTCTCCTCCCAAGACCTCGGAGCCTGCAGCCCCCATCTCGGAACCGACTGTTCATCCACCCTCCCCCTCCACGGGAGCCTCTTCCTCGGGTGGGGACTCCCCAGCCTCTTCGGATTCGGAGGACCACTCTCCATCTCTCCCCTCGGACTCTGCGCAACAGCTCAGGCTCTCTCCGTCTGATGCATCCAAAGCGTATCTCAACCTTATTACTTCTATGGCGGAGGCACTGAAGATACCTCTCCAGGCGGACTCCCCCAAAGTGTCGGACATGGTACATGACCTGGTGCAATCAGACTTCCCTCCCGGGTCCTTGCTTCCTATGCTACCGGTGCACCTGGAGGGTCTTCAGGAGACTTGGGACAAACCTGCATCAGTACCTCCCACTTCTAAGAGGCTGGACTCCCTCTATCGAGTCCATGCCCCCGACGCTAAGTTCCTCGCCTCACATCCAGCTCCGAACTCTATCATCGTTCATTCTGCCATGAAGGCCAAACCCTCCAGGCATCCCGCGCCGCCGGATCGTGAGGGAAGGAAATTAGACACCTTGGCAAGGAAAATCTTCACACTTGCCTCCACTAACTCGAAGCTTAACAATTACCTGGCTTATTTTGCTGCTTATACTTTTAATCTGGCGAACCAATTCACACCACTGATACCATCGCTTCCCGACTCCTCTCAGAGAACAGCATCAGCCCTGGTTTCCGAACTCTCCAGGGTCTCCAAACAACAAATTAATTCGATTCGACATGCGGTCTCCTGTTCATCCCGTGTCTTCGCCTCTTCAGTTGCCCTGCGTCGTCATGCTTGGCTGAGATCCACTAATCTTCAACCCGACATCAAGCAGAAGATAGAGGATCTTCCCTTTGATGGCCTCGGCCTCTTTCATGCCTCTACTGATGAGGTCTTGTCCTCTGTTGACGACGGGCGTAAACGGGCCAAGCGCCTAGGAGTCTCTCAACCTGCTTCGCAACCATTTGGCCGCAAACAACCTTGGAAACCATCTTTCCAAAGACGCCAGCGTTCTCCTAAACAGTCTGAATACTGGAAAAGAAGACCTGCGCAACAGAAGCCTTCTTTTCAGCAAAGGCAACGCCCTCAGCAGTCCAAAAAATCATCCCCCCCTACCAAGCAGTCTCTTTGACTTCCCCATTCAGTCACCTTACCCCACGCGTCTTTCCCCATTCTACAGGACTTGGACTTCAATCACGACCGACTCCTGGGTACTCACCATCGTACGTCTGGGGTACGCAATAGAGTTCGCTTCGCTGCCTCGCCACCACTACTTCGTGGCTACCCCTCCATCCCATCACCTCCATCACGAGATTCTGGACTTGCTCCAGAAAAAAGCCATAGAACCGGTTCCCCTCCAACATCGGGGAATGGGACTCTACTCAAGGTACTTCCTGGTCCCCAAGAGGGATGGAGGCAAGCGCCCTATTCTAGATCTTCGGAAGCTGAACAAATTTATCCAGTACAGAAAATTCAGAATGATCTCGTTGCAGTCCATCTTGCCCTTGATTCCAAAGGATTCATGGATGGCTTCCCTAGATCTTCAGGACGCTTACTTCCATGTGACTATCCGACCTCAGCATCGCAGATACCTCCGGTTTGCGATCGGCCAACATCATTATCAATACATCTCCCTACCATTCGGCCTCTCCACTGCACCCAGGGTATTTACCAAGTGCATGGCGGTGGTGGCAGCGGCTCTTCGACTACGAAACATCACAGTCTTCCCGTACATAGACGATTGGCTCCTCATTGCACCTACTCCAAATCAGCTCGAGGCCAATCTTCACGAAGCCCTTCTCCTCCTGGAGTCTCTAGGCCTGCGGGTGAATGTCACCAAATCGCACTTCACCCCCACTCAACATCTCTGCTTCATAGGGGCCTATCTTCGCACCTCTTTACACCGTGCCTTCCTTCCAGAGGACCGTGCTATGACAATCATCACCCTTGCCAGGATGGTCCAGCTACATCCCATCCAACCGGCCCTAACTATTCAGCGTCTTTTAGGTCTGATGGCCGCTACTACAGCAGTCCTCCTCTTCGCCAGGCTACGAATGAGACCACTTCAGCTCTGGTTCGTACGTGCCTACCGGCCTCATGTGCAACCTCAGAGCACCCTGCTCACCGTCCCCAGGAGAGTCCTTCCTTCTCTCACTTGGTGGACCAGCCTCGACAACCTCCTCGAGGGCATGCCGTTCTTACCAACTACTCCAACAGCTATCGTGACAACAGACGCCTCCATGTGGGGATGGGGAGCCCACTTAGAAGGCAAGACTGTCAGAGGTCTCTGGACCCCTCAGGAGAGGACCCTGCACATAAACTGCTTAGAACTGATTGCAGTACACAGAGCTCTTCAATCCTTCCTTCCTCTCATTGCGGGTCGCCACATCCAGATTTCCACGGACAACATGGCGACAGTATTTTATGTAAACAAGCAGGGAGGCACCAGATCCCCTCGACTATGTCGCATAGCCACACTGCTCTGGGAATGGTGTATCAAACACAGCATCCACATGACCGCCATCCACCTCCCAGGTGTACAGAATGTATTGGCCGACTCCCTAAGCAGGATACGTATAGACGACCACGAATGGTCCATCAATCTGACCTACCTTCGTCGGATTTTCAGGTGCTTCGGGACCCCCAGGGTGGACGTCTTTGCCTCCAGGGACAATGCCAAATGTCACCGCTTCTACTGCAGGAAGGGCGACGATGCCTTCCTACATCTCTGGAGAGGTCCCCTCCACTACATTTTTCCGCCAACCCCCCTACTGACACGCGTGTTGACGAAGGTCGCACGGGATGGCACGGACTGCATCCTTATCGCACCGTGGTGGCCACGGCAACCATGGTTCACCAAACTTCTGCAAATGTCACAACACACTTACCGCCGCCTCCCGATCGTGGGAGACCTTCTATCGCAGGCGAACGGCCAGGTACTTCATCACAACCCTCGGGTTCTGGCCCTCACTGCTTGGAGGATACACTCACCTGCCTCTCCACAGAAGTGACCAATATTCTTCTCAACGCAAGGAAGCCTTCCACTAGACTCTCGTACCAACGCAAATGGAAGCGCTTTTGTTCCTTCGTTGCACCCTATCATTTGACTCCTGAGGTAACACCTCTAAACCTGATTCTAGATTATCTCCTATCCCTGCAGAAATCAGGCTTGTGCTACTCTTCACTTAAAGTACACCTGTCTGCCATCTCGGCATTCCATGACACTATCGACGGCAGGACAGTGTTCTCTCACCCCTTATCTAAATCCTTCCTCAAAGGAATGCTGCACCTACATCCACCGGTTAAACCATTCGTCCCAACGTGGAGTTTATCCCTTGTTCTTTCCTGTCTAATGAAGGCGCCCTTTGAACCCATGGCGACAATACAGCTCAATCTTCTTTCTTGGAAGACAGCATTGCTAATAGCCCTCACCTCGGGTAAGCGCGCAAGTGACTTATGTGCCTTCAGACATGACCCTCCCTACACCATCTTTCATAGGGACAAGGTTGTCTTAAGACCGGATCCTACGTTCCTCCCCAAAGTTGTCTCCAAGTTTCATCTGTCTACCTCCACTGCGTTACCAACGTTTTTCCCTAACCCATCGGACCAGGGACAGCGATCCCTGCATTCTCTGGATGTCAGAAGGGCGCTAGCCTTCTATCTGCATCGCACACAACCTTTCCGTAAGGACCCTAACCTGTTTGTGGCCTACGGTAAACCACGTAAAGGACACAAAATTTCTACCCAAAGACTATCCAAATGGGTAGTTAGTGCCATCAGGTTGTGTTACGAACTGGCTAAACAGCCTCTTCCCGAAGGCCTCAAGGCCCACTCTACTAGAGCGGTCTCCACGTCTTCGGCTTTTCTACAGGGCGTCTCCTTAGAGGACATCTGTGCAGCTGCATCGTGGTCCTCTCCTTCCACGTTCGTCTCCCATTACGCTTTGGACGTTCGTGCGAGACGAGACGCCTCTTTCGGCCAAGCAGTTCTCCGATCCATCTTCCACTGAAGTATGGTGAGTGTTTTCGCTTCTGCCTCTATGTCTTGGAACATGATCTGTCTTCTTATGTGACTAACTATCTTCTTTTACCAGCACCCTCCTCCAGGTTACTCAGCTGGCTAGTCACCCATGTGTGGGACTGCACAGAGACCACGAAGAAGATAAACAGGTTGCTTACCTGTAACTGATGATCTTCGAGTGGTCATCTGTGCAGTCACACACGCCCACCCAGCCTTCCCCGCTGCTGGCTTCCTGTGATTGTTATTTAACTCTGTACTGTGTTATGTCAGCGGCGGCTGGAAGAAACTGAGTGGAATGGGCGCTCCCCCCCCGCTCCAGGCATGCGCGGTCGCTGCCTGCTCCCCAGGGCGGGAGGGGAGCGCGCCAAAAGCGCTATAGGCGAGCTATTGGAACTCCGAGGAATGGATTCATTGCCTGCGGCAAGACCCATGTGTGTGACTGCACAGATGACCACTCGAAGATCATCAGTTACAGGTAAGCAACCTGTTTTTAATTTCTCTCTTTTTTGCTGCCTTGCTCAGTTCTAGTTGCAGACGCTGAGGACCCCTTAGCACAGGGGTGGGGAACCTCCATCCCGAGGGCAGTATATGGCCCTCGAGGTCACTTGGCGTGCCCCTCAGGGATTACTAGGCCGAACCGAGTCATGTGGCAGCCTCCCTGGGGCCTGGCTGGCCAGTGAGGATCGTGGGGCCCAGCCACACTGTGCAGCAGCCTCCCCGGGGCCAGGCAGGGATCACAGGGCCCAGATGTACTGTGCGGCAGCCTCCCTGGGGCCTGGCTGGCTGGCCAGAATTGTTGCAGGGCCTGGAAAAGTTACTGTCACATTTCAGTTTGCACTTGATTATCCCAGATGGTGTGGCCTAATATGCTAATGAGTGTATGACCTAATATGCTAATATTAGGGGATGTGGGCTAATATGCTACTGAGTTCCTGCTGGGCTTTTTCTACAAAAAAACCCTGGAGCTATGTATTTGCATAGGGCGGCGTGCAGGGTGTGTGTGTGTGCCAGATTAGGCTCTCCCCACGTAGCTTCAAACAGAAAAACAGTTATTTGCATTAATTTTGCTGGCCTGAATCATTCTCCCTCGGCAGAGCACTGTTTTTTAAGTTGATAATTTTTTATGGCCCGCAAATGATGTTATAAATATCCATATGGCTCTTGGCAGAAAAAAAGGTTCCCCACCCCTGCCTTAGCAGGTGGGTGATGCATGACTCTGAGCAGGCGAGAACTGCAGACTGTACAGTCTCTGTCGTCTGTTTCAGTCGGCGTTGCGATCGTGTGGGTTGGGGCTGGGATCTTGCTGGTTCCAGAGACCTCCCCCATTCACCCCCCACCCCCCAATCTTGGTGAGTTATTTAACTGAGCTTTATTGCCTGGCTTTTCCTCTCTTTCTTTCTTTTTAATTTGCGTCTGAGGGCAGCTTCCTTTTAAGCACAGAGCGCTTGAGGTTTCTGTGCCCTTTAGGAAGAGCATTCCTTGTGGGCATCTGCTTCCCAAAACCTTTGGGTTCTGGAAAATAAATTGTGCCAGGGCAAGTGTGTGTGTGGGGGGGGGGGGGGGGTGCGGAGAGAGAAGAACTGCTTTTAAAGAGGCTGAAATTGAAACTTCCCCTTTCTTCAGCCATTTATCGGAAATGCCAATAAGCTCCTCTTCAGAGTTGCATCCCCCCACCCCACCCTGCCCCGCCAACAATGGGCCTTTTGAAAAAGAGTCACGCCTTAGTGTCGAAAGCATCCCTCTCAAACTTCCACTTGAACGCAGCCTGGCCAGTGTGTGTCTGAGGTCTTTAGAGCAGTGCGGAGCTGGCCACGAATGACAGAAAGTCTGCTCCGATTCTGCCCATCAGTGACGTTCACCTGGCGGTGTTGGGCAGGTTTATTTCTCTCAGCCTAGCCTACCTATTAGGTTTATTGTGAGGCTAAAGCCGTGCAGATCTTGGCTGACAGAGAGATTGCCAGAAGAACAAGCAAAGCATTGGAGAATGGCCTCTTGCTCTGTTTTTTGTTGTTTCATTGTCGTTTGCACCCTGGCATTGAAATAGTATTATTTATTTACAGAATTTATATCCAGCCTCTCTTCCCAGTTATTTCATTTCTACTCTGTCTTCCCTTTACCATGGAACTTGGCAGCATCCATGGATTTCCTAGGAGGTCTTCTATCCAATCACGATCCAGACCAATCCGTTGACAATAAAGACAGCTGTAGTTATGGGTTCATAATAAAATAAAAAAAACACCAGAATAACAATAGCACTTTTACACAATATAGTGTATATACAACCTACATTTATCAAAATACATGCATAGCAAGTCATCATTAATAATTTATGAACCACTCCTGATACTAAATTCATAAATGCTTATAATACAAATGCAGCTGGAAAAAGAGTTCTTTTCACTCCCCCACACTGTCTGCTGTATGAAGATAGTAAGGTACAGTTCCTCAGAGGCAATTGCCTTCGTGCTGTTCTCCCTTATGTTCACCAACCTGAGTGGAGTTCTCAAATCTCCAGCAGAGTTTGTCTCCGAGAGAGTAAGGGACTGCAGCCCGGAATTCCTCACGGTTTCAGACCTTCATCAGCCTTTTTCTCTCAGTGTTTTATCCTGGAGCCTCAGTACAACATTTAACAACTTGGATCAACGCATGTTAATTTCTGTTTCTGTTTCCATTGTACGTGTCTGAACTATTCATTTTGGCTCATGCTGGAATGTGTGTTTTGCTATGTAGCATTTAGAGCAGGGGTGTCAAACTCATGAGGGCCGGATCTGACGTAAATAAGACCTTGTCGGGCTGGTCATAAAATGCAATGCCAGGTAGAGCAGACATAAACTTTATAAAGAACACAGATGAACACAAAGATTTTTTTTAAACCCTTACAATAAAACACGCTTAAAAGATTAGTACTCTTGCAATCTCTGATAATCTCTGATAATCTCTGATAACCGAAGGAAGCAAGAAGGAGGGAGAAGGAAGCAGACTTGCTTGTGGGTCTGATAGGAGCCCTCCAGGGACCTGATTTGGCCTCCGGGCCTGCACGTTTGACACCCTTGGGTTAGAGTGTTGGATTGGGTTGCAGAAGACTCAGGTTCAAGTGCTCATTGGGCAGGCTTGTCTCTCTCTATCCCAGTGGCCCCCAACCCTTTTGGCACCAGGGACCAGTTTTGCGGAAGAAAATTTTTCCATGGACTGGTGGGGGAGGTGGCACTGGGGCTTTTACCACCCCAGGCTGCCTCCCTCGCCCACCCCATATCATTGCCCCCCATGGGGGGTCTTTAAATGGGGAGGAGACTGGGTCTGTTTCTGCCTCCTCCTCCTCCTACTTAACATAAGAACATAAGAGAAGCCATGTTAGATCAGGCCAATGGCCCATCCAGTCCAACACTCTGTGTCACACAGTGGCAAAAAATTTATACACACACACACACACACTGTGGCTAATAGCCACTGATGGACCTCTGCTCCATATTTTTATTTAAACCCCTCTTGAAGGTGGCTATGTTTGTGGCCGCCACCACCTCCTGTGGCAGTGAATTCCACATGTTAATCACCCTTTGGGTGAAGAAGTACTTCCTTTTATCCGTTTTAACCTGTCTGCTCAGCAATTTCATTGAATGCCCACAAGTTCTTGTATTGTGAGAAAGGGAGAAAAGTACTTCTTTCTCTACTTTCTCCATCCCATGCATTATCTTGTAAACCTCTATCATGTCACCCCGCAGTCGACCTTTCTCCAAGCTAAAGAGTCCCAAGCGTTTCAACCTTTCTTCATAGGGAAAGTGTTCCAGCCCTTTTAATCATTCTAGTTGCCCTTTTCTGGACTTTCTCCAATGCTATAATATCCTTTTTGAGGTGCGGCGACCAGAACTGCACACAGTACTCCAAATGAGACCGCACCATCGATTTATACAGGGGCATTATGATACTGGCTGATTTGTTTTCAATTCCCTTCCTAATAATTCCCAGCATGGCGTTGGCCTTTTTTATTGCAAACGCACACTGTCTTGACATTTTCATTGAGTTATCTACCACGACCCCAAGATCTCTCTCTTGGTCAGTCTCTGCCAGTTCACACCCCATCAACTTGTATTTGTAGCTGGGATTCTTGGCCCCAATGTGCATTACTTTGCACTTGGCCACATTGAACCGCATCTGCCACGTTGACGCCCACTCACCCAGCCTCAACTGATCCCTTTGGAGTTCCTCACAATCCTCTCTGGTTCTCTCCACCCTGAACAATTTAGTGTCATCCGCAAACTTGGCCACTTCACTGCTCACTCCCAACTGTAGGTGGAGGTCTATAAATGAGCGGTAAGCTAAGGTCACAGCAGCACTGAACCTTCTGCTGGCCCAGGCGGATGAAAGAGTGTGGCCTCACTCCAAGGCTGCCCCCCCTGCAAGGGAAGGCAGCCTTGGAGCAAGGCCAGGCCACCTCTTTAGTCCAGGACTGCTATGCCTTGCTCCGTGGGCCGGTTGCTATCAGGCCAGAGACCGGGACCGGTCCACAGCCCGGTGGTTGGGGACCCCTGGTCTAACCTACCTCATAGGATTGTTGTGAGGATAAAATGGAGGAGGGGAGAACTGAATATGTCATCTTGGAGGAGGAGGCCAGGATGAAAACATACTAAATGAATAAAAACCAAATAAACATTCAGTGGTGTGGCAAGATGGACATCTGCCTCCTTCACCGCAGGGCCAGTTTGCTCCTTCCCAGAAGGGTAGCATCAACATATTGCTCAATACTGTGTAATGAGTGGGCTGCACACCAGAGTTAATCTGGTTGAGCCGTGGTCTGAAGAAGACACACAATGCATCAGCTTTGCTGCAGCCAAGCAATATGGGCTTGTTCAGTGCCAAGATGAGAAGCTGTCTGGAATTCTGTCTGTCTCACTACTCCATATACTGCCTGGATTCTATGGAAAGAATGTGGGATATCAGTAAAATAAATATAACTTGACACAAAAAAGTGGATAAGCTCTTGAGAGCCAGTTTGGTGCAGTGGTTAAGTGTGCGGACTCTTATCTGGGAGAACCGGGTTTGATTCCCCACTCCTCCACTTGCACCAGCTAGCATGGCCTTGGGTTAGCCATAGCTCTGGCAGAGGTTGTCCTTGAAAGGGCAGCTGCTGTGAGAATCCTCAGGAAGGTAAAGAAGATTGTGAGCCGCTCTGAGACTCTTTGGAGTGGAGGGCGGGATATAAATCTAATATTATCTTCTTCTCCTTCTTCTCTGAGCCTCTACAGGGAAGAAGAAAGAAGAATTGCAGATTTATACCTCGCCCTTCTCTCTGAATCGGAGACTCAGAGCGGCTTACAATCTCCTATATCTTCTCCCCCCACAACAGACACCCTGTGAGGTGGGTGGGGCTGAGAGGACTCTCACAGCAGCTGCCCTTTCAAGGACAACCTCTGCCAGAACTATGGCTGACCCAAGGCCATTCCAGCAGCTGCAAGTGGAGGAGTGGGGAATCAAACCCGGTTCTCCCAGATAAGAGTCCGCACACTTAACCACTACGCCAAACTGACCCTCCCAGTTAGGACTGCTAGACAATTTGTGTACACCAACAGTAGACAGAAACTAGCTCTGGCTTCCCCAGTGTGGGGTCCGTGATCAAAATAGCACCCACCAGTACGTCCCTTGGTGCTCACCAAGTTTTCAGAAGGTGGGTGGAGCCATTGTAAGGCAGGGCTTGTTATTGGCTCCCATCATTCAACTGAAAGGGTTTCCCATGGGCTGCAAAGGGAGAAGGAAGAACATAAGAAGAGCCCTGCTGGATCAGGCCGGTGGTCCATCTAGTCCAGCATCCTGTCACACAAAGCGGCCAACCAGTTCCTCCGGAGGACCAACCGCAGGGCATAGACGCCAGGCTCGTAGCTATGGGGGAGGGGGGCGGCTCTGGAGGCCCCATCCTGACTTCCTTTTGAGCCCCTCCCCGCCTCTTCTTCCCCTTGAGGACCCTTCTGGCCCCACCTCTCTCTCCCCTCCTGTTTGGCTGGGCAGGACGGAAGACTGAGAGGCGACAGGGCCCTCGGGTGTAGCCAGGAATTTTTTAGATTGGGTGGGCTTTTTAAAAAATTTGAGTGCCCTCCAAATTTTTACAAAGCCTCCTGACCTGAAAAAAAAATCCTGGCTATACTGTTGCTAGGGGCTGAGGCCTCCCCTGACACGTTGCCTCCTGTCTCCGGGATTGAGAGGATAAATGCCCCTGAACGGAGGTTCCCCGCAGTCTCCGTGGTGAGTAGCCGTTGCGAGACTTACGCTGGGGGCGTCTTATCCCCTTTTAAAGCTGTTCATTCCTACGGCCATCGCAACATCTTCTGGTGGCAAATTCTGCGTTTTAATCGTTCTCTGTGTAAAGCAGTAACAGATACGGAATTTGGCTCGGACTCATGTAGCGGCGTTCCCCAGCCCATCTCAAAATTCTGTTGGCGCTTTCAATTACAAAAAGGTTGAGGGACCCCCAAACCAGTCCTTGATTTGCCCACCTTCACGAAACTCTTTTGTGCTGAATCAGAGCATCATTCCATCCGGGCTAGAGATGTGAAAGCCTGGGGAAAAAATGGAAAAGGGGGGGGAATGGGTTTTCCCCCCATTTTTTTTCCCTGAAGCTTTTTTTGTTTTTTTCCAAAAAATTGGAAAAATTGAAAAAAAGGAAAGGAAACAAAATGATTATGGAATGTTTTATTTTAACATGATGAATATAATATTTTAAGACAAGGTGTTCAGATATTTTCCAAATCACTTCTAAAATATATGTATGGTATCAGATTATTCTAATTTCTGTACACTGAGGACAAGCAAGTCCTAAATCATGCCCATTCGTTGAAACTTAATCCTAGACTCCCTTCTATACTCTCCCCCCCCCCTTCAATTCTTTTTATGAGAATTTTTTATTTTTATTTAATACTGTGGAAAGGAAATATGAATAATTGTTAATTCTGGATTTTTAAAAATCGTTTTGTGGAGGGTTTTTTTTTTTTTTTGTCTGTTCCACATAAACTAGTAAACAGTTCAGGAGATTGTTGCTCCATTTGTTACAATTACAAATAAATATTATTTTAAAAGTTCATTCTGTTTGTAATAATTTTTTGGATACACTGTATTTTTAATATACTAGTTGTGATAACTTCATGCCAAGTAAAATTGTCCTTAGTCGTATTTTATGTTCCTAAAGTAACTGAATGACTTTCAATCTGGAAAAGAAAAAAGTGCTAATGTGGCATTTTTTTCAGTTTTTCTGAAAATTTCCAGGTTTTTTCTGAGCTTCAAAATTTCCGGAAATTTTACATCTCTAATCCGGGCCAGCATTGCCTTCTACTGCCTGTGGCTATCTTTCCTGGCTTATCTACCCAGGATGAATGGAAGCAGCTGCCTTCTACTGAATCAGACCCTGGGTCCATCAAAGTCAGTATTGTCTCCTCAGACTGGCAGCGGCTCTCCAGGGTCTCAAGCTGAGATTTTTCACACTTGCTTGCCCTGACCCTTTTTAGTTGGAGATGCCGGGGACTGAACCTGGGACCTTCTGCTTACCAAGCAGATGCTCTACCCCTGAGCCACGGTTCCTCCCCAGTGGTACAAAACCCTCCCTTATTAAGTGGAGATGCAGGGATTGAAGCTTGGACCCAAGGCATGCGGAAGCGGGTGTGCTGCTGCTGAACTCCCGATCGGCACATTTATCCAGAGAGGCCATTTTTATGCCGCCTCTCTCAAGGCAGCTTGCAAGTAAAAATGGTACAAAACTTTAACAGCAGCATCATAAATGACTGACCCAGCAAACAAATCGAGGCATTAAATGTGCTTTTGTGACATCCCCGTAATATGTAAGGTCCGTCATCGCACTTCCCATGCTGGTGCAAAAATTCATAGAGCTATTCTGCGCAAGGTGGGGTTAAGGTTCACCCCCCCCCCCATCAGCGAGGACGGGGAGAGAAGGGCTGCCTGTCTGTGAGAACACGGCTAATTTTAATAAGAGCTCTATTGTGAGAGTAATGGCAGATGGCCTCATAAATGAAAAATGCTGAGGCTGATAAGGAAACACGAAGGGCTCAAGTTGCACAAGCGCATCTGCCCATGAATAAAATCCTGCCTCTCTGGCTTTGTAGAGGAAGAAGGGAAAGACTGGACATTAATATCCACATTCTGTTGACTCTTCATTTGGGCATGGCCGTGGCTCGTTGTAGGCGGCTGATGTCGTGCTAGTAGAAGCAAAGCCCCAGAAAGCAGATAAACATCGGAGGATATATCAATGGTGCAGCAAAGAGTCCCCGAGCAATTAGGAACTCATTTCCAGGAACCCGAAAAACGAAATGTCATGTTTCTCTTAGCAGTCAGCTAAACAGAGCTCAAATTGATGTGTTTATCTGGGCGGCTTTGACAGTGACACACAATCTAAACACTCACACACGCGCGCACCCCTCCGCTGAAGATAAATGTGAAATGGTTTCAAATGGATCTCGGGTTTTGTGTCGGCAAAATAGAGCATGGTAATTTCTCACACTGTTCACCGGCTGATTCTTAAATCTTCTCTTGGCGTCTCAGACTTATCAAGGGCTCCTGGAGGATGGGTATATTCTGACTTCACAGTGTTGTTGCGAACTGTGTTTCAGAATACTGGAAATGCCTTTTTTAAGGTTTTTGGGGGGTTTTGCAACAACAGATCCCAAGCTTCACTAGAGGTTCACAAGAAACACTAAGAAGTGAAGGAGTCTTTGAGCATTGCCACACTCACAAGGAAATACGTTGTGCGACAGAATGTGTAAGATGTGCAAATTATACTTGCATCTGTGGCGCATATGGACATGCATGAAGCTGCCTTATAAAGGCTATGAGTCTCTCCATTATTTATTTTAGATATTTTTAGTCTTCTTTTCTCCTGATCAAAAGAATTTACTAGTAAGGTCAGTGTGATGGCAGGAGTTCTCCAGAGTCTCAGGTGAGAGGTCTTTCACATCACCTGCCCCCTGATCTTTTTAGCTGGAGGTGCCAGGGATTGAACCTGGGACCTTCCGCATGCAAAGTTAGAGGCTCTTTTGTTAAGCCATAGGTCCAATATGCATGTACATCTTACTGGAGATTTTCAGAGTAGTAAGACTTCAATGTTGACTTCGGATTCTGTGAAGAAGAAGAAGAAGATATTGGATTTATATCCCGCCCTCCACTCCGAAGAGTCTCAGAGCGGCTCACAATCTCCTTTACCTTCCTCCCCCACAACAGACACCCTGTGAGGTGGGTGGGGCTGGAGAGGGCTCTCACAGCAGCTGCCCTTTCAAGGACAACCTCTGCCAGAGCTATGGCTGACCCAAGGCCATGCCAGCAGGTGCAAGTGGAGGAGTGGGGAATCAAACCCGGTTCTCCCAGATAAGAGTCCGCACACTTAACCACTACACCAAACTCTCTCTCTCAAACTGTGCCCGCCTTATGCGCCATTCTTTTTCCTCCGGTGTATTTATTCTGCAGCTACAATTTAAAAATTGCACTTTTCTATATCAGGGTTGAATGTCACTTGCGACATGTTGGGGGGGGGGGTGTCCAAAGTTTTTTTTTTTTTAACTGACACAGTTCCTCTCTTGCAGCAACATGGTAGTGTCCAGCACCCACCTTCCATTTAAATCCTTGTGGGTCATGTTCTGCTTGCATTTAAGCATTAGTTCTTTAAATGAAAGGGAACAGAAAGGAATGCAGGCAAAGGGAGAAAAGCCACTGTTGAAACTGGCCTGATCTAGTCGTGAACTGTAATAAAACTGAACTGAGCTGAACAGACTTTTTCTGCAAAGCCCCATTTTTCATATTTTGTTGAATATCAGAGATTCTCTGCAGTGTTATTGGCCACTGTGAAGAATGCAAAATAGTACAAGACCTACTTACTGTAAGTTTCTGGAGGATTGGCTACATCAGAGGTGCATGGCCTAATATGCAAAGGAGTTCCTGCTACCAAAACCCCCTGATGACAATATTAGAGAAATAAATGCCTGCCTCTTATAATCCACTATTAGCCTTACCAAAATTTCAACGTATGGGGTATAGATGACAATTGCATATGGTCACACATTTCGTCTGCAGCCGTGGAATTCTAGCAGGAGCTCCTTTGCATATTAGGCCACACACCCCTGATGTAGCCAATACTCCAAGAACTTACAAAAAATAGCCTTGTAAACACTTGAAGGATTGGCTACATCAGGGGTGTATGGCCTACTACGCAAAGGAGCTCCTGCTAGAATTCCATCCCTGCGCTTAGATATTTGGAAACCTTTTCCAGATGATCATGCATAGGCTTGCCAGCCGTTGTTATATTTTCTATTTATTTTGGGAGGTTGTAATTATTTAAACAATTTAAAACATTTTTTTTAAAAAAAAACAGCAACTCCAGAACAGCAGCTGTCACTGTGGTCAGTAAATTCACGCGAGGCGCCAAATCATTGTTCGCAAGGCCAAACTTTGGGTTTGGTTTGCTGATGAATCCCGCCATTTGGGCCAACATGGGTACTCAGGAAGGAGGCGCTGATATCACCCAAAGAGAGGAGGGATGGCCAGAGACCCCTGGATGTCCAGGACACAGACTTGTGAGAGGAGGAGAATGAGACGAAGTCGGTAATTATTCTCCCACCACCGCTCAGAAAAGTGCCTTAAAGATTTGCTGGTGGGAGCAATATAATTGTATTTGCCTGCGTGTGCCACATGAATTCAATTTCTTCGCCAGCTGGGTCTGTGGGGTTTATACTAAGACAGAACGATTACAGAAGAAAATCCATTTTGAAGTGGTAATAGCTGCTTTCTGCTCCTGCTATTTACTGCAAATGCTCCATTAGTGCACATTATGAGTTTAGTAATCTCCTTGATTGACAAGGTTGGGATTAGTGGGAACCGAAGGCTGGATCGCTCTTTTACTGTGTTTGCTTCACGCAATCTGGAAAGCTGAACCGAGGGCTAGAGGCAGGATTTTAGGGGCTCTCTTACCCATCGAAGGGCAAAAGGCTATGCAAAAATACAGCAAGTGCAACCATAGAGAGCCAGATTAGTGTAGTGGTTAAAGTGTGCGGGCTCTTATCTGGTTTGATTCCCCACTCCTCCACTTGCAGCTGCTGGAATGGCCTTGGGTTAGCCATAGCTCTCGCAGAGCTGTCCTTGAAAGGGGCAGCTTCCGAGAGAGCTCTCTCAGTGCCACCTACCTCACAGGGTGTCTGTTGTGGAGGAGGAAGGTAAAGGAGATTATAAGCCTCTCTGAGATTCAGAGTGAAGGGCAGGATACATATCCAATTTCTTCCTCCTCCTCCTCCTACTAACAGGAGCAGAAAGCAGCTATTACCACCTGATATTCAGTACAGCTTACACCCAGGAGAACGTCTTTAGGATTATACTCATAGTTTGCTACTTCTCAGGTAATGACAAATTCAGTTTGTGCTGACGAGGAGGTAACAAAAGTGAATAATAAGGTGTAAGTTTAGGAGTAAGAGAGCAAAGTCTATCTCTACAGTGCCTTGGTACTCCTTGCTGTGCCACAGAACAGGGGTGGCCAAACTGTGGCATATTGTGTGGCTCGTGGAGGCTGAGGAGGAACCTTAATGAAGGCTTACTCTGAATTAAGTGTGCTTAGCATTAGGACCTCAGCATTGACCCATAGGTAGGTGACTATTTCCACCATGGGTGAAGTGGGGAAGGAGGGGCAAATAGGCAGGCTTGCAAGCTCTTCTCCTCTACCGTAGAGGTCGCCCAGAAACCTAGAGTGGGGAAAGAGCATAAGAGCTGAGGGAGCCACAGGAAGGGGGATGGAATTAAGGAGGGTGCTGCACGGTTCCCCCTTAGTTTCATAGCTTTTGCAGGAGCTGCATTTACTAACCTTGGTGTCAAGGCAAAGTGAGTTGCATAATGATGCAAACAGTATCAGTTATTTATCTGGTGCATGTGTCTTTCCTTCTTCAACTGGTGCCAAAACATAATTCCTTAACCATTCCCTATGCTGGTCTTATGGGGACTGTTATTCCCAGCTTTTGTTTTTTTTTTAAAGTCTCCTTCTAGCACGATCATGCTGTAAAGTGTACTAGGTTAAAACATGTGTGTTTTATCTTTCTGTGCAAAGCACGTATTAAGAGTTTTAATAAAGATGTGTGTGTAATATTTGCTCGTGTCTTGCAGCTCTCAAACATCTGACATTTATTCTGCGTGGCTCTTAAATTAAGCAAGTTTGGCCACTGTCATATACAGTCTACGGGCCGTCATATACAGTCTACGGGCCGTGGCTGAGTGGCTCAGACTGAGCGGGCTGAAGTTAAATCCTACGAAGACAGAGGTCCTTTGCTTGGGTCGCCGCGGCCCGGGGAGGGGGATCCCCCTGCCGGCTTTTGACGGTGCGCCGCTGATGGCGGCGGACAGGGTCAGGAGCTTGGGGGTGCTATTGGAGCCTTCCTTAAAGATGGAGGCTCAGATAGCAGCCGCTGCCAAGTCCGCATTTTTCCATCTTAGGCGGGCAAGGCAGCTGGCCCCCTTTCTGGAGCGCGACGACCTAGCAACAGTGATCCATGCTACGGTCACCTCAAGCTTGGACTACTGCAATGCCCTCTACATGGGGCTGCCCTTGTCTCGGACTCGGAAACTGCAGCTGGTGCAGAATGCCGCGGCCCGGCTGTTATTGGGTCTCCCAAAGTGGGGACACATCCAGCCAGGTCTCCGGACTCTGCACTGGTTTCCAGTGATATACCGAGTCCGGTACAAGGTGCTGGTTATTACCTTTAAAGCCCTATATGGCCTGGGACCTGCCTACCTGAAGGACCGTCTCTCCCCACATGTTCCCCAGAGAGCACTGAGGTCAGGAACACAAAATCTCCTCACTATCCCCGGGCCAAAAGAAGCCCGTCTGAAAGCCACCAGGGAAAGGGCTTTCTCCGTTATGGCCCCCGTATGGTGGAATCAGCTGCCGGAAGAGGTGAGGGCCCTGCGGGACTTGGCGCAGTTCCGCAGGGCCTGTAAGACGACCCTCTTCCGGCTAGCCTATACCTAGCCTATATTTAGCTAGGATGACAACCTGATGTAACTGGCCAGCCATCTGTTTACAGGAAACTGAATTACTCTGTTTTTAATGTTTTAACTGTTTAAATATTTAACTGTTTTATACTTGAAATTGTTTAAATTTTATGTTTGATTGACTGTTGGAAGCCGCCCTGAGCCATTCGTGGGAAGGGCGGGATATAAATCCCAAATAAATAAATAAATAAATAAATAAAAGTCTTGCTGGTGAAATGTCTGTCTGCCTCTGTCACGACAACACAGACAGGTGGCATCTTTTCCTGTCCCTAACGTCGACTGTATTATTTCCTCAGGCTTGGCGAAAACGCTGGTTTGTGCTCCGCCAGGGCCGAATGAGCGGGAACCCCGATGTCCTGGAATATTATCGAAGCAGCCATTCCAAGAAGCCCATCCGGGTGATAGACCTAAACGAATGTGAGGTGGGGAAGCACTCAGGGTCAAACGTTATCAAGAAAGAATTCCAGAACAACTTTGTCTTCATTGTGAAAACCACGTACCGCACCTTCTACCTGGTAGCCAAATCTGAGGAGGAAATGCAAGTGTGGGTACACCACATCACCCAGATCTGTAACTTTGGACATTTGGAAGATGGAACAGGTAGGAGTGATGATGACGATGTTGGTATATCCCACTTTTGGGTTGATCCCCAAAGCGGCAAGGAAAACATCGTTAAAATCAAACTGCAAATTAAACAAATTTTAGAAATGACATTTTGACCGTTTTAAATTGTTGTATGGGGACTATGCTGATTTGGCTCTTGTAAGCCTCCCTGAGCCTGCCTTAGCAGGGAAGGCGGGGTATAAATGGAACTAATTAAAAAAATAAATAATGTAAAGCAAACTTGCTTGTAGGCAAACAAAACACAGATCAAGCAGCTCTCCGCTCCCAGAGCCCAAAGAAATAAAACCATCTTAGCCTAGCCTGCAGGGGTCATTTTTGTAGAAAAAAAGGTGGTGGAGCTCATCCAGGGATTCTTATGCAGCTGCGCCTACTATTCAATGGACAAGGTGGGAAGGAAGAGGTGGAATTGTCAGAAAGGTTCAGGAGCTGTGCTCTTGTGAGCTCCCGCTGAATCCGAGGCCCCTAGCGGCAAAAAGCCACTGAAGGTCCCATATCTCACTGAGAATAACTGCCCACTCCACCTCAGATGATGAGGAAATGTAAGCAGAGCTTCTGAGGAGGATCTAGAAGTACAGGTCAGTTGAGTGATAAGCTGGTGTGAGTAGTTAATGGCCTTAATTAGGCAACATTTGGTTTGAGTAATGGCTTGTGACCAAATCTGTTAGCATACTGGATTCACTCCCCCTGCCCCCCATGCCCTCAGCTGACACAGCCACCTCCTGGGCATCATACATCCTCTTGGGTCCCCTGTAGGGGGTTCGCCTCATCATAGCCCCCCTCAGGGGTGGAATTCTAGCAGGAGCTTCTTTGCATATTAGGCCACACACCCCTGATGTAGCCAATCCTCCAAGAGCTTTTACAAGGCTCTTTTTTGTAAGCTCTTGGAGCATTGGCTACATCAGGGGTGTGTGGCCTAATATGCAAAGGAGTTCCTGCTAGAATTCCCCCCTGCACCCCCTCATCATTATTCCATCCTGACTCCATGTCTGATCATGATAAATTCAGGATTATTATTATTTCAGTTTATAAATCACTTTTCCTCAAAGGGCTCAGGGCGGTGTGCATAATAATTAAAACATAAAATAAATAAATTAAATATCCAATAAATTATTTTTTTTATTAGTTTACTATTTTAGATTTCTATCCCGCCCTTCCCAAAAACAGGCTCAGTTAATTAATCAGTTTACAGAATGGAACCATTAAGATATAGTCAAATCAACGATGGTATTGAGCACAAATCTCTCTACCTTCATGGGTGGGGGGCGATTATGGGCCAGGTAAGGAGGAAAACCATTGCTGTGCTCAACCGTAGGCCTGGTGGTGTTGCACTGGACATCTCTTGGGTCATTGATCACCAGTAAATTCTGATCTTCTGAGCCACAGGGAAAGAAGGACCGTGTCCAACACAGGTTACTCTTTAGCTGGAGATGATGGAGTGTGAACATGAGATGTTCAGCATATGTATGTGTGCCAAGAGAACCGCAGTTGTGATCTGTGTATTTCTGTCTTATAATGGAAAATGTTGCATGTCCACTTCTAGTGGGTCTTTCCTAATCACCAGCTTTTTCATTTCAGACTGAAAAACTTGATAGGCAGGAAGGCATGGATGAAATTTCCAACAGGAACAAGAAATTGGATTCTAGCTCGATTTAGAATAAGCTGTAGTTTCTAAAATAATCAAACTGACTCAGGAAATCAACATTTAATGGGCCCAGGATTTCTCTTTGTCAGCTGGGTGATCTGCCAGAGGATTAAAAGAAGATGGGGAAATGTGGGGACTCAGTTTTGGAGCCTATATTTCAAAATGTTTTCTAAAGTTGCACAAACTCCTTTACACCATCCGATGGTTTTTGGTGGTGGTGAAGCATCTAAATCCTGAAAGTGCCTCAGGTTTTTAAAAGATTTCCAATTTAAAAACTCTCTTATGAAAAAACTTGATAGTTAGGACAAATGGAGGTGTCTTTTTTAAAATAAGCCAATTTTCTGACGTTCTGAACTGACTGTACCAAATCCATGTATTGCTTTAATTTACTTTTGAGTTTGGAGGCACAGCGTAACGTCGAGTTAATTTTGCCTGCAGCCTGTGCTTGAAAATCAGCACTTGAGAGGTTCTCTCAGTGCTCAGTGAAATGCAGCCACAAGTGAAAGAGAGGATGAGTTGTCACTAAACATCTTTGGCAGACACCTGTCTGTGTCTTCAGGGAACCATGTTATGTAGAATCACTGGACAGATGTATAGACTCACTGAACAGGTGTTCTAACAGTACCTGAATCACATACTGATTTGGATCCAGTGCTTTTATTTCAAACATGCTTCCCTTTAACCAAGTGGTCCTCCGTGTAATTCTTACCGGTACCATCTAACACAGGGGGGTCAAACATGTGGAGGGCTCCTATCAGGATCCTGAGCAACATATTGCTTACTTGATATTGTTAGATAGATGTGTAAGATATATAACTATTTAAAAACATTATACATTAATGGTGAGTATAATTTCTCCTTCTCTTTATGATTATTGCAGGAGGTGCCATTTTGGTATCTAATAATCATAGAATCTAAGAGTTGGAAGGGACCTCCAGGGTCATTGAGTCCAACCCCCTGCACAATGCAGGAAACTCACAAATGCCTCCCCCTAAATTCACAGGATCTTCATTGCTGTCAGATGGCCATCTAACCTCTGTTTAGAAACCTCCAAGGAAGGAGAGCCCACCACCTCCCGAGGAAGCCTGTTCCACTGAGGAATCACTCTAACGGAAGTTCTTCCTAATGTCGAGCCAGAAACTCTTTTGATTTTATTTTGAAATAATACAGATTAGTCATCAGTTATTGACCTTGACCATAATATGGGTAATACGCGTTCCATTTCTGCTGAAATTCTTCAGTTGGTCTTTTGTTTACTAGGTTCATTAACTTTGTTATCGCAGCATATTCAGCTAGTTTGTCACACCAGGCTTTTTTCAGTGGACAGTCTTCTGTCTTCCAAATAGCTGTAAACTGTGCTCTTGTCGCTGTTATCTGAGTGATTCTTGTGATTTTTTTTTTCAACGTTATCTGGAATCATTACCAATAACATTGTTTCTGGATTCAATGGGAATTTAATTTTAAGAATTTTCTGATTTTCTGCATGAATTACATAAGAACATAAGAGAAGCCATGTTGGATCAGGCCGACGGCCCATCAAGTCCAACACTCTGTGTCACACAGTGGCAAAAAATTTTATATACACACATACACTGTGGCTAATAGCCACTGATGGACCTCTGCTCCATATTTTTATCTAAACCCTTCTTGAAGGTGGCTATACTTGTGGCCACCACCACCTCCTGTGGCAGTGAATTCCACATGTTAATCACCCTTTGGGTGAAGAAGTACTTCCTTTTATCCGTTTTAACCTGTCTGCTCAGCAATTTCATCGAATGCCCACGAGTTCTTGTATTGTGAGAAAGGGAGAAAAGTACTTCTTTCTCTACTTTCTCCATCCCATGCATTATCATGCATTTCAGTCCAGTACTTCCGCATTTTTTTGCAAGACCACCACATGTGGTCAAATGTGTCTTCTTTCTTCCATTCATTTCCCTTCCTTTCAGTTCCTTTATAGTTCTTGTCCATTTAGTGGGTATCCATTGGAGTAAAATACCACTGGAAGAACATCTTGTATCAGTTTTCTCTTAAGGCCTGACAGGCTGTAAATTTAATACCTTTCGTCCATAGATTTTCCCAGCATGAAAGGGATATCTCTTTGTCAACATTCTGCATCCACTTTATTATGCATATTTTAACTTGTTCATCTTCTTCGTGATTCCTGTGCAATCCCACACTTGGGTTTTGAGCCCTGCTCGAATCCAACCTCAGAGACTCCCATAGCAGCATCAGCATTTTTTGGTGGGCTTTTCTTCCGGTTCTGGGGAGCAGGCTGCTACTGAGCATGCCTAGAACTGAGAGGAAAGCTCCGCCCCTGCCCAGTTTCTTCTTTACCACCGCCCTGTCCGGACCTCATTGTGATTCCTCCCTACTTACCTCAGCGTTTCTTTCAACGTTTCTGCCTCAGTTCTTCAAACTTGTAAAGTCATCCTAGCAAGTGGTATAATAGATAATTGTGTAATTTTCTTTTCAAACTCAGATCAAGAGATCAGGAAGCCGTGGGGGGAATTGGAGGGAGGCTGTGGGTCAAAATGCAGCCACGCAGCAACCAGGGTCGGATCTGGGGGAGGGGCAGAGGGGGGTGCTTGCCCTGAGCGCCACTGGAGGGAGGGCGCCAAATTGGGTATTAAGTTCATTCTATTCTATGGGCCCATAAGGTAGAATGGGCCCATAAGGGGGCGCCATTTTTTAATTTTGCCCCCCCTCAAAAAACTTGTAGATCCGGTCCTGGCAGCAACTAGTAGGAATTGATTGGTTGAGCTGGGGAGTTTCTGGCTCAACATTAGGAAGAACTTCCTGACCGTTAGAGCGGTTCCTCAGGCTTCCACGGGAGGTGGTGGGCTCTCCTTCCTTGGAGGTTTTTAAACAGAGGCTAGATGGCCATCTGACAGCAATGAAGATCCTATGAATTTAGGGGGAGGTATTTGTGAGTTTCCTGCATTGTGCAGGGGGTTGGACTAGATGACCCTGGAGGTACCAACTCTTTGATTCTATGAAAGCAGAAGCCTGAGGGTGAAGAAACTGCTACTGCAGAATATGTATAAGAAACCACCCAGGAAAGCAGGATTTACCTTGAGAGATTTTTATTGGGGGTAATGGTCTCTGGTTTGATGAGATTGTTTGTAAGAATTGTCACAAGTTTGATTTTCAGTTTAGATTCCGTTTTAACCAGGTTATTTTTTTAAAAGAAATGCTTGATATAACTGCATTTTTTTTAAAAAAAACAAACATAAATTGGATTTCAATATGTTTTTAATCCTTTTTTTAAAAAAATCCACCCTGAGCAGTGTTCCATCTCCAGATCCACTTTTCCCAAACCTGCCTATTCTGTGCTGAAAACTGAATGGAGACCATGTACTAAAATCCTAAGCTGAGCCCTTAGTATCTGTCTGTAACATTTTAATCTAGGGTTGCCAGGCCCCTGCCAGGAGTAGGGTATCCCCTGCTCCCGGACTCCTCCCCTGGCAACCGCACCTGACTGACTTGCAGCAAAAGGAGGCCTAGACCAGCATTTCTGGCAACACAGCTGTGTCACTTTCGGCATGCGCTGGAAATGACATGATCACATTGCAAGTGATATGGGGAATACTGTGGTATTTGGACCAAAAAATTTAACTTCTACCCTAGTGTTTTTACCTAAAAACCAGAGCATCCCTACATCCCTGGCACCGCTGGCCTAGGCCTATCTTTTCTGCCTTTAAGTCTGCACCGCACCTCCTACTGGGGACACCTAGCAACCAGTGTTCCCTCTTAGCTGAGTAAGCATGAGCTAGCGCACACAGATTTTTAGCCTCCAGCTCACACCTGTTTTGTCTTTGCTCAGGAAAGATGACCCCAGAGCACACTAATCGACGCAGCAGCTCACAACATGAATGCCAGTCGCTCGCAAAGTAGAATTTTTGCTCACAAAACTCTGCAGCTTAAAGGGCACGTTGCTAGCAACCCTATTGTATTTCTTTCTCCTAGGGTGCATGGAGCTTCACCGACATTTTACCTTAACGTCAGCCCTTTGAGGTAGGCTAGGTCTGGAATACATGGCCAGCTCATCTTTCCCCTGGGAATTTGAATCCATTTCTCCCTAGTCGTAGATTCAGGTGGGTAGCTATGTTGGTCTGAACTAGCAGAACGAAGCTTGAGTCCAGGGGCGACTTTAAGACCAACAAAGTTTTATTCACGGTATACACTTTGGTGTGTATCAGAAGAAGTATGCTTGCACGCAAAAGCTTGTGCCCAGAATAAAACTTTGTTGGTCTTAAAGGTGCCACTGGACTTAAACTTCGTTCTCCTTAGAACTAATTTTTTATAGTGTCACGTTGAATACGGTCATGGACCAGTCAGATTAAATACAAATAACTTAATAAAATACAATCAGGTAAAACAATAATCAGAACAAAACGTACACAGTATGATATAATTTCCCTCCAGAACACTAGTTAGGTTCCATAGGCAAGGCATTCAGTTGGATATTTCCCTTAGGAATTGCTTCCGGAGACTTATAGCTCGCGAAGCAAATTTTGCCACACATAAAGTGGCTCTTTTACTCCTATCCGCCAATAATTTGTCTAGCTGATATCTAATATTTCTCCCGGGGACACTAGAACAGATCGGGAGTATATAGTCGGCTCTAATACACTGATATAATTTACATTGGAATAATACGTGTTCCCTATCTTCCGGTTTCTTGTCCCCACAAATATACAATCTCTCCTCGTATGGTTGTCCTGTGTATCTGCCTTCAATAATAGCTGACGGTAACATATCAAGTCTGAGAAGGGTAAATGCTCTCCTGTACGCAACTTTATCAAGGTTATGCAAGTATGGCATCGGTGTTATTTTATGTAGCTCCTCTCTTCCTGGTAAATAACCTTTAAGCTGATTCAAATCATGCTGTCTTTCGACATCCAAGATTCTCTGTTTAAGAAAGGGTTTAACCAGATTGTACTCCATGTTGAGCAAATATTGTTTAGATAGTCCATAATAACCCAACTTGGACTCCGTTTCTCTAATCCACGGAGGCGCAAACGCGTCTCTTGCTATCAGCCCCGCCAAACTGGTGGGCTGAGTCATTATAGAACTAATTTTGGGTACAGTGGCACCTTTAAGACCAACGGAAATTAATCCAAGATACCTGAAAGCTCATACCTTGAATAAACCTTTTGTTTGTAATGTAAGTTGCCATGATTATTTCCTGTCCTGGAGTTGGCACCCCTAGGTGGACCAGTGACAACCTTTTAGATTTAGATATGGTGCCTTCCCACTGCCAAAGATTTCCCTGATTGTGGAGAGAATGGCTCACGGATTGATTTTTGGCTCATACGTGGTTCTGTTGGCAGCATTTATTTACCAAATGAAACTGTATCCTGATAGTGAATGCAGACTGCTGTCTTGGTGGGGGGCGGCAAGGCCGTCTTTGCTCTTCCAGGCATGCATAATTCATCGCCTGCCGCTCCTGCAGGACACTTTTAATGGACGCCAGGCTCCCAGGGAAATCTGCCAAAGATACCCGGTGCCTTCTGTCCTTGGGGCCCAGCTGCAGATGTTGACTCGGCGTACCGTTCTTGCTATCAGCTCAGCGGCGTCACTGAGCAGAGCATTTGCGATGGGATGGAGAGAGCGCCAGGAAGGATGGCGCTGCTTCTACAGGCAACTTTCTGCCTCTTGCCTTCCTTAGTACAAAGTGTGCTGGATTTCCGGGGCTGAAATCCTACAGTGTGCCCAGAAAGTAGCCACACAAGAGAGGAGATCAGTGTGGATGATAGGGAAGACGAAGAAGATATTGGATTTATACCCTGCCCTTCACACAGAATCTCAGAGCTGCTTACAATCTCCTTTTCCTTCCTCCCCCACAATAGTCTCCCTGTGAGGGAGGTGGGGCTCAAAGCTCTCAGAGAAGCTACCCCCTTTCAAGGACAGCTCTGTGAGAGCTATGGCTGCCCCAAGGCCACTCCAGCAGCTGCAAAGTGGAGGAGAGGGGAATAAAACCTGGTTCTTCCAGATAATAGTCCACACACTTAACCACTACACCAAGCTGGAATCTCCACCTTCAGAGACAGTAAACCTCTGAATCAGAGCACCAGAAGGTGATATGAGGGAAGGGCCTTGGCCTCTGTGCCCTGTAGTTGGCCCACCAGAGGAACTGGTGGGCCACAGTTTGAGACAGGAGGCTGGACTAGATGAACCACTGGTCTGATCCGTCAGGGCTCTTCTTACATTCTTATCAACTTCTCCCCCCCCCCCTCCCCAATCCAGTTTCCCAGATTGGAAGTCCTCCCACACAACAGCTTTTGATCCTTGTCGTTCTTCCCGAGAGCGGCTTAAAGAAGCGCAGAGGAACAGCACTGTGGAAGGAGTGCCTTGCAGGGGAGGCAGCTTCAGAGAGACGCTGCACCACCTCCTTCGTCCGCCCCCCCCCCCCAAAAGAGAAAGATTGTGTACAGAGGAAAAAAGAGCGCCAAAAGTCAGTGCAGGAAGCGCTTTAGGAGGCGTTTTCAACACCCCATAACAATTCCAAAGCGGAAGGAGGGATTTGAAACTGGAAGAAAGCAGTTGTCAAAAACAGCTCCCTTCCCAAATGGGACAGAAGCGGAATTGTGTGAAAAGATAAATAAATTCCACTAGCAGCCAGTTACTAAAATGGGTCTATATGAAATGACAGGAAAAAGCCATTAGTAGCCAGTTAACTAGAATGGAATAGATAAGCTGTCTGAAAAGGGCCACTTTTTAAAGCACTGGTGGGCACCTGGAAAGGCATGGGCAGGCCCCATGGGCACCATGTTGCAGACCCCAGGCTAGAGTCTTGCTTCAGAGAGAAAGCAAAGTCAGAGGAACTAGATCATTATAGTGCGAAAATAGTTCCCCCCAGGGCTTTGTTTGTAGAACAAGCCCAGAAGGAACTCATTTGCCTATTAAGCCACGCCCCCTTATATCACCATTGTTTTGCATAGGGTTTTTGTCGGGAAAAAGCCCAGCAGGGAAATATTTGCATATTAGGCCACACCCCCGGCACAAAGCCAGCCGGAACTGCATTCCTGTGCATTCCTGCTCAAAAAGAAAGGTCCTGGTTACCTTTTCTTTTTAAAGTCTTCAAAGGCCTCCTACAGTCACGGCAGGAAAAATGCAGAGAAAATGGCGGCTGGCCGAGTGAAGCCTCACAAAACTCCCGTGTGGGCGCTCCGTGGCCAGTGTGGCTGTCTTGTGTTGTTCATGGAGGGCAGGGAAATTGAATCCTCGCCGTGTTTGCGTAGCCTGACTTTGGTCCAGCTGCAGAGCATTGGGGAGGGACGGTGGCTCAGTGGTAGAGCATCTGCTTGGTAAGCAGGAGGTTCCAGGTTCAATTCCCGGCATCTCCAACTAGGAAGGGTCTAGGCAAATAGGCATGAAAAGCCTCAGCTGGAGACCCTGGAGAGCCGCTGCCAGTCTGAGTAGACGATACTGACTTTGATGGACCAAAGGTCTGATTCAGTATAAGGCAGCTTCATAAGTTCATCAGAGCTGCTTATGCTTTTCTGGTGCTGTGAGTTCCTTTTGGTGCTTGCGTCATCAGCTAAATTTATGTGAGTCATCTAATCAGACTTGGAAGGCTTTCGGTATTTGTCTCTTGGCACCTGATCTGGCCCATTATATATACAGGAAGACTGGCCTTGTAGAAAACAAGGCTACCTCATCCAAGAGACCGTGCAGGAGTTGGTCTCCACAGTCCTTCACATCATTTATTTATTAAGATATTTGCAGGCCTCGAATTCAGCAGGAGCTCACAGGAGTGTAGCTCCTGAACCTTTCTGAGGATTCCCCCTCTTCCTCCACACCTACCTACCTTCTCCATTGAATAGCAGGTGCAGCTGCATAACAATCCCTGGATGAGCTCCACCACCTGTTTTTCTACAAAATGACATCTGGATATCTGTATCTTGCTTTTCTGCCTGACAGGGACACAGGCATGGAACTAGCTCAAAACATTATTCTCCCCCCCTCCCCCTCTGTTTATCCCCATAGTAATAATATAACCCTGCAGTGTAGGTTAGACTGGGAGCGCGTGTCTGGCGCAGGGTCATCCAGCAAGCTTCCTTGGCAGAACAGGGATTTGAACCTAGATCTCCTAGTTTGACGGTCTAGTCACTATGCTACGTGGGTTCAGTGGCCCTTTAATTTGTAACAAGGGCTTTCAGTGCTTTCTGTTTGGTGTTAAGTGCACAGACTGCTATCTGGGAGAACCAGGTTTGATTCCCCATTTCTCCACATGCACCTGCTGGTGTGACCTTGGGTAAGTCATCACTCTGTCAGAAGCTGTTGTGGAAAGAGCAGTTTCTCTCAGAGCTCTCAGCCCCACCTCCCTCACAGAGTGTCTGCTGTGGGGAAGGGAAGGGAAAGGAGATTGTAAGTCACTCTTGAGACTTCTTAGGGTAGTGAAGGGCGAGGTATAAATCCAATCTCTCCTCCTTCTCCTCTTCTTCTTCTTCTTCCTAGCTATTTATGGGGAACACAGAGTTGCCTCTTACTCTCTCCACTACCCTTTAAGGTAGGTTAGGCTGAGTTCTGGGTGACTGGCCCCAAGTCACCCTGCAAACTTCCGTGGCACTTGAACGTGGGTTCCTTGGGGCCTCGCCTCACTATACAACACTGGCTTTCCAGCAAGCAAATTCATAAGAAATCATTCCCCATTTCCATGGATCGTGCACAATCTGCTCCCTTGAGACGAGCATTGCCTATAGAGAACTACCCTGGACGCCCAGTTGCAGCGTTGTCTTAAAATATGGGAGGGTTATCTGTTAGCCGTGGAAGCAGCATGCATGAAGTTAGCAGCAGAACTTGAAAAGCAGCCTTGATTAGAGTTAAGTCAGAAACAAATTGGTCTTTTGACTGAGCAAATGTTATCATGTAGCGATCGTGTGTTTTTAAAGCAAAAACCTTGTTTACAACAGCCAAAGACTTGTTTACAACAGCAAAGAAAGATATGGCAGATCCTTATGCTAATGATGAAAATGGTAAGTAACAACATTACAATTTAAACAGAAATAAAACAATAACAATGGTCAGTTTTTAAAGGCCGTTGCTTTTGCAAAAAAAGAAGAAGCAGCAGCAGCAGCATGATAACATTAAAAAAGGAAAAGACACCAAAGCCATGGCATTCTTGGTTTCATAGAATAGTTGACAGTATCTCAAATAAGAATCAATCAATAATATTTTACTGGCATAACAGCCCTAGGAATCTGCTGGATTTCTATGTGGATGATTTACCTGTAAGATTTAATTGGTTTGCATTGATGGAGCATGCAGTCTTTAAATGGTACTGATATTTTCTTTGTTGGAATCAATAATTAATAACGAAGCCTTTTTTAAAAAGTGAAGGCTTTAGGCGGACGCCTTGTGGGCAGTAAGTGCTTGAACAACGGCATCAGGAGAACAGACCATCCATTACAGCATACTTTGGCTGTGGAACAAGGCTACTGCCACCTGCTGGGCGCTTGTGAGCCATACAGTCTTGTTTAACTTGCTAGAGCTGATTTCTGAGGTGAAAGTCAATTCTAAAACTGAAGTTAAATGCTTGCATCCATCAGTTTAATGGCAAGGCTCTGTAAACCGGCTAGGCTCTCTGTCCATCCTTTATTTTGCTTTTTTTGACAATCCATTTGTCTAATTCAGATTTGAAGATGGGGAAGCTGATTTGTCTGAATGTGGTAAAAAGAAAGAAGACATGACAGAGTTGGGTGGTATCCATTAGACAAATGCCTAGCCATTCACATTTAACACAGAGGCCCGGGAAACAGTCTGAATAATAATGATGATGACGTCTGGAAGCTAAATTCTGCACTCCTGTGTAAAATTTGCCAGTATAATATATTATGACAATTCCACTACTGTACTCTTATACATATACTGTTGTATACAATGAAATATTTCTTTTCTGGGAAAAAAATGCCCTCATTTTGACCCAGGTTTATTAGCAATAGAATAATTAACAGGCATTCTCACCTTCTTGACATGTTATTGTTTTATGGTTTCCCACACTAATGCAATCCAGATCAAAGGAACGAGGGAGGGACGGTGCCTCAGTGGTAGAGTATCTGCTTGGGAAGCAGAAGGTCCCAGGTTCAATCCCCGGCATCTCCAAAAAAGGGTCCAGGCAAATAGGTGTGAAAAACCTCAGCTTGAGACCCTGGAGAGCCGCTGCCAGTCTGAGAAGACAATACTGACTTTGATGGACCAAGGGTCTGATTCAGTATAAGGCAGCTTCATATGTTCATATATGGTCAAAGGTTTTCTGAATTTGTTAATTTTACTATTCTGCTATTGGATTTTAACTTTGTACCACTTGGCATTCCAAACCCCACCAGCTATATGTCGCTCTGCTCACTGTGCCTCATTCCTCGTCTGAAGAAGCGTGCATGCACACGAAAGCTTACATTCAGAATAAAACTAAGTTGGTCTTAAAGGTGCAATCGACTCCTATTTTGTTGTGCTGCTTCAGACCAACACGGCTGCCTACTGGGATCTTTCTGTTGTATACCATGTGTATGGTCAAAACGCTTCTTATGATAAAGCTATGTTCTACAAATCTGAACACATGAACAAAAGGTCTTTAAATGTCCTTTAAAGGGCATGCCTTGTCCAATCTTGCAGTATCCCCACAGTTCCTACACACTTGGCATGAAAGCCTTTAAATGTGTTCTTCTGACTTCCCAGACTTGCTACACTTCACCCCAATTAGCAATGGCTTTCCAGAACGCAGTGCATTTGCAAAGTCTTCAAAAGCCTCTTTTAGAACTCTTTCTCTTTCTGGAACCAAAGCTGCAAAACATTTAGCTAATTGTAAATTAACCTGACATACTAGACCAGGGGTGGCCAAACTTGCTTAATGTAAGAGCCACATAGAATAAACATCAGACGTTTGAGAGCTACAAGACAGGGAGGGAGGGAAGGAGGGAGGGAGGAAAATAGATGGGGAGGAGGGATGAATGGAAAGAAAGCCACTTTAGCTTTAAATGCATTCTCCAAGCCACCAGCTGCCTTGGCTTGGAGAAGTGATTTAAAAAGAAATGCCTTCTCCAAGCCAGTTTGGTGTAGTGGTTAAGTATGTGGACTCTAATCTGGGAGAACCGGGTTTGATTCCCCACTCCTCCACTTGCACCTGCTAGAATGGCCTTGGGTCAGCCATAGCTCTGGCAGAGGTTGTCCTTTAAAGGGCAGCTGCCCTCCAGCCCCATCCACCTCACAGGGTGTCTGTTGTGGGGGAGGAAGGGAAAGGAGATTGTAGGCCGCTCTCTGTCCTTGAAAAGGCAGCTGCTGTGAGAGCCCTCTGCAGCCCCACCCACTTCACAGGGTGTCTGTTGTGGGGGAGGAAGGTAAAGGAGATTGTGAGCCGCTCTGAGACTCTTCGGAGTGGAGAGCGGGATATAAATCCAATATCTTCTTTTTCAAGCTGGCTGATGGGGCACTGGGGGCTTTGAGAGCCACGCAATATGTGTGAAAGAGCCACAGTTTGGCCACCCCTGTACTAGAAGCACGCCAGAAGTTTTACAGCATTGTGGTTTGCAAAAAGGAATATTTCGAAGCTGTGATCTGGAAAGCCGCTGCTGATTGGGGCAACAAGTGATGTGAGACCAAAGCAGGTGATGTGAAGGCCCTGAGAACCTGAAGAGCTGCTGCCGACCATGATGGACCAAGGAAATGATTCAGTATAAGGCAGCTTGATAGATACTCAGAGAGGTAGCCATGTTCATCTGTTACAGGAAAATACAACAAAAAAGTCCAGTAGCATCTTAAAGACTACTCACATTTGTTTTAATACACACTTTTGTGAGTTACAGCAAACTTGAGGGCAGTGGCTTCCTCAACTGAGTCCGGCCGTCTCATGTTGGATCTTCCTCTTTTCCAGTTGCCTTTGACTTTTCATAGCATTACTGCCTTTTCCAGTGACTCTGGTCTTCTCATAATGTGACAACAAAGTATGATACCTTCAGGATATGCATTTAACTTCTAGGGAGAGTTCATGCTTGATTTGATCCAGAACCCACTTTTTAAATTTTATTTATTTGTTTTATTCAATTTTTAGCCCGCCCTTCCCATAGAACAGGCTCGGGGCGGGTTACATCATAAAAACAATCAACAGTAAAAAAAACCAATTTAAAATATATAAAATCTAAAATTACAGAGAACAATGGGTACTAAAATGGCAAATTCTGCCTCGCATATGTGGCCTATTGTCCAGGTCCAGCAAGTCTTATAGCACTGGGATGGAATGAAGAGGGGAGGTGGGTAACAAGTGACGTCCACTCCCTCAACTAAAAGCCTGGCAAGAGAGCTCTGTTTTACAGGCCCTGCGAAATTGGAGCAGATCCCACAGGGCCCAGATCTCCAGGGGGAGCTCATTCCACCAGGCAGGGGCCAGGGCCAAAAAGGCCCCGGCCCTCGTTGAGACTAAATGGACGTCCCTGGGACTGGGTATCACCGGAAGTTGTTGGATTGCTGATCATAAAGACCTACGAGGCTCATACAGGGAGAGGCGGTCCCGTACATATGCTGGTCCCTGGCCATATAAGGCTTTAAATGTAAGTACCAACACCTTGAACCGGATCTGGTACTCTGTAGGTCTTTTTGGAGGTCCACGTAATCCAGAAGATTCTCCCACTTCACCACATTTCAAATGAATCAGCTTTCTTCCCATCAATTTCCTTTATTTGTCCAGCTTTCATGCCCATACATAGTGAAGGGGAGTACTATGGCATGAATCATCTTTATCTTGATCAACAGTGCCACATCCGAACACTTAAGGATCTTTTTTAGCTCCTTGAGTTCTAGGTCAAATCAAGACTGAACTCTCCCTAGAAGGTAAAATGACTAAGCTGAGGCTATCATACTTCTGTGACATCATCAGACGACAAGAGTCATTGAAAAAGACAACAATGCTAGGAAAAGTCAGAGGAAGGCCCAACATGAGGACGGAGTAGTCAAAGAAGCCCTGGGCCTCCATTTCCAAGAGTGTTAACAGTTTGGGGGTCATTCCCTCACAGGGAAGCAACTTGACACACTTAAAAGCACATGATCATTCCGGGAATTCTTATGGGAAAGATTAGGGGAGTGGAGATGATTCTTCTCTTTTCCCCTTCCTTGAGAGTATACTCCGGAAAGATTCGTGACAGAATTCACACCAAACTTCTATGCCTCAGCTCCTTCCCCGCAGTAATCTTCCCCATAACAATTCCCAGTATGACCATCCCTTTACAATCAGGGGTGTCGAACTCATTTGTTATGAGGGCCTTAACTGACACAAATGAGACCTTGTCGGACTGAGCCAGGCTGTGTCGGGCTGGGCCATGTGTGTACCTATTTAAGATTAGTTAGCAGAGATATTAACTTTCTAAAGAATACAGACAAACATGACTCAGTTTAAAAAAAAAACCCCTTAAAATAAAACATGCTTAAAACATTGGTCTTAAAAGTGCTTTCTTTGTATTTCTTCTGTGGGATCCAGGGAACTGGGCAAAGGAAGCTCTGGCTCTTTCCCTCCCTCCCCAGGGGACCAGGAGGGGGAGGAGCTTCAACTAATGGAGAAAATTGAGGTTTTGGTCTGTAGCTCCTGTGTAATTGAGCAAGCATTCCAAAGCAAGTTGAGATGCGGAAGGAAGCAAGAGAGGGAGAAGGAAGCAGATGACAGCCAGTTGCTTGGGGGCCTGATAAGAGCCCTCCAGGGGCCTGATTCGGCCCCGGGCTAATGTTTGACACCCCTGCTTTACACAACCTGAACTGAACTGTGACTCACAAAAACTCATATTGAAAAAGGTCCTGCTGGTCTTTTGTCTTATTTTGATGTGAACAGGCGTCTGTCCCCCGTTCCCCCCACCACCACCAAATTAGCCTTCCATGTCGTTTCCGAAGGGCCATGCAGAACACCTGTGGGAAAAAGAATTTGGCTCCACTTTTTACAGACTGCGACATCATCTTACTGTGTAAACATTTTGCTTCTTGGAAACGTTGCTTGAATTAATATCTTGGCCGGCGTTCCTAGATATTGTTTATGGCTTAGGGAAGTACAGTTCCTGTTCAGTATAAACACCTGGTGCTCTCCAGAACTAGAATGTGATGTTAATTTGATTTTAAAACTAATGGCTGGGCATCACAGATACAGCAGAGTTGCGAGCAGCAAGAATTATCTTAGCGGGCTTGCAGGTCCGCCATTTTATTCCTACCAGGAGAAAATAGTGTTATTCAGTCGCTCGCTCGCTCGCTCGCTCGCTCTTTTTTTTTAAAAAAAGGTCCAAAAACAGAAGATGTGCAGTGGCTTCCTTAGAACTAACCAAAATAACAACACACTGTGGTAGTTTTCGAGTTCTCCAGAGCCCTTCGTCAGGCTGGGGGTGGTTTTTTTTAAAGATGGGGGAAGAGGGAAAAAAACAATCTCTTGAGTCATGATCTGAAGGCCTCTTTGTCAACATCCTTTGTAGAAAGTTCTGTTGAATTTCATGATCACGTGATGCATGCACAGGCCCGTAGCCAGAAAATTCTAGTTTGGGGGGGGGGCACAGAAAAAAAATTGGGTGGAGGGGCCCCGCTCCGGTAGCCCCACCCCCCTCCGCACGGCACCTCCTCCCTCCCTCCCAACTCACCAACCCGGCAAAACGGTGAAGAGCGGGCTCTTGGGGCTCTTTCAAGGTCCCCCCCCCCCGCTGATCACATGATCGGCAAGAAAAGGCACTCCAAGGCCGGCGGTTCCTATGCCAGCTTTCCGGGGCGCTCAGCAAGTTCAGAGCTGGCCGCCCCAGCGCTGAACGTCATGTGATCGGCGGGGGGCGGCTTGAAAGAGCCCCAGGAGCCCGCTCTTTACTGTTTTGCCGGATTGGTGAGTGAGGGGGGGAGGGGGAGGAACCCCCGAAGTGGAGTGGGGGCTACCAGAGCAGCATAGAGATCAGGGCCACAGGAAAAGTGGCGGCAGAAAGAGCAGGGGCCAGGAAAAAGAGGGGCCATAAAGGTCCAGGGGGGTTGCATGGAAGGCCCCGGGGGGCCCTGTGGCTATGGGCCTGTGCACACGTGGCTTGCTGGAAATGGAAAGCAGAAGCGCTCAAGATCCAAGGAGACAAAATTGAATTAAAATCCTCAGAAGAGCTAAATAATAAGTACGATTGGTTTCAAATGCAACAAATCAAAAGCTTGACGGAAAATGATATTAAATTGGAGGGAATCAGACGAGAGCAAACAGAACTGGAAAGGGTCCTGCTTGGAGATAATGAAAAATTGATATCGAAGTATGCAAATTATTATTGAAATGGTCTACAGAAGAAGAAGTAGTAAAGTCTCAAATGGTCAAATGGGCAATCAATGTGAATAGAGAAATACAAATGGATGCGTGGGAGCACCTTTGGAAGAACTCGATGAAGATCTCAACTTGTCAGAGTATCAAAGAGAACTGTTTTAAGATGATGTATAGGTGGTACATGACTCCGAAAAAGCTGGCTAGGATTTGTAAAAAGATGTCGGATAGGTGTTGGAAATGTAAAAAACATGAAGGTTCTTTCTTTCATATGTGGTGGACTTATGAAAAAGCGAAAGAGTACTGGAAGATGATACAACAAGAAATCTCCAAAATTTTGGGTTACGACTTCAAGAAAACTGCAGAGACTTTCTTGCTTGGATTACAATTAGAAAAATTTCCAAAGGAAGACAGGACTTTAATTTGGTACTTGCTATCAGCTGCTAGGACATTGTATGCGCAGCTGTGGAAACAAGAAAAAATACCAGAGAAATGGGACTGGATTATGAAAGTTTTATCGTGGAGTGAGATGGATAAACTAACTAGAACTCTAAGAGACTATGATTTAGATATATTCAAAAAGGAGTGGAAAAAAATTTAAAGGATATATGGAGAAAGAGTGGAATGTAAAAAGACATTGGACAATTTTTTAGTATTAATGAGAAAAAAATATATATTGAACTTTGATCGGTTAGTAGTACCTTTAGTATTGAACTTAAATCTATAACTTCGGGGAAGTCGACATTGGAGGGAGGGGGGATTGAAATACCATATGGGTTAGTACCAAAAATTTATAATTAAGTTTTGTAACCATATGTTATCAATAAATTGTTAAAACAAGAAATGGAAAGCAGAAGAAAATGGAAGCCATCCAACTGGAAACATAGCCAGCAGTCGCTGAAACTTCTCTCTGGCACCAGGCAGAGCCCAAAGTCCCTTAAAAGGACAAAAAGCAAAGGAAAAACCAAGTGGCCCTCACGCAAACCATTCTGGAGACTGCTTTTCGCCTGGTTCCACATGGGGGTTCCCCCAACCGCATGGAAAGCAGGAAGCCAGCGGCGTTAAAGAGGAAAATGTCTACATGGCATTGTACTCATTTCCAGCATGACTCACAGCAACATTGGGGATTCCCGAAGTAGGTTAAAAAACTGAGCCGCTGAATTGGTCCACTGGAAAACAAAGCCACAATAATGGCTCTTATTCTGTGAGGCCATGTTTCTATTGATTTTGAGTTTTGTGATGGACTTTGGGATGAGGGGTGGGTTTTTAAAATGTTTCCCATAAAAATAATCCTCCAAAAAATAAAAGAAATTACTGGATTCTTATTGGAATTAGAGCCAGAAATATTGTCTTTGACTATACGGCCTCATTATATAGTATCTAGGTCTACTTATGAAATGATACCTGTGTTGCTATATGCAGCAAAATCAAGTATTGCTCTCCTTTGGAAAAGTGAATGGCAACCATCATTAAACCTACGGCATAAAAAATTATGGAATCTTGACTTAATGAGCAAAATAACATCTAACACAAAATCAATACAGAATCCTCTTCCAGTTAATACTTTTGAAATAGTTCGGTTTCCTATTTTAGAATACTTAATGGCTCAAGGTGAGATTTCTAATATAATAGAAAAATATTATTTGCATTAGCTAATTTTAGGTAGTTTAACATTTTGTATAAACAACAAGACAAGTTAATTTTTATTTAATGTAGTACGATGGTCATGTGGTTAATTTACTAGCAATTTAGTATGAATACCTACATGATATGCATCGTTAAATTGTTTTTTTATTGTTTAACTGTTTGATTAAAATAAAAGTTGTTATTGGAAAAAAAAAATAAAATGTTTCCCGTAAAGAAAATGGCACACAAGTCGAGTAGAGTACAGTACTTCCTGTTCCAACCAATTAGCCTTGGGTGGTTGCTGATCAGCCTTTCTCCAGCACTGATCCCTTGTTTCCAGCTTTTTCCTGCAGCCCTGAGGTGGGAGAACAGTAGCAGCACAGCGATAGAAATGAAAAAACGATTGTGCCTGGGAAAAAAAACCTTTCCACACAATTCCAGTAGAGATATCAAAAATTCCTTAATAGTGTACTATCACAGAGAATAATATCAGTAATTTAAGTGCATACAGCCATACAAGCACAACGTCTCTTATAGCAAAAGTCAGTTCTTCTGTGTGACTCCTACGTTTTTTTTTCTGTCATTGAAAAAATCAAAGAAGATCCAAAGTTCAAATCAAGAAGAGGAGTCTTTCCACAGCGATCGGCTGAAAAGGGAAATTTTCCTTCGTCTTGACCGCCGTCTTAGAGATCCATGTTTCACTGAATGAAGCTTTGAAAAAAAAAAATACTTTGAGAAATTGGCAAGTGCAAGTGACTTTCTAGAGTAAATATTTCATTCGGCTTGTGGGAAAAGCTTCATTCAGCAAAACGCGGATCTTTACGCTGGCAATCGTGTGAAGCAGAATTACCCCGTTGAGCTGATCACTGTGGAAAGACTCCTCTTCTTGATTTGAACTTCGGATCTTCTATGACTTTTTCATTGACAGAAAAAAAAAACTTAGGAGTCACACAGAAGAATTGACTTTTACTATAAGAGACACTGTGCTTGTATGGTTGACTTTTGCTATAAGAGACACTGTGCTTGTATGGTTGTATGCACTTAAATTACTGATATTATGCTCTATCATAGTACACTATAAAGAAATTTTAGAAATTTCTACTGGAGTTGTGTGGAAAGGTATTTTTTCCAGGCATAGTTGGTTTTTTCATTTCTGAATAAGCTGGCAGCAGGTTTATGTGGTAACAAACTCTGTGAAGGATACACATTCCTGTCACGTTTTGGGGTAGAATTGACGTTTTCAGACTCACGGCCCCAAAGAGTCCTGTCAAGTTCTTAGTGTTTGCTATTTTTTTTTTAATGTAACAAAATTTGTGCCAAGGTAGGAGGTTTCGTGAGTCAGTACTCACGTCTTCAGATACTCCGTATGAAAGATCTGAAGGAGTGAGCAGTGACTCATAAAAGCTCCTACACTGCCGCAAGTGTTGTCAGCCTTTAAGGTGCTACTGAACTCTTTTCTACTGCTCTTTTCTACTGCTACAGATAAACTAACACGGCTAGTCTATTGTCCCCCTCCCCCCCCCCATTAAATCACAGCTTTTATTTCCCTTCCCCTCCATCCTGCATGCAAAGCTGCTGCAAAATACTCATTGTGGTCAAACGCTCATCTTTTTGACCACACGGAAGTTTACAAAGAACAAAACGGTGCATTTTTAGCTGCTAGCAGCTGCACTTGTTCAACAGAGGCTCTTTGCAGGCACAGGCCTTGACGCAGGTGGCACAGCCAGCTAGGCAACGGGAACAGCAGCTTTTGGGGCAGCTTTTGGGAGGGATGGTGGCTCAGTGGTAGAGCATCTGCTTGGTAAGCAGAAGGTCCCAGGTTCAATCCCCGGCATCTCCATCTAAAAAGGCTCCAGGCAGATAGGCGTGAAAAACCTCAGCTTGAGACCAAGGAGAGCTGCTGCCAGTCTCGAGTAGACAATACTGACTTGATGGACTGAGGGTCTGATTCAGTATAAGGCAGCTTCATATGGTCAAGTCCATTTGCAATTTTTGCATTTGCAGGAAACCAGCACAGCAACAAGAACCACCGATAGCACACGGACAGTCCTGAGGATCCAACATGCTCAGAGGCTGTTTTGAGGTCCCCGTCAATCAGCAGCTCATTGCAGAAAAGCAGAGCAATCAGCTGTTCACAGCTGCCCAACTTGATCCTTTTTTGTGTGTGTTTGTTGCAGATTCGGGGGACAGCCTGTCCCACACCACTTCTTCCCCGCAGCCCTCGCCAGCCTCTTCTGCCCATGCCTTGAGGATCGCAGATCCGTCTTCATCTGCTGATCAGGCCGCCGCCGACACCTCTGCTGCGGAGGAGACTGCGAGCGAGTCCGAGTCTCTCTTTCTTCCAGACTACCTGTTCTTGTCCAACTGTGAGACTGGCAAACTCAGCCATGTCAGGTATTTGAAGCTTGTAAGAAGAACATGAGAGAAGCCATGTTGGATCAGGCCAGTGGCCCATCCAGTACAACACTCTGTGTCACACAGTGGCCAATATATGTGTGTGTGTGTGTATACACACACACATACATACATACATATATGCACACACACACACATATACACACACACACATACTGTGGCTAATAGCCACTGATGAACCTCTGCTCCAAATTTTTATCCAATCCCCTCTTAAAGCTGGCTATGCTTGTAGCTGCCACCACCTCCTGTGGCAGTGAATTCCACATGTTAATCACCCTTTGGGTGAAGAAGTACTTCCTTTTATCGCTTTTAACCTGACTGCTCAGCAATTTGTAACTCATCATCCTCTTTTGAACAGTCTTGCTAACAGACAGACACAGGGCAAAAGGCAACCTGGCTTGTTTGATTTTGAGAGATTCTGGTGTAGTGATTAGAGTGTCGAAGTAGCATCTGGGAGACCCAGGTTCGAATCCCCATTCTGCCGTGGAAGGTCACCGGCTGACCTTGGGCCTGTCACTAGGTCTCTTAACCTAACCTCCCTCACAGGTAGATTCTGGCTGCCATCAAGGCTGGAAGGTGGGCACAATTTGGGTGCACTGCTGATTACCCCGTTGCATTTTGTGGTGTGGATTTTCGATCAGACTCCTACCCCAATCCAGTTTTCTTCTTCTTCTACTTCCCAACATTGACATTTTGTGTGTATGTGTGGTAATTAGCATTTTATTGGAGTTTTCCAGTACAGAAAAACAAACAAGATTGCAAAGGAACAAGGATGTAAATAACATTGCAGTGCAGTAAATAATATTTATAGCTAAGTAAGAAGTATGTAAAAACACGCTGTAAACCGTATTGGACAAGAACATAACAGCTGCATTATATATAAAAAAGAAAATAAAAGATAGGAAACATAGCAAGCGGATTAACGTCAAGTTATGTAAGATGCCATAATCAATCAATTATGTAATTTTTTCGATAAACATTTCTTGGGTGTGCATGAGCACCCATGTGCATATGCGCTGCCAGTTTGAAAAATGGAATGGCAAGATCAGAATAATTAAAAGTTCACACTTCTGAACTGGTTTGAGCGCACACCGGGGGAGTTCAGACAACCGAAAACACAGGATGAATGCACAGATATGACAGAGTGAGTGCAGCAGATGTGGCTGTGTGAACGAGCCCATTTACTCTACAGGGGAACAGCAACTATATCAGGCCACACACCCCTGATGTCACTATTGTTTTACACAGGGCTTTTTCTACAAAAAAGCCCTGGGTATTTCCAAGTATCTTCCCAGGTGCTAGATCCACTATCCAATTTAAAAACAACAACAACAAAGCACTGAAAGAAAGTGCCATTTGATGTTGTTTTAAGAACATAAGAGAAGCCCTGTTGGATCAGGCCAATGGCCCATCCAGTCCAACACTCTGTGTCACATAAGAACATAAGAGAAGCCCTGTTGGATCAGGCCAATGGCCCATCCAGTCCAACACTCTGTGTCACACAGTGGCCAATACACACACACACACACACTGTGGCTAATAGCCACTGCTGGACCTCTGCTCCATGTTTTTATCCAATCCCCTCTTGAAGCTGGCTATGCTTGTAGCCTCCGCCACCTCCTGTGGCAGTGAATTCCACATGTTAATCACCCTTTGCGTGAAGAAGTACGATCTTTTATTCGTTTTAACCCGACTGCTCAGCAATAAAGAGAGCGATACATCTTTCTGCAAGCTAAACAGCCCCAAGCGTTTTAACCTTTTGAAGTTAAATGAGAACAAAATGTGAAAATACAATAAAATGCTTTGGAGTCGTTTGGTTCGTGTGAATGGGTTAAGCTCCCACTGCTATCCCAGAACAACAGGAGCAACAACAGGCAGATTGTGATTCTCTTTGTCTCCCTTCCAGGTGTTACAGCTGGTCCAATTCTGATCGGTCCTTGGAGCAGATTTCATCGGACGACGTCTTTGTGGACTTTGTGGCCTCTCAGCCTTCCCTGTATCTACAGCCGTCAAGTGCCCTGCGGCAGGAGGGGGACCAGTCAGCCGGCCAAGGTGTCCTTTCCAGGAGCACAGACACAAATGGGCCTTCGTCCGGTGATTTCTCCTCTTCCTCTCCCTTGTCAGCACCTCCCCTAACGCCAACCCTCCTGGGCGATAAAAGCCAGACCGCCCTTTCCTGTGGCATGCCGGAACTCGACATTCTAGCCACCACGCCACCGCCAAGGCCTCCCAAGCCGACCCACTTCTCAGACAGAAGGGCTGAAGAGCTGTCCAGTGGGCTTCTTCACAACGGGCACGTGAGGATCTGTGGCGCTCAGGGGGCCTTGGTGCCACGACGGATCTCCTTGTCTGGTTTGGACGCCGTACGGAACTGGAGAGGTAAGGGTGGCTGAGTATGTTAGAGCTCGTCCCTCTTGGCCAGTCTCAAGTTGGGAAAGCCTTGATTTGAGACACACATGCAGAACCGGTGCATGGGGGTAGGCTGGATAGGCGGCTGCCTAGGGCGCCACCCTGCCTGGGCACCCTTCCCAATGAGACCGGGCCTGGGGCTTGCGTCCCGCGTGCCTTGCAAGGCAAGAAGCCTGATCGGGGGCGGGGCTTGCTTCCTGTGTACCTTGCAAGGCGCGCTGGACGCAACCATCGGCTCCCCCCGTTTGCTTGATGACGTCACTTTTGCGTCGTCATCGTGCCACACGCGCACAATTTATTTTATCAAAGGAGCTGGAAGGGGGCACTGCGCAGGGATCTGCCTCCAGCGGCAGAACCCCTCGCGCTGGCCCCGCACACATGCACATGTACGCAAAAGGATGTGCATGAGGAGAATAACAAGGACAGGCCTGGATGGCCCATTCTGGCCCAGCCTCGTGAGATCTTGGAAGCTAAGCAGGGTTAATCCCAGCTATTTATTTACTTCCTTACTTTGGATTTATATCCCGCTCTCTCCGCCAACGGACTCAGGGCAGCTAGCAATCAAACCGAACTTTTAAAGCAGGCCTTTAACAACTAGGGGAGGGATGGTGGCTCAGTGAAAGAGCATCTGCTTGGGAAGCAGAAGGTCCCAGGTTCAATCCCCGGCATCTCCAAAAAAGGGTCCAGGCAAATAGGTGTGAAAAACCTCAGCTTGAGACCCTGGAGAGCCGCTGCCAGTCTGAGAAGACAATACTGACTTTGATGGACCAAGGGTCTGATTCAGTATAAGGCAGCTTCAGATGTTCATAGGCTGCTGGGCAATTCCACCAGAAGAACCACCAACATAAATTGCATATTTAGTACCAATATTGTATATAGCACCAATACTTTGTTTTAAATTGTAAATTGTTTACATCTTATTGTTTTGTACCTGAAATTGAGATGTTGGTTTTATCATGATTGTTAGCCACCCTGAGTCCAATTGGAATGGGCGGAATATAAATCGAAATAAAAAACCCAAAAAAATTACGAATAAATAACGGTATTAAAATCAGTAACTTAAACAATGTTAAAAACAGCATTGTGGTGCTACTCAAGGAAATTAGTAGGCGGAATCATAACCTTCAGCAGGCAATTTAGTTCATTTTGGTTTCATAGTTACTTTTATCTGACGGTGGTCCTTATGATGGTCTCCGACTCCTCATAACTAGGAGGGCTTTTTTTGTGGCAGGAACTCCTTTGCATATTAGGCCACACCCCTCTGATGTAGCCAATCCTCCTAGAACTTACAGTAGGCATTGTACTAAGAGCCCTGTAAGCTCTTGGAGGATTGGCTACATCAGGGAGGTGTGGCCTAATATGCAAAGGAGTTCCTGCTACCAAAAAAAGTCCTGGTGTTGCTCAACCTCTATTAAACTGGCAGTTCACTGTTAAAGTGACATCTAGTATTTAGATGGAAGGCCACCAAGGAAGTTCAGGGTTCCTACACAGATGCAGGCAATGGCAAACCACCTCTGTTTGCATCTTGCCTTGACAATGCTACGCAGTTGTCGTAATCCAGCAATGATTGGATTGCAGTTTTTACACCCACGCGCATTGAATAACGTGTCAGACAGTTATATGTTATCTTGCAAGCCCACTCAGGCAACATGAAAAGTTTCTCTTTGTAATTCAACACAAGCATCCCCTTTAGCCGTTTCCATGCGAAACCGCCTTGTACTGAACAAAAGCACCGGTCTGTCAAGGTCAGTATTGTCTGTTCTGGCAGGTAATGGCTCTTTGGAGAGTTCTTTGATATTACTTACTGCTGATTTTTTTAACTGAAGAATGCTTGAGATTGGACCTGGGGCTTTCTGTAGTCGTAGCTAATGGTTGGCCACATAAGGGACACGGGATACAATAGTAGTAATTTAGAATCATAGAGTTGGAAGGTGCCTCCAGGGTCATCTAGTCCAACCCCTGCCCAATGCAGGAAATTTACAAATATCTCCCCGCACACACACACACACAGTGACCTCTGCACCATACCCAGAAAACAGCAAAAAAAAAAAAACCCTCCAGGATCCCTGGACAAACTGGCCCGGAGAAGAATTTCTAACTGACCCCAAAGTATCAATCAGCATTTTCCTGTGTGTAAGAAGGGACATGTGTGTGTTACAATTTTAGTTTGCTGTTACATTTAACCAGATTAGAGTCCAGTGACACCTTTAAGACGAGCATTGTTTTTATTCAGGGTGTGAGCTTTCGTGTGCAGGCACACTTCCTCAGACAAACTGGAATGCATCTTACCAATCCATACACACAAAAGCAGAGGTTGAACAGCAAATCAGCATACAAACATAACGATACAACGAAACGCAAACAGAAATAACAAGCTAAGTGTATGTCATAATTGTTTAGATTTAATTCCAGAGGAAAACAGTGAGGCAAATGAAAATGTCAGAATTGACGATCGTTGGGTAATTGTATCCATCTTAATCATGGAGTGTTAAAAGCAATCATCTGACCCTTCTGTCACGCTTTCACCTCTTAGGGGTTCAGCTGGGGGAGGGGGGACAACATCACAAGGACATAAATATGTTAGAATTGGAGACTGTTGCGTCCTTGATTGCACAAGTCCGTCATCAAATAAAGCCATAAAGTCACTGCGTGCCTTTTTCTTTTCTCTTTTGCAGCTGACATGGAAGAAAATTCCTTAAGAAGCAGGGATAAGCGGCTAAGTTTGAACTTGGTAAGTGCTCTTTTGTGGCAGTTTGAAAGGCTCCAAAGAGGGAAGCAAGAGGGTTGCGTCGTAGATTTTTTTTTTCCCATGGAAAAAAAGCAGTTGCACCACCTTTGTGACCAGAGGCAAAAACTTATGCTATATATTTGACCAGAGATGACAGTGTGACATAAGAAAGACATGAGTATGCTTTCAACTCAGCTCAGCTAAACATAATCGCTTCCAAGCTGAGTAGCTGGCTACAGAGCTCCGTTCCAGGATGGCAGAGAAAGGGTTGCAATATCTTTGCGACTGTTTCCACAGAGGACAGCCAGATCCTTCCAGCTCTTTGTCCCCCTAATATCTGGTATTCCACTTTCCTGCTGTCATAGCTAACGGCCATTGATAGACCTGTTTCCGTGTTGTCTGGAGAATCAGCAGATGTGAGAGACTGAGGGCTATATTACTAACACTGGGAAAGCCAGGCTAGCCTAATTTAATTATGAGAGGCAGGGAGACTCTTGAATAAATGATGGTGCAAACTGCAAAGCTACAATTGCTGATGCTGGGGTAGGGGGCAGGGTGGAATGCACAGGGAAGAAGAAGACGATGACATTGGATTTATATTCCTCCCTCCACTCAAAGTGGCTCACAATCTCCTTTATCTTCATCCCCCACAACAGACACCCTGTGAGGTGGGCGGGGCTGGAGAGGGCTCTCACAGCAGCTGCCCTTTCAAGGACAGAGTCTCAGAGCGGCCTACAATCTCCTTTATCTTCCTCCCCCACAACAGACACCCTGTGAGGTGGGTGGGGCTGAGAGGACTCTCACAGCAGCTGCCCTTTGAAGGACAAGCTCTGTGAGAGCTATGGCTGACCCAAGGCCATTCCAGCAGCGGCAAGCGGAGGAGTGGGGAATCAAACCCGGTTCTACCAGATAAGAGTCCGTGCGCTTAACCACTACACCAAACTGAACCTGGAATCAGGTTCAGACAGGGTGATTACAGACAGGCACTTTGGGCATCTCTGAAATTGACCCCAAAAATCCTTCCACAAGCATCTGCCACGTGTCCTCGTCCCGTACTCACCCCATCCTCCAGCCTCCACAGTGCGACTCAAAACGTGGAAGTGGTAGCAAATTTTTGAGCCACACGCGGCTCCTCCTTGGCGTCTGGAAGTGGAAAGGCACAAGCGAGGCACCTTGGCAGTGTGAAACCACCATGCTGCCCTGAGTCGCATCCAGCTTTTAAAAAAATAATAAATGTTCAGTGCGCACATGTGCATTACTGAAAACGTATGGGGAATTGCCTAGAGTGTCAGCCTTCTGGGGCCACCAAATTGGGCCCCCCCATGTGACTCATTGACGTTATTAGTGCGGGGGATGGGGCGCCGGAAGTTAGCCTTGCCTAGGGCTGGCCCTGCCTCCACCCAGCAGACTCATGTCGAGATGGCCCAGCGCTAGCAGCCCGTGCTTCACCTCCTGGGCCACAGAGGCTCCCAGCGGATGCAGTCTTTTGCAGGATTCTGGCCCCAGTTTAACCTGGGCAGGATGAGTCCCTGGAGCTGCTTCCCTCTCAGCCTCATTGAGCTCCTGTTGGCTGGTTGTAAGAAGAGCCCCGTGGCGCAGAGTGGGAAAGCTGCAGTACTGCAGTCGGAGCCCTCTGCTCACGACCTGAGTTTGATCCCAGCAGAAGCTGGTTCAGGTATCCGGCTCCAGGTTGACTCAGCCTTCCATCCTTCCGAGGTCGGTAAAATGAGTACACAGCTTGCTGGGGGGTGGAAAGCGTAGATGACTGGGGAAGGCAATGGCAAACCATTCTGTAAAAAAAGTCTGCCATGAAAACGTTGTGAAAGCAGTGCCACCCCAGAGTCGGAAATGACTGGTGCTTGCAGGGATGGGAGAGATGGTGGCTCAGTGGTAGAGCATCTGCTTGGGAAGCAGAAGGTCCCAGGTTCAATCCCTGGCATCTCCAAAAAAGGGTCCAGGCAAATAGGCATGAAAAACCTCAGCTTGAGACCCTGGAGAGCCGCTGCCAGTCTGAGAAGACAATACTGACTTTGATGGACCAAGGGTCTGATTCAGTATAAGGCAGCTTCATATGTTCATATGCACAGTCTAACCCTAACCTTTACCTTTGCTGGTTGAACTGGTCCACCAAGCATAAGCCTAACATTTCCAGCTCCCTGAATCTGGCCAGCTCTAGGGTTTTCAGCAGGAACTCCTTTGAATATTAGGCCGCACCCCCCCTGATGTAGCCAATCCTCCCGGGGCTTCCGGTAGGCCCTGTACTAAGAGCCCGGCAAGCTCCAGGAGGATTGGCTACATCAGGGGGGTGCGGCCTAATATGCAAAGGAGTTCCTGCTACAAAAAAAGCTCTGCACATCTTAAACTATGCCTGCCAACCCCTGATGCCAGCCCCAGTTGAAACTTCAGCCCCAACATGCCAGAAACTCCTGAGAGATGCTCCAAGTGCCTTTCATTCTTTGGTGTACTTCATGGGAATATTGTTCATGCATTACAGTGCAGAAGGAAAACTGTTCTTAAGCAGTAGAGAACAGCAGTCTAGTAGGCTGTAAGGATTTTTTTTCTCATTCATTATATGGACACAGAATATGCAAAAAAAAAAAAGTGTGAAAAATGGCAAAGGTTTTGTCCTTCAGTGAGGAGGCCTAGAAATAGGCCCATTAAAGGAACTGTGAAAGCCAGGGTTTCCCCAGTTCTGGAAAAGTAGGGCTTTTTTTGTAGCAGGAACTCCTTTGCATATTAGGCCACACACCCTTAATGTGGCCAATCCTCCAAGAGCTTACAGGGCTCTTAGTACAGGGTCTACTGTAAGCTCCAGGAGGACTGGCTACATCAGGGGTGTGTGGCCTAATATGCAAAGGAGGTCCTGCTAGAATTCCTTACAGGGCTCTTCGTACAGGGCCTGCTGTAAGCTCCAGGAGGATTGGCTCCATCGGGGGGGTGTGTGGCCTAATATGCAAAGGAGTTCCTGCTAGAATTCCTTACAGGGCTCTCAGTACAGGCCCTACTGTAAGCTCCAGGAGGACTGGCTACATCAGGGGGCCTAATAGGCAAAGGAGTTCCTGCTACGAAAAAAAACCCGTGGAAACGTTTTCATGGCACTTAGCTGCTAACATGAAAACCACTACTAGGTGCGTAATCTCTCCAGCCTCAGGTTCTCCATTGTCAGTTATCTCAGCTTGGGCACATACAAAAGTATGAGTGTTGCATCTTTAGAAGGTAGAGGAAGCTTGCTCTGGCAGTGCACCGCTTATCTTCCGCATGTTCTGTATTTTTAGATCATGCTCTTCCTTGCAGGAGCCTTGGATGGCGTTTGCAGCTCTCCCCTCCTCTGTTGCAGCTTTATGGTGTTTGGGCATGGAAAAGGCAACCTGCAGCCTTTGCATTGTATGGCAGAAGGAGGCCAGACGGCTCTGCTCTTGAGTAGTCTGGAAGGGTTGTGTTTCCCACGAAATCTATCTCACCCTCTGGCGGGGCAGGCCCGTAGCCAGAACATTTCAGATGGGGAAGGGGGACCGTGAAATAAAATTTTGGGTGGAGGGGCCCCCCCGCTCTGGCAGCCCCCACTCTCTCCACTGACGTTGCTCTGGAGGCCCTTGATCTCCCCGCGGCTCTGGTGGCCCCACCCCCCTCCGTGGCACCTCCCTCCCTCCAACCCACTTGGTGAAGGCCCACCCCTCCTTTCCCTTCCCTTTGCACCCCCCAGCGCGCCGCCAGCCCGCTGCCACTACCGCCGCCTACCCCTCCTTTCCCTTCCCTCCCCATCACCTCCCCGTCCCTCTGGCGCACGATCACAGCGCACTGCGCCCTGCCATGATCGCGCACAGTGGGGAGGAGGCAACAGGAAGGGAAAGGAGGGGTGGGCGATGGCAGTAGCGGCAGCAGCGGGCTGGCGGAGGAGGCACGGGGGGTGGGTGCAAGCCGGCGCTGAATGGAGGGGCCCTACAGGGCGAAGGGGGGTTAATAGAGGAGCCGTGCCCCCCTGGTGACTACGGGCCTGGGACTACGGGGCATTACTTGAGCCTCTACTCTGCATGTAGAGGTGACTTTTTTTAGCTACAGAGCATTCCTTGGGTGCTTTCTTAAAGGGACAACAGTTTGTTTTAGAAAAAAGGAAAGGACTGGGAGCCCACTTGACTAAGGCCATGCTTCCCAACCTTATCAAGTCTCCACCTCAGATCCTGAACTATTTATAGTCCCTTCTGATGATAAAGAGGTTAAGAACATAAGAGAAGCCATGTTGGATCAGGCCAATGGCCCATCCAGTCCAACACTCTGTCACATAAGGACATAAGAGAAGCCATGTTGGGTCAGGCCAATGGCCCATCCAGTCCAACTCTTTGTGTCACATAAGGACATAAGAGAAGCCATGTTGGGTCAGGCCAATGGCCCATCCAGTCCAACACTCTGTGTCACATAAGAACATAAGAGAAGCCATGTTGGATCAGGCCAATGGCCCCTCCAGTCCAACACTCTGTGTCACATAAGAACATAAGAGAAGCCATGCTGGGTCAGGCCAATGGCCCATCCAGTCCAGCACTCTGTGTCACACAGTGGCCAATATAATATGTGTGTGTGTATACTTTGCATATATACTGTGGCTAATAGCATTTATAATGAAAAGCAGCAGACCAGGGCCATCAGTACAAGTGCTTAAGTGTGTGGACTCTTATCTGGGAGAACCGGGTTTGATTCCCCACTCCTCCGCTTGCACCTGCTAGCATGGCCTTGGGTCAGCCATAGCTCTGGCAGAGGTTGTCCTTGAAAGGGCAGCTGTTGTGAGAGCCCTCTCCAGCCCCACCCACCTCACAGGGTGACTGTTGTGGGGGAGGAAGGTAAAGGAGATTGTGAGCCGCTCTGAGACTCTTCGGAGTGGAGGGCGGGATATAAATCCAATATCTTCATCTACCTCACAGGGTGCCTGTTGTGGGGGAGGAAGGTAAAGGAGATTGTGAGCTGCTCTGAGACTCTTCAGAGTGGAGGGCGGGATATAAATCCAATATCTTCATCTACCTCACAGGGTGCCTGTTGTGGGGGAGGAAGGTAAAGGAGATTGTGAGCCGCTCTGAGACTCTTTGGAGTGGAGGGCGGGATATAAATCCAATATCTTCATCTACCTCACAGGGTGCCTGTTGTGGGGGAGGAAGGTAAAGGAGATTGTGAGCCGCTCTGAGACTCTTTGGAGTGGAGGGCGGGATATAAATCCAATATCTTCATCTACCTCACAGGGTGCCTGTTGTGGGGGAGGAAGGGAAAGGAGATTGTGAGCCGCTCTGAGACTCTTCGGAGTGGCGGGCGGGATATAAATCCAATATCTTCATCTACCTCACAGGGTGTCTGTTGTGGGGGAGGAAGGTAAAGGAGATTGTGAGCTGCTCTGAGACTCTTTGGAGTGGAGGGCGGGATATAAATCCAATATCTTCATCTACCTCACAGGGTGTCTGTTGTGGGGGAGGAAGGGAAAGGAGATTGTGAGCCGCTCTGAGACTCTTCGGAGTGGAGGGCGGGATATAAATCCAATATCTTCATCTACCTCACAGGGTGTCTGTTGTGGGGGAGGAAGGGAAAGGAGATTGTGAGCCGCTCTGAGACTCTTTGGAGTGGAGGGCGGGATATAAATCCAATATCTTCTTATCTTCTACACAAGATAGGGATTTACACATATTTGGGGAGGACTCCCCCGGGCGTGTTGAGAACTATGTAAAGAAGAAAAAAATAAATAGCCAGGAGGCACAGAACGTTGAGAGATAGTAAAAGAAGAAACAATGGAGCAGAAGTTAGCCTGTTTAAACACCTGGGACTGTATTGGAGTTTAAAGGGGAGAGAATTCCAAATGCTTCTCCCTCCCCTCTGCTCTTTTTACAGGCTTCCAGCTAGCAGTAGCAAGTAGCACTAATAATCTTCTGAACAAGTCTCCTTTTTTCAGCTTTAGCTCCATCCCTCAAGTTTGGCAGTTCTCCACGCTCCCAGTATTATCCTAAATGACATTATACCTTTCTAAGTCCATTTAAGTTAATGGGCTCTCTGTAGGATTGCAGGGTTTGAGTTTTCAGGGTTTTCAAAAAAATGTCTTTGCATATTAATGAGTCGGGGTGAATCAGTAGTTGGGATGCAGTCTGTAGACCCCTTTGGAACAGGATGATTCTTTGCTCACCTTGACAGTGCAGTGGTCGTATCTCCCCATTTCGCTATCCAGAGAGCCAATTTGGTGTAGTGGTTAAGTGTGCGGACTCTAATCTGGGAAAACCAAGTTTGATTCTCCACTCCTCCACTTGCAGCTGCTGGCATGGCCTTGGGTCAGCCACAGCTCTGGCAGAGGTTGTCCTTGAAAGGTTGGCCACTGTGTGACACAGAGTGTTGGACTGGATGGGCCATTGGCCTGATCCAGCATGGCTTCTCTTATGTTCTTAAAGGGCAGCTGCTGTGAGATCCCTCTCAGCCCCACCCACCTCACAGGGTATCTGTTGTGGGGGAGGAAGGTAAAGGAGATTGTGAGCTGCTCTGAGACTCTGAGTGGAGAGCGGAATATAAATCCAGCGTCGTCGTCTTCTGCTTCCTGATTTTATTGGAAATGAACTGCTTTCTAGGCTGAAACGTGCCCAACAGGCCTGGTTTTATTTGTATATTCCCAGAGTTTGTAACCAAGTCTGGATGATGGCCCTGAGTGAGTTTTCAGAGTTGACTTAATTATGTAATTCCGCCCCTCCTTCTTTCCCTCTGTCTTTTGAAGATTACTATGGGCAGGAAAATCTAATTGGGTGCCACCACAAAAAAGGCCTTGACCTAGGATGCCCAGGCTAGCCTGATTTTGTCAGATCTCCGAAGTTAACCAGAGTTGGCCCCGGTTAGAATGTGGATGGGAGACGACCAGAGAAGTCTAGAGTTGGGACATGGAAGCAGGGCAGTGGCAAACCACTTTTGAATGTCTCTTGCTTTGAAAACCCTACAAGGTCACCTTAAGTCAGCTGTGACTTGACTGCAGAAACAAACAAAACAAAAATCAGAAAAGGCGCTGTGTCTCTGGTTGTTCACAGTTGGCACTGGACCTCCAAAGACAGGACCATCAAGAAGCAAAGCTTTGGAGAACAACCTTAAGGGAGAGGCTGGTTCATCTGGGAGATGGTAGTTAATCAGAAAGGGGACTCAAACAGCTGGTGAAAACCCCTGACAAAGCAGGGAGAGCTGGGAGCAGTGGGAGGGTTATGATCATTTCCCGCAGAGGCTGAAGAGCTGAAAGATCTGTCTGCAGACCCTAAGGGAATGAACGATGTTTGGACTTTTGACCTCAGATTCGGAGCCATCCTGTTGACTCTGCCTCTTTTCCTGTTGTTTCTCGTTCCTGAAGCCATGTCGGTTCAGCCCACTCTACTCCTGCCAGTCGGACAGTTCTGAGGACAGCTACGTGCCCATGCACCCCAGTGCCTCCCCGCCCATCGCAGGATCGGATTGCACACCTGACGGCTACATTCCCATGAGTCCAGGCTCAGCCACCTTCACTTTCCCTTCTGTCAGCACTGAGAAACGCTCCAGCCCTTTGCCAGAACTCCCGACGGACCTGGAGCCGCCCCCTGTGAACCGGGATCTCAAGCCTCGTCGAAAACGTAAGGGGCCGTTTCCTAAGGGGTGGGTCTGTGAGCAGATTTTGGGGGGGACCCATAAATGGACATTGCAGCCAGTGAGTCAAAGGAACTCAGCAAAAATTCAGGAACTGGAACATGAGCTCGGACCTCTTCGCTACTTTCCAGAGCTGGATTAACAATTAAACAAAGTAGGCACTGGCTTGTGGGCCCCTACACCTCTAGGGGCCCCAGGCTGGCCCCCCCTCCTGTTTCCCCCCTGCTTGCAGCCCTCCCAGTCTGCACGCACAGCCAGCAACTGAGCCGCTCTTTGCCTGATGTGGCTGCTGCTGGTGTCACCAAGGCTGATTCCGCATTTGGCGTTTGCCTCCCTTTCACTCCGAGGTTGTTCCATGCGGGTGTATTTCCCGATTCCGCGCTAGAGGATTTCTCCCGGATTCAATTCCCATTCTGTTCCGTGTGTTCTGATTCCGCATTACTGCTGCTCCCGGAGTTTCCCCCACAATCGTAGCAATTTCCCCCTCCCTCATACGTTTCCCTTATTTTTTTTTACCACACATGCGTGTTTGCGTTACAATGCGATCGTCTTTGTTTGCATTACAGTGTAATGCCAGAGGCATAATACTGACAAAGTCATGTGTTTTCCTTTCGCCCTGCCATTGGCAGGTTATCTAAGCCCCGGGAAATCTGAGCCAGCCATCATTTTTATCCACACACGCTGAGTGTTAAGCACACAGTTTTCCATTAAAAGCTATAACAATTTACAAACAGATGCATGAAGGTCGGGGGGGAAGATTTATGCAGAGGGGTTAAGGGAGAAAGTTTCCCCAACCTATCAAAAATATAAACCTATAAACATAATCAAATTCCCGTTCCCGTTTGAGGCCATACGGGGGGAGGGGATCGATAAAGGTGGCAATCGCACATCTTTAAAGTAGTTTGTGTAACATCGCTATTTATTTAGTTGCGTCGTAACGATCTTATTTGGAAAAAAAATTATAATCATGATTTTTATCGGAGGGGGGAAGAAAGTAATCACAATGCAATGACACATTATCAAAATCACGTGGAATACCATAAAGAATGGGGGGCGGGTGGAAGCAAGGGATGTATGTATTCAGTAAAAGAAAATCGTGTTACATCGTTGTGTATTTTTCGCATTGTAACGCGAAACGTGATTTGTTTTTTTAAAAAATTACTCTTATTTCAGGAAAATATTGGATAATTTTCAAAGGGAGTAAAATTAAGGAAGTATGACGAAATAACTGGGCGGAATCATGGGCGTGGAGTTACGTGGGTGTGTCCTACTGATGCGAGAAGTTTGACAGCGCATTGGCGTGAGCTCCACACATAAATTTCGAGCCCCGGAACCGCATCAAAAATAAACTTCTCGCATTTTGCCGATCTCCTAAATTCGGGGCGACACCGCTTCGGAGGCGGGTCAAACTGCCGCCCCGGGTCAAGATATGCGGAAACCAACATCTGCCCCAGGGGAAACACAGCGCTGGAGCCAGAGCAAAGGCTAATGTGGAATCAGCTCAAGTTTGCCTCTCTCTGCCTCTCCCCTGCAGTTTAGTAAAAGGGGCTTTCAAGAAGGTGCCGGCAGGCTGCAGCGTGGTCCGTGGGCAGCAGGGCGGGCACTCCGGCTCTGAGATAATTTGTGAGGCCCCCCCCCCCCAAGATTTCGACTGCCTAGGGGCCTCCACAGGGTTTTATCCAGCACTGCTAAAACGTATGTGGATGATCACATATATGTGAGATTTGCACGGTGGCCTTCACAGAAGGAATTTTTTGTGCAGGGATTTTGTAGCAGGTGAAGCACCTTTGCAGTGCCCCTGAACTGAATTTTTGCTTCTGGAGGAAACCTGCACGCTGCGCACGCAGTCTGGGTGCAGGGAACAATGGCCTCTGCCGCCTTCAAGTAACCTTCAGCTTCCATGAACTTTAAAGTACCAATCAGCAGGGCTTTTTTGTTGTTGCAGGAACTCCTTTGTATGTTAGGCCCACACACCCCTGATATAGCCAATCCTCCGAGAGCTTACAGGGCTCTCGGTGCAGGGCCTGCTGTAAACTCCAGGAGGATTGGCTACATCAGGGAGGTGTGGCCTAGCAGGCAAAGGAGTTCCTGCTTCAAAAGAAGCCCTGCCAATCAGGAGCACAGAATGCTTCCAGCAGGAGTTACTTTTGTAGAAAAATAGGTGGTGGAGTTCATTAGCATAATATTAACGTATGCTGCTCCCCTACCAGCCAAAAGCAACCTGATGCAAGAAAGGAGAGCCCCGGGCAAGCAAGGCCTGCTTTGGCTGGCTAGAGATCCAGCCAGCCCAAGCAGGCCTCGCTCACCTGAGGCTCTCTTTGGCTGCCCTCCCCTACAGTCAAAAGGCCAGCAAGCCACTCTCTGCCCAAAATCACATAAGAAGTGGAGAAAGAGTGGCGTGGGCTTCTCCAGGGGTTAATGAGGGCTGCTGGAAAGGAAAGGAAGGGTCCCCTGTGCAAGCACCAGTTGTTTCCGACTCTGGGGTGACGGTGCTTTCACGTTTTCACGGTAGACTTTTTATGGGGTGGTTTGCCATTGCCTTCCCCGGTCATCTACACTTTCCCCCCAGCAAGCTGGGGACTCATTTTACCAACCTCAGGAGGACGGAAGGCTGAGTCAACCTGGAGCCGGCTACCTGAAAACCTAGCTTCCGCCGCGGATCGAACTCAGGTCGCGAGCAGAACTTAGGACTGCAGTGCTGCAGCTTTGGCACTCTGCACCGCGGGGCTCTTGAGGGCTGCTGAGGGTGTGTCAAAGCTTCTGGTGGCTGGCTGGCTGGCTGCCCACTCTCCTAATCCAGGGCTAGTTATGCAGCTGCTAGTCAATGGACAAGGTAGTTGGGGAGAAGGAGGGGAACCCTCAGAAAGGTTCAGGAGCTGTGCTCCTGTGAGCTCCTGCTGAATTTAAGGCCTGGCTTCCAGAATGCACTTCCCTGCCTTTTCTGACCAGTGATGGAACAATAAGTAGACCTCTCTCTCTCTCTCTCTTTCTTCCAGCACGACCACCTCCACTGGATCTGCGAAACCTCTCCACCATCAGGGAACATGCTGCCTTGACCAGAACGTGGACTGTGCCTTAGTGAGTGCTGTGATTGACTTTTTTAAAGCTGGAGGGGAGATGTTTGCAGAAATTTCACTGACCAGCAGCTTTGCATATCGCTGAGCTGGTTGCTTAATGTGCTGGGGATGCTGCCAAGCAAAGGATTTAGCTCTTCAACTGGAGTGGGGTTTCTCAGAGAAGAAGATGATATTGGGATTTATACCCTGCCCTTCACTCTGAATCTCAGAGCGGGTTACAATCTCCTTTACCTTCCTCCCCCACAACAGACACCCTGTGAGGTGGGTGGGGCTGAGAGGGCTCTCACAGAAGCTGCCCTTTCAAGGACAACCTCTGCCAGAGCTATGGCTGACCCAAGGCCATTCCAGCAGCTGCAAGTGGAGGAGTGGGGAATCAAACCCGGTTCTCCCAGATAAGAGTGCGTGCATTTAACCACCACGCCAAACTGGCAGCTACGTTATGTCATTCTTCATCTGAGATCCTCCAATAATGCTCAGGAGCTTCCAGTGGCCTGCCCCAATGTTTCCTGAACCTGTGCGTTCAAAGGGTTCCAAAAAGATCAGAGTCAAAACTGGTTTCCCCACATGTGATGATGATGATATTGGATTTATATCCTGCCCTCCGCTCCGAATTTCAGAGTCTCAGAGCGGCTCACAATCTCCTTTCCCTTCCTCCCCCACAACAGACACGCTGTGAAGTGGGTGGAGCTGAGAGGACTCTCACAGCAGCTGCATTTTCAAGGACAACTCTTGCAAGAGCTATGGCTGACCCAAGGCCATTCCAGCAGGTGCAAGTGGAGGAGTGGGGAATCAAACCCGGTTCTCCCAGATAAGAGTGCACACACTTAACCACTACACCAAACTGGCTCTCCGTGGAATGTGGGCAGGAAGGTGTAGATTTCTGAACCTCCCTGTCCTGTTTGGCACCACTTGGTTGAAAGACCATTTTGAGGTGTTGATTTTAACCAAGGATATCTTGTCATTATTTAATATATCTAGCCATTCTGCTTGCTCTGAATATTTGCTTCAAAATCTGTAACTCTTGAAAAGAGATGTTTGTATTTTTACTCTGAACATTGCCAGATGTCATTTATAGACCTTTTAACCTTTGCGTTAACATCAGTCAAAACATTTTGAAGTGATGGGCATCATTTGGATGGATTGATTTTATTGTGCTAGTTCGGTAAGACAGTTGCCCATAAACTGACAATTTCATCGTGCAGTGTGGATTTTGTTTTAGTTATCATGACAAGCTTTTAAAAGCATTTGAATTTCCAACAGCAAAGTCATAAATAATTTTTGATTCCCCAAGAAATCGTCTCCATCTCTAAAAAGACTTCTACTACAAATTCCATGGAACTAATCCTAGGATTTAAAAAAAAAAACTCTTGCTATATTCCAGTCTTCAGTTGGCTTTATTGAAAGAAAGATTTCAGCAACACACTTCCTTCTAGTCTGCATGTCTCAAGAATGCGGCATTTTGTAGCTTGTAAATGTATAGGCAATCCTTTGAGGTGATTCTTGAATCTATGGGTGATAACAGACGGGCATTTGGGAGGTGTTCCCAATAAGAATGGCTCAAAAAGAGCCGTCCTGAAGCCTCCACACACTTCCCCACAAGTCGTCCCCATCCTGTCCATGGGGCGACATGGGCCTGTTCAGATGGCTGTTGCACACCATTTCTGTCACTCAGCTTCCCCATGCATTTTCATTAGTCATGCGCATGCACACACGAATTTAAAATGGCTTCCTGCCACTTGTGGGGTTTTTTTGTCAGAGTGTAAATGCCCAGATAATAAGATTCTGAAGCATCCTTCTACAGATCCTTGCCTAATTTAGAGCCAGACCACATGATACATTTTTTTAACAAGTAGGTTTGGCGCAGAGTTAAAGCTGCAGTACTGCAGTCCTAAGCTCTGCTCACGACCTGAGTTCGATCCCCGGTGGAAGATGGGTTTTCAGGTAGCCGGCTCGAGGTTGACTCGGCCTTCCACCCTTCCGAGGTCAGTCAAATGAGTACCCAGCTTGCTGGGGGGAAAGTGTAGATGACTGGGGAAGGCAATGGCAATCCACCCCGTCAAAAAGTCTGCCGTGAAAACGTTGTGAGAGCAACGTCACCCCAGAGTTGGAAACGACTGGTGCTTGCACAGGGGACCTTTCCTTTCCCTCGGGGTTCCTTTGACATGACATTTTCCTGAGTCAAAACAGCCCTTTTAGCAGGGAGCGCAGGGGTATTCACCTGGTCATGGGGCTGCACTTGCAGTATTGAGTGCAATGGGACAAAGCCATCCTCCTCCATTTTAGTTTGTGAAAGTGATGGGGGATGTAGGCAGAGGCCCCTCCTCTCCCCGCACAGGAATTGGGCTCTGCGTCACTTTGGGAAAAGCAAATTTGCCTCAGCTTTTGCCTGGGCGTGGAGCAGGTGAGTGTGTTTGGGACAAACCTGGCCAATCCTTGCAATTTAGGCTTCACGCAAATCCAAGTGATCCTCAGCCCCCAAGGGACTCTACTGGGTGGGCGGGGCTGAACCAGGTTCCATTTTAAAAGGAGGGAGGAAACCTGTTTGACTTTTTGGATGGGGATTTCGCAGCTCTGGAAAGGAGCATCTGTTTAACCAAGTGTTTATGGGGCTTTTTAGTTAGGGTTTGGGGTTCAGCTGAGGGAAGAAAGCTGATTTTAGTGTGACAAATAAGCATCCTGTTAAAGGCCCATCATTCCTAACTGGTGTGTGTAGGTTCTGTGGAAAGGTGCTCTGTGAGAGAAAGGAAAAGGAAAGGAAAGGTCCCCTGTGCAAGCACCAGTCGTTTCCGACTCTGTGGTGACGTTGCTTTCACAACGTTTTCACGGCAGACTTTTTTACGGGGCAGAAAAGAAGAGAAAGGAGCAGTCTTAAACCTGCTAGGGTACCCTGTCCAGAGAAAGGGAAATAAAAACTCCCCTCAGGAGTTATTTCCTTCATTTGAGAACCAGGTTTGTGTTATAGATCTTACCCACACATCATATTTACCACTTTAATTTCTGTTAAATAAACCTTTGCTGATCATCTCCATCTGTGTCTTGCCGGTCAGGTCAAAAATCTGAGAAGCTGGAGTCTCTCTTTACCTCACATATAAGATACCGCCTTAGTCTAGCCCAAGGGGTGGCTTGGGAGCCACATGTGGCTCTTTCACACACATTGTGTGGCTGTTGGAGCCCCCACCACCCTGTCAGCCAGCTTGGAGAACACATTCTCTCTTTAAATCACTTCTCCAAGTCAAGCCAGCAAGAGAATGTTGCTTTCTTTCCACCTCTCTCTCCCTATCTGTTTTCCTTCCTTCCTTCTTGAAGCTCTGAAACATCCAACATCTATTCTATGTGTCTCTTATGTTAACCGAGTTTGGCCATCCCAGTCTAGCAGGTTTGCAAGTAAGAGACCTTTAGAAAGCACATAGCTTAAGTGCTACCAATCTTTATTTTAAAACTTGCACCCCCCCTTTTTTTTATTTGATTGTTGGCAGTTGGGATGTAAAGAATCTATAGGAGAGGCCACAGGGGGAGGGGGGGAATTAGATATTCTTCAGTCCACAGAGCGGTTGCCTCAGAGCCTTTCCTCTTCCCACCACCACAGGGTCCCTTTATGTTTTCTTCCACAGGAGGAAAATGGCTTGGCGTGGATGATTTTGAGGAGAACGATGGCGGGAAGGAAGAGGGGTTCACAGCCCCCCCCCACACACACCTTTCCTCCATTCAAACTGGTCGCCTCCCACAGCTGTTTTTCAACTTTAATTTTAAAAAGTCAGGAGATACGTCTACCAATGAGCTCTTTCTGAGAGGGCCTGTCATTTTGTGAGGGGCAGGGCTTTTTTTGAGCAGGAACACCGTTCCGGCTAGCTTGGTGTCAGGGGGTGTGGCCTAATATGCAAATAAACTCTTGGGCTTTTTCCTACAAAAAAGCCCTATGTGAAACAATGGTGATGTCATGGGGTACGGCCTAACACGCAAAAGAGTTCCTGCTGGGATTTTTCTATGAAAAAAGCCCTGGTGAGGGCAATTTTTCTCTATCCCTCCTGTCTCTGTTTCTCTCTTTCTATTTCTTGGTATTCTCTGCATGAGTTAGCAGCCAGGTGTAGATGTGGTCTGTTGTGTTGCGCATTGTGTTAGAAGCACTGTTTTCTTCCCGAATGCTGCTGTCCTTATCAGTACGTACTACTGTGGTTCAGTTGGCCAGTTCTTTTCAAGACATGAGAGAAGAATAGGGTCTATTCTGTTTCTGTAACAGGGCATCTGTAGGAAATGCCAGCTATGCTTGGCTGCCCCAGGCCACGCAGGGGAAAGAGCCCTCCTCATGCACATGGGCAGTTTGGTGGTGCAGGCCTGAATCAGCTACTGGGGGAAACCAGAGATGCTTTTAAATTCATTCGAAAAAGGGCTCGCTGAAGGATGCTGGCTGTTTCTACCTAACTGGTTTTCCCCTGGCATAATTTGCAGTGGGGTTGTTCGTTTAGAATACGTTTGACTCTCCGCATGTAGACCCTCTCGGCAGCTTCCAGTCTTGACATTAAAGGAAAGGTCCCCTGTGCAAGCACCAGTCGTTTCTGACTCTGGGGTGACGTTGCTTTCACAGTGTTTTCACAGCAGACTTTTTACAGGGTGGTTTGCCATTGCCTTCCCCAGTCATCTACACCAGGGGTGGCCAACGGTAGTTCACCAACGGTAGTTTTTTGCCTACAATTCCCGTCAGCCCCAGCCAGTATGGCCAATGGTTGGGGCTGATGGGAGTTGTAGGCAAAAAAAACATCTGGAGAGCTACCGTTGGCCACCCCTGATCTACACTTTCCCCCCAGCAAGCTGGGGACTCATTTCACCGACCTCGGAAGGATGGAAGGCTGAGTCAACCTTGAGCCGGCTACCTGAAAACCCACCTTCCACTGGGGATCAAATTCAGGTCGTGAGCAGAGCCTTAGGACTGCAGTACTGCAGCTTTAACACTCTGCGCCACGGGGCTCTTCTTGGCATTAAAACAATGGATGAAAAAAATAAAGCAATGCTAACAGCAATGAAAGCAGCAGTCTTTAAGTCACTCTCTTAACAATTTGTAGCAGTAAAACCAAATTTCCAAAGGGTGTAGCTTTGTTTCCTTTAACAGCTAGAACAGTGAAAGATTGGGTGGGGGGTGAAACCAGATTTTCAGGGCCGGCTCTGCCACTAGACAAACTAGGCAATTGCCTAGGGCGCCAGCCTTCTAGGGGCACCAAGTTGGGCATCTCCCATGTGACCTGGTGCCATTATCAATGCAGGGAAGGCGCCAGAAGTAAGCCATGCCTAGGGTGCCAGACAGTCTAGGGCAGGGATGGCCAAACTTGCTTAACGTAAGAGCCACATAGAATAAACATCAGATGTTTGAGAGCCACAAACCAGGAAGTCAGGCAGGCAGCAAATAGATGGGAGGAGGGAGGGAGAGATGGAAAGAAAACAACTTCAACTTTAAATGCCTTCTCCAAGTCAGCCAATGGGGTGGTGGGGGCTTCAGGAGCCACACAATAAATGTGAAATAGCCGCATGTGGCTCCTGAGCCACGGTTTGGCCACGCCTGGTCTAGGGCCAGCCCTGGTGGGGAGGGGGCATTTCACTTGGCATCTAAAGCTAAGCAAGTTTGGCACTGGATGAGCAGCTGCAAGCGGGGAGTTCCAAAGGAAAAGGTGCCAACAGCGTGTTGACCCTGCTGTTTGTAGCGTCTCTTATTTCTGTGAGTGGAAGCTTCCGAAGAGGATCTTAAACAACAGGCAGACTCGGATGGCTGCAAGAGGTCCTTTAACTATTTTAGGCCTTGGACAAGGTTTGAAGGTGATTCACCAGCCCTTTGAATTTCACCCACCAAAATGGCAACCAGTGTAGCCTTTTCATTCTTAACTACTTTATGGGCCTCGGATCAGAGAGTCACAGAGTCGGAAGGGGCCATGCAGGCCATCTAGCCCAACCCCCTGCTCAGTGCAAGATCAGCCTAGAGCAGAGATCCCCAAACTTTTTGGCGCCATGGACCGGTTTTGTGTAAGACCATTTTTCTACAGACCGGGGTGGAGGGTGGGGTGGGGTTGATGGTTTCGGAATGATACAGTTGTGCACTTTATCTGGGTGTGGTGGGTAAGTGTTGCGGACTCTTATCTGGGAGAGCCAGGTTTGATTCCCCACTCCTCGACTTGCAGCTGCTGGAATGGCGTTGCGTCAGCTATAGCTCTTGTAGGAGTTGTCCTTGAAAGGGCAGCTTCTGGGAGAGCTCTCTCAGCTGCACCCACCTCACAGGGTGTCTGTTGTGGGGGGGAGAAGATAAAGGACATTGTGAGCCGCTCTGAGATTCAAGAGTGGAGGACAGGATATAAATCCAATGTATTATTATCATTATTACAACTACTACTACATTGTAATATATAATGAAATAATTATTACCGTTTTCGCACACAGCTTACCTCACAGTCACAATCCTGTTCCCTCCACAGCGTCTGTCGGATTTCCCACCCTCTGCGCCAGAGTTACAGGAAGTGCCGCGGCTTTTGCGTAGCAAACATAAACTGGGTTTTAGCAGTTTACGTTTGCTACGCAAAAGCCACGGCACTCCCTGTAACTTCGGCGCAGATGGTGGGAAATCCGACCGGACGCTGCGGAGGGAACAGGATTGTGACTGCGAGGTGAGCTGTTTGCGAAAACCGTCTATATAACTCACGGCCAGGTGGCTAACAGGCCATGGACTGGTACCGCTCCATGGACGGGGGTGGTTGGGGATCCGTAGCCTACAGCATCCCTGACAATTGTTTGTGCGGCTGCTGCTTAAAGACTGCCAGGGAAGGGGGGATCCCCACCCCCCTCGGTAGCTGATTCCACTGGCGAACAACTCTTACTGGAGACAAGGTTTTCCTAATATCTAGCTGGTACCTTCCCGCCCTTAATTTAAACCCATTATTTCGAGCCCTCTCCTCTGCTGCCGACAGAAACAGCCCCCTTCTCTCCTCAAAGAGACAGCCCTTCAGATGCTTAAAGAGAGGAGCAAGAATGTCTCCCCTCAGCCTCGTCTTCTCCGGACTGAACGATGAACATCTCCAAGTCGCTGAAGCCTTTCCTCGCAGGGTTTGGTCTCCTTGCAGTCTTGCTGCTGTGATTTGCCCCAGCGGAAGCTTTGGAACAGTGTTCAAGGGCAGACCCAAGGAAGTCTGAAAAAGCAGGACGCTTGGCCAGTGTCTGGCAATGGACTTGCCAGCTGTCCCCCCTCCCCCCCCCCAGTGTTCAGAGCAGCCAAGTAGCAGACCTCTCCCACGTGCCAAATGCCTTTTTTCCACAGGGCACCGCAAACGCAGTGCGTGCAGCCGCCAGAGCTAATCAACTTATTCCCATCTCCGAAATGTCAGTGCCCATACGAGCGAGCGTGGAGCCCCCAGATGCGATCGGTGTCTGCCTCAATTTACGTTCCTTACCTGACGGTACTTTGAGGCCCGCTGCTTTCTCCTCTCCTCATGGTGTGGCTGGCATTTAATTCTTTTTTAAAGCCCTCTCAGCTTCAGTAGCAGAAATGAATAATCCACCAAGGTGACGTTGATGAGATCATAACCTACTTTGTAGTCCAGAGAGCTGCCCTAACGGAGTGGGGCTTGGGTTAGGCCATTGTCAGGCTTTTGGCTCGGCCTCGGTGCATCTGCAGAAACTCTTCCTTGACCGGGTCTGTGTTTTGTTTCTCTTTTTTTTCTCCTCCACCAGCAATCGGACAAGCTTTATCTCTCCAGAAAGAGAGGGCATTAATTCAGCCCGAGTCTTTGCCAGTTCGGTTTCCGGAGAAGAGGAAGAAAGCTACATTCAAATGGTAATCGTTTTCCTATGGCTCTCCTCTCCTCTCTTGTGGTGGGTCACGTGAACGGAAGGCTCAAGAGTCCAAAACGTGTGGCAGGCCTTCCCTTTGCCCTCCTGGAGGGGAAAAGGGGGGAGCAAATAATACAAGGCCTGATTTACGGGGCGATAAGGAAAGTCCTTCATTCCTCACCCTCCTTTGCCAGGCCTCAGCTGTTTACAGGAGTGTCGGTGGCGCTTTCCCAAGCAATCCCATGGATTGGGCATATTTACATGACAATCCCTCAAAGGCAAGGAGCCAACGCTGGCTGCCATTTTAGACAAGGCCTCTACTGAATCGCCTAGGCACACACAAAACACTGAAGACGTTCTTTTGCCTTCTCCTCCCTCCTGTTTGGGGCCAGGTGCTACTCACAGGGCAGCCTTTCTTCGAGGGCAGTTTGGGGAGGGAGCGCGAGTCGAAAGGATGACTGCTGGACGTAGGCCAAGGGACACGTAACTGAGTTGCCGAGCAAGCGGGGGGAGGGGAGCAAAGACAGGAGAAGGAGTTTGGGGAGGGGGGGGGACAGAGTGGCAGGCAGGGGAAGCTTCATCTCTGAACCCCCCTTGCATCAGATCCCGGCAAAAATGGGGAGGGGGAGAGCAGGACTAGCTCTTCCTCTAGGCAAAATAAGCACTTGCCTAGGGCGCTGGTCCTGGAGGGGTGAGAAATTGGGTGCTCCCACCTTTAAAAAAAAAATTCCTTCCCCTCCCTCCCGGAATCACTGCTGTCTTCCCCCCTTGCCACCGCTTCTCCCCACAGCCTTCCCCTCCCCAATCACTGTCTTCCCCCATTGCTGCCGCTTCTCCCGGCCTCATTCCCCGCCCCGATCGCTGCTGTCTTCCCCCATTGCTGCCGCTTCTCCCGGCCTCATTCCCCGCCCCAATCATTGCTGTCTTCCCCCCATTGCCTTGCCGCCTCCTCTCCCCGCCTCCTTCCCCACTCTGATTGCAGCTGTCTTCCCCCCATTGCCTAGCCGCCTCCTTCCCCGCCCCGATTGCTGCTGTCTTCCCCCCATTGCCTAGCCGCCTCTTCCCCCACCCCAATTGCTGCTGTCTTCCCCCCATTGCCTTGCCGCCTCCTCTCCCCGCCCCGATTGCAGCTGTCTTCCCCCCATTGCCTAGCTGCCTCCTCTCCTCGCCTCCTTCCCCACCCCGATTGCTGCTGCCTTCCCCTTTGCTGCCGCTTCTCCCCGCTGCTGGGCTGTCGTGGGGGGCAGGTAGCAAGGCTGCGTGGGGCGCTGCAGGTCCTAGGGCCGGCCCTGGGGAGCAGAAAGGAAGAGACTCATCTACAGAAGCTCTGAGCTTTATCCCTGCTTGCCTTTCTTGGGCCCTTCTGTAACACTTTTCCTTAACTTGCACGCAGTGGCATATCAGGGGCTGCTGCTTAAAACAGGGTTGATGTTCCAGCTGAGCCACTCAGACAACTACTTAGGATGGCCCGGTTAGGAGGATGCCAGCATCCTCCACAGGCTCACTTTATTGCCACCCATCAGTATGATTAAACACACAGAACCAAAGCTGTGCAAATAAGATTTCAGTAGTCATCACACCATTTATTTGTATAATCTTTTTCTTCTTTCAGACGCTTCTGTCCTTATAAGTTTTTTCAGAATCCCTCACAGTCCATTTCGTAACACAAAATAAAAAAAAATCCATTCTTGGATGCCAAATTTCATTGTAAGATGCCAACACCTGCTGTCCAGTGTGACTTTTACTCGCAGGAAATACCATGTATTCAAATCCCTTTCTTTTCAGGCAGCAGGCCGCTTATCCACCAGCTGCAGCGACACAATTCCGGCTGTTCCCGTGTTTCATTTAAACTTCAACGGGCTGCATATTTATGCTAGGAACTAACAATATCACAAATTAATAATTATACCAACACATAATTCCCAAAAACAAAATAATACACATAACAAACGTCAGATTTACACCCCGTGCTTAGGCAACGGCTCTCATTGGCTTTTACGCTCCGTTCACAATCTGCACGACATGGTTCTCTACCACAGACTTCCCCTCATTTATTATATACTTTAACACAGGGGTTGTCAGTTACCCCACTCTACAGTTATTTTACAGTATATACAACATCTGAGGGTTCCCCATCTAACCTTCTCCATTGAATAGTAGGTGCAGCTGCAAAACAATCCCTGGAATAGGAGAGCGGGCAACCAGCCAGCCACCAAGGGCTTTGCCACACCCCTAGCAGCCCTCATGAACCCCTGGAGATGCCCATGCCACCCTTTCTCCACTTCTTATGTGATTTTGGGTGGCGGGTGGCTTGCTGGTCTTTTTACTCTTGCGGGGGGGCAAGGAGAGCCCCAGATGAGAAAGGCCTGCTTGGGCTGGCTGGATCTCTAGCCAGCCCAAGCAGGCCTCGCTCACCCAGGGCTCTCTGAAACTGACAGTTGGCCACCGCCACCCACATTCCCTGCACCTGAGCAGCTGCGAGAAGAAAGCCCTCCCGACTCTCCCCCGCAGATGGATCGTGTAAGGGAGTGACTCCACCAAGACTTGGCAACCTGTCGCCAAGAGGCGCGGCTGTGGGCTAGGTGCCCGCTCAGCCCGGAGTTCTAACAGGAGCCTGGCTGCTCGCTAATTGGAAACAGCGGTAGCGGGCCATTTAGCTCCCCGCTCCGGGCTGAGCCCCCTGTGGAAGCAACAAGTCGATCTTGCGACTTGCGTCCACCTCGGCTTGGCTGTGAAACTGATCTCTCAGCTTCTTGACTCCTGACTTCGAATGACCCCACTCTTGGTTTGGCTCTGGACTTTGCTCTCTTGGTTCCTCTTTTGACTCAGACCCCAGATTGGACTTGGACTCTGTGCTTTGGATTTTTCCCTTTTGGTTTCTTCTCGGCTTTTTGGACTCTTGATCTCCACTTGGACTCGGATTCTTCCCCTGCCAGTACCCCAGCGCGTGACACTAATGTTTCTTCCCATCTCCTGCTTAATTTCTCCATATTGGGACGGGGAGAGTAATCTGGCTTTGGGGGGGCTTGTCCCATTATACCACCTGCAGAGCTTGGCAATTTTAGGCACCCAAAGAATTTCTGTTGTTAATGATTGTAATTCCCCAACAGGAGCACCGGCAAGCGACCTCTCCATATAATGGGGCTTTCCAATGGCCGAAGAAGTTCAGCCTTGATTACTTAGCATTGGATTTCAATTCTGCTTCCCCGTCGCCTGTACAAAAGGTAAGTGGCTCAAGGCAGCGCACGTCTTCTGCTCCCTGTTCATTAGTGACTGGCGGCAAAGTTTGATATCTAACCGTAGCACATGGCTTGCCTTTCATTTTGGATTTGAATCCAGAACCGGAGAAGATAAGTCGAAGGAAACACTTCGAGATAAAAAGTAACACTGGTCTTGCCCCTCACTGAGATGAATCTTATCTCCGCGGGCAGAATTACTTAATAAGTGGAGTTCTGTGAGTGTTTGCAAGAAAGTTTGGGGTTTTGTTGCGTAACAGAATGCAGCCTCTAGACTCACACTATAAATAGGGAGGCCAGCGCAGAGGACTCCGTAACCTTTTCTCTTCATATTACTGTTTGTTTTTCAGAATTATATTTTGCTCTCCCTGCAGAGGGGCTCTGGGCGGATCACGGGCAAGAAATAGGCCACTCCGTGAACATGCACAGATTAATAAATAATTAAAATACATTACATGGAAATTAAAAACTAGCTGCACCAGTTGTGTTGGGAAACACACTCCATTCCCCCAACGCACACACACTTGCTTTTGGTCCTCCTGAGGATCCAGCTAGATGTGTATTGGGATATTTGGTTAACATGGCAAAGTTTGCCCAGTCATGGAAGCGTGAACATAAGAACATAAAAGAAGCCATGCTGGATCAGGCCAATGGCCCATCCAGTCCAACACTCTGTGTCACATAAGAACATAAGAGAAGCCATGTTGGATCAGGCCAATGGCCCTTCCAGTCCAGCACTCTGTGTCACATAAGAACATAAGAGAAGCCCTGTTGGATCAGGCCAATGGCCCATCCAGTCCAACACTCTGTGTCACATAAGAACATAAGAGAAGCCCTGTTGGATCAGGCCAATGGCCCATCCAGTCCAACACTCTGTGTCACATAAGAACATAAGAGAAGCCATGTTGGATCAGGCCAGTGGCCCCTCCAGTCCAACACTCTGTGTCACATAAGAACATAAGAGAAGCCATGTTGGATCAGGCCAGTGGCCCCTCCAGTCCAACACTCTGTGTCACACAGTGGCAGTGATACTGAGTGCAGTAAATCAACCTCCCAAGGAGTATATTGCAAAATTAATAATAATAATAATAATAATAATAATAATAATTTATTCAAGTAGATTCTGTTTATATTCAGGTTGCTGTCAACAAGAGAGGCAGTACTTTCCTGATCACAAGTGGCCAACTAAATTCAGCATTGTGTGTGTGGAAATATGAGGGCTTTGTTTCTATAGGAGAGACCTTGGGAGACGTGTGGCTCTATGCAGAGACATGCAGAGAATGGGGGAGAACAAAGAAAAGAGGGGGAGGGGTCAGAGGGCAGCTCCCAGGTTAAAGCAGAGAGAAGGAGAGAGATCCCATTCAAGGAGATAACACAGAGGAATGTAGTGCCACCCCCTGCCCGGACATGCTGGCTGATAACAGAAGGGCGGTTAGGGGTGACTTGGGGAAGCCTGAGAAACTGACTCAAAAAAATCCTTCCGAACACTCCCATCTGCTGCCCATCCCCCTCCTGTCCTCACCCCATCCTCCGGCATCCTCAGAGCGGCTCAAAAAGCAACCAGTTTCGAAGCGGTTGCAAATTTTAGAGCTGCATGCCAGTCGCCTCACTAGCGTCTGGGGACAGAAGCGTGTAAGCAAGGCACCTTGAAACCACCAAGCCGCCCCAAGCCACTTCCAGCTTTTTTAAAATCCAAAACTGCCCAGAGCACTTGTGCATGAGCACTTGACTGTTGGGGGAGTCAGGGCTGGCTCACCAACTAGGCAATTGCTAGTTCCGGAAGTGAGAGGGGAGAAGCCTCTTCCAGCACACTCTTCAAGCAACTTAGAAGAAGCCTGGGCCCTTTCAAAGCAGGTAGGGCCAAGCCTCATTGCGGCACTCCTCTGATCATGCTGGGGTGGCGGGTGATGGAGCATGGTGCCATGTTGTGGTGCTGCAGGGGGCGGCAGGCAGGTAGCCTGCCTGGGCGCCACACGCCCTAGGGCTGGCACTGGGGGGAGTGAAAGAGCGGTCTGGCTTCTGAGGCACCCCCCCCCACTCGCGTCTGATCGTGCCAAGCCACCTTTCATACAGGATAGGGCCACCTAGCTGGGGAGCGTGTGGAGGGTTCGGGACGGCTCCAGTCCGCCCCAAAATGCCCGTCTGTTATCAGCTGCTAAGTTGCTCACTCCAACCATGTGATGGGTGTCCTCACAAGGACACCATCGTGTCTGGTTTGGTTCTGAGCCAAGAGGCCTAATCGCACATTACAAAGTTCTCACAACTGCCACGAGCCCTCTCAACAATTGCATTCTGGAAGCTGCAGTTCTCAGTTCAGATCAGGTCTTGTGGAGAGAGGTGGCTTAAGCTTCTCCCCACCACCGCACTGTTAACTGAACCTGAAAGGGTAATTTGCACTGTTCAGGAATTTGCAGGTAGCACATCCGTTACACTTAAATTCCCTAATCTGGCAAATATGACTCATTTCAGGTTGGGGAAATGGTGCAGGGAGGAAGAATCAAGCTCCTCCTCTTCCTGCAAGCTATGGTGCCAATGCAAATCAGACCCTGTGTATCTCTGCAAATGAATTTTCAAGCATAGAGCTTGTCCTGCATTCCTGACATCAGGACCTGTAGGGGATACAAGGACTTAGCTGTTTTTTGCTCTTAAACATGGGATTTAGCTGGTTTTTGCTCTTAAGTTTTCCTCACAGGGCCAAAAGGCAATATGTGTGTGTGTCGGTGGGGGGGGGGGAGAATTTTGGTGGGGAAATGTGCTGAGGGAAAATAATCTGTCATTCTGCCGCCAGCGCTGCAGTCTTTCTCTGGAAACCACATCTGCACTGTTCAAAATAAAACAATTGGTTGAAGAAAAATCCAGAATGCACCTCAGTTGCATTTCTGTTCCAAAGAGACATTTCTGCATGTCATTTCATAGCTTTTTTTTTATCAGGTCTCCCTGGCCTTTTTAGGTATGGGTGTAGCGCTGCCAATCCCCAAGAGGATAAAGACTGAGGATACTCGATAATGGATTGGCAAAAAAACGGAGAATCGAGTAGCGCACTTACAATGCTGTATTAAGTATGAATAAACTCAGAAAATGCAAAAAATACGAAACATATATACATGTAAGTCCCAGTACTGATACGTCCACAATGACGCAAAGTCTGATAAAGATGCAGTCTTCAGTTTCTTGTACGGAATCACAGAGAAGAAAACATAGAGACCGGTTTGGGCCAAACCTTTCTCAATCGTTACTTGGGACGCGTATTACTGGGTACACCTTCTCCAATATTTCAGACATCCACTCACAGAACGGGACCCAGTCCTACTATGTTAGTGGGCTACGCCTCAAACAGGTTTCACAGCTGGTTTCGTCATTGTGGACATATGAGTACTGGGACTTCTTGTATTTTTTGCATTTGCTGCGCTTATTCATACTTAATACAGCATTGTGTGTGTGCTCGATTCTCCGTTTTTTTTGCCACTCCCCAGGTGGGACAGGAGGAAAAAGCCACGTGGGCATTCACGTTAAATCAACCTCAAATTCTTAGAAATTCAATTCTCTATATACAATTGTTCATAGAAATTACAATGTGACACAAAGTGCAAAAGAGAAACTACTCCCGAAACAATATTCAATATTAATGTCCGACGGTTTGTTCCTAGAAATTGAAGTCGGGAAGTAGTTTGTGATGCCGTGAAGATAGAGTCCAATGCTCCAACTCTTCGGCAATGTCTCTTGAATGTAAGAGCGTTGGTCTCCAATGTGAATCATTTTAGTCATGATTGAAGCTCGTTAAAGCCTCGTGTGAAACAGGGCAATTAGCGCATCCCTGTCGCGTCCTACTGCCTTGCTGCATTCCATCTACATATTGGCTAACAGAGAAGAGTTGAGCACTGGACTCTATCTTCACGGCATCCCACACCACTCCCCGACTTCAATTTCTAGGAACAAACCGTCGGACTTTAATGTTGAATATTGTTTCGGGAGTAGTTTCTCTTTTGCACTTTGTGTCACGTTGTAATTTCTATGAACAACTGTATATAAAGAATTTCTAAGAATTTGAGGTTGATTTAACATGAATGCCCACGTGGCTTTTTTCCTCCTGTTCTATCTTTTCACGTTCCTCTGTTTGGTTGCTAAATCCCCAGGTGGGGGCAGGGGATCCCTCGGTTTGGACGCCCTCCCCCTGCTTCAGAGTCATCAGAAAGCATGGGAGAGGGAAATGTCTGCTGGGCACTCCATTTTTCCCTATTGAGACTGACTCCCATAGGGAATAATGGAGAATTAATCCGTGGGTATCTGGGGCTCTGGGGGGCCTGTCCTTTGAGGTAGAGACAACAAATTTTCAGCTTAGCATCCAACACCTCTCCTCAAAAGACCCCCCAAGTTTTGAAAAGATTGGACCAAGGGTTCCGATTCTATGAGCCCCAAAAGAAGGTGTGCCTATTCTCCATTATTTCCAATGGAGGGAAGGCATTTAAAAGGTGTGTGTCCCCTTAAATGTGCTGGCCAGAACTCCCTTCGGAGTTCAATTATGCTGGTCACAACATTTCTCCTGGCTCCATCCCCAAAGTCCCCAGATATTTCTGGAATTGGACTTGGCCACCCTATCTGGGTGACCAAGTGACAGATGGGAGATTAAGCCGATGGACACTTTTGTCAGCTGACGGCTCCCTCAGCGTCAAGGTGAAAGCGAAAGACCAGCTAAGGGCAGCAGGGGAAGGAACTGGCACAAGCCCCACTCCATCGTTACTAAGGTTTTTGCTCACAGCTTTGTTCTTCTGTTCCGTTGTCTCTCCTGGGCAGAAACCCTTTCTCTCCGAAGAGCAAAGAGTGGATTACGTCCAGGTGGATGAGCAGAAAACTCAGGCACTCCAGAGCACGAAGCAGGAATGGACGGACGAAAGGCAATCCAAAGCTTGAAGAGCGCAGGGGAGCCAGTCTCTTGCTTGGTTTAATTTTGCACATTCAAATCCAGAAAAGTTTCATTATTTCCACTGTCAACAACAAACCGTGGAGAATTCCAGGGGGCCACAAAGGAACCACTTTTGAAGAGCAAAACATTTGTTGCTTTGGAAGGAGCACGTCCGTCGGTTTGTTTTTAGAAGACGGATCTGGAATTTGTCAAAATGGCCCTGGCTTTGTCTTGGTCCGCCTTTCCCAGAACCATCCATGGTACCATTTTCGTATCGTAATTTGGGCCTCTTCAGACACTTAATGGGAACAAAAGCCTAGTTTTATCGGACTGCAATTACATACGACTACTGTGTTTTTGGTTGTTGCTGTTTTTTTTTTTAAAAAAAAATCCTATTTAACAGATGCTGCCGCTGTTGTTGCATCTGATACTGACAGTATTGGGAAAACAAGGGCTAAATGTTAAGAGAAACAATATAAAAGACTTTTGGGGAAGGACTTCCCCAGGTATCCTGTACTTGACTTTCATTTGCCTGCTGGGAAAGTGTAAATAAGGAGGACTTTACACTGGTGAAAATAGGACTCCTCATCTGTTTCAAGCATTATCTTCACAGACGGGCATGGCCAGTCACGGTCCTCTCTGTTGCGTCCACCTTCTCGGTCGCTCCTGACACTTCGTTTTTGGGCCTCAGTGCTACAAGGAACTGTAGCGCACACAGCCTCGCGCTGGCCCTGCGCCGACTCCCAAAGTCTTTGCTTTTGAAAGAAAGAAAGGGAAGCATCAACGCTCTTTTCGCAAGGCTGCAAGCGATCAGCAGCGAATCAGAAAAATGTCGTCGGAGCTGCAGAAGAGAAACAAGCCATTGGAATTCCCAAGGACTGCAATCCAGTTTCCGGATCCCAGTCCATGAAGTTTTCGGAGAGTTTGTCAGTGCTACAGAATGACTGGAACTTCCCTTATTCAGGCTTTTAAGCAGTTATTTTATTTCACAGTTAGCCTTCTTGTAATAAAATAAAACATGGCCTCCCTTTGACCTTCCGAGGTATGGATGGCCATAGCAGCTTGTTGCGTTTGTTTGGGGTCTTGCAGGGAATGACCGAAGGACCCCCTGGTCCTGATGTGACTTTGCTCTTGCAGCCCTGGCGCTTTTTAAAGTGCAGCAAGTGAGTCTTGCACACCCAAATTGAGTTTGGCTAGTTCCTTTTTCTGGCAGGGTTCCTGTGCTAAACGGTAGCTTTGTGAAGGCTCCAGATTCAACTGGTCAAGCATTTGTTCATCTTCGTACTTGGGAAAGCTTTGCCTGTTAAATTTCTCCCTGCCGTATAGCGATGCAGGAGCTCTGCCAGAACAAGACAAAAAGAGCAGCAATAGCAGCGGAAAAGTTCAGAGCCAGGAGTCTGCAGAACGGGGCACCATTTCGGTAGCCCGTGAGATTGTCTTGACAGCCTGGTGTGGTTGGAATGTCTCGTTGATGGGGGAAAAAATCCCATTAGAGCACCTTACAGAGGTGGGGCACTCAAGGGAGGGTTGCTACAAGCAAGCAGTGGGCTCCACGCTCCAGTTGCCTCTTCCACTCTGGGTGATGGTTTTTACTGGCTCACGACTGCTTGGTCTGCAGCAGTGAGCAGGTAATGCTTACCTGCGAGCAGAGGAATCTTCCCCCGTGGCTCTCTGCAGAGCAACCTGCTTTTAACGGCCAATCTTAGGTCCTGCCCTTCCCCATCAATTACTACTTTTAATAATCAGCTACTGTGATAAGTCATTCCTTAACGAACACCGCTTGCAACCTCTCCTGGTTGGTTTGTGGGGCTCAAACCTGGACGTCGCCAACCGAAGTTGGATTTTACGTTCTTTATGCCTGTTTAGTCCCTTCAAGGCAGCCTTTGCAAGTGGGATCTGTACAGAGTTCAGCCTTTATGGAAAGCCATATTTCTCTCGCAGTAGTCAAACGGCATCCGTGCCTGTGGATGTTGGCGCCCCGTGTCACCTGGCAGGATGCAGTTAATCTGCTTCGTTGTGTCTTCCGTGGTCTCTTTTAGAATAGTAGTACGGGCTGTGTTGCTATGGTGTGAGCCACTACAAATTGTTCTTGTTCAGTTTCCCAAATGTTGCCTAGCAAACGGTGCTCCTAGAAAGAAGAGGGCACGTCGCCAAATAAAAGCTTGACTGTATTATGACTTTAAAAAAAATTAATTTGCAAAATGTATTCTCTGGGATTCAAGGTATAGGGACACCTGCTTTTATGCCCACTTGGGGGGGGGGGGGGGATGTGGGTAAGTTTCCCCAGTGGGGCGAAAAAGAAGACGGAGGATTGCTTTTTCCAGCAAGAAAACAGCCAGGGAGGAAAAGGTTAGTTTTCTAATACCTTCTCCTTGATAAAGCAATGGGGGGAAACCCACTGTTTTCTAAATGTATAGCCAGGGGTGGAATTCTAGCAGGAGCCTGTTCGGTGTAGTGGTTAAGTGTGTGAACTCTTATCTGGGGGAACTGGGTTTGATCCCCCACTCCTCCATTTGCACCTGCTGGAATGGCCTTGGGTCAACCATAGCTCTCGCAGGAGTTGTCCTTGAAAGGGCAGCTGCTGTGAGAGCCCTCTCAGCCCCATCCACCTCACAGGGTGTCTGTTGTGGGGGGGGGGGGGGAGAAGATAAAGGAGATTGTAAGCCGCTCTGTGTCTCCAATTCAGAGAGAAGGGCGGGGTATAAATCTGCAATTCTTCTTCTTCTCCTTTGTATATTAGGCCACACCTCCCTGATGTAGCCAAGAACTTACCAAAAAAGATCCATGTAAGCTCTTGGAGGATCGGCTACATCAGGGGTGTGTGGCCTAATACGCAAAGGAGCTCCTGCTAGAATTCCACCCCTGTGTATAGCTGAATGCTAAATCTTTGTAATCTCAGAGCTGGCACCTGCCATCCAGGGCAGCTGCACCCTGTGCTCTGGCGGAAGCAGAATTAGAAGGTTCCAGCTCAGCACCCTTGGCAACCACGCAAGAAGTCTTGGCATGCACCTCTTCAACGGAGCCTTGATTTGTCAGTGTCCTGAAAAATAACGTCCATCCTGAGTCGCTTCAGTCAACTGCTTTGTGTGTCTTGGCACATTTGGCATTGCATTAAATGGTCAAGAGGGTCCAGTATTTAAACCCTCAGAGGCTGCGATCAGGCTAGTGGAAAGAAATGCCATTCTCTAGTTTTCTGCTTTGCAGATTTTTCTCAGGTTTCCCCAAAAAAAGTGGACGAGGGATGGATGGTCATAAAATTGCAAAATCTGTTTTGTCGAGTTGCCACATTTTGGGGGGTTTGCTGGCCATGTTCCTTGTTGTGGGACGCTGACATTTCAGCCTAGTGAAGCTTTTCCCATCACTCCCATTTCCATTCTGGGGAAAGGTTCAGCTGCCGAAGTTTTGTTCATGCACCAGTTAAAAGCCACAAGAGGACTTCCAGAAGAAAGACAAAAGCACTCATCCGTCCGTCCCCCCCAATGGAGAGTGAGCATTGAGGCAAACCTAAGTGTTTGTTATGAAGGTTTCACATGATTTGGGGGGGGAGCATTAGACTGGGTGGGAGGGAAACTCTCATCCTCTTTGTTGTTGTAACAAGTCGTTGTGTATACTGTGTGCACATAAAGTCATGTTTCTTTTTCTAATAAAGCCAAAAGATGTCTTTCTTGAGCTTAACAAAAGAGAGTTCCAGGAACGCCTCTGAAGGCCAGCAAAGATTTTATTTCAGCATGAGCTTTTGTAAGTCAACGCTCACTTCCTCAGATGTAACGGAAATCATGCCCCTCATTTTTATGGGCAGAGAGGGCGGGGAAGGGAGGAGTGGAGCAAAGAAAGCGGTAGCGTCATAAATCAGGCGTGACTGAATGGCTGAGAGAGATCAGAGGTCCTAGCCCAGGGGTGTCAAACTCATTTGTTAAGAGGGCCAGAGCTTACATAAATGAGACTTTGTGGGGCCAGGCCTTGTGCGTCATAAATTGTGGGGCCAGGTAGCAGAGATATTTTATACAGGCAGGGCTGGATTAACAATTAGGCCAAGTAGTTATTGGCCTATAGGCCCCCACACCTTTAGGGGGCCTGGGCCAGTTTTTCACCCCAGTTTCCCCCTGCTTGCAGCCCTCCCAGCCTGCACGTGTGTTCAGCAATTGAGCCACTCTGCCCGACTTGCCTGGTGCAGCTGCTGCTGGCATCACCAAGTTTGCTGCAGGAGGGGCCATGGGTGGCAGGGTGGGTGCTCCGACTCAGAAAATTTGCAAGGGGGGGGAGACTGAGATTTTGACTGCCTAGGGGCTTCCACAGGGTTTAATTTAGCACTATATACAGGATACAGAGGAACACAATTGAAGATATTATTTTTCTATCTGGGATGGTCTTCCTCTTCCACAGAGCACGCAGGTTCGGGAGGGGCGCATGTGGAGTGGTGAGGGAGGGGACACCTGCCTAGCCAGACAGAGCAGCCAAATCAACCCTGGCGACCAATGGGGTGACAGATGTCACAGCCAGATTGCTCTTGCAGTTTTCCACTCTGTATATGTCTAAATGTGTACCCTTTGCCATAAAAGGTCTGGATGGATGGATATTATTTCTTTTACTTAAAATGCAAACATGCTTAAAACTCTTGCGATATTTTGTTTAAAATGGAAAGGTGGGGGGAGTAGCGGGATTTAGCAATGCAGTTTTTCAAATAAAGCATCAAGAAAAAAGCACAAGGATCACAGCAGAAACTAAAAATATAAAATGTTCTGAGCCTAGGAAAACATGAAATGGCTGGACATTGCAAGCTTCTTCCCCCCTCTGGGTCTACTCAGATTGGCAATGGATCTCTAGTGTAATATCCCCCTTTGGCTGTGGGTTCCCAGGTTAGAATACTCACTAGGCACCAGTTCTCAGGTCCATTCAGCAGAGACAAGCTGGCTCAAAGCGAGCATCACCCCTTTATTTGCAAGGAGACCTCTCCAGCAAGCAACAGCTTCTCGTTTAAAACAATTTATTATAATGTAATATATTGTAATGACATATTATCATTTGTCATTAAATGTTAATACACATATATAACATTTTCTCCACCCCACCCCCCCTTTTGGTGATCTCCAGCAGTGCCAACCCGCTTAACAAACGTCTCCATATTACTATTTAATTTAGTTTGTTATAAGGTAATAAACTCTATCTGTTAAAGAATCTTTCTTCAAAAAAAACCCAACGGTTATAGCTATAATCCATCTTCATGGTAGTTCTCCTTAATCATTAGCAAGGAAACGAAAAAGCAGCAAGCAACAGCTTCAACTGGCCACACAAACTGAAAAATGAAACTACTAGAGCTCCACTCCATCGAAATACATTGCAGCGCAAATTTGCAAGGTAAATGCAGAATGGATTTTCCATTAAGATCTCTGGGCCCAGATAGACTACTCCCAGAGTAGTCTATCTGGGTGCAGAGGCCTTAATGGACAAACCATTCCACATTTTCTTTGCAAGCCCAGAAGCCAGTTTGGTGTAGTGGTTAAGTGTGCGGACTCTTCTCTGGCAGAACCGGGTTCAATTCCCCATGCCTCCACATGCACCTGCTGATGTGACCTTGAGTCAGTCTCAAGTTCTCTCAGAGCTGTTCTGCTGAAGAGCAGTTCTGGGAGAACTTTCTCAGCTCCACCTACCTCACAGGGTGTCTGTTGTGGGGAGGGAAAGGAGATTATAAATGCTCCGAGACTCCTTCAGGCAGTGAAGGGTGGGGTATAATCTCTTCTTCTTGCTGAAGCAGGCAAAATCAAGGCAGAAGGAGCTGGGAACTTCGGCAGCCTCAAGCTTCAAAGGGTGAGGAGGGGTGAGAAAGAGCCTCAGGCCTGATAAAAGCCCTGGGCAGGCTACTTGTGGCCCAGGGGCCAGACATTTGACATCCATGTTCTAGCCTCTTGTGGAGAAGATAAAAATACAATATACTAATGAAGGAAAAAGCCATGAGAAACTTAATTGACATGAGTAAAGGAGCATGCTATGATACAGCACGCTAAGAAACTATTGTTTAATTCAGGGGTATCCAACAGTAGCTCTCCAGATGTTTTTTGCCTACAACTCCCATCAGCCCCAGCCATCAGCCATGCTGGCTGGGGCTGATGGGAGTTGTAGGCAAAAAACATCTGGAGAGCTACCATTAGCCACCTCTGGTTTAATTCATTTATACTCCACTTTTCTCTCCAAAGCGGCTTACGTCCTTCTCCTCTCCTCCATTTTATTCTTACAACAACCCTGTGAGGTAGGTTTGGCTGAGAGATCATAACTGGCCCAAGGTCACCCAGGGAGCTTCCATGGCACAAGTAGGGATTTGAACCTCAATCTACCAGTTCCTAGTCCAGGTCTCTTAACAACTACACCACTCTCAAATCAGATCTCTCTGTCAAAGTTGCTAGAAAATGGGTCTAGTTGGGTTAGGCTGCGTGCTTCGATTCAGGCCCTGCCTTTTGATGCTTGGTGTCTGACCTCTGCTGAGAGCAAAATAGATATATGAGAGCCAGTTTGGTGTACGGGTGAATTGCACGGACTCTTATCTGGGAGAACCGGGTTGGATTCCCCACTCCTGCGCTTGCAGCTGCTGGAATGGCCTTGGGTCAGCCATAGCTCTCGTAGGAGTTGTCCTCAAAAGGGCAGCTTCTGGGAGAGCTCTCAGCCCCACCTACCTCACAGGGTGTCTGTTGTGGGGGAGGAAGGTAAAGGAGATTGTGACCGCTCTGAGATTCAGAGTATAGGGCGGGATATAAATCCAATATCTTCCAATATACCACAAACAGATCAAGTTGACCTGTAACTAATAGTTGAGATACCACAGGGCAAAATGCACAGTGATGGAGCTCATTTGTTGTGGTCATAACCACAGACCGACAGAAACACCATGTGGAGAGAGTAACACAAAGGAGAACCATTTGGTCCTAGATGTTTGCAGTCCTACCTGGGTCAGCTTCACTGAAGCTGCAGGCTGCCAAATTCACCTTCTGATGAAATTCTCCCTTCAGGCCAGATGTCATAGCTGATGTTGGCTCAGGGGCAATAGCGCTCTGCAGATGCTCAGAGGCAGTCTTGTATTACCTTCATATGTTGCCAGCTGCCTGGAGAGAGAGAAATGCCCTCTCCCTTTAATCCAGAGGAGTTAGTTGTGTTAGTATGCTGCTGCAAAATAGTAAAGAGCCCAGTAGCACCTTTAAGACTTAACAAATTTTATTGCATAAGCTTTTGAGAAATGCCACTCTCTTCTGATGAAGAGAGCTGTGCTTCTGGAAAGCTTATGCTACAATAAAATTTGTTAGTCTTAAAGGTGCCACTGGACTCTTTACTATTTTGTTGTCCGTTTAAGAGAGGCTGACTAAAACGTTATTTATCAGGTGATGTTACTTATCGCCATGCCATGAAAAGCTTCCATGCATGAAGCCTTTGAAAAGGCAGGGCTCTTTTTTTGGCAGAAGGAACTCCTTTGCATATTAGGCCACATGCACCCAATGCAGCCAATCCTCCAAGAGTTTACAGTTGCCAGTACACAGCCTATTGTAAGCTCCTGGAGGACTGGCTACATCAGGGGTGTGTGGCCTAATATGCAAAGGAGCGCCTGCTACAAAAAAAGCCCTGAACATATTGCTATAGAAATCATGCAAAATGTAACACAAAGTGTAAGCATCTGGCCTTAATCTAAAGCAACTGCCCACTTATTATTTGAGCACTGTAAATAAACTGTTGTTGTTATACTCCTTGGGTCCTGGCCATCTCCTTCGTCACAGTTAAGAGGTATTTCTTAATAACGAAGGCAAGGGTGGCTGGGTGCTCTGGGAGTTACAAAAGAGCCTACATTTCCCAGGATCCCTTCTGTCCCTCTGATTGGGCAGCAAGGTTTTGGAGGGAAACTGGCCCAGAGAGGGGTGGGGCCTGGGAGAGGAACATAAAAAGGCCAAGTCCAGGCAGGGGGGGTGTTCTTTTCCTGGAAGGCTGAGCTGGAGGCAGGCTGGAGCCTAGAGAGCTACAGCACAGCTAGAGAGCGGTACGGCCCAGGTGGCCAGGAAATAAAGCCAGCCTAGAATTCTGCCTAACAAGCTAGTTTTCTATGTGGGAATAGGGTTGCCAAGTCCAATTTAAGAAATATCTGGGGACTTTGGGGGTGGAGCCTAGGAGACTTTGGGGGTGGAGCCAAGATCAAGGCTGTGACAAGCATAATTGAACTCCAAAGGGAGTTCTGGCCATCACATTTAAAGGGACGGCACACCTTTTCAATGCCTTCCTTCCATAGGAAATAATGAAGGATAGGGGCACCTTCTTTTGGGGCTCATAGAATTGGACTCCCTGGTCCAATCGTTTTGAAACTTGGGGGATATTTTGGGGAGAGGCACTAGATGCTGTATCGAAAATTTGGTGCCTCTACCTCAAAAAACAGCCCCCCCCCAAAGCCCCAGATACCCACGGATCAAATCTCCATGATTTTCTATGGGAATAAATCTCCATAGGGAATAATAGAGTTCCCAGCAAACATTTCCTTCCCCTCCCCCTGCTTTCGACAACCCTGAAGCGGGGGGAGGGCCTCCAAAACAGGGGATCCCCTGCCCCCACCTGGGGATTGGCAACCCTATGTGGGAAGTGATTATTTTTATTATTATTTTTCATTCAATTTGGTCTGAAGTGATACAACTTGACAGAGGCTTCCCTCCCTCAGGTTGCTCAGCCAAAACAAAAAAATGTTCTGGACAGCAGGTCCTGTTTCTCCTGCGGCTTCAGCCCTGAAAAAGATTTTGGCCGTTTCAAAGGACCTCCTCCAAAACCGGCTGAAAAGAAATGCCTGTATTGACTGAATATGACAATTCAAGACTCTTTTTTTACAAAGAAAGGCCCAAACATTCTGGACTGGGGGTTCATGTGCTAAGACATGAGGGGTCCCAGGAGTCCGAGAGTCCTTCCCGAGCCTGCCAAGATCTGCCCATATAGTCTGAGGCAGAATAAAGTAAGGCCAGCCAACTGAACAAGTTTCTTCCTGTGCTTCTGCTATGCAGAAATTAGCCACTGAAGCTGACCACAGTAGTTTTAACTCACTGTTGCACGTCCAACTTTTTAAAAAGGACCTGCCAAGACTGGTTTGAAAGTTGGCGATTTGATCAAGAATCTGTGTCACTCAGCCAGGCCTAGCAGGGCCTTCTACTGGCTGCCACCACTCTAGGAAGGGTTTGTCTGGAGGGCCCAGAGCACCCAAGCATCCTTGTCTTCCTTATTAAGAAATACCTCCTAATTGTGACCAAGGAGACGTGAGAACCCAGGCAGTATAACAACAACAGTTTATTTGCAGTGCTCAAATAATAAATGCGTGAAACAGTGAAATACATATACAGTAAAGGTTGGTGCAAAGAAACAAAAGCCCTGACGTGTTTACTTATACAGTCCCTACTCTAATAACCAACACTCACCCCCTTGGGTAAGGGATCTTTCCCCTGCTGCAAGCTCTCTAGGCTCCAGCCTGCCTCCAGCTCAGCCTTCCAGGAAAAGAACACCCCCTGCCTGGGCTTGGCCCTTTTATGTTCTCCTAGACCCCACCCCTCTCTGGGCCAGTTTCCCTCTAAAACCTTGGCACCCAATCAGAGGGACAGAAGGGATCCTGGAAAATGTAAGCTCTTTTGTAACTCCTAGGCAGGCTTCACTAGGCCTAGGATTATGACAACCTGCTATTCAGCTTTAACCCCTAAAGTGTTAAAAGGGATTTTCAAAACCTTCCTGAGGTGACATTTAAATAGATGTATATATAATATAGGATCCTCAGCTTTTCTTAATTGAGGCCCTGTATCTTTTTAAGTTTCAGTGCTCTCAAAATTTCTGCTTTGTTCGTTTTATGAATACACAAGGAAAGAAAATCAGTTGATTTTCATCAAAAAGACACACATTTGGTGAGGAAGAAAAGGATAATCAGACTCAGACAAGTGATCCAAGGCCTCAGAGTCTTGCGTTTCTCCTATTTTGTAATGCTGCCATCTGTTGTGTGCGCCTGAAATACACGGTCCAGCCGGGCTCCTTTGCCATAACTCTTGGGGGTATGAAATGAAGGCTCTTGCTTGGAAAGCAGAAAAATTGTTTTGGCTCCAATATAATTATGGTGCTGCTGCAAAAGACTGTTCTGCTTCTCATCACCACCTCCATCCAGAAGGAGCACGTTGTGCATAAGACTTCAGTTTGTTGCCTTTAAACTTCCAAAGGTTCAGAATTATACATTAATGAGGATCACTAGACTCTGGAGACCATTAGACTCTGGAGACCAAGCCCCATGAGGAAAGGTTGAGGGAGTCGGGAATGTTCAGTCTGGAGAAGAGAAGGTTGAGGGGGGACAGGATTGCTCTCTTGAAGTATTTGAGGGTCTGTCCTGCCCCATGGCGCAGAGTGGTAAACCAGCAGTATTGCAGTACTGTGGTCTGAACTCTCTGCTCACGACCTGAGTTCGATTCCAGCAGAAGGTGGATTCAGGTAGCTGGCCCAAGGTTGACTCAGCCTTCCATCCTTCCGAGGTCGGTAAAATGAGTACCCAGTTTGCTGGGGGGAAAGTGTAAAAGACTGGGGAAGGCAATGGCAAACCACCCTGTAAAAAGTCTGCTGTGAAAACGTTATGAAAGCAATGTCACCCCAGAGTCGGAAATAACTGGTGCTTGCACAGGGGACCTTTCCTTTCTTTTCCTTTCCTGTTGGCAGCAGAGAAGAGGACTCATAATAATGGGTTGATTTAAGGCAGGGGTGGGGAACATCGGTCCTGAGGACTGTTTAAAGCCCTTAAGACCACTTGGTTTGGCCCTTGGGGATTGCTGGGCCGAGCCAAGCCACATGGCAGCCTCCCTGGGGCCCAGCAGGCCAGTGAGGATCGTGAGGCGCAGCCATACTGTGCAGCAGCCTCCCCAGGGGCCAGTTGGCCAGCAGGGATCATGGGGCCCAGCCACGCAGTGGCCTCCCTGGGGCCTGGCTGGCTGGCCAGGATCACTGTGGGACCTGGAAAAGTCACTGCCACAGTTCAGGTAAGTTTTCCCCTCATTTCTTTATTTCCCTTTCTTTCTATTTCTTCTCCCCATTTCCCTTAATTCCACTTTATTTCCCTTTGTTTTCCTTTTTTTCCCCCATTTCTTTGTTTCCCTTTATTCCCCTTCTTTCTTTTCCTTTATTGCCCTTTCTTCCCCCATTTCTTCTCCACCTTTTTATCTCCCTTTATTCCCATTTTATTCCCCCCCCATTTCTTTATTTCTCTTTCCCTTTCTTCCCCACATATCTTTATTTTCCTTTCTTCTCTCCTTTCTTTCCATTTCTCCCCCCCCCCCAATTTATTTCGCTTTATTCTCCTTTCTTCCCCAGCTACCACCAGTTCAATTTGAGCTTGATTATCCCAGATGGTGTGGCCTAATATGCTAACGAGTATGTGACCTAATATGCTAATATTGGGGATGTGGTCTAATATGCTAATGAGTTCTTGCTGGGCTATTTCTACCCCCCAAAAAAGCCCTGTACCTTGGCATTTGCCTAGGGCGGTGGGTCGGGTGCCTCTGTGTGTGTGTGCCAAATTAGGCTCTCCCCACATGACTTCAATTAGAAAAACAATTCTTTGCATTAATTTTGCTGACCTGAATTGTTCTCCCTTGATGGACAACTGTTTTTTAAGCAGATAATTTTGTATGGCCCGTGAATGATGCTATAAATATCCAAATGGCCCTTGGCAGAAAAAAGGTTCCCCACTTCTGATTTAAGGGTAGGAAAGTACCAGCTGGATATTAGGAAAAACTTCTTAACAGTAAGAGAAGTTTAGCTGTGGAATCAGCTCCCTAGGGAGATGGTGAGCTTCCCTCACTGGCAGTCTTTAAACAGCAGGAGGACAAGCATTTGTCAGGCATCCTGTAGGCTGATCCTGCATTGAGCAGTGTTATGTATTGAGGGAGGGACTGTGGCTCAGTGGTAGAGCATCTGCTTGGTAAGCAGAAGGTCCCAGGTTCAATCCCTGGCATCTCCAAAAAAAAGGGTCCAGGCAAATAGGTGTGAAAAACCTCCGCTTGAGACCCTGGAGAGCTGCTGCCAGTCTGAGTAGACAATACTGACTTTGATGGACCGAGAGTCTGATTCAGTAGAAGGCAGCTTCATATGTCCATATGATACTGGAACATTCCTGGGTATGCTACCAGAGACTTTGCTGAACTTCAGGCTCAAAAACAAGAGCCACCTAGACTCTGGGAGGTGGCCGATCAGGAGTCAACGGACCAGTACTTGTGCCTATAGTTAAGGGTCATTGAGTTTTGGGTGGGGCCATTTGCATGCATTTAAGCAGGGCCATTGGCCCCGGGTTCCTGTCTTAGTTTAGCTTTTGCAATGCTGTAATCACTAATAAAGAGCTGTAATCACTCTACCATGAGCCTCCTCATGTATCAAACCCAGCATTTTATACTGGTGCTGAAGGTGGGATCCTCTTGAGTCAGCCGCACCGCGCATGGAGCTCCAGTGCCCTGCGCTCTTCCTCACAATGCACCGCGGCTGGGATCGTGGCTGTGGCTCCAGCACACTTCAACAAATGTGACCCTCTGCCAAGGACTGGGAGTCCTACGCCACCCGCTTCACCACCTTCTTAGAGTCTTCTGACATCACGGGCAATGCAAAGAAGCAGGTGGCCACCTTCTGCCATGTCTGGCCGCTTGACGTTTGAGATCACCTGCTCACTGCTGGCTCCGGCTGACCTCAAAGACACTCCATACCGGAACATTATGATCCAGCTACAAGAACACTTTGATCCCAAACCCTCCGTCATAATGGCCCGCCACGCGTTCTATGCAAGGAACCAGGCAGCTGGAGAGTCGATCACTGCCTTCATTACGGCTCTCTGAAAGGCCACTGCAATTTCAGCAACCTGGAGGAAGCCCTCCGAGACCGGCTGGTGTGTGGCCTCAAGGATGAACGAATCCAACGGAGGCTCCTGGCCAAGAAGGACCCCACATTCCAAGTCATGTTGGAAGAGGCCACCAGCTTGGGGCGCCAGTGTGCCGACCTGGAAGTAAGCTGTCACAAACAGAAGCGCCCGGGGGCATCCAGACAGTGTGCAGCCCAATACTGGAACAGGAATGGGCCATGGGCACCTCGGAGGAGCATTCACAGCGCTCATGCACCTTACTGCCCTCCGAGGGTGCTTCCTGGCCATCCAGATGGCCCGGAAAGGTGCCTCAGAGGCACTCCTCCAATATGCTACCACTTCAGAAGTGGTAGATGCCTTTGGACAGGGTGAGTGCAGGAGCAGGACAGGAAGCAGATGTGTTTCGAAATTCTGATCTGGATCCAGCCAGGGGTGGAATTCTAGCAGGAGCTCCTTTGCATGTTAGGCCACACACCCCTGATGCAGCCAATCCTCCAAGAGCTTACAAAAAAGAGCCTTGTAAGCTCTTGGAGGATTGGCTACATCAGGGGGTGTGGCCTAATATGCAAAGGAGCTCCTGCTTAGGGTTGCCAAGTCCAATTCAAGAAATATCTGGGGACTTTGGGGGTGGAGCCAGGAGACTTTGGGGGTGGAGCCAGGAGACATTGAGGTGGAGCCAAGATCAAGGCTGTGACAAGCATAATTGAACTCCAAAGGGAGTTCTGGCCATCACATTTAAAGGGATGGCACACCTTTCCAATGCCTTCCTTCCATAGGAAATAATGAAGGATAGGGGCACCTTCTTTTGGGGCTCATAGAACTGGACCCCCTGGTCCAATCTTTTTGAAACTTGGTGGGTATTTTGGGGAGAGGCACTAGATGCTATACTGAAAAAACAGTGTCCCCCCCCCCGAGCCCCAGATACCCGCAGATCAATTCTCCATGATTTTCTATAGGAATAAATCTCCACAGGGAATAATAGAGTTCGCAGAAGACATTTCCCTCCCCTCTCCCCGCTTTCTGACGACCCTGAAGCGGGGGGAGGGCTTCCAAACCGGGGGATCCCCTGCCCCCACCTGGGGATTGGCAACCCTACTCCTGCTAGAATTCCACCCCTGGACCCAGCCAACGCTAGACTGAACCAGCTTGTTAAAAAAACCCTCAAATTTAAAAGACTGAAAACCTAAGCTGTGGTGTCCTGTGCTTGTGGGGGTGAGCAGGCAAACACAGTGAGGACGCACTACCTTGGAGCTTACCAGCAGGCCTCAGATTCAGCAGGAGCTCACAGGAGAGCAGCTGCTAAACCTTTCGGAGGGTTCCCCCTCCTCCTTCCCGCCTTGCCCATTGAACAGCAGGTGCAGCTGCAGAACAATCCCTGGATGAGCTCCACCACCTATTTTTCTACAAAACGACCCCTGCTTTCCAGTATTAATGTCTTAAGCGTATTTGTATTTTGAGTTTTAAAAAAATTGTCCATTGGGTTTGCCTGTGTCTTCTATGAAGTTTATATCTCTGGGACCTGGCGGTACACTTTATGGCAGCAGGGACCCGTTTCGTGGAAAACAATTTTCCCACACACCCATCAATCACCTGATCAGCGAGGGTCTTTAAATGGGAAGGGGAGGCAGATCAATGTGCCCCTCCCCCCAGTCTGTGGAAAAATTGTCTTCCACAAAACCAGTCCCTGCTGCCAAAAAGGTTGGGGACCACTACTCTACACCATGCTGGTAGAGTCGTGGCACTCTCTTTCTGAAGGCATTTAAAGGGAAAGGCAAGATCAGTTTCCTTGCAGGACAGTGGCAGCTTTGGAGGGGGCGGGGACTCTATAGCATTATACACCACTGAGGACCCTCCCCAAACCCTGTCGCCTCCAGCCTCAAATCTCAAGGGATTTCCCAACCTGGAGTTGGCAACTGTACCCAGAAGGCGGCCCAGCATGAGTGAAGGCCGCAGGTAAAACTGCCCGCCAGTGCTGAAGTGGAAAACAAGACAAAGTAAATACCGTTCGACATTTGGTTGGCAGAGCAAAGGTTGAGAGCGACTGGTATTGGAAGGGTGCTCTGTGCAGGATGAAGATAAAAAGAAAGTGCTGATCAGGAGTTTAAAAAACAGGGAAGGGGGAAATTCACGATCTCCCTGGTTTCTGCACCTCTGGCAGCCTCATTTTTACCAAAGGTTGCAGAAGGAACGGCTTGGTGAGATAACGATCCGAAGGCCCAACTCCCGGGGGGGGGGGGGGACGAGCTATCATTCACAGAAAGAAAAGGGAATCCATTTTTGGATTACCCCTTGGGAGTTCAATTAAACCAGGCCTGGAAAAATCTCTAGGTGTTCCGTTTTCTGCAAGGCTAAATGCTGTATAGGATAAAAAACATCTGGGATTTATTTCTCTTTGCAACTACACTTTAGGATGATGGAGACATGCAGTTTTGATCCTTTGGCCCAAAATGTTCATGTGTCACTCATGCCTCATTTTACAGAATCTGGGACTTTTTTGAGCAGGAACGCACAGAAACGCAGTTCCAGCTGGCTTGGCATCAGGGGGTGAGCCAGTTGGTGTAGTGGTTAAGTGTGCGGACTCTTATCTGGGAGAACCAGGTTTGATTCCCCCCTCCACCACTTGCAGCTGCTGGAATGGCCTTGGGTCAGCCATAGCTATGGCAGGAGTTGTCCTTGAAAGGGCAGCTTCTGGGAGAGCTCTCACAGCCCCACCCACCTCACAGGGTGTCTGTTGTGGGGGGAGAAGATATAGGAGATTGTAAGCCACTCTGAGTCTCTGATTCAGAGAGAAGGGCGGGGTATAAAGCTGCAGTCTTCTTCTTCTTCTGTATGGTCTTCTGGCCTGTGTTTGTATACCAGGTGTCCTCAACCTGGTTGCACCAGTGGGGACTTTGGAAATATTGAGCAGAGATAGTAGACACTTTGGCCTGACCTGGATGGCCCAGGCTAGTCCAATCTTGTCAGATCTTGGAAGCTAAGCAGGGTCAACCCTGGTTCATATTTGGATGGGAGACCACCAAGGAAGCTCAAGGTCACTGCACAGAGGCAGGCAACGGCGAACCACCTATGAACGTCTCTTGCCTCGAAAACCCCACAGAGTCGTCATAAGTCAGATGGAACTTCACAATAGCCACCAAAAGTGGACACCTCCAGAAAACAGCTGCCGTCCTAGGTGGGACCAGGGTTAAGAGGTTCGAAGTTAAACATCATCCTACGATGGATAAAAATAATAACGAAGAATAAGAATAAGCAGATTTATACCTCGCCCTTCTCTCTGAATCAGAGACGCAGGGCGGCTCACAATCTCCTATATCTTCTCCCCCCACAACAGACACCCTGTGAGGTGGGTGGGGCTGGGAGGGCTCTCTCAGCAGCTGCTCTTTCATGGACAACTCCTACGAGAGCTATGGCTGACCCAAAGCCATTCCAGCAGCTGCAAGTGGAGGAGTGGGAAATCAAACCTGGTTCTCCCAGATAAGAGTCTGCGCACTTAACCACTACACCAAGCTGGAAAGGGGTATTTCACGCAGACCCAGTGGTGACGCCTCCTGTACTCTTCTAAAACACCTCTTTGTCCAGTGAAGGGGAAGTGAGCCAGGATTGGTTCTTTGCTTTGGGAAACAGATGCTTTGAAGAAGCAGCAGTCATCAGGAAACACATTGGTGGGAGCCTTTCCGCCTACGGACACCACAAGCGAAATCAGGGCTGCAGACTTTCCCCCTGCCTCCTTTCAAACTGCCTTCTGGACTGCTGCTTATATGCTGTTATAGCTTCCTGCTGCCTTTACACTTTTTTTCTAGCTCCATTTGATCTTCGGCCGCACTCCAGCGACTAAGGCTGGAGACGTTCCAGCTGCGGCCTCTGCACTTTGCTGTCCACAAGCCCTGGGGCTTCCCCTCTCAGCAGAAGGGACCTCTGCCTTGGGGTTGCCAAGTCCAATTCAAGAAATATCTGGGGACTTTACTCCAGTAAATTTCAAAGTTACGTGGAAATACAATGGAGGGTGAAGAGTCATTTAGTGGTTTATGACAACATTAACTGAACTTTAAATGATAAAGAAGAATCGTGATTATTGAATTAGTAGAATATAGTTACATGGTAATTATGCATATATGAGTTAAGATAAAATTAAGACAGCTGGAATTCCGGAGTTGATTTTATAACTTTGAGTTTTGTGTTTAATAAGCACTAAGTGAATTATAGAGACAGGGTTAGTGAAAGATAACTCTTTGTGTAAAAATTTTATAATGGTGGAAAGATATTTAGTAGTGTATGACAACATTAATTGAACTTTTAATGATAAAGAGGTATTGGGATATTGTGATAAAAGTATTAGTAGAACATAGCTATTTGGTAAATATATATATATGAGAGTTAAGATAAGACTAAGATAGAGGGAACTCTGGAACTGAATTAATAATTATGAGCGTTGTGTTTAATAGGTGCTAAGTGATTATTAGAGAAAAGGTTAGTGAATGATATATATATTTTTTTCCCTAAAGATTTTATAATTGTGAATTTATCTTTAATATGCTTTTAATTTGTTTTAAGTACCGGCGGAGGTCATGAATAAGAGGGGGGGGGAGGAAAATATGCAATGTATTGGAGAAGTATACTTGAATTTGAATAGATGAATGTATTTCAATATATTGCAAAATAAAAAGTTTGGTCATTAAGAAATATCTGGGGACTTTGGGGGTGGAGCCAGGAGACATGGGGGGCGGAGCCAGGAGCAAGGGTGTGACAAGCATAATTGAACTCCAAGGGAGTTCTGGCCATAATATTTAAAGGGACAACACACCTTTTTAAATGCCTTCCTTCCATAGGAAATAATGAAGGATAGGGGCACCTTTTTCTGGGGCTCATAGAATTGGACCCCCTGGTCTAATCGTTTTGAAACTGGGGGGGTATTTTGGAGAGAGGCACTAGATGCTATACTGAAAATTTGGTGCCTCTACCTAAAAAAAAAGCTCCCCCCCCCCGAGCCCCCGATACCTCCAGATCAATTCCCCATTATACCCTATGAGAATCGATCTCCACACAGGGAATAATGAAGTGCCCAATACATTTCCCTCCCCCCCGCAACACCGTTTCTGGCGACTCTGACTCACGAGTTGCTGCCAACTTCTTCAAAGTGACACAGACACCCCATCCCAAGAGGAAGCCTTTCCAATCGGAGACGGAAGCCTCCAGAGATGGAAAGTCACATGGGGGCTGTGGGGGCGGGGCTTCCCCCACTGGCCAGCTGACTGGGGGCAGGAAGTAGCCTGGGAAAGCGGAAGAACCCCCGCTGGGACCTGGGGATTGGCAAGCCTACTCTGCCTTCCTCTGCTCCCATCTTAAGTGTATGAAGCCGATCCAAAATAACTTTGCCCCAGAGGCTGGAAAGCTTTTTCTTTCCTTTTCCCCACCTTCGGCATCAATTAAAACGAATCTCCAGTGCTGTAGATACAATGAACTATCATGTTCAGCCTCTGGGCTCAGCCTTTGAAAGGACTGCTGCATTCCCTGAGAGGGAGTTTGGCCCCTGAACATATGAACATATATATGAAGCTGCCGTCTACTGAATCAGCCCCTCAGTCCATCAAAGTCAGTCTTGTCTACTCAGACTGGCAGCGGCTCTCCAGGGTCTCGAGCTGAGGTTTTTCACACCTACTTGCCTGGACCCTTTTTAGTTGGAGATGCCAGGGATTGAACCTGGGACCTTCTGCTTACCAAGCGGATGCTTTACCACTGAGCCACCCTCCCTCCCGTGCATCATCAGTTCCCTTGTTGTTCTGCTGCCCCCGGCAACTCCTTAGGTGCCTTGACCCAAGAGACACCTGGCCCAAGAGGCCCTGTCTTGAGAGCACCTCACTGTCTGCAATTGATTCAAGTTGGGTTACAAGGGAGGGCATGATTTTTTAAAAAGTTGAGTTGGTCCAGGGACATAGACTTTTCAATTTCTCGGGGGGGGGGGGCTGGGGTCCAGCCAGAGGCATTTAATCCAGTGACATCATAGGGAGGAGCCAGTGACATCACAGGGAGGGGCCTCCATTATCACTACCTATGAATTTATGGAAAAGCTCCCTCTCCATAAATTTAGGAAGCATCCCCCCAACAATGTCCATGGACTGGGCCAAACCCAGGAAAAGGTGGGAGTTGGCCAGTGGTTATAGTGGTATCTCAGAGCTCTCTCGCTGTGTCCTGTTTTTGAAATTCACTTTTAGAATAGTCACTTTAAGATCTGCTTAAAGATCTGCTTAAATTGGAAGCCCCAAGTCCTGTGTTGGTTGCCTGGAGGGGGCTTAGCCCTCGCTGGGAAAATCTGGGAGGGGCTCAAGCCCCGGAGCCCCCATGTAGTTTACTCCTATGAGTTGGTCTGTTCCACTGCTGAAGAAAATAGACCTGTGCATAAGAAGAAGAGCTGGCAACCCTAGAGGATGCTGGGTCTGGACAGGTTGAATACCACTCCCTTAGCCCTTGCTGCAGAAGCCCCTTGAGCAGCCATGGAGCTGGCCCTGGAATGCTCCGGCTGGGTGGGCGGGGCTTCATGCAAACACATTTCAAACTCAACAAAACATCTGCGATGAAGAGATACTCTTTGCTCTTCCATCTGACTGGCTCAGCGTTTTTATCATAAGTCATCAGGAAATGCATTGGGAAATTCTTTTTCCGCCCTGTCCTGTTTGCACACAGTCATGTGGGCTGGCAGAAGAGGCTTCCGAGTCTCCCCGGGGAGACTAGTGGCATGGAAAAAGATGGCACACGCTCCAATCTGGGCAAGGGGCAGCTGGGATATGGTGTGTGTTTTTCCCCACCCCAATCCAGCCCCTTTGGGTCACCTCTTCTGTTGAAGCTGCTTGCGAGAGGCATCCAATAGGACTCTCTCCATTCAGTCCTAAAGCATGTACATTCCTCAGGGGCTGGGACTGCGGAGGAGGCATTCGTAGAAAGTGCCACAGGCCAGCATAAAGCCAGTGCACAGGCTGCTTCCTGATAGGGTTGCCAAGTCCAATTCAATAAATATCTGGGGACTTTGGGGGTGGAGCCAGCAGAAAGGGTGAGACAAACATGACTGAACTCCAAAGGGAGTTCAGCCCATCATATTTAAAGGGACCACACTGCTTTTAAATGCCTTCCTTCCATAGGAAATAATGAATAGGGGCACCTTCTTTTGGGGCTCATAGAATTGGACCCCCTGGTCCAATCTTTTTGAAACTTTTTTTTGGGGGGGGGGTATTTTGGGGAGAGGCACTGGATGCTATGCTGAAAATCTGGTGCATCTACCTCAAAAAACAGCCCCTCAGAGCCCCAGAAACCCACAGTTCAATTCTCCATTATTTCCTATAGGAATGTCTCTATAGGGAATAATGGAGTGTCCAGCAGACATTTCCATCCCCACCCCCTGCTTTCTGATGACTCTGAAGTGGGGGGAGGGTTTCCAAACCGGGGGATCCCCTGCCCCCACCTGGGGATTGGCAACCCTACTTCCTGGTGTGGGTGCAAAACGCTCTCCTGTCCCAACAGCAGCAACAAGTGGAGTCCCCACGCCCTCCTGTTCCTGTGCTGCTTGCTACTACATGAACAAGTCATGTCAGACTAACCTGATCTATTTTTTTTTTTGAGAAAGTGACTACCTTACTGGATCAGGGGAATGCTGTAGACATCGTTTATCTTTATTTCAGTAAGGCTTTTGATAAGGTTCCACATACTATCCTTGTTGACAAGTTGGTAAAATGTGGATCCTGTTACCGTTAGGTGGATCTGCAACTGGTTGACGGATCGCACCCAAAGAGTGCTTGTGAATGGTTCCTCATCCTCTTGGAGAGGAGTGACAAGTGAAGTGCCTCAAGGATCTGTCCTTGGACCTGTTTTGTTCAACATCTTTATCAATGATTTGGATGAAGGAATAGAGGGAATGCTTATTAAATTTGTAGACGATACTAAATTGGGAGGGGTTGCAAACACAGAAGAAGACAGAAACAGGATACAGGATGACCTTGACAGGCTGGAAAACTGGGCTAAAATCAATCAAATGAATTTTAACAGGGATAAATGTAAAGTTCTGCATTTAGGTAGGAAAAATCCAATCCATGGTTATAGGATGGGGGAGACTTGTCTTAGCAGTAATATGTGCGAAAAGGATCTCGGGGTCTTAGTGGATCATACGCTGAACACGAGTCAACAGTGTGATGCGGTGCTAAAAAGGCAAATGCAATTTTGGGCTGTATCAACAGAAGTATAGTGTCCAGATCACGTGATGTGATGGTATCGCTTTACTCTGCTCTAGTAAGAACAGGAGTATTGTGTTCAGTTCTGGGCACCACATTTTAAGAAGGATATAGACAAGCTGGAACGGGTCCAGAGGAGGATGACGAAGATGGTGAGGGGTCTGGAGACCAAGTCCTATGAGGAAAGGTTGAAGGAGCTGGGGATGTTTAGCCTGGAGAGGAGGCGACTGAGAGGTGATAGGATCACCATCTTCAAGTACTTGAAGGGCTGTCATATAGAGGATGGTGTGGAATTGCTTTCTGTGGCCAGAACCAATAGGTTGAAATTAAATCAAAAGAGTTTCCGGCTCAACATTAGGAAGAACTTCCTGCCCGTTAGAGAGATTCCTCAGTGGAACAGGCTTCCTTGGGAGGTGGTGGGCTCTCCTTCCTTGGAGGTTTTTAAACAGAGGCTAGATGGCCATCTGACACCAATGAAAATCCTGTGAATTTTGGGGGAGGTGTTTGAGAGTTTCCTGCATTGTGTAGGGGGTTGGACTAGATGACCCTAGAGGTCCCTTCCAACTCTATGATTCTGTGATTCTATTGGATTATCACTACAACCCTGTCAAATGTGTTAAAGCGAGAGAGAGAGATTTGGCCCAGGGTCAAATGGGGAACTTGCTGTTAGGGCTTTGCCCAGGGATCTCACCAGCCCTAGCCTGAGTTTCTAATCGCTGCTCCTCACTGCCTATCAAGCACCCTGCTCTGCTCTTCCATTTTATCTTGCACGGACCTGCCAGAAATGTAGACATTTGACTTCGTTAGGAAAAAGGAACTGAATCTCACGTCAGGAAGTGGTTAGGCAATAGGATTCTTGCTAAACACCACTGGAGCAGAAACTTGTTGAAAACAACTCAGCTTGGCAGATGAGTGGGCCTCCATCCTGCCACATTGTTTGCATGACCCCCCCCCCGCACTTCCAGCATGGTGCACCGTCAAACCAAATGGTGCACCGTCACACCGAGACCTCTTGCAGATAAACTGACTCAGGAAACTCTGATTTCAGACTCCAGCCAAAGCCCATTTGGCCCCAAATGTTAGGATTGTCCCATTGACCAGGGAATAAGGACCACTTGCAAACAGGAAAAGTTGATTTAGTATGTCTAAATACGTTAACCAGGGATCCTTGCAACGGATTGCCTGTGTACAGGGGTGGGATTCTAGCAGGAGCTCCTTTGCATAATTAGGCCATACACCCCTGATGTAGCCAGTCCTCCAAGAGCTTTCAAAAAAGAGCCTTGTAAGCTCTTGGAGGATTGGCTACATCAGGGGTGTGTTGCCTAATATGCAAAGGAGCTGCTGTTGGAATTCCACCCCTGCCTGTGTATTGGCAACAGGGATTCCACACGAGAGTCTTCCACTCGCTTTCCTTGTCAATCTCCTTGCAGCTGACCATTTCCTCCGCAGCACCACCAGGGGGCTTTATGAGGACTTCAAAAAAAAAAAAGATCCTTGCTATAGCGTTATAACACAACAGTTACTGATTTGTTTTAAGACCCCCAAGCAAGCCCTCTGGTGATGCAGTCCAGAAACTGGAGCCAGGAAAGGATGATGGCAGCAGAATGGCACTGATGTGGGCAAGACCTTGGAAAATGGGCATCTTCCTGCCCTGCCCTTGGTAGCTGAGGCAAGCCCAATCTAATCAGATCTTGAAAGCTAAGCAGAGTTGACTCAGGCAACTACTTGGATGGGAGACCTCCTTGGAATACCAGAGGCAGGAGCAGGCTTTTATTTATTTATTTCGATTTCTATCCTGCCCTCTCTGCAAGCGGACTCAGGGCGGCTAACAGTCAGTTCAGATATATAATTACAGTTTAAAACCAATAAAATACAATTACATTTAAAACATTTCAAAACATTTTATGGTGCTGTACAGCTACGATATAGGCAGGATCTTTCATTTCAGATAGTGATCCTATGATGATCATAACTTCTCAGCGGTGTAGGGTGGTAGTCCTCTCCTGGTTCGATGTTCAAGGCCTGTCAGAATCATTCCGTTGTGCGGGCCCTGCAGAATGGAGAAAGATCCTGCAGGGCCCTTATGGCCTCTGGGAGGGCGTTCCACATTTCTGGTGCTGCCACTGAGAAGGCCCTAGCCCGTGTAGAACACAGCCTGGCCTACTTTGATCCAGGGACGGACAGTAGGTTTTGTGTCCCTTCGCATGCTCTCTGGGGAACATGCGGAGAAAGGTGGTCCCGTAGATAGGCAGGCCCCCGACCATAAAGGGCTTTATGGTTAGGTATTCAGCCACCTCTCTGAATATCCTCCAGGCCCCCAGTAGGGGTCAGTCACCAGTGGTCCCCATGACTTCTGGAACAATTTGGATGAAGATTACACTTGCTTAGGTGCCCTGAGCACTCACAAAATATTTATTGAGTGTACTTGTTTGCCTGCGTGCACCATCATTTATTCAGAATAGTTTGATGCCTGGGTGCATCATTTTTGTGCTGCATTACATGTTTAGTGCCTGCACATAATATGGGGCCTGGCTGTTTGCAGTGCTGGCTACTATTGTTGGTTGTATTGACCTCGAATATTTATAAGCTGAAATAAGTTAGATACAAAAAAAGAGAGGCAAAATTAACAGACTCTTGATTAAAATCCAGTTGTTTTATTATCGTTTTAAACCAAGGCAGAGAAAAACCTCTGTGTGGAAACCGCCGTAATTGACTCGCTGGGCTGGATCAAAAAACCATCTAGCCCAGAGCCTGATATTGACTAATAGGGATGGACACAAAGCAGCATCTCAGTTTGTGGCATTCCCAGTTCATGAGCCATGAACCATCACAAACTTCTAGGCCAGGGGTGTCGAACTCATTTGTTATGAGGGCCAGATCTGATATAAATGAGATCATGTTGGGCCGGGCCATGTCAGGTTAGGCCAGGCCATGTCAGGCCAGGCCAGGCCATGTGTGTACCTATTTAAGATTAGGGAACAGAAATCTATATAAAGTTATAAAGGCCACAGTAGGCTTCCCAATCCCCAGGTCCCAGAGGGGGATCCCCCGGTTTTACAGGCTTCCCCCCTCCCCCAGCCAGCTGGCCGGCGGGGGAAGCCCCGCCCCCAGAGCCATCATGCACCTCTATGAACGATTCCCATAGGAAATGATGGGGAATTGATCCGCGGGTATCAGGGGCTCTGGGGGGGGGCTGTTTTGGGGGGTAGAGGCACCAAATTTTCAGTATAGCATCTAGTGCCTCTCCCCAAAATACCTCCCAAGTTTCAAAAAGATTGGACCACGGGGTCCAATTCTATGAGCCCCAAAAGAAGGTGCCCCTATCCTTCATTATTTCCTATGGAAGGAAGGCATTTAAAAATTTGTGCAGTCCCTTTAAATGTGATGGCCAGAACTCTCTTGAAGTTCAATTATGCTTGTCACACCCTTGCTCTCGGCTCCGCCCCCAATGTCTCCTGGCTCCACCCCCAAAGACTCCTGGCTCCACCCCCAAAGTCCCCAGATATTTCTTAAATTGGACTTGGCAACCCTAGGCCACAGACAAAAATAATTTAAAAAAAAAAAGCTTAAAGCATGCTTAAAACGTTAGCATTTGTTGGTCTTAAAGGTGCTTTCTTTGTATTTCTCCCCTGGGATCCAGGGAACTGGGCAAAGGAAGCTCTGGCTCTTTCCTTTCTTCCCCAGGAGGGGGAAGGAACTTCAGCCAATAGAAGGAAGAAAGACTTGGCTCAGTATCTCTGCTGTGTGATTGGGAAAGCCTGGAAAAAACAACCTGTTCCTCCCTCCCTTCCTCCCCAAGGGAGGAGCCTCAGCCAATGGAGGAAATAGAGGTTTTGCTCTATAGCTCCTGTGCAATAGAGCAAGCCTGGTAAAGCAAGCTGTTATGCAGAAGGAAGGGAGAGAGAGGGAGAAGGAAGCAGAGACAGCCAGTTGCTTAGGGGTCTGATAGGAGCCCTCCAGAGGCCTGATTTGACCCCCAGGCTGCATAATCTCATCAAAAAAAGGGTTCTGTCGATTGCAAATGTACTTCTGTTCCAAATGTGCCATAAACAGATTGGCAACTGACGGCGCAAGGCTACTTCCCATGACTACACCCCGTTTTTGAATTAAAAAATCAGTGTCAAACCTAAAATAATTCTTTTCGAATACTATATCTACTAGTTCCATCAGAAAGAAGGTTGGTGGATGCATATCCTGCCTCCTTCCCAAAGTTTCCTCAATCACTGTTCTAGCTTCATCTAATGGAATACAAGTATAGAGTGATGTTACATCCAGAGTAAGAAAACAGGCAGTTACCAGTCTGTCAGCTGCCAATCTGTTTATGGCACATTTGGAACAGAAATACATTTGCAGTCGACAGAACCCTTTTTCTTTTTTACATTTTTGATCTTTTCACATCCAACTAATGGTCAGAGAACTGTTCTTAAATATTTTAGTTCGTGTTCAACACGCCAAGTCGTGTACATAATCGCTTGTGGATGTGGAAAAATCTACATTGGGAACACTATGAGACAGATAAGAGTACGGATTTTGTAACAGCAATCTAGACTTCGCGTAAAAAACGTAGAGGCTCCTCTCACGAACCACTTCATTTCTGCACAACATACTGAGACTGATACGGAGTTTTGTGCTCTTTATGTACATCAGGGACAACATCAGAGCCAAAGTGAGATTCAGAAAACTTTATTAAGGGAAGAGGCATTCTGGATTTTTAAAATGAAATCAATGGAGCCATAAGGTTTAAATTCCGTTATGGATCTTTCCTGTTATTTGTAATACTTGACCAATAGTAGTGCGATACCTAGTTTTTCTTGACAAGTGTAAGTTGTGTAAATGATATATAAGGGTGTTTGTTTTCCTCTTTCCATTTCTTTCTTTTGTTAATGTATCGATGCCACTTTAAGAAATAGGACAGCGGTATGTAATTGACGAGAATATAGAGGGGCATGTGATAGCGGCATGGACGAGATTTCCTCCGTGCTTGAGTGCTGTGCACAAGTGATAGATAAGACACAGTGAGTATAGTAATGTTCGGTTTGATTTGGTTATAAAAGTAACAACTCGTGATGGATATGTAACGTATTACGATTTGTGCTGCTTTAGTACAGTGGGATATGCCTCTCTGAGGAAGGGTTTTCCCAGAAACAGAAGTAAAAGTGCATTCCTGTTAGAGGCTTGCGACATACCCACTTCAACTTCACATTTGAAAAGTTCTTGTATGAATATTGGAAGCCAGAAATTTGGCATGACTGAAAAAGCATGTTGAAAACAGAAACTTTTCCTGTAGAATTATATCCGGAGCACCGGCACTTTAATTCAGCCCGTTGGAACGGGTGAATCGTTGTGAGTTTTTAAGAAGTTGGAAATTGACGTAATTAAAAGGACTTGAATAAATGAAGTAATTAAATTTTGACAGAATTGTTAATTCTCACTTGATTGTAATTAGGATGAATTTTTGATGTTATGATTTCTTGTGGTGTATATCTTTAAGTAATTGTAATTTAGTTAATAAGTTTTTGTCGTTAAAAGTTTTGTAATAAGATTATTAAGTTGTGTATTGAGTTTTTTCGTTCATTATTGCACAGGTTTTGCTTGGTTTCCCACTTGGAGGCTAGCAACTTTAAAAATTTTAGTTATAATTGTGAGAAGACTCCTGACCCTACCTTGAGTTTGTGAGTAGCTTGGCTGGAACTCAGTTGGTGGCCATGCAGGCCCAGGAGACGATGACAATCACCTGTCCAACATGGCTGCCAATAATATACCGAGTTCGGTACAAGGTGCTGGTCATTACCTTTAAAGCCCTATATGGCCTAGGACCTGCCTACCTGAGGGACCGTCTCTCCCCACATGTTCCCCAGAGAGTACTGAGATCGGGAACCCAAAATCTTCTCGCTGTCCCCGGGCCAAAGGAAGCCCGCCTGAAATCTACCAGGGACAGGGCTTTCTCTGTAATGGCCCCTTCTTGGTGGAACCAGCTGCCGGAAGAGGTGAGGGCCCTGTGGGACCTCGCTCAGTTCCACAGGGCCTGCAAGACAGCCCTCTTCCGGCTGGCTTATAACTAACTGCTGAAACTGAGTGTAGTTGCATTAGACTGCTGTGATGTTTTTAATGTTTTTAATGTTTAACTGTGTAAAATGTTTAAATTTGATTTTTATGTTAGATTTTATATGTTGTGAGCCGCCCTGAGCCACCTTGGTGGGAAGGGCGGGATATAAAGCGTAAATAAACTAAACTAAAAATAAACTGTCCTGCCACTAATTCCTGGGAACCAACTTCGTGACGCGACATCATGATGCAACGTCACCCCAGAGTGGGTTGGAAGTCAGGGAAAGTTAGCTGGGGAAGTCAAGGGCCTCAGTGGGATACAATGCCATACAGTCCATCTTTCAAAGCCTCCGTTTTCTCCAGTGAAACTGATCTCTGTAGCCTGGAGATGAGCTGTGATTCCAGAAGATCTCCAGGTCCCACCTGGAAGCTGGCATCCCTAAAACTAGTTATTTCTTTTCACACGGGGGTGTTGGTGGAAGCTTCTGTGATTTACGAACAAAGGTCAACCATAACGTCAGTGCTGGGGCTGCCGGTGTATATGAAGTGCTGACTCATTTCTTGTGTGTACTTTTGGGTTCTCCAGTGCCAGCAGAGCCCACGGAAGGGAGGGAAAGGAGCCCCTGTTTCGCATAGCGATGAGGTGTAAAAGGTAGAGTGGAGATGTGGATATTCTGCTGTTTGCCATGCAGGTACTAAGTAAACACTCAAAGAGGAAACTGCCATCCAGACACAAATTCCGGGAATTCCTGGCAGAGGAAAGAAAGGGAGGCACTGCTAAAATGTTGCGAGAATGCTGATGGTTGAAATTTCTCTGACATTCTTCTCTGCCGCCTGGATTTTTCACATTTTGCTCTCTTCTGCGGCTGCACCCGCATGGCTGTTTAGCTCTGCTTTGCCTCCCAGACTGGAGTGTTGTTGCAAATGCTGTCTGTATGTGCAGCAGCTCTTATCTCCCAGATGTTTGAATGCACACACTTCAGCCACTGCCCCACAATGTGGGCATTCACGATATGTCCTCCCATTGTCTGGAAAGAGCTATTGTGGAAGCTTAAGAAAGGGAGCATGAGATGCCTACAGGTAACATAGCAACTGCGCATGTAAGTTCTGTAGAAAGATCTGTAGGAATGGAAGTACTGTAGAAACCAGGGATCGCTTTGTAGAAAAATAGATGGTGGAGCTCGTCCAGGGATTGTTATGCAGCTGCACCTACTATTCAATGGACAAGGTGGGGAGGAGGAGGGGGAACCCTCAGAAAGGTTCAGGAGCTGCTCTCCTGTGAGCTCCTGCTGAATCCGAGGCCTGGCAGAAACTAATTTTAGTTGTAATTGTGAGAAGACTCCTGACCCCACCTTGAGTTTGTGAGTTGCTTGGCTGGAACTCAGCTGGTCGCCGTGCAGGCCCAGGAGACGATGACAGTCACCTGTCCTGCCACTAATTCCTGGGAACCAACCTGCAAACTGTTTTGGATTATTTGAGCAGTTTCAGACTGTCCTTATTTTTTCCTTTGCCTCCCTCCTGACTTTTCCCACTTTCTGTCCCAATGCTTTTTTTAAATTAAAACATTGATTTCCAAAGACACAGGGATCAAAATCTAATATAAATTATGATTGCACTATGTCTTTCTGGGAGCTGAACTCGGTGCAGGCTAAATGGAAGTGTGTCCACCTCTCCCCTGGTCCCACTGATGGCAGCTGGAGGAATGGGGGTGGGGGACTGGATCTAGGTATAATCTGAGGTGATTCCTGTATCCCTCTAATGGTCCAATCACTGGTGGAAATTGTAGAGCTGAAAGGAGAAGAATCAAGGCATGCAGAAGAGAAGTTTGGAAGCAATATACAGACACCCTGTTTTTGTACATATATATCATTGATTCCCTTCTTGGAATGGTAAAGATAAAGGTAAAGGTAGTCCCCTGTGCAAGCACCAAATCGTTACTGACCCATGGGGTGATGTCACATCTCAACGTTTTCTTGGGGTGGTTTGCCACTGCCTTCCCCAGTCATCTACACTTTACCCCCAGCAAGCTGGGTCCTCATTCTACCGACCTCAGAAGGATGGAAGGCTGAGTCAACCTTGAGTTGGCTGCCTGAACCAGTTTCTGCTGGGATCGAACTCAGGTCGTGAGCAGAGCTTGGACTGCAGCACTGCAGCTTTACCACCCTGTGCCACAGTATTCTTAGAGTTGTAGCACACCGATATTTTGGGTAGCTTTTTCCTGGGATACTTTGGCTCGGAGAGATAGGTATAAGGGTCTTATCTCCCTGCATGCAGTTGCAGAACAGGGCACCGCCTGATATGGTTGATAACATTGGCTCTAGTATGCATACCAGGGAATGCAGGGAGGAGTGGAAATTTCTTTTGGCTGAGTGAGTTAGCATATTAACTGGCCATGTTTCTCCAAAAGTGGCTTACAACCAAAATGCAATTGAAGGATACAGACAGTAGCAACAAGAACAAACTGCGTCTCAGGGGTGCTCCAGAATCCAAGGCCACAAGGCATGAGCTAGGGTTGCCAATCCCCAGGTGGGGGCAGGGGATCCCCCGGTTTGGAGACCCTCCCCCCGCTTCAGGGTCGTCAGAAAGCGGGGGGAGGGGAGGGAAATGTCTGCTGGAAACTCTGTTATTCCCTATGGAGATTTATTCCCATAGAAAATAATGGAGAATTGATCTATGGGTATCTGGGGCTCTGGAGGGGCTGTTTTTTGAGGTAGAGGCACCAAATTTTCAGTATAGCATCTAGTGCCTCTCCTAAAAATACCCCCCCCCCAAGTTTCAAAAAGATTAGACCAGGGGGTCCGATTCTATGAGCCCCAAAAGAAGGTGCCCCTATCCTTCATTATTTCCTATGGAAGGAAGGCATTGAAAAGGTGTGCCGTCCCTTTAAATGTGATGGCCAGAACTCCCTTTGGAGTTCAATTATGCTTGTCACAGCCTTGATCTTGGCTCCACCCCTAATGCCTCCTGGCTCCACCCCCAAAGTCCCCAGATATTTCTTGAATTGGACTTGAATTGGACCCTAGCGTGAGCTGAGCCCGAGAGTTGGGATCCTCCCCTCATGGTCTGAAATGGTGAAATCCATTCTACCACATTTATGCTCCGGTGGCTTATTGGGTGCAATTAGATGGGCACTTTGGCCTGCCGTAGCCACCCTACCTCTGCCTTTCATGGATGTATTCAGGGCTTTTTTTTAATAGCAGGAACTCCTTTGCATATTAGGCTACACCCCCTGATGTAGCCAATCCTCCAAGAGCTTACAGGGCTCTTCTTCCAGGGCCTATTGTAAGCTCTAGGAGGATTGGCTGCATTGGGGTGTGTGGCCTAATATGCAATGGAGGTCCTACTACAAAAAAAAGCCCTGGGTGTATATCACATGCGCACATCTGTTCCTTGCGGCCCACTCGTGCCTATCACGTCCTGTGACAGCTTCACAACAGGTTAAACAGCCACTGGGAGCTTCCCCGTGTCAAAGGCCTTGCGGCGCTTCCGTGGTGCGTTTCCTGCCACGTGATCGGCCTGGGCATGCCATGCACGTACAAGAGCAGTGCGATCACCCCACTCTGTGTGTTTGCGATCAGTGCCTGTGTTGGCCGCCTGGTGGGTGCTGTCTGATAGCTGCAGAGTGTCTCTAACAGGATCAGCTTTTAAAAGCTGAAAGACCACTGTGGCAACTGGCTCATCTGCAGGCCTGTAGCCAGAATATTTTAGGGGGGGGGGGCAGGGGGGAATTTTAGGGGGGGGGGCTGCAGGGGCCAAAATGGCATCTGACTTTGAGGGCTACAAGCAGAATTCCGCAGTGCTCATCGCCTAGATCACAAACTGTATCAGGAAAGTGCCCAAGTTGTAGGGGGGAGGGAAGTGTTTACTTACAACAAGAAGACGACCGCAGATTTATACCCCACCCTTCTCTCTGAATCAGAGACTCAGAGCAGCTGACAACCTCCTATATCTTCCTCCCCCACAACAGACACCCTGTGAAGTGGGTGGGGCTGAGAGAGCTCCCACAGAAGCTGCCCTTTCAAGGACAACTCTTGCGAAAGCCATGGCTGACCCAAGGCCATTCCAGCAGCTGCAAGTGGAGGAGCGGAGAATCAAACTCGGTTCTCCCAGATAAGAGTCCGCGCACTTCACCACTACACCAAACTGGCACCAAACACGTACACAAGAAATGGCTGAGCTTGTCTCCCTCTTGAGCAACGCTGCACTTGTTCAGAGCGGCAGTGAGAGGAGGTGAGCAAAGGGGGCAGATTGGAGGCCCTCCAATGGAGGGGCCATACAAGAAGAAGAAGATATTGGATTTATATCCCGCCCTCCACTCCGAAGAGTCTCAGAGCGGCTCACAATCTCCTTTCCCTTCCTCCCCCACAACAGACACCCTGTGAGGTGGGTGGGGCTGGAGAGGGCTCTCACAGCAGCTGCCCTTTCAAGGACAACCTCTGCCAGAGCTATGGCTGACCCAAGGCCACTCCAGCAGGTGCAAGTGGAGGAGTGGGGAATCAAACCTGGTTCTCCCAGATAAGAGTCCGCACACTTAACCACTACACCAACTGGCTCATACAGATGGAAGGGGGGTTGAATGGAGTGGCCTGCTCCCCTCAGCTCCCCCTGTAGCTACGGGCCTGTTTGCCTGATCCCACCCACTCCCTTTCATGTGTCAAAATGACCAGATCTTGCCAGGGTTGAATCTCGGACCTTGAACTTATTCTGCCGTCAAACCGCGACCTCTGCCCTTTCGCCATTTCACCTGCACGTAAATGACGGGTCGATGATCACCTGATTCGTTCGAATGAGTGTTGTAACGAGTATATTCTCTGAAGACTACCTACCACCTGTGCAGCTCGTCGCCCTGTCTTAAATGGAGTGCTTTTTACGGGCAGGAGACTTGCTGTTCTGTTTAACGCTGAGGCTTTTTAATGAGCAATTTGTTGGCCTGGAGAAAAGATCGTGTTCTTCGCCGCGCTGCTGCTCCAAGGCAACCGTTCCAGATACAACCCGGCTTCGGAAACCTCCTCAAAGCCTCCATTGTCATCGCGATACAAGCGTGTTTGTGTGCTTGATGCTGTCGCTAGCGGCACATGGTTGGAAACACAGCCCAAGCAGCTGGATCCAACTGATTTCAGCACTGTAGAGAACATGCATGCTCACTTATATACGTCCATGCACACTCGTCAATATATACACATTGGGGGCATTGAAGAATTTATGCCAGGGAGAGTGGGCTACAAGGATGCATTTTCCACTGTTGCCAAAAAAGGGTCATTGCTGGGGTTTATTCTTGGAGGATACGCCTATGAGAAATAGCACTTTTGCAGTTTGAATGTGCATCATTAGTATAAGCAACGAGTTTGTATCTAGTCAGGATGTAAAAAGGTCAAGGTAGTCCCCTGTGCAAGCACCAATCGTTTCCAATTCTGGGGTGATGTTGTGTTATGTCTTGCAATTAAGTCTTAATGTTACAACATAGCAAACGCTACAGAGGCGACCAGTGGAAGCCTATGGGCCCCTGGATGTAGCTCGCTAAGACGCTTCGCCAATCAAGATCTGTGGCGGGAAGTTTAACTGGCCAGGATTGGACCTGGCCAGACGGAGGGTTGTTCCGGGGAATGTATATAATCGGGACCCGGCCCGCGTGTCTCTCTCTTGTGATGTACTCGCCAATAAAGTATGTTGCCTTCAACACGTCTCGTCACTCAGTACATTACATATTGCTTTCACAATGTTTTCACGGCAGACTTTTTACGGGGTGGTTTGCCCTTGCCTTCCCCAGTCATCTGCACTTTCTCCCCAGCAAGCTGGGTACTCATTTGACCGACCTCGGAAGGATGGAAGGCTGAGTCAACCGGGAGCCGGCTACTTGAACCAGCTTCCGCTGGGATCGAACTCAGGTTGGGAGCAGAGGGCTCCGACTGCAGCACTGCAGCTTTACCACTCTGCGCCACAGGTTGTACACCTAGATAATAACATGTTTATCACTTGGAGAGCCAGTTTGGTGTAGTGGTTAAGTGTGCGGACTCTTATCTGGGAAAACCGGGTTTGATTCCCCACTCCTCCACTTGCACCTGCTGGAATGGCCTTGGGTCAGCCATAGCTCTGGCAGAGGTTGTCCTTGAAAGGGCAGCTGCTGTGAGAGCCCTCTCCAGCCCTACCCACATCACAGGGTGTCTGTTGTGGGGGAGGAAGGGAAAGGAGATTGTGAGCCGCTCTGAGACTCTTTGGAGTGGAGGGCGGGATATAAATCCAATCATCTTCTTCTTCTTCCTCGTCTTCTGGCATTACATTCATTGTCATTTTTGGGACGCTAATCGTTTTATCTGCCATTTAAATATGATAACTTTAAAATTATTTATTTAATTTTAATAAATTCTCTGACCTGGGGGGTGGGGAGAAGTATGAGCATAACTGGAATGAGCATCAGTATGTGTCGTTTGCACATCGTTGGAATGATCCCTGTTTTGAAAGGCCCAGGCTAGCCCGATCTCGTACGATCTCAGAAGCTAAGCAGGGTTAGCCCTGGTTTGTAGCACTTGGACAGGAGACTACCAAGAAAGACCAGGGTTTGCTGTATCTAATGATGGGCAGCCGGCCAGATACCACCCCATCTAATTTGATTGAGGGGCTGGAGGCCGCGGTTGAAGCAGCGCCAGCTGAGACCAATCTAGAAGAAGAAGAAGAGGAGGAGGAAGGCAGACTTATACCCTGTCCTTCTCTCTGAATCAGAGACTCAGAGCGGCTTACAATCTCCTATATCTTCTTTCCCCACAACAGACACCCGGTGAGGTGGGTGGGGCTGAGAGGGCTTTCCCAGCAGCTGCCCTTTCAAGGACAACTCTTGCAAGAGCTCTGGCTGACCCAAGGCCATTCCAGCAGCTGCAAGTGGAGGAGTGGGGGATCAAACCCGGTTCTGCCAGATAAGAGTCTGCACGCTTAACCACTACACCAGACTGGTTCCAATCTCTCAAAGATGGAGGTCCTGTGGCTGGGGGGAATGCGACCTGAGGTTGGGGTGTCAACTTCCAGCTCTTGATGGTGTGCTTCTGGATGCCTCCTTATCCACAGAGCCCCAGATTGCAAATGTTGCCAGGCCGCCATTTTTGCAATGACACCAAGTCAGGCAACTGGCCCCCTTCCTCTCTCGTCCTGACCTAGCCGCACTGATCCACGTGACAGTCATCTCGAGGCTGGATTACTATAACTCACTCTATTCGGGGCTGCCTTGGAAGCTACTCAGGGTTGTCAATCTACAGGTGGGCCGTGGAGATCTCTGAGAATTGCTATGCCGATGACAGAGATCAGTTCCCCAAGAGAAAATGGCTGCTTTGGCGGGTGGACTTTATGGCACTATGCCATGTTGAAGTCCCTCCCCTCCCGAAACTCAGCCCTCTCCAGACTCCATCCTCGAATCTCCAGCTCTGGAATTTCTTGACCCAAAACAGGCAACCCTGAGGGCATCCTTTTACACCAGGTGCAAAGCCACTATGGAAAGTTAGTCCAAACTCAAAATACACCTGCTCTCATTTGTCACCAAGGTGCTCTTGGGCAGCTTTACAGCACTTTTCAGCACTGTGTCTTGTTTTCAGGAGTTAACTAGTTGCTGCTTTCTCACGAGGGCTGCCAAGTTCCCGGACCGGGCGGGGATTCCCCTGCCCTGGAGGTTCCCAACCCGCTGGCCCACATTGGGCCGGCGGGGTGTGTGTGTGTGTGGAATCCTCCCCTGATGTTGCCAGCACGATGACATCACTCGCAGGGACATCATCATGCCGGCAACGTTGCGCGCTGGCTGCTCTAGGAGCTTCCGGGAAAACTCTATGGTTTTCCCAGATGATCTAGGAATTTGCTAGAGCGTCCAGGAAAACCATAGAGTTTTCCCGGAAGCTCCTAGATTGGCCAACACATGACATTGCTGGAGCGATGAGAGGGACTTGGCAACCTTATATTCTCATGGGAAAGACACAAAAAGAACTAGGCCCAAACAAGGAGTAAGAACAAGACAAGTGGTCTGCTGTCTAATTATATCAGTCTGTGTTTTGCCCTCGATCTTCCAGATAGCTTTTATAATGATCCCGGGCAGATTCTGGAGTGAAACAGATATGAATCTTTTAAAATACATAGATAGACATACAGGCGGCTCAGATTGTATCTGCTGTTCCTGTAAAACAATCTACTGGACTGGGTAGGGAGATTTTTGAGTTCCACACACCTAGAGTTTCACAGGTTGGAGGTGAATACTCTGACCATGACCAACAGGGCTTTTTCTTTTGTAGAAAAAGCCCACCAGGAACTCATTTGCATGGTAGGCCACACCCCCTGATATCACCATTGTTTCACACAGGGCTTTTTTGTAGAAAAAGCCCAGCAGGAACTCATTTGCATATTAGGTCACACCCCCTGATGCCAAGCCAGCTGGGACAGCGTTCCTGTGTGTTCCTGCTAAACAAAAAACCCTGGTGACCAATAACATGCAGGACCAGTCAAGCCACTGTAGACTGCAATGGAAGCTACAACTCTGAGAGGTAAGGCTGTGTCATGCTGCTTCCACACCTCGAGGACTTTGAGAGAGAGTTTCAAGTTCCCCCCCAGCCATCAGTGGAGGATGGGGGAGTCGGCTCGCCAGAGCCATGTTGGGAAACTCCTGGAGATTTGGGGATGGAGCTGGTGGGGGGAACAGGGAACCCAGCAGGGTACCAGTTTGATGTAGTAGTTAAGTGATCAGACTCTTATCTGGAAGAACCAGGTTTGATTCCCCACTCCTCCACTTGCAGCTGCTGGAATGGCCTTAGGTCAGCCATAGCTTTCAAAGGAGTTGTCTTTTCTACTTCACAGGATATCTGGGGGGGAGAGGTAAAGGAGATTGTGACCACTCTGAGACTCTGAGATTCAGAGCTTAGGGTGAGATATAAATCCACCACCACCACCACCTTCTCATTCTTCTCCTTCTCCTCAGAGTCTGCCTTCCAAAACATCCATTTTCTCCAGGATAACTGATCTCTGCCCTCTAGAGATGAGCTGTAATTCCAGGGGATCCCCAGGTCCCACCTGGAGGCTGGCATCCCTACAATTACTGTGAAGTCTTGTATGATGTGAAGGGGGGGAATAACAGATTTAAGCACTGAAAACAATTGTTTAAAGGCCAGAACTCAAGGCTTCCCTGAGGATAGTTTAGTAGAGTTGTGAGGGAGTTTAATTTAAATTACCTAAAGATATAGCCAATGCTACACATTCCCTCTAGTCTTAAGATTCTTAACCTCTTGCTGCTGACAAATTCAAACATCCCAAGATCACACCGGATTTTTTTTTAGTCTTTCTCCCGCCGACCGTGTACATATCCGAGAAACGAAAAGACAATTGTAAACGGGATTGTATGAAGTTTCTTAATGATTAATACCCCAGAGGGCTGTTGCAAGAATTGTAGGTGAATGTTTCTGAAGCACTATAAATGCTAAAAGTGCTATGTTTTGTTTCTTCGTTAACTGCTTTCCTATCAAACTAGTATTAGATAAATAGCGTTACGGCTTTCCTTCCTCTTTCGTCTGTGATGTTCAGTTACATTCCAGGCTTTTACAATGCTTTACAGTTTTCGTTCGCAGACTCCCATTACAGTTAAAGGGAGAATTTTCTCCAAAATGCAATTCAATTCTCTACTGCAGGGGTGGCCAACGGTAGCTCTCCAGATGTTTTTTTGCCTACAACTTCCATCAGCCCCAGTCAGCATGGCCAATGGCTGGGGCTGATGGGAGTTGTAGGCAAAAAACATCTGGAGAGCTACCGTTGGCCACCCCTGCTCTACTGCACTCTTTATCTTATCTCTCTCTCCCAACTCTTTTAAGCCACTGGCAGAGAACACAGAACAAAAATACATCCTTCTAATCCCTTAAACTTCAATGGATTTTGAAGGATGTAACTGTGTTTAGGATTTCATTGCAACACCTCTGCTTCAGATCCTGTGGGATCATTTTTTATCTGTAGGGTTGCCAGCCCCAGATTGGGAAATCCCTGGATATTTGGGGATGGAGTCTGGAGAACCTGGGGTTTGGGAGGGCAGGGACCTCAGCGGGGTATAATCCCATGAAGTCCACCCTCCAAAGCAGCCATTTTCTCCAGGGGAATTGATTTCTGTAATCGGGAGAGGCATAGTAATTCTCAGAGATCTCCACGGCCCACCTGTAGAGTGAAAACCCTATTTTTATAGCTTCTGTGGACATGTTTTATTTAGGAGAGGGATGGTGGCTCAGTGGTAGAGCATCTGCTTGGTAAGCAGAAGGTCCCAGGTTCATTCCCCGGCATCTCCAACTAAAAAGGGTCCAGGCAAAGAGGCGTGAAAAACCTCAGCTTGAGACCCTGGAGAGCCGCTGCCCGTCTGAGTAGACAAGACTGACTTTGATGACCCAGGGTCTGATTCAGTAGAAGGCAGCTTCATATGTTCCTATATGTTCATATGAAAGCAAAAAGACACGAAACCCAGCACTGCTCAGGGGTGTGTGGCTCCAGTAAGTTTGGGGCAATGTCCCCAGCTATACAGCAAAACAAAAGAGAAATGGCAATACTAATCTGAGGCAATGGAGAAGCCATCTGCTATGAAACTGTCAAGAAACACACCTTTATTTTGTTGCTTTTCCTCCTGGAGAGTCATCTTTTGATTTCCACCCGCCCCCTTTTAGTTAACGAATGCATATCTTACTGAAATTGTTTCTAAATTGCTACTATGTAGTAAGCACAGCATTGGTATAATACAGGGGTGGCTAAACTTGCTTAACCTGAGAGCTACATAGAATAGACATCAGATGTTTGAGAGCTGTAAGACATGAGTGTCAGATGTTTGAGAGCAGGAAGGAAGGAGAAAAGGAAGGAGAGAGAGAGAGAGAGAGGAAGGAAGGAAATAGATGGGGAAGGGAGGAGGGAGGGAGAAGTGGAAAGAAAACAACTTTAACTTTAAATGCATTCTCCAAGCTGCCAGAGACAAATACGGTACCTTCTTCAAGCTGGCCAACAGGGTGAAGAGGGCTTCGAGAGCCACACAATATGTGTGAAAGAGCCACATGTGGCTCCCGATCTGCAGTTTGGCCACACCTGGTATAGTAGGAGCAGCTAAGACAATGAGTTGTGATCCTGGAGGTTACCTGATGCATTCTTGCCTCTGCCACAAACTTGTTAGGATACTTTAGGCACGTCTCAGCCTCAGCCACCCATCTGCAATACAGGGTTAATCATATGAGCCTACCTTATAGGGTTGCTGTAAAAACTACCCGTTGATATGTGTGAAATCCTTCCACACCAAAAGTTCTATTAACCAATTTCCCACTTCGTAGACGCTATATAACTCGTGTTAATATTTCCTTTCCTCTTTGGTCTCATGCTTATATGCTAGAAAGGACGTGTACTTGTCCTCTACATACCTTTTGGACACAACCCCACTAAAGTACATCTGTAAGCCGTTTTGTAGAAAAATAGGTGATGGAGCTCATTAGCATCACTCATTAACATATGCTGCCCCCCACCAGCCAAAAGCAACCCAACGTAAGAAAGGAGACCTCTGGGCGAGTGAGGCCTGCTTCGGCTGGTTAGAGATCCAGCCAGCCCAAGCAGGCCTCGCTCACCTAGGGCTCTCCTTGGCCACCCCCACCGAGTCAAAAGGCCAGCAAGCCACCAAAATCGCATAAGAAGCGGAGAAAGGGTGGTGTGGGCTTCTCCAGGGGTTAATGAGGGCTGCTGGGGGTGTGGCAAAGCCCCTGGTGGCTGGCTGCCTGCTCCCCTAAGCCAGGGATTGTTATGCAGCTGCACCTACTATTCAGTGGACAAGGTGGGGAGGAGGAGGGGGAACCCTCAGAAAGGTTCAGGAGCTGTGCTCCTGTGAGCTCCTGCGGAATTCAAGGCCTGGCCTTGGAGATAAATACCTGAACATGGGAACACCAGAGATGCTCTGCAGGATCAGATCAGAGGTTCAGCATCCACTTTCACACAGTGGATAACCAGTGCCCTTAAAGGTGGATAGTAGGGTTGCCAGGTCTGTGTTAGAAAATACCTGGAAACTTTGGGAGTGGGTCCAGGAGAGAGTGGGTTTTGGGGAGGGGAGGGGCTTCAGCATGGTTCAATGCCATAGTGTCCACCCTTCACAGCAGCCATTTTCTCCAGGGGAGCTGATCTCTGCCAGCTGGAAATCAGTGAAAGTGTGAGTTCTCCAGGCCCCACCTGGAGGCTGGCAACCCTAGTGGACAGACAGGCCAAAGCCTTTCCCTGATGTTGCCTCCTAGCACTGGTGAAGAAGAAGAAGACCGCAGATTTATACCATGCCATTCTCTCTGAATCAGAGTCTCAGAGCGGCTTACAATCACCTTTATCTCCTTCGTCCACAACAGACACCCTGTGAGGTGGGTGGGGCTGAGAGAGCTCTCCCAGAAGCTGCCCTTTCAAGGACGACTCTGTGAGAGCTATGGCTAACCCAAGGCTGAAATTGTGCACTTTAGTGCATGAAAGAACCCAACGTTCACACTGAAAAGAGAAGCTTAATGCTGTGATTAAAGAACGTAGAACGGGGTTCCTAAAATAATTAAGCCATTAAACTGAAGAAGGAATTCAAACGTCATCAAAATCTAGAGAGACATCTCTTTAAGAAAGCGGCTGCGTTGAAGCTACGTTCCTCAGGAGCACCCACCTAGTGAATTTCAGTTGAACTATTTCTGTCATGTTCTCAGGGTGCAGCCAGGCAGGAGTCCACGGTCAAAGTCCAGGAAGTCAATCAGGAGCCAAGTCACCAATGCAGAATCACAAACCGGAATCGGAAGTCAATGTCCAAAAGCCAAAAGGTCAGGGTGCCAAGGAAATCAAGCAGGTCAGGATCAGGAAGGAGTGTGGATGCAAGTCAGAGAATAGACTTGTTGCTTCCACAAGGTTACCAGGTCCTGGGTGGGAGCTATATGGGAGTCTCAATCAGCCTGCTCCCTTGGTGGCAGTGACTCTGCTAGAACTCAGGGCTGAGAGATCTGAAGCATCGGTGTGCCTCATGTCTTCGCTCTGAAAGTTCTTTCCGGAACCTGCTTCGAACTCTTGAGATGGAAGGAGGAGAGCTTGGAGGAGATTGATCGTCAGCAGCTGAGACTGGTGCCTGGAGAGTGATTGATGGGCCAGCTGCTGTTTGTTCAGCTGAGGAACTGGCTGGCAATTCTTCCAGGTCTGTTAACCCTTCCAGCTCCTCCTCGTCAGGGCTCATGACAATTTCCAAGTTTGGACTTCTATTTATTCACTTGGGGACAGGATTTTTGGCCCCCTTGGGGTTTCTGTTACTTTAAAAGGCCCTAGCACCACTGGCCTCTATCATTATTGCATTGTTTATTATGCGTTGCACACAATCCTTGTAATATATTTGTGCAAACTGAAAGACGGCGTATTACTTGGTGGCTTTGATCAGTCTACTGATTACACCGGTCTTGGTTAATTACTCTCAGCATTCCACAATTAAGAAGGCTACATAGGCCCATCCATCTCAAATTTTGACATATTTCCTTCACTATGTCCCCGATTAAGCCCAAACAAATGGTAGCCATTTTCTCCAGCAGCCCCCTGGAGAAAATGGCTGCTTTGAAGGGGGGACTCTAGGGCAGTGTACCATGAGGAGGCCCCTCCCCTTCCTAAACCCCGCCCTCTCCCGGCTCCACCCCCCCCCCCAAGTCTCCAGCTATTTTCCAATACAGACCTGACAACCTTAGTCTAGTATATTGTGTTTTAAGAAAACAGCGTGTTAATTTAATAAAACATGTATAGGAGGGAACTCTAGCTGTCCTGCAAAGGAAAAGCTGGTTTATTGGAAAGAAGAAAACGGAGGGGGCGAGAGGAATGAGATTCCATCTGGAAGTGGTGTTCTTGACATGGCTAATGAGTTGTGGAAAGGTATAATCGCATTAGTGTATACCCAAGCTATTATGTCTACAATGGGAAATGATAATGCATCATATAGAGCTTGTCATTTCTTGACTGATTGTTTAAAATCCAGTTTAGTTACTAACAAATATCATTACCATCTGATTTGTAATTGCTTGATGGCTTCAGTCCTGGCGCTAATGGACCAGACCCCACATCATAAAGCTTCCATCCGTCTTGGTTGCGTTTAACCTGTTTGCGGGCTGGCTCAGCAACGGGACTGAACGTGACGTGCGTTCAACCATTTCAGCTCTTTGCCTTTGACACATGCGCACACATAAACACCTATCGGACTGATCTAGTTCCCTCCGTATGAGCTGCTGGTGATGGTTGTAATGAATGACAAAGGGAAGCCCAGAAGACCAAAAATTAGATAGGGTCAAACCAGGGGTGGAATTCTAGCAGGAGTTTTGTTGCGTATTAGGCCACACACCCCTGATGTAGCCAATCCTCCAAGGGCTTACAAAAAAGAGCCTTGTAAGTTCTTCTAGGACTGGCTACATCACGGGGGTATGGCCTAATATGCAAAAGGGCTCCTGCTAGAATTCCACCCCTGGGACAAACCAGATCTCAGATATCTCAGATCTTAGATCTATGAAAAGCTCCCATGGGGCTCAGGGTCTGATATGGACCAAGGCCATAGTATTGAAGGAGGGTTAATTCTGCCTACCCTCCAGTTAGTCCTATTGGGATACTTTTAGAAAGGTAGCCAGGGACTTTGTTTGTCCTATTTCCCTCCCAGAGCTTAAAACCATGCTGGGAGAGAAAGATGAGCATTTTCTGATGGGGAAATGTCAAGGGAGAAAGAACTGACTTCCTCTCCCACCATGATACAGCCCTGTTCCATATCCCCATAGCTACTTTTTGCAACCCAGTTATGTCTGGTGTGATCCATTGTAGATCCTCAGCACTGTGCATGGTTTGGTCCTTTGAGACTCGTTTCGGTGCAAGGTTTTGTTGGCTTTTTGAACACGATGACATCTTTTTCAGTGTTCTCATCGCATGAAAGATTCAATATTTCCAGTGAAGCTGCTAAGGTGCCCGCTTTCCAACACATTCCGAATGCATTTGCACACATCTCCTGTTCTCATGTACGAGACACAAATTCTCATATTCAAGGTGCTGAAAGCAATGTGGTGACAGAGTATATTTCAGTGAGGCTAAGTATGCGATATTCTCAAGTTCAGATGCATTCCGAAAACAGCATAGCTGCATTTACATGTATCCCAGTGTGGTTAAAATGACTCAAAAGCCAACCTTTAATCTAGTCCTCAACTTGAAGACTACATATTACGAAAACTACAAGGTTTTAACTCAAGGAAGGAAAAGGAAATGTGGAAACTGGAGCTTTCTGTGAATGACATTCATGAAATTCTTTAGCAGAATTGCGCAAAATGTGGTTTTCTAGTCTTAGGTGGCCATTTTGACACCACATTTGGGGCTCTTGAGAGCTTACCTAGAAGAAAGAGACAGGAATGGAACCTACACCTCACATGCTGTGGAACATTCCACTAACCACACGGGAAAAGTCACATCATATGGCATTTGATATCTTCCTCTGCTTCTGGTGTCACAGGTCACTAACTTGTGTGTTTTGAACCCAGAGAAGTATAAACTTATGCTGTGCACCATGCCGTATGAGATATGGGTGTCCTGGCTGGGGTGCATATAGTTCTCGGCTGTGGTTCGTATTGTGAGCTGTATCTTGCTACTTCCCTGACACGCCAGTAGCGCTGCTCATTTCTGGTTCCTATGCTGGCACAAGCGCGCCAGTGCCAGATATACTATCTCTGTGTTACGCTAGAATAGAAGAAGAAGATATTGGATTTATATCCCACCCTCCACTCCGAAGAGTCTCAGAGCGGCTCACAATCTCCTTTCCCTTCCTCCCCCACGACAGACACCCTGTGAGGTAAATGAAGATATTGGATTTATATCCCGCCCTCCACTCCAGAGTCTCAGAGCGGCTCACAATCTCCCACCCTCCACTCCAGAGTCTCAGAGCGGCTCACAATCTCCTTTCCCTTCCTCCCCCACAACAGACACCCTGTGAGGTAGATGAAGATACTGATTTATATCCCGCCCTCCACTCCGAAGAGTCTCAGAGCGGCTCACAATCTCCTTTACCTTCCCCCCCACACACAAAGGACACCCTGTGAGGTAAATGAAGATATTGGATTTATATCCCGCCCTCCACTCTGAAGAGTCTCAGAGCGGCTCACAATCTCCTTTCCCTTCCTCCCCCACAACAGACACCCTGTGAGGTGGGTGGGGCTGGAGAAGGCTCTCACAGCAGCTGCCCTTTCAAGGACAACCTCTGCCAGAGCTGTGGCTGACCCAAGGCCATGCCAATAGGTGCAAGTGGAGGAGTGGGGAATCAAACCTGGTTCTCCCAGATAAGAGTCTGCGCACTTAACCATTACACCAAACTGGTTCTCAGAGCAGCTGCCCCCCTTTCAAGGACAAGCTCCGTGAGTGATCTATGGCTGACCCAAGGCCATTCCAGCGGCTGCAAGTGGAGGAGTGGGGTATAAAAACCTGGTTCTCCCAGATAAGAGTCCGCTCACTTAACCACTACACCAAACTGGTTCTCCAAATAGGAACTTAGTTGCCATCCTAAGCAGTTCCCAGGTGGCTGTAGGGTTTTGCCCCTCAGTCTTACATAAAAGATCCAGCGTACTTTCCAGCTTCTGGGCTAAGGCATGGAAATAAATAAAATTCACCGAGTCATCCTGTTGAGGCCAGACTTCCCATAGGACTCTTTTTTTTTGCAAGGGGTTTGTGGCTCTCATAATAGTATGATTGCAGAAATCTGCCATGACTTTGGCAAGCACAGTTACCCATTGAGACTTTCAAAATATCAGTAATTTACCCATAGATAACTTCAGAGGAGTGCATGTAGACAGCCAGCAACCATGCTGTGAGGAAAAGATGTTTGTGGAAATACTATTAATACTGCTGAGTAACCTATTTGTGGAAAAAAGACAGATGGAGATGCTATACGTCAGGGCAGGAGAAATTTTGTAGGGAACAGATGCGGTCTCATTTTAGGGAGCCTGTATCCTGAGCTCATGACTACAGTATGTGAGATGTTGCTTAGACATTCAGACAGGACTTTTTTTCCCCCAGCAGGAACGCACAGAAACTCAGTTCCAGCTAGCTTGGTGCCAGGAAAAGGAAAGGAAAGGTCCCCTGTGCAAGCCTCAGTTGTTTCCGACTCCGGGGTGACGTCGCATCACAACGTTTTCACGGCAGACTTTTTTACGGGGTGGTTTGCCATTGCCTTCCCCAGTTATCTACACTTCCCCCCCAGCAAGCTGGGTACTCATTTTACTGACCTCAGAAGGATGGAAGGCTGAGTCAACCTTGAGCCAGTTACCGGAATCCAGCTTCCACCGGAATCGAACTCAGGTCGTGAGCAGAGAGTTCAGACCACAGTACTGCAGCTTTACCATGCCAGGGGGGTGTAGCCTAACATGCAAATGAGTTCCTGCTGGGCTTTCTCTACAAAAAAACCCTGTGTGAAACAATGGTGATGTCAGGGGTGTGGTCTAACAGGCAGATAAGTTCCTGTTGGGCTTTCTCTACCAAAAAACCCTGTGTGAAACAATGGTGATGACAGGGGGTGTGGCCTAAAATGCAGATGAGTTCCTGTTGGGCTTTCTCCTTTAAAAAAGCCCTTTGTCAAACAATGGTGATGTCAGGGGTGGCCTAATATGCAAATGAGTTCCTGTTGGGCTTTCTCTACCCAAAAAGCCCTCTGTGAAACAATGGTTATGTCAGGGGATGTGGCCTAATATGCAAATGAGTTCCTGCGGGGCTTTATTCACACAAAAAAACCCTTTGTCAAACAATGGTGATGCCGGGGTGTGTGGCCTAATATGCAAATTGGGCTTTTTCTACAAAGAAAGCCCTGCAGACAGATAATTTAGTAAAGGATGGCTAATTTAGTAAAGGATGAGCATGCTTCAGCGGGGAGGGCGGGATACAAATCAAATCAAATCAAAATAAATAAATAAATAAAATTCAGAGGACTGTTAGAAAAGATTTATATATGCGTCTGAATTACACACTGTCTATTCCTGCCTTTGCTAACATAGGCATAAGGTTCGGTTCCTGGCATCCTCTATTTGGATCTTGAATAGCAGGCACTGGCTATCTAACATCTTAAACACATGAAGCAGCCTTCTACTGAATCAGACCTCAAAGGTCCATCAAAGTTTGTATTCTCAGACCAGCAGTGGCTCTCCAGGGTCTCGAGCGGAGGTTTTTCGCACCTATTTGCCTGGACCCTTTTTAGTTGGAGATGCTGGGAGATTGAACCTGGGACCTTCTGCTTACCAAGCAGATGCTCTACCGCTGAGCCACCGTCCCTCCTCATCTTCCTGAGAGCTGCTGCCAATTAGGTAGACAATTTTGTAGAAGTGGCTTGACAGACGAACACAGATGAATACATGAAGCTGCCTTATACTGAATCAGACCATTGGTCCATCAAGGTCCATCAGACTAGCAGTGGCCGCTCAGGGTCCCAGACAGAAGTCTTTCATATCTCTTACTGCCTGGTCGTTTCAACTGGAGATGCCAGGGATTGAACTTTGGACTTTGTGTATGCAAAGCAGATGTTCTACCTCTGAACTCCAACTTCTCCCAGATGCCCAGTCTTGTTTCCCAAGCAACTTCAGATATTCAAATAGGTGTTGATTGGTTGTATCTATCACAGACCATGGTCCACGTTTTCTTACACTACAAGTACCCAAAGAAGGGGGTGAGAGTTAACTACAGATAGGGGTGGAATTCTAGCAGGAGCTCCTTTGCATATTAGGCCACACACCCCTGATGTAGCCAATCCTCCAAGAGCTTACAAAAAATAGCCTTGTAAGCTCTTGGAGGATTGGCTATATCAGGGGTGTGTGGCCTAATATGCAAAGGAGCTCCTGCTAGAATTCCACCGCTGACTACAGATATTGATTCTGTCCCTGTGGTAAATTAGGAAAGAGCAGAAGGGTAAACACAAAAGTTCACTAAATTGTTATGCACTTTTGTGATATGAATACAAGTAAAAAAATGATGTGTGTTTGAGGGTGAGAACCTGGACAGGTTTCCTATGTACACACCAGTATCTGGGACAACAGCTAAGGGAAGCATATGCAGAAGCTCCCTTGCCTCTGAGCATGTCTAGACTGGACTCCTGCTCCTCACACCACAGTTCTGAGCAAAAATCAAGAATGTTGAGGCTGAGGCTAAAAATAGCCAGGTAATGGTAGCTGGCAGCTACCATGGCAAAATATTAGTCTGGTTCCTCTAAAATTTCATGGCTTTGGTTTCAATGAGGGGGAAGAAGAAGAAGATTTATATCCCGCCCTCCACTCCGAATCTCAGAGCAGCTCACAATCTCCTTTATCTTCCTCCCCCACAACAAACACCCTGTGAGGTGGGTGGGACTGAGTGGGCTCTTCCACAAGCTGCCCTTTCAAGGACAACCTCTACAAGAGCTGTGGCTGACCCAAGGCCATTCCAGCAGCTGCAAGTGGAGAAGTGGGGAATCAAACGGCTTAGAGTCCACACGCTTAACCGCTACACCAAACTAAGCTTAGATCTTTTAAAGTTGCGCTTGAAGTAATTGGTCCGTGATGTGTATGTTTGAATTGAATTCACTCTAACTATTAAAGGAACTAGATCCAGGTGGGTAGCTGTGTTGGTCCAAAGCAGTAGAACAAAGTTTGAGTCCAATGGCCCCCTTTAAGACCAACAAAGTTTTATTCAAGGTATGAGCTTTTGCGTGCATGCACATTTCCTCAGATACACAGTCCATGCATATAGGCAGAGGGTGAACAGAAAATGAGCATACAATTGGCATTCTGAAATAAATTGCGTTTGGACATCTTTGGGGTTGACCAAGTATCCTGGAAATTATTCTTGACGGATCTGTGTGCGGAATGGCTGATATCCATCAAAGGCATTAAATTATGACTCCTAGAGATTTCTCTCTTCTAGGAAATATAATGTAGAAATACCCCAGGAGTATCTGAGAAATTTCCCACTAACTATGCCATCAAAAATTGTCATACACACCCACACCTATTTCTCCCTGATATTTGATTTTTTTTGATAGCTGTTGTAAACTGCTTTGTAGCGAAAGATGCCTGAAGAGTGGGATAGAAAAACTGTCAATAAGTCTTAATTGCAGCTATTTTGCAACAATTGATACTTTGCATGAAAGGGCGGAGGGGAGGGGGGAGGACATCCAAGAATTGTCAACACATTACAATTGTGGACGCTGTTGCAGAGAGATTTCTACAGAACTCCCAATTTGTGAGGGAAGGAGACAGGGAGATTTCTTAAAGGAGTGATAGTGGATTCTTTGAGAGTTTATTTCAAAGGTGTTGATTTGATATTTACAAAATGCTTGAAAAGCTAGGAATTGTATCATTCTTTCAGGTATGTGTATGTTCTTATGGGGTACTTCTCTCTTCTGGCTCTGGTTTAGGGCAGTACAGCTCTTTGTCTGGCTACAACCTCAAACTTGCCCTCTTTTTCTTTCATGAATGCTATTTCCTTCACCCACGCTATGGAGCCAGGGAAAGAGTTTGCAGCAATCATTCCGTGAGGTAAAAGGTCAATCCACACATTACAAAGTACACATGCCTGTCAACAGATATGCTCTGGCAATTTCATGCTCAGAACTTAATTTCTAGGCACACAACAATACTAATCCAAGCTGGAAATGATCTTCTGAGCATGGAACTCTCTAAGTATCATAGCTGTAGTTCCTGCATTGCTAGGGGGTTGTGATAGAATAGATGACCTTGGTGGTCCTTTCCAACACTGAGATTACAATAAATAAATAAAGCACATTTGTCAACAGGACAGGGTGAAACCTAAACTTTGTATAGTATGGATTGGCCTTAAAGGCAGGCAACTGGAGAAACTGGCATCTTGGGGAAATGAGAGATACATATTTTGGTTTATTTCTATTATAGATATATATTGTTGCTGGGGGGAAAGTGTAGATGACTGGGGAAGGCAATGGCAAACCATCCCGTAAAAAAGTCTGCTGTGAAAATTAAGGGGAGGGACGGTGGCTCAGTGGTAGAGCATCTGCTTGGGAAGCAGAAGGTCCCAGGTTCAGTCCCTGGCATCTCCAAAAAAGGGTCCAGGCAAATAGGTGTAAAAAACCTCAGCTTGAGACCCTGGAGAGCCGCTGCCAGTCTGAGAAGACAATACTTACTTTGATGGACCAAGGGTCTGATTCCGTATAAGGCAGCTTAATATATATGTACTGTCGTGATGTGACGTCACCCCAGAGTCAGAAACAACTGGTGCTTGCACAGGGGACTCTACCTTTTAAAGATATATATTGTACCCAGGCTTTTTTTGTAGCAGGAACTCATTTGCATATATAGGCCACACCCCTCTAATGTAGCCAATCCTCCAAGAGCTTACAGGCCTCTTAATACAGGGCCTACTGTAAGCTCTTGGAGGATTGGCTACATTAGGGGTGTGTGGCCTAATATGCAAAGGAGTTCCTGCTACAAAAAAGCCCTGATTATTGGGGGATGCTATCAATGTCCACCTACCCACCTGCCTATGCTGTGTGCCTCAACAAAGTGGAAAAGGTTGCCCTGTTCCAGTTTCACCATATTCTCCAGTGCTCTCCTAGTAAGTAAGTAAGTAAGTAAGTAAGTAAGTAAGTAAGTAAGTAAGTAAAATTTTATTTGTATCCCGCCCTCCCCCGCCAAAGCAGGCTCAGGGCGGCTAACAGCATCCGAAAATAAACAATACAGTACTAAAAACATTAAATTAACATTAAAACCAATCAATACTTAATTAAAAACATTACTAAGTCTAACAATGCTAAATCTGACAGTAACCTTATTGTTTGACGCTATGCCTGTCAATTGATATAATGGTGGCAGATCCCTAAACCGGATCATTTTGGCGTTTCCTTTATTGTACACTTATAGTTCAGTCGTTCATAAACGCCAGTTTGAAGAGGGCGGTCTTGCAGGCCCTGCAGAACTGATCAAGGTTCTGCAGGGCCCGCACCTCCTCTGGGAGCTGATTCCAAAGGTATGGGGCCGCGGTAGAAAAGGCCCGTGCGCGGGTCTTCTGAAGTTTAACTTCTTTAGGCCCGGGGATAGTCAATCTGTTTTTCCCTACTGACCTCAGTGCTCTCTGGGGTTCGTACGGGGAGAGACGGTCCCTCAGGTAGGTCGGTCCTCGGCCATATAGGGCTTTGAGTTTGATCCACTGTCAAACTATACTGAAGAACAAAGCATGAGTCCAGTGTGGCACCTTTAAGACCCACAAAGTTTAATTAAACTTAATTAATCAAGAAAGCTTATACTGGAATTAAACTTTGTGGGTCTTAAAGGAGCCACTGGACTCAAACTTCGTTCTGTCGCTTCAGTCCAACAGGGCTGCCCACCTGAATCTATACTGAAGACCCTTATGATAAATCGGGGGCGGGGAGGGGTATGAACCTTTGTTAAAAACTATATTAAAACAACAAGGGTGAGGCGCTTTCCCCCCTCCTATGCTACATTTTTAGGTGGAACAGAATCAGGCCTCGTTTTGGGCAGGAGCTCACAGGAGCAGAGCTCCAGAACCTCTGCATTTTATTGTGCTCATTCTTTCTTACTCCCTCACTCTCCAAATAATTGCTTCTGGGCTCCATTGTTCAAACCCATCAGAGTTTCGCTGAACTCTAAGATTTGACAAACATTCTAATAGTTTTTCCCATTTAAAAAAATAGGAAAAGAATCAAAACATAGAAAGCAGACAGACGGAAATCTTCATCCTGCCACTGTAGCCACCTAGGAGAAAGTCATTTTAAAAGTATGATGGGAGTAAGGTTTTATTATGACAATAAATCAAGAAACATTTTAAGGTAGATACTGAGCTGATATAATTTAGTACACCTTCCGATGATGTCAGGGAGGTGTGGCATATGCAAATGAGTTGTGCTAATGAGCTCTGGCACCTCTTTTTATACAAAATGACCCCTGCACAGAATCCCCCCCCCCCCAAAAAAAAAAAATGAACAGCAACATTTAAACTTCTGAGGTCTGGTCCCCAACCTTTTTGGCACCAGGGACTGGTTTTGTGGAAGACAATTTTTCCACAGACCGGGGTGGTGGGGGGGAAGGGGATGGCTTCAGGATGATACAATTGTGCACTTTATTTCATAGAATCATAGAGCTGGAAGGGACCTCCAGGGTCATCTAGTCCAACCCCCTGCACAATGCAGGAAACTCACAAACACCTCCCCCTAATTTCACAGGATCTTCATTGCTATCAGATGGCCATCTAGCCTCTGTTGAAAAACCTCCAAGGAAGGAGAGCCATTCTAATGGTCAGGAAGTTCTTCCTAATGTTGAGCTGGAAACTCTTTTGATTTAATTCCAACCCATTGGTTCTGGTCCTACCTCCCGGGGCCACAGAAAACAATTCCACACCATCCTCTATATGACAGCCCTTCAAGTACTTGAAGATGGCGATCCTATCACCTCTCAGCCGCCTCCTCTCCAGGCTAAACATGCCCAGCTCCTTCAGCCTTTCCTCATAGGACTTGATCTCCAGACCCCTCAACATCTTCGTCAGCCTCCTCTGGTCCCGTTCCAGCTTGTCTATATCCTTCCTAAAATGTGGTGCTCAAAACTGAACACAATACTCCAGGTGAGGTCTTACCAGAGCAGAGTAAAGCAATACCATCACATCATGTGATCTGGACACGACTTCTGTTGATGCAGCCCAAAATTGCATTTCTACTATCACTGTGAGGGCCGGACAAGAAGACTCAGGAGGCTGAGGACCTAATCTCTGAAAGAGACCGCTTTCCTTCCGAGGTCATGGACTAGCAATTGGTTGTCAAAGTGTTGCATTCTGCAGGATACATAGCATAAAGTGGATGTGGATAAGCCCCAAAGGCCATCATATGTGAACATATGAAGCTGCCTTATACTGAATCAGACCCCCCCCCCCAACCGGGTCCATCAAAGTCAGTATTGTCTACTTAGACTGGCAATGGCTCTCCAGGGTCTCAAGCGGAGGTTTTTCATGCCTGCTTGCCTGGACCCTTTTTTAGTGGAGATGCGGGGGATTGAATCTGGGACCTTCTGCTTACCAAGCAGATGCTCTACCACTGAGCCACCATCCCTCCCCTTTCCATCACCTGTCCTAGGCTAGCTATCTCAGAAACTAAGGAGGGTCAGCCATGGTTGGTATTTAGATGGGAGACCCCCAAGGAATACCAAGGCTGCTATGCAGAGGCTGGCAATGGCCAACCACCTCTGAACATCTCTTTCAGAGAGAACATCTCTCTGAACATTGCCTTTTTAGCCACCGCCTCACACTGTTGACTAACGTTCAGCGTATGATTTCTATTGTCACATTCCAATTAACAGGCCTCGAGCGGGGCCATCCTCCTTCTCTTGTATGAGTGAACTGGGATTAGAGTTGCCAAGTCCAATTCAAGAAATATCTGGGGACTTTGGGGGTGGAGCCAGGAGACATTAGAGGTGGAGCCAAGATCAAGGCTGTGACAAGCATAATTGAACTCCAAAGGGAGTTCTGGCCATCACATTTAAAGGGACGGCACACTTTTTCAATTCCTTCCTTCCATAGGAAATCATGAAGGATAGGGGCACCTTCTTTTGGGGCTCATAGAATTGGACCCCCTGGTCCAATCTTTTCGAAACTTGGAGGGTATTTTGGGGAGAGGCACTAGACGCTATACTGAAAACTTGGTGCCTCTACCCCCCAAAACAGCCCCCCCAGAGCCCCAGATACCCGCGGATCAATTCTCCAAGATTTTCTATGGGAATAAATCTCCCCAGGGAATAACAGAGTTCCCAGCAGACATTCCCCTCCCCCGCTTTCTGACGACCCTGAAGCAGGGGGAGGGCCTCCAAACCGGGGGATCCCCTGCCCCCACCTGGGGATTGGCAACCCTAACTGGGATCTGGGGCTAAGCGGCCTACACTGAGACTGAGGCGTTTTGTTCCTCTTCCCCTCCCCGGCCGGCCGGCCAGCCACCCTGAGGCCTCCTCCGCCCTGAGGGGAAAGGGAGTCTGTCGGCTGCCAAGCAGGCGGCACCGCAGGCCGGCGCGGCTGAGGGGGAGTGACTGGCGCGGGAGGGACGGACAGCCTGATTCCTGACTGACTGACTGACTGACTAACGGCGGGGCGGGCGGGCGGGCGAGCGGAGCGCCATGGTGGCCGCCGGGTCACCTGACGCCGCCGCTCCGCCGCCATTTTGTCTCGGAGTGGGAACGTGAGGAGGGCGGAGAGGAGAGGAGAGGAGAAGGCAGGCAGGCGGGCGGCCCCCGCAGAAAGCGACGCCGGGGGAGGGCAGGAAGGAGGCCGGGAAGCCGGCCGGCAGGCAGCCGAGGGAGGCGGCGGGTGTCGCGCCCGCCCTCCGGGGGGCGTCCCCTCCGCTTGGCCTCGCCTGAACCCCGCGTCGGCTGTCCCCGCGGGGCAGGGGCCGGGCCGACTGGGCCGGGCCTCGGTGGGGCGGCGACCGGCGCTCCTCCTCCTCCTGCTGCTGCTGCTGAGGCGGGTTGTGCTCCTTCGGGCGTCGGGGAATTCCTCCTCCTCTCGTCTCTCCCTCGCTCGGGGCCAAAAGGGCGACGCCACCATGATGTCGGGCCAGTCCATCACCGACCGCATCACGGCGGCGCAGCACAGTGTCACCGGCTCGGCCATCGCCAAAGCCGTCTGCAAGGCCACGACCCACGAAGTCATGGGCCCCAAGAAGAAGCACCTCGACTGTGAGTAGCCCCCGACGGGCGAGGCTGGACAGCACCGGGGGGGGGGGCGTTTTTAGCCTGGCCGGGGGTGGCTCAGGGGCAATGTGCCCTCCAGGCTGCAGAGCCTTGTGAGCAAAAATTCCACTCTGCGAGCTCCTGGCGTTCAAGGGGGGAGCTCCTGCATCAGTTAGTGTGCTCTCTGGGCTCATCCTTCCTGAGCTAAGACAAAAGCCTGTGAGCTGGAGGCTAAAAATCTGTGAGCTAGCTCACGCTCACTCAGCTTAGAGGGAACTGTGCTAGGGGCCAATGTTCCCTCTAAGCTGCAGAGTCTTGTGAGCAAAAATTCTACTTTGTGAGCTCCTGGCATTCAAAGGGTGAGCTCCTGCATCAGTTAGTGTGCTCTCTGGGCTCATCCTTCCTGAGCTAAGACAAAAACCTGTGAGCTGGAGGCTAAAAATCTGTGAGCTTGCTCACGCTCACTCAGCTTAGAGGGAACTGTCCTAGGGGCCAATGTTCCCTCTAAACTGCAGAGTCTTGTGAGCAAAAATTCTACTTTGTGAGCTCCTGGCATTCAAGGGGTGGGCTCCTGCATCAGTTAGTGTGCTCTCTGGGCTCATCCTTCCTGAGCTAAGACAAAAGCCTGTGAGCTGGAGGCTGAAAATCTGTGAGGTCGCTCACGCTCACTCAGCTTAGAGGGAACTGCGCTAGGGGCCAATGTTCCCTCTAAGCTGCAGAGTCTTGTGAGCAAAAATTCCACTTTGCGAGCTCCTGGCATTAACGTTATGAGCTGCTGCATCAGCTAGTGTGCTCTGGGCTCATTCTTCCTGAGCTAAGACAAAAAGCCTGTGAGCTGGAGGCTAAAAATCTATGAGCTTAGCTTAGAGGGAACTGTGCTAGGGGCCAATGTTCCCTCTAAACTGCCGAGTCTTGTGAGCAAAAATTCCACTTTGCGAGCTCCTGGCATTCAAGGGGGGAGCTCCTGCATCAGTTAGTGTGCGCTCTGGGCTCATCCTTCCTGAGCTAACAAAAAACCTGTGAGCTGGAGGCTAAAAATCTGTGAGCTTGCTCACGCTCACTCAGCTTAGAGGGAACTGTGCTAGGGGCCAATGTTCCCTCTAAGCTGCAGTCTTGTGAGCAAAAATTCCACTTTGTGAGCTCCTGGGGTTCAAGTGGTGAGCTCCTGCATCAATTAGTGTGCTCTGGGCTCATCCTTCCTGAGCTAAGACAAAAACCTGTGAGCTGGAGGCTAAAAATCTGTCAGCTCACTCAGCTTAGAGGGAACTGTGCTAGGGGCCAATGTTCCCTCTAAGCTGCAGAGTCTTGTGAGCAAAAATTCTACTTTGCGAGCTCCTGGCATTCAAAGGGTGAGCTCCTGCATCAGTTAGTGTGCTCTGGGCTCATCCTTCCTGAGCTAAGACAAAAACCTGTTAGCTGGAGGCTGAAAATCTGTGAGCTAGCTCACGCTCACTCAGCTTAGAGGGAACTGTGCTAGGGGCCAATGTTCCCTCTAAGCTGCAGAGTCCTGTGAGCAAAAATTCCACCTTGTGAGCTTCTGACATTCAAGGGGTGAGCTCCTGCATCAATTAGTGTGCTCTGGGCTCATCCTTCCTGAGCTAACAAAAAACCTGTGAGCTGGAAGCTAAAAATCTGTGAGCTTGCTCACGCTCACTCAGTTTAGAGGGAACTGTGCTAGGGGCCGGTGTTCCCTCTAAGCTGCAGAGTCTTGTGAGCAAAAATTCTACTTTGTGAGCTCCTGGCATTCAAGTGGTGAGCTCCTGCATCAATTAGTGTGCTCTGGGCTCATCCTTCCTGAGCTAACCAAAAACCTGTGAGCTGGAGGCTAAAAATCTGTGAGCTTGCTCACGCTCACTCAGCTTAGAGGGAACTGTGCTAGGGGCCGGTGTTCCCTCTAAGCTGTAGAGTCTTGTGAGCTTCTGGCATTCAAGTGGTGAGCTCCTGCATCAATTAGTGTGCTCTGGGCTCATCCTTCTTGAGCTAAGACAAAAACCTGTGAACTGGAGGCTAAAATTCTGTGAGCTAGCTCATGCTCACTCAGCTTAGAGGGAACAGTTTAAGGGGGTGGGTTTCCCCGCTCCTGACCTACCTGATTTGGGTGGGGAGGAAAAGGGTTAAGCCATAGGCTCTCATAGCGGGGAGGAGGAATAGCGATCCTGGGTTATTTCACGGGGTGGGGGCCCTAGGCATTCCTAGCTAAACCTGGCAGGTACAGCTGGGAGACTGGGGGAGTGTTGCTTTTTTAAAGTTGGGGGTAAGAGGTAGGGTAGTTTCAGATTTGGGGACAGAGAGGCAGGCGTGCATGCTAGCAAGCTGGGTAGTTTAATGGGGGGATAGTACAATGGTAAGACGGTTAGGGGCAGTGTTCCCTCTAAGCTGAGTTAGCGTGAGCTAGCTCACAGATTTTTAGCCTCCAGCTTACACATTTGTGTCTTTGCTCAGAAAGAATGACCCCCAGAGAGCACACTACTTTATGCAGAGCTCTCAAATATAATACCAGTAGCTCACAAAGTAGAATTTTTGCTCACAAGACTCCCCAGTTTAGAGGGATCATGGGTTAGGGGTTAAAAATGCAACTGACAGACTAGGCTGTGTGGATTCTCAGGGGTTAAAAGGCAAGGATGGACTTGTGCGTGTGTGGGGGGTGGGTGTTGAAACACCCGGGGTAACTGGGGTTCATTGTTTCTTGGCAAGCTAGCCGAGATTGAGTCATTGGTGCACCGGCAGGCTGGATAGTTTTTATTTGGGGGCTGAAAACGTGCACATTGGCTAGCTGGCAGGGTCATTTCAGTTTGAGGTTAAGCATTTACCAGCAAACCAGGTAAGGATAGATTCGGTCCCGGCTGAAACAGATGCTTGCAACGAAGGAAGTGGGGAGACCTTCTGTTCTGCTATTGCAGGTCAATCACACCTATGGGCACATCAGCCCTTCTCCATGGTGTCCCTGGAGCGGATGCAGGCTTGTCATCTTTGCTGCTTTCTTTCATTTTTTTATATTAGTAGATAGCTCATTGTGGCTTTGCTTCTTCCCTGTATAAGAAATGTTTCCAGCAGGAGTGGGATTCTGATGGCATTGCAACAGTTGTCAGAAATTGTATGTATGTGTGTGTGTTTTTTTTGCGGGGGGGAGACTGACAGCTGCCAGTCTTACCTGACTTGCTACCCATCTTTAATCCTGTTCTGAGACATGGGACCCAATTTATATTCTTTGCTCATATTCCCACCTTTTGCCTGTTCCCTCCAGGATAGCCAGAGGCAGGGCTCCTGTAGTTTTGTTGCAGAAGATGGTGTTTCAGGGAGTGGAGGTTGTCATGGTGGGCAGATGCACCTGCTGAAACCTCTGCTGCAAAACTGAGGCAACACTGGAGCCGTGACTTTTCTTTGTATCTGGCAATTAAAAAAAACAACATCAAGGTATGATCTGCATGTAGGTGAAACTGAAGCCCAATATTCTGGAGGGGAATAAAGGAAAGATGCAAGGGAGCTTAATTCCACCCCCACCCCCTGTCATGTAAGAGCTGTCCATGGAATGGGATTTGTCCCTGCTGTGTTTAGCCCTGGGAGCTGCCTTATTCATTACTAAAAACACAGTATGTAAAGGAGTCTCATGGTGGTTCTTCTTTTGCTGCTAAACCAATGAGTAAAACATCAACAACCTTTTCCTCCCACTTTTTCACGGCAAAAAAATTACACTGTCTCTTCCCAAATGACTGAATTTAAAAAGTGTGTCTGGTCTTAAAAGGTCAGCGACTGAGCACTCAGTCAAATGACTCTCATCCTAATGGAATTTGCCTCCAAATAAAGAGCATTCTTGACCTGATGCCTCTGAGGTCTGAAGCCTTTCTGTTAACACGTTGACCAGATAAGATACTGTGGGTCCTGTTGCTTCTGGTTTAGCAGCTAAAATAATCTCTGACACTCAGCCTTGTTTCATACATATGGGTAAAAACTGCTATCTTGGAAGAAGAAAGTTTTCATGCCAAACCTGGTATAGAACACGAGCCAGGAATCTTCCAGTTAAAATTTCTCCTTAGCTATAAGTGCCCAAGGTGGCTTTTGGCAAGCCGCTCAGTAATACGAGGCTAATACCAGCCTGACTTTAGGATTGTTGCAGGGTTTATGATGCTAATGTATGTGAAGCACTTAGCATTTCTGTAGCGCTTCAGGGTGTCTTGAATGCAACTACTGCTGTTTCATTAGTACATCTTCTTTTTTATTTCATTAGACAAGATGCATTGCAATAGGCCGACTCCTCTGGAGACTGCTGGTTGCCTCTTGCCATAGAGGAACCATGCTAATGTGAAATGGAGTTGCCCTTGTGTGTATTGTAAAACATTTCTTGGACCTTCTGCTCTCTCCCAGTATACTTCTATTACTGTCAAGGCAGACTCCTCTCAACTAGGATCTCGCCCCTGTGACTTTCTGGGGATACTCCTTCCTACAACCGGAATGAAGCAGCCTTGTGCCATTTATATGGATTTTTTTTTTATTATGTGGTGAAATAATTCTGTGTGGATTGCCTCCTTTGCTTTATCTGCTTTGACTCTTGAAAGCTTATACTTCCCCAAAACTTGTTGGTCACGAAGGTGCTCCTGGGCTCAAACATAGCTGTTCTGCTGTATGCTAATGTGGCTACCCTCTGAAACGTCTTCACTTATGCATTCCTGGAACCTGTTTCTGTAAACAGATAAAAGTCAATTGATGGCTGTAGTCAGAGAACTTCAGAAGCCTGGCCTCCTCTGGTATATTCTAGCACTCTTCCCTGTGTTTTCAGCTTTCATTTAAAAACAAACAGATGAAAACATGAAAGCAGGCTTGGCGGTATTCAAGCCAGCTGCTCATTGAGCGCTAATACCAGCTTCCAATGTTCTGGCCGCTGAATGTAAGGGCACTGTGTTGAATATCAAGCACTTGAGCAGTCATTAATTTTACCAACATTTCATTTTATTAACATGCTAATTTTAATAACCTATTTAACCAAATGTGTTATTTAGGATTTTCAGGATTTTGTGTTGACTTAAGATGCTCCCCACAATGTAACCCCCCCCCCCCAACTTCAGTAATTTCTGGCTACCTGCCTGTAGTTTGTAGTTCCATCCCATAACCTAGTCCGTATGCGTTTTGCCTCTTCTCCAAGGAACTCATGGTTCTTCCTTCCCCCTTTTATCATCACCCTGTGTGTGAGTTTAGGAGAGTGGCCCAAGGTCATTGAGAAAGTTTCATGGCGAACTGACGCCTTAGACCTAAGCTTCCCGGATTCTAATACAGTAGTCTGACCACCACACTACACTTTTTACATTAGGTTTGAAGACAAAGGTTCAAAAGCTAGGTCTTTTAAAGATGAGCAGGTTATGAAGCTTGAAGAACCGTGCAACTGCTACGGTTGTCAGTGGTCTAACCAGTGTTGGTGTGAGGTTGCTCTTTGAATCCTTTGTGTACTGCTTTGTGTTATGTGGACGACCCACCTCTCTGGAGCTCTTGAAAGTGCTCATTTATTCTCATTTAGATCAAAAGTTAGCTGGTCTGCTTGCTTTTGAAGAATGGTGTTCAGGATAGCTTGAAGCATGAAAAGGCATGAACATTGACTGGAACATCAAAATGGCTTGTTTCCAGAAGAATATCTGTGTTTAGTCTGACAGCTAGAGCATTAGAGATCTTGGTGACACCTGATGGGCTAACAAGTATATTGTTTCTTGAGTTTTGGGGAGCTCTGTGTCTCATTTTCAGTGATCATAGCCTCGAAATATTTTCCGTCTGTGATGTGATCAGAAGCTATTCTCCCTGCTCCCAGTCCTGGCTTCTGCTGCTACCTGTGATAGACTAAAGTTCAGATGTGAGCTTAAGATCAGGAAGCTAAAATGTACCAGGAAACAGGAAAGCAATGGCACTACAGGATTACTCAGTAGTTTTGGAAGTATCAGTTATCAAAACCAAATTAGTCTACTATATGCTCACTTGCTAACATTTGGTCTGTGACGTAATCTCATGACACTGCAAGAAGCAAACCGGATTCCTTTCTACAGTTACAAGTGGGCATCTTTGTGTCCCGGGGCAATTTGTAACAGACTTGTTATGTTTCAGGGAAGAAGTCTCAAAGGTACTCCAGCATGAAACTATCACACTTTGGGTCCATGGAGACTGGTAATAGGTTCATTCTTAGTTAGGTTTATATACTGTGCACAATTCAGTTTCCTTTGCCAGTTTTTGCTAGTTGGCAGCGATTTGCACCCATTCTGATAGAAATGTTTATACTCTTTCAGTTGGGTGTTCATATGTGTTCTTTATATGCCTATCTTTTGATAATTTGATCTTCTGGCCTTTTTTTATAACCCCCCCTCTCTTTGTACCCATTTGTGTGTGTGTATGTGTGTGTGTATATTTATATATATATATAAACTTCAGTTAACACTTCATAATATAATGATATTAGCTTTCAATCACAAAAACTTGTGCTACAGTAAATACGTTAGATCGTTATTCTGCAACAGATTAATATGGATACCCCCTACAACTATAGTGAAGCTCAGTAGGAGCTGTTAGGCGTTAGTAATAATTTCTTACATATTGTGCAAGGGTTTCAGGGTAGAAGAAAATACAATGCATTTAATGTTCTCTGTTTTCTTTGTTTATTTATTTCCTCATATTTATTTCCACATATTTATATCCTGCCCTCCCCGCAAGCGAGCTCAGGGCGGCTAACAAGCCGAAATGTTGTTTAAAAGCACAACAAGTTGTAAACATTCAAGCATTAAGCATTAAACATTAAAACACAATGGTGCTATAAATCTAATGGAACAGTAAAATATGGAGAAGCATTAAATAAACTCCATTTATTTGAGGACGACTGTGTAAGGACTGCCGATGCTCGTGTCTGAAGTTGATTGATATCAATTGGAAATCTTTTGCAAAGAGGTTACTGAACAGTTCTGTGCTTTCCCCCTTTAGAACCTGTATAGTTGTTTTCAGACTTTTTGGTATGGTGCTAACACGGTTTAAAAAAAAAAAGCCTTACAGCTGATACATGCCTTGTGGATAAAAGTTCTATATCTATACAAAGATTTCCCCTGTGTTTGCTTCTAGCCCAGAGCAGGGACTAAGATATATCATCTTTTTCACTTCTTGAATCATCTGAAGCAGGAGTATGCTAATTACGTATCCTTGTGGTAAAAAGAAAAGTCTTGGACTAGCAAAGGCTATTCTGATTTGAATGCGGAAGAGAGGGCTTGATCAGAAAACCCAGCTATGAGAAGTATTTCACAATTCGCGAAGTGCTTTGGTTGAAGCTTCCTAGAAGCTCATCATGAAATCTGTGCCTACTGTTTGTAATAAATGGTACCTGGATACAGCAAAGGTTTTTTGGGTGTTAGTCTTGTTAACCAGTGGTCCCCAACCTTTTTGGCACCAGGGACCGGTTTTGTGGAAGACAATTTTTCCACGGACCAGTGGGGGTGCTGGGGTTTTTACTGCTCCAGGCTGCCTCTCCCACCCACGCCCCATCCCTGCCCCCCCATGGAGGTCTTTAAATTATGGGTAGGTGAAGGGCACTGCTGCGCTGATCCTTCTGCCCACCCAGGACCTGGGCGGATTAAAGGGGTGGTGCTTTGGAGCAATGCCGCACTGCCTCTTTTGCCCACCCATATCCTGGGTGGGTGGAAGGAGTGGTGGGACTGCTCTGCCTCGCTCCAAGGGGAGGCAGCCTCAGAGCGAGGACACACTGCCTCTTTCATTCACCCAGGTCCTGCGGCTGGGTCCTCACTCCGTGGCCTGGTTGCTGGGTCCTCACTGGTCCGCGGCCTGGGGGTTGGGGACTCCTATTGTTAAGGATTACTCTGTATATGTCTGTACACAGAAAGAATCAGTTGGTCGACGGCCTCCTAGGTTGAGAACTAAATCTGTTGTCAATCTTGAATGCTTTGAAGAATGACCTTTTCCCCTGTGTATCCACAGAGAAGCTTTTCAGTGTCAATTGCTGCTATTTTTTCAGCATGTATCTTAAATGTAGAACATTGGGTGTAGGCTGGCCTTTTCCCAACCTTTATCTTTTGAGAACAAAACTGCAGGCATCATAGTGCTGTATATAAATTCATGCTGCATTTTGAATACTGTGTACTGTTCTGGTTGCTCCACCCCAAAGAGGAGATTATAGTACAGTTAGGAAAGGGAAGCCAAAAAAAGATTAAGGAATTGGAGTATCCACCCTACCAGGAAAGGCTAGAGTTAAGAGTTTTAGTTTAAGAAAAAAACCGCCCTAAGGGAGATTGCAATACAGAATTATGCATGGATAGTTGAAAAGGTGGATAGTCTTACCCATTCTCCCACAATACCAGAACCTAGGGCATCAAGTATAATAAATTAGTAGTAGATTCAGAATAAATACAGTATGTCACAGAAGTCAGTACACCCCCTCACATTTTGTAAATATTTACGTATATCTTTTCATGTGTCAACACTGAAGAAATAACACTTGGCTACAATGTAAAGTAGTGAGTCTGCAGCTTGTATAACAGTGCAAATGTGCTATCCCCTCAAAATTACTCAACACATAGTCATTAATGTCTAAACTGCTGGCAACAAAAGTGAGTACACCCCTTTTCCCTCCCTGGTGTCATGTGACTTGTTAGCGGTACAAGGTATCAGGTGTGAAGGGGGAGCAGGTTATCGCTTTCACTCCCTCCTACTGGTCACTGGAAGTTCCACATGGCACCTCATGGCAATGAACTCTCTGAGGATCTGGAAAAATGAATTGTTGCTCTACATAAAGATGGCCTAGGCTATAAGAAGACTGCCAAGACCCTGAAACTGAGCTGCAGCACGGTGGCCAAGACCATACAGCGGTTTAACAGGACAGGTTCCACTCAGAACAGGCCTCGCCATGGTCGACCAAAGAAGTTGAGTGCCCGTGCTCAGCGTCATATCCAGAGGTTGGCTTTGGGAAATAGATGTATGAGTGCTGCCAGCATTGCTACAGAGGCTGAAGGGGTGAGGGGTCGGCCTGTCAGTGCTCAGACCATATGCCGCACGCTGCAGGGTCTGCAGGGCTGTCGTCCCAAAAGGAAGCCTCTTCTAAAGATGATGCACAAGAAAGCCTGCAAATGGTTTGCTGCAGCCAAGCAGACTAAGGACATGGATTTCTGGAACCATGTCCTGTGGTCCGATGAGACCAAGATAAACTTATTTGGTTAAGATAGTGTCAAGTTTGTGTGGCGGCAAGCAGGTGAGGAGTATAAAGACAAGTGTGTCTTGTCTACAATCAAACATGGTGGTGGAAATGTCATGGTGTGGGGCTGCATGAGTGCTGCCGGCACTGGGAAGCTACAGTTCATTGAGGGAACCATGAATGCCAACATGTACTGTGACATACTGAAGCAGAGCATGATCCCCTCCCTTTGGAGACTGGGCCGCAGGGCAGTATTCCAACATGATAACGACCCCAAACACACCTCCAAAACGACCACTGCCTTGTTAAAGAAGCTGAGGGTAAAGGTGATGGACTGGCCAAGCATGTCTCCAGACCTAAACCCTATTGAGCATCTGTGGGGCATCCTGAAACGGAAGGTGGAGGTGTGCAAGGTCTCTAACATCCACCAGCTATGTGACGTCGTCATGGAGGAGTGGAAGAGGACTCCAGTGGCAACCTGTGAAGCTCTGGTGAACTCTGTGCCCAGGAGGGTTAAGGCAGTGCTGGAAAATAATGGTGGCCATACAAAATATTGACGCTTTGGGCCCCATTTGGACATTATCACTTAAAGGTGTACTCACTTTTGTTGCCAGCAGTTTAGACATTAATGGCTGTGTGTTGCGTAATTTTGAGGGGACAGCACATTTACACTGTTATACAAGCTGTAGACTCAGTACTTTACATTGTAGCCAAGTGTCATTTCTTCAGTGTTGTCACATGAGAAGATATACTTAAATATTTACAAAATGTGAGGGGGTGTACTCACTTCTGTGACATACTGTAAAAGAATGGACTTCTTCACCCAATGTGGACTTAATTGAAGGAATTTGCTGCTACAGTATGTAGTGATGGCTGTTGTCTTAGGTGGCTTTAATGGGATTAGACAATTTATGGGAGGATAAGTCTATCAGTGGCTATTAGCCATCCATGATGGCTAAAGTATCCTGCATGTTTTCATGGCCCATTCAGCCTTGTGATTCTCCACGAAGCAGAAGGCAATTAAAGGGGAGTGACAATGAGCGTCTGTGAATTGGGCCAAGATTTTTTGAGAAGTGAGGCTAACCACAAGTCCGTTTGACTCTTGTACTACGTGACAGATGTCTGAATAAGGGTGGAGTTGGTACTAGATCTACTTATAAAGGCTGTCGTGTGACTTTGGTACAAACTAGCATTCTTGATGCCTCCAATTTTAACAACTGTTGGCTAGTTCATTTTTGGGCAAGGTGATTTGACTCTGTTTCAGCTTCTTGACTGCAGCATTTCTTGGATGAAGACCCTTCTTTAGTACGGTTTCAGACTTGTTTTTTGCCATTGAAACAGAGTACTGTTCACCAACTGTGGCCCTTCCTAAAAAGTATACCCTAGCCACACTTACCCGTGCCTTAGTTATCTCTAGAATGGACAGTTGAAATATGCTATGTATGGAACTGCCTTTGAAAAATTCTTGTGAACCTCAATCTTATGAACCTCAGTTGGATCAAAATAAGGCTAGTTGCTAGGAAAATCTTATGCCAGACTTAATGAAACTGGGAGCAGAAAGAGGGGAAGAAAAACAAGCAAATTGAATTAGTGACTTCCAGTTTGTTTATGAGCCCAATTCCAAGTGCTCTTTTCGAGCTTTGAAGGACCAAGAGGGCTTGGGATTGGGGTACTTAATGACCATCTTTTCCTGCATGAACCTATATACTTGGGTCAGTTGGAGAGACCATTGCTTTGCATTTCACATCAGAGGTTCAAAATATAGGCTCTTCTGACAGGCCTTCCTTCTCCTGGCTTATGTGCTTTATCCTTTCCCAGTTGAACTTAGAATGCAGGTAAAGCCATTTCTTTTTTTGTGCAACGTTTGGGCTGAATTGATGGAGTAGGGATTACCTTTTCACCTGTGTTTTTCTTGTCTTGGCTGTATCTGGTGCTTGCAGATGAAAACGAATATCCATTTTAAAAATGTGGCTGTCGCCTTTTATATCTTGTCATTCTTAGGTTTGCTTGTTTGCCAGTTAGTTGCATAAAAGTGTTCTGTAAGCAGCCATGAAGGTGTACAATGCATAAATGCCTAGGGGCAACATGGCACTACTGGGCAATAGCGCAGAAGAGCTGTTCCTTCTTGCCCTGCAGGGACACTTTCAGTGGCAGATGATGGTCCATAGTAGAGGAAAAAGGATGTGGACTCTGGTGTCATACAACACAGCTCTTCTTTTATGCTCTGGAGTTATAATTTTATTCAAGGTTTATGTATTTGAACAGATCAGCTTCTCTTTTATAAATAATATCAAGATCTTAGAATAACACAGTGTTTTAATTCTTCTTTAACACACAGCGTTGCTTAATTTACCGTGTTTCCTTGAACTAACTGATGGAAGGGGTGTTCTGGTTTGGAATCTTTCAAAATGCCTGAAATAGCCACTCCGCCTTGTCCATCAAAAGCTGGGCTTCAACAAACATCTAGGTGTGTTAATGATCAACTTGGCAGCATGAAAAACTTCACCACTTAACAAACTGGGAGATTTAATTCACGCCGGTGCTCTCTAGGTATTCACGTAATCTTGCTCAGCTCAAAATCTTGGCAGTGCTGATTCTTTCACAGATGTAGTAGAATCTTGAGGTTCCTGCTTTTGCATGAGCCATTGTAATGCCGGGGACGGAGTATTAAACCTGAATCAGAAGAGCTCTTCAGACCTTCAGCAAGCCAGTGTGCTAGAGCAGAAGAGAATCACCTGAAGCATTCTGTCCTGAGCTCTTCAGGAAAAAACATGTGATGCAAATGTGTTAAAATGGGTTTTCCACCTATCTCCAAATATTGGGTACTTCAGTTGAGGTGGAAGTGTTACTGGCTTAAATGCAGAAGTACATCTTTTGAGGCCCAAAGATAGATAGCAAATTATAAGGAAGACTGTTGTATCAGATTGGTGAGCTGCATCAGGTCAGAATCCCACTTCACCCAGTGGCAAACTAGTTGTCCTAGAGCAGCGGTCCCCAACCTTTTTGGCAGCAGGGACCGGTTTTGTGGAAGACAATTTTTTCACTGGGGGGGGGGGATGGTTTCGGGATGATACAATTATTTCTATTAGTTTGGTGTAGTGGTTAAGTGTGCAGGCTCTTATCTAGGAGAACGGGATTTGATTTCCTCACTCCTCCACTTGCAGCTGCTGGAATGGCCTTGAGTCAGCCATAGCTCTTGTAGGAGTTGTCTTTGAAAGGGCAGCTTCTGGGAGAGCTCTCTCAGCCCCACCTACCTCGCAGGGGGTCTGTTGTGGGAGAGGAAGGTAAAGGAGATTGTGAGCTACTTTGAGACTCTGAAATTTGGAGTGGAGGGCAGGCTATAAATCCAATGTCTTCTTTTTATTATTATTATTACTACTGCATTGTAATATATAATGAAATAATTATAGAACTCATGGCCCAGTTGCTAACAGGCCACGGCCCGGTACCGGTCCACGGCTCTTGGGGGTTGGACCTACAAACAGGGCATAGAGACCAAAACTCTGATGCTGCTTTTGAGCACTGGTAGCACAAGATCTTGATAAAGGATTTGAAAAGCCCTGTGTTTGTGGAATACCTTTTGGGACTATGTTAGGTCATTGTTTTGTGGGCATCAGCACTGCTAGGCCTATTTAAAAATCTTCTCAATATGTGTACTTTAATGTCTGTTTCCAGAATCCTAGAATAATGAAGGACAAGAGACAGCTTCAAAATACTCAATGTATCTTGAAGTATCCCATATCTTTCAGATTATTAATTGAAATGGTGTAAAACTCATTTAGAGATAGCTGTGTGAATTACAGGAGCCCCGTGGCGCGGAGTGATAAGCTACAGTACTGCAGTCCAAGCTCTTCTGACTACCTGAGTTCGATCCCGGCGGAAGCTGGACTCAGGTAGCTGGCTCGAGGTTGACTCAGCCTTCCATCCTTCCGGGGTGGGTAAAATGAGTACCCAGCTTGCTGGGGGGAAAGTGTAGATGACTGGGGAAGGCAATGGCAAACCACCCCGTAAAAAGTCTGCCAAGAAAACATCCTGTTGTGACGTCGCCCATGAGTCGGTAATGACCCAGTGCAGGACTACTTTTACCTTTACTTTATGTGAATTATACTGTTAGCGCATTTGTTTTCATATTCGCTGATGCTAACTCTGTACACAATATGGGAGGAATTCTAAGGGCCTGTTTTATAGTTATCATTTGAGAAGGATAAAGGTCAGGGACCCCCAGCGTCGTGCCCATCGGCACCCTAGTGCCTGCTAACGCCATTCCTGGTGCCTGCCAGGCGCTTTTAGAAAATAGATGGGGCCAACAGAGCTTCTGATTGGCCACTGAAAACATGGCCATTACTGCCAAATAAGTGTTTCTTATCTCAATACGTATACTTCTCTGTATGCATGAAAATGTTTTAAACAATATGTTCATCCTGTTAAACAGAATTTCAGCCTGAAATGCTGAAGAGCTACAATCGTTGTTAAGCATAACCTCACTCCCTGACATTTTGCGGTTGTCTTCTGCAACAGCCATGGCAATGCTCTAGCATTTTGGCTTACCATAGAGTTTTGACCAAAATACTAGAGTATTGCTGTGTGACGTGCCTGGTGCGATGACATCACTTCTGCATGACAGTATTGCATGCAGCAATGTCACCCTGCTGTCCCCACTCCTAGAAAGTCCTCTCCCACCTCCTGCCTGCTGGGTAGGTAGACCTGGCAACCGTATTATTTTGGGTGCTCTCCAGATTTTATTGGAATGAAAAATAAAGGTGCTGTTGTCACTTGCGTGTTAAAGGATTTGGCAGCCAGTGCTTTACTTACTTCGTTGTGCGGAAGAAAGTTGCTATATACTGAAGTATCGGTATTCATAGTACATATGAAGATTCATATGCTTATCTCAAGTCCTTAATGTCATTAGAGTGGTGGTTTTAAGCCTCTTGGCTTTTATGAATTTTATATTTAGATAATGAGAATCTAAAGGGAAAATGTCATACTTCAAAAGGGGAAAGGCAAGGAAGAATGTGGACCACAAATGCAAGAGTGAAAGTAGAGCCTGAGCTTATTTTTGAACTTCGCTTGAGTTTTGTTCCAGCAAAAAGGCAATACTTTCTAAACTAGGGGTGACCAAACTTGCTTAATGTAAGATCCACATAGAATAAATGTCAGATGTCTGAGACCTGCAGGACATGAACATCAGATGTTTGAGAGCTGCAAGAAATTAAGACAGATGGGGAAGGAGAGGTGGAAAGCAAATGCATTCTCCAAATGCATTTCAAATGCATTCTCCAAATCAGGCAGTGGGGGCTTCAAGAGCCACATAATGTGTGAAAGGGCCATGTGTGGCTCCTGAGCTAGTTTGGCCACCCCTGTCTCCTTTGGAGGATGAACTCTGTGGCATTGTACTCTGCTGAAGTCCTTTCCCACCCTACACTGTGGCCTCCCCAGGGTTCGCCCCCAAAGTCTCCAGGAATTTCCCAACCCAGAGCTGGCAACCCTGTCAGTTGGTATTCTGCATCCGAGCCCTAGAGGCCCTCGTCCATAAGCATAATCTGGTGGTTCCGTTTTCTAAGCTGGCACACACAGTGTACAATAAATAGACCTCGCAGAGTGAACTGAGGCAGAGGTCTCTTGGAGATGCCCGCCTTGTGCAGAGAGGAATGTCTGCCAAAGCAGAACTGGGGCAGAAGCCTTTCTCCTCCTGCTTTTGGCCAGGAGAGAAACTTGTTTCACTTTTGCTTTCTGCCACCCTCGCAGAAACCTTCGAAGCTTCCCTGTCATTTTGTGCAGGATCCGATAGCATAGACATGGCATGTCTCCTTTGTGCTTATGATGAAGCAGATGTTTGCTGAAATTCTTGTTAGTCTCCAAAGTGCAACTGGACTCCTGTTGACTTCCTTTGGGGGGCGGGGGAGACTAACACAGCTACCCTTCTAGAAGAAGCATGGTGGCAGGTGGTCTTCTCTGCATAGAATGAGGGGCTTCAGCTATATATAAAGAATGTCGCATGTAATCAAATTATTTGAAATTGTAATAAAAGAAGCTTCTGTTTATATGCCCTGTCTGAACAGCCTGTAAGCCACCAAGCTGAAAAATGCCTTCTGCTGTGTTCTTACCTGACCTGCCAGATGCTTCAATAACTTTCTGCTTGTGTGGTTTCACTCTGGCCCCAAAACAAAGGGATTCTTTTTAACCCTTGTGGACTCTGTGATGGGTTGGTTGGTGGTGCGCAAGTTATACAAGTCCATTGCATGCTGTTATAGTGTGGAGCAGTGAGGTGAGGAGCCAGATGGGGGGTTGTCCTATGTTAACCTTGTTTAAATATTTGCAGAGGTGGAACTTAGACCCTGGAAATAGCCTGAAGATAATTCAGTTTCCTGAATGGGATTGGCTCGTAGTCGGTCCAGGTTAGAAACAAAGTGTTCATGTCCAGCTGTTTGGAAAGTCTTGGAGTTCAGTCCAGCCAGTTTGGGTTAGAACCAGTTGTGTCTCCTGCTCACAATGACGTTTCTTTGTCACTGGGGGGCTTGCCCTATCTTTGGGTCCAGTCCCTGTTTTTTAGGTAAATGCAGAGGTCCATCAGTTGGAACTCTCTGTCTGGGGCAATGATGCTCTGTATTCAGGTGCTTGGGAGGGGCACAATGGAAGGGCTTCTAGCCCCACTGGTGGATCTCTAGATGGCACTTGGGGTTATTTTTTGCCACAGAGTGTTGGACTGGATGGGCCATTGGCCTGATCCAGCATGGCTTCTCTTATGTTCTTAAGGCGATCCTGTGGAGTTTCCAAGGCAAGATAACATTCAGAAGTGGTTTGATATTTCCTGTCTTTGTGTCATGACCCTGGTATTCCTTGGAGATCTCCCATCCACATATTAGCCAGGAAACTTCTGAGATCTGATGAATATTCATGACTATAGTTGATTCTTATACCCACGGAGGATTCATTCTTAGTTCTTATTAGGAGCTTATTTGACCAGTGTGTTTAATTGGTTAGTTCTTTATAACAGCACATATATTGGTTAGTTCTTTGTAACAAAATTTGTACAGTACTTTTATTTGGATCAACCAATGGTTATAGCGCACTGCGTAGGTATTTGAGTCACACAAAACTTTTTCTTAGACTGGATTTTCAAGAATCATTTTGAATGGATGGAAATGGACGTTTTTCTTCATGGAGACAGTGTGAAAATGGCAAACGTTTCCCCATGTGTTGACACTGCCCTCTTATTGTGTACCCGTATTGGCAGCCAAGTCTTCACATGCTTAGGTGAACTGGGAGACTACCCAACACAGCTGATGTGAAACAGCTACGCTGTAGCTCAGGGGTGGCCAAACTGTGGCTCAGGAGCCACGTGCGGCTCTTTCACACATACTGTGTGGCTCTCGAAGCCCCGACTGGCCCATTGGCCGGCTTGGGGAAGGCATTTGTCTCTTTAAATCACTTCTCCAAGCCAAGCCAGCTGGCGGCTTGGAGATTGCATTTAAAGTTTCTTTCTTTCCACCTCCCTCTCCTCATCTATTTCCTCCTTCCTTCCTTCCTTCCTTCCTTCCTTCCTTCCTTCCTTCCTTCCTTCCTTCCTTCCTTCCTTCCTTCCTTCCTTCCTTCCTTCCTTCCTTCCTTCCTTCCTTCCTTCCTTCCTTCCTTCCTTCCTTGTGGCTCTTACGTTAAGCAAGTTTGACCACCCCTGCTGTAGCTTGTAGGCATAGTTCCAACATTTTTTACCTAGGGTGTAGGGTACAACAGGCTTGTGGCTTCTCTGTGGAGGCTGTTATGTTTGTCACAATAACATATAATTGCTGGGGTTTGCGTATTTGAGTCACCATGAGGCTCCAGATATGTAAATGGGCTTTAGTGGAGAAAATAGAGTTCATTGAAGCCTAAGGTTGCATAGATACATGTTGGACGCCGCTGAAGTGCTCTTTTTGGAAATATGAAAAACAGTCAGAAGTGAAAGGTTTTTCTAAGCACTGATTGGAGCAGTCTGGTCCCCTGTAAGACAGGGTGATGTAGGATAATAATAAACAGCATTCCTTATATTAGCAAAGCTGGAGACTAATTATAGAAAGCACACCAAGTGCAAAGGAAATAGAAGCCAAATTGGGTGAAGTTACTTAGTGTTTTTTGATTGTTAGATGTTAGGTCCCCATTGTTCTATCTCTGTTGGAGTTGGAAGGTCTGCATGCAGTTCTTTGATTATATTTTAGATTTTTGTCAAGATTTTTTTTCTTGCTCTAGCAGATGATTCTGTCCATTGTCCCCTTGCTGCTTTCTTAGGTGTAGGAGTCCCTTCCAGAGGTGTATGGAGTGCCTGTTTCAGATTTCTTCCTTAAAACCCACCTTTTCTCTCTCTTAACCTCTTGACTCTTTTCCTGCACTGAAATATAGCTGAAGCCTGTGTAACTGTAGTAGCTAAAATTCATTCCGTATTTTCAGTATCTCTCCCTTTCCTTCAGTTGGTCTCCTCTCATGTTGAAATTTAGATTGGATGTTTCTTAGGGCAGTAGGGTTGCTATGTCCCTCCTGGCAACTGGTGAGGGATAGGGGGACTTACCAGTAGAAAGAATGCCCAGTCCACATTGCTGCTGTTGCACAAGAAGTGACATCATCATGCCAGTGACTTCTGGGTGATGTTCTGGCATTTAGGCAAAAACTCTATGGTAAAACTATTGCCCCTGGGGGTCTGGCAGGAGTATGTGCTTTTTGTCTTGTCAGTAGACATGGGCGTGGACTGATCCATAAATCGCAATTCATGCACAAATCAGGCCAGTTTGTGGTTCGTTCTGAACCAGTTTGGCTCTTGGTGATTCGTTTGTTTTGTTTTTGCATTTTGTTTTCTCAGACAGCCTTGTGCTGGTTCAATCAATTCCTAGGCAACTCTGGGGGTGGACTTCTGGGAGCCCTAGAAACACCCATAGCAGTTGTCCATAGCTTGATTGGCAGCTCCAGGAGCCAATTATGGAGCTCCCATCCTGCAGCATGAAGAGAGAAGAGTTGTTGTGAGAGCTGAAGCTGAGCTTTCCTGGGGGCACCTGCTTTGGGGGTTGTAACTCGGACATTGCAATATCTAATCTTTGCCAGATTTGGAGGGCGGCTGGAGGGGAGCCTGCTGAAGACTCCTGGTAAGTTTTATACCTTCCGGACCAACGGACCATGAATTGGTTCAGGCAGTCATATGAATCACAAAATGAACCACCATTTCCCTGGTTTGTGCCCATCCCTCCTTGTCACTTTGATGTGTGCCGTTCATATTAACTATGCTGTAATAATGATAGGAATTCTTTTTGGTATTTTCAAAGTATGACTCATTTCACCAACACTTAGTTACTGCATCCGCTGCTGGACATTATGGAAGAGGCTGTGCTACCTGTGCACCATCCCTTAAACCATTGCCTCCCATTTCCTGATTGTGTTGCCAAAAGTGTGTTCCTCTTTAAAAAAAAAAAAACAAGCAAGAGTGTGTTTATTTTATTACACTTTATCCCACCATTTTTCCATCATGGAACTCAAGTATTCAGTGTCCTGGAGCTGATAAAATTCATTTTCATAGCTGGTTCAGGAACATACGAACAGAAGAGAAGCCATGTTGGATCAGGCCAATGGCCCATCCAGTCCAACACTCTGTGTCACACAGTGGCCAAAAAAATTTTATACACACACACACACTGTGGCTAATAGCCACTGATGGACCTCTGCTCCATATTTTTATCTAACCCCCTCTTGAAGCTGGCTATGCTTGTAGCCGCCACCAACTCTTGTGGTGCAAACATCTTCTGATGTTCACATCTAACCAAGAGTCTGGTTCAGGTATATTACTTGGTACTTTTATGTGTGTGAGTGTTCTTGAGCCCACTTTTGCATGTTATCACTGGGGGAAACATAATGTGTGATCCATTGTGCTCTTCAGCATGCAATCCTGAAAGTTATTTGTAGGTGGAGCTACCATATCAGCCGCCCAAATGCTTGTGTGTACCAGTGCAAGTTCTCAATGAAGATTGCAAGGTACAAAGCATCTCCTCTGGAGATTTCTTGAATTGCTTTGCCCAATAATAGAACTCTTTGCTTTTCTTGTCAGAGGAATGAAATGGAAAAACACACCTTAGATCTCATTTGTTTGTTTCTACCTAGCAATCACATTCACAGATCAAGGAGGCCAAAGGCTTATTCTTTAGAAAGCATGGGCTGATTTATCTTATCTTTTAGCTAGTGGAAGAATTTGCTTAACTGCTTTGGATTAGACCTGAGTTGAACTGTAGTCCAAAGTGTCAGTTCTTACAATCATGAGCCTCCTCAAGTCTTTGAGACAGTCAATTGATATCGTGTGAGAAACACCTAGGAGAATACAAGAAGGTGATCAAGTTACTCCAATAAAGGTAAAGGTAGTCCCCCTGTGCAAGCACTGAGTCATTACCGACCCATGGTGTGACATCACATCGTGACATATTCTTGGCAGCTTTTTTTACAGGGTGGTTTGCCATTGCCTTCTACGGTCATCTACACTTTACCCCCAGCAAGCTGGGTACTTATTTTACTCATTTTGATCCCCACCAAAGACTTCTTTGTGATGAATCTTTTTCTGCCATAGACAAAGAACTTGGTTGAGAAATAAATCAAGAAAATCCCGGTTTGTAATAGGATGTGATTGTAGTATGATGGTATCTCTGAAAATCGATTAATATGATTTATTTCCTGATTGTTATCTTTTGGAGGAAACAAAGGAATGCGGTCATAAATCGAAAAAGTGTTTCCAGATTGCTTTACTGTTGTTTCATGGCATCATACTCTAGCTTGGTTAAACAAATCAGAATTTTTCAAATAATAATAATAAAATTTTATTTATATCCCGCCCTCCCCGCCTAGGCAGGCTCAGGGCGGCTAACAACATCCATATAATAGTTATACAGCACAATAGTTATACAAAGCTTTAAAATCAACATTATCTTAAAACCATACTAATTCACATTTAACATAGATTAACAATAACAGTGATGTTCCTGGCGCTATTCTGTCAGTTTGTGTGATGGCGAAGATCACTGAGGCAAGATCACTTTGGCGGATCCATTAATCAGCGATCCTTGATCAGCAGTCTGCAAAGGCCAACCTAAAAAGGATGGTCTTGCAGGCCCTGTGGAATTGGTCAAGGCTCCGCAGGGCCCGCACCTCTTCCGGGAGCTGATTCCATAGGCATAAATGATGGTTGTGTGTGTGTGAGAGAGAGAGGTTTCAGGGGAGGACTGGGTCTTGAGAAAGAAAGTGCCTTCTTCAAAAACCTCCCCCCCCCCCGCCCCCAAGGTGGGACCTCAGTAGACTAAATGATTGCCTAGCAGAGGACTGTATTGGATTTGTCACAGTGTGGTCTGCATCTGTATTATCCAATCTGGAAAGCTGGGGGATTGGAAAAAGCTGCTACTTTATGCTTTCTTTGTTTTCCTGATGTGATGTTAAGAGGGAGTTGAATGTCTAATTGGTTAGTGTCCAAGTCATCCATGGGATACTAATGCACAGTTATATGTGAGGGATGCTGTACATTCCTCTGTGGAACAGACACTTGCCCTAGAGTGAAGAGTAAATAGAAGCTGGTATAAGTTTAAGAGGTTTCAGGGCAAAGAGTTTTCAGGAAATTCTTCTGTTTTTGGCCTTGGCAATGGAATATAACAGTCAATCACCACTGTTCAGAATTCACTGTCCCTGGTAAATTGATTATCTTTTGCCCTGCCAGGCTATGGTCCTCCAAGATAGTTTGTTACTGGGGTAGTGGTGCCTTGGGCTGCAGTGGGGACTTTGATCTTTTGTTCAAAATCTGAAAAGACAAGACTGTTGCTGTTGTAAAAGGTTTTAACCCAGCTGCCCACTGGGAGGTTACTAGTCTTTCATAACTTCTAGGCTTAGGCAGGAGTTATTTTTGAAGGGCATCTTTCAGGTTAATCTATAACTAGGCAGTTAGTACCACATATTTGGAAATCAAGAACTCTAGGTAATTCATGTGAACTGCAACACAGATACAGTTTGGGTAAAGAGGGCTTTAATGCAAGTTAGTTGGTTAAGGATTGGCTTGGAAAATGGGTGCCTTGTATTGATCGAACTTGTAGGAGCAGTCTTAGTTGGGATCGTGAAGTCTGTCTGGTTTAGATTAGTATTTTAAAAAGAGCAAAATAGTGTTGAAAAGTAATGCACCAGATGGTTTTTATAAAGAGTCTGTGTTCTTTAACTGGGTTAGACAGCATGAAGGATTTTCTGTTCCTGTAGTCGGTAGTCCCCTGTCTTCCCTAGGCAACTGTTCAGTAGAGTTTGCCAGTGGGCAACAATGCCCTTCTTTTATCAACTGATGAAGAGGGTGGTTCAGCTTTTTCATCGTCTGCCGTTTGTGAGATGAATTTCTGTATTCTCTCCCTCTTCTGCTTGGTATAAAAATGGGGGGGGGGGATGAAAACAAGCTCATAGTTCATGGTTTGGGTTTGGCATTATCCTATGACGTTATGGGGAGAACTTGAAACCTACATCCTTTCCCTTAAAAGCAATGGAATAGTAAATTCCTTAACATTCAGACTGAAACAAGGTGAGATGGGAGGGAGGTGCCGTGGAGATGTGTCACACATACTTTGTTACTTAGACATTGCTGGGAGTGGAGGAGAGGATGATATAGAGCTGTTTTGAGAAGCATCCTTGCATCTATCATAATATGTAGTTCCGGTCTCTGAAGTCTGCAGTTTTGGTGATATCTTTCCTGCCATGCAATGGCTTTGTCCTAGAGGCACGACCTACCAAATATCCTCTCACATTTTAGCTGTCATCACTTGAGTACTACATTTCTCATGCTTTCTGTGGTAGATTCTCTGCTTTGCATGGCTCCGTGTTAGATTCTCTGCTTTGCATGGCTCAGTGTTAGATTCTCTGCTTTGCATGCCGAAGGTCCAAGGTCCCGTGCGTTTCCAGTTAAAACACCAGGCAATTGGTGATATGAAAGACTTCAGCCTGAGACATGGGAGAGCTACTGCTAGTCTGATTAGATAAAATGGTCTTGCTGGACTGATGGTCTGATGGTCTGATTCAGTATGAGGCAGCTGCATGTGTTCATATGCGCTCACTGGGTATTTCCGATGCAGGGTTACCTGTAAATAATTCTAGCTTATCTCCAAGTGTGGCACTTGCATTTCTCTGCCCACTATGGGAAGCTCTGTCTACTCTTGTTGGCTTTTCTAGCTTCATTCTTCCCCAAACCTGTCCTGAACAGAATTCTCTGCTCTGGCCAATTGGGCTGCAACTTTGTGTTACCATTTAGCTGAGTTTTATTGGTTTTGCTCTATTAGCTGTCAAGTTGCAGCTGAAAGACACTTCTAGCTCTCCCTCACCCTGGATATTTGACCCTGCTTCTACATTCTGCCTTCTGTACAAGGACTGATACCATTTCCCTTCTTTGGCTGTGATGAAACCTTGAATAATTCCAGGGTAAATGGCTTAATTGCAGAAGAGACGATTCCCCCCTTCCTAGCTCAAATTGCCTTTATACAAATTGATAAAAGGTTCAGTGCTGCTTGACATCCTATCATGGAGGCTTTAGATAATTTCACTTCTTTTTACAAGTCCTTTTAGCATGCACAAATGTTTCTTTCTGGAGTCCCCTGCCTTTATGTGGTATACTGTGGTGGCCAGGAGCCTGGGTCATGAATTGGGAAGTCCCTGGTTTGAGTCTTGTTTCTGCTGCAAATCCATTAAGTGGCCTCAAGCAAACATCTTGCCTTTGAACAGTTAAGACTTGAGTCCAGTGGCACCTTAGGGGGCCACAAGCGTTTCAGGGTATAACCTTTTAAGAATCAAAAGCTCCCTTTGTCAGATCTAATTGTCCTTCTGCATACCGACATGGCTGTCCTCTGATACTTTTGCTTAGCCTTAGATTTCCATGTGTGATATGGGATAAGGATGCTGACCTACCTGACAAGATCATAGCAATATAATGTGCGAGAAGCAGTGCTTTTTTTTTTTTTTTTAAACAGGCTTGGTGTCAGGGGTGTGTGGCCTAATATGCAAATGAGTTCCTGCTGGGCTTCTTCTACAGAAAAGCTCTGTGTAAAGCAATGGTGATGTCAGGGGGTGAGGCCTAATGCACAAATGAGACTGGGCTTTTTCTACAAAGAAAGCCCTGGCGAGAAGTGTTCTAGAGTTTATATTACTGTACAGTTACTCTGTATTATTCAGCTTTTGCAAGTCCTAAAGTTCTTCAGAAAGCCATGGGAAGCAGCAAACATATTTCTTACATGGCTGCTTTTTATAATATCCTGCGAATGGTGCTAGCATATCATATCTTTCAGTTTAGTTTGGGGTGGGCGGGATGACACATGTTTCTCTTGATATATACTAGAATACAGTCCCTGTTATAGACTTACATAGGAATTTCATGCCTAATAGCATTTTCTACCCGTGTGATACAGAGGATATGATTCAGTAGTACAGGAACTTGAGTAGACATTCTAAGCAGGTTGACAAGTGAGTAGATGCCATTTTCCAAAATGGCTGCCCTCGACTTCCCTTAGCATCCGTCTTATGAATTTCATCCACAAAATGTATATTCACTGATATCACTTGATCAGTAACAAAGCTAATTGTGATAACCTCAAAGGTGTGTCAGTAATCCTTTTGAAGTTACCCAGCAAGATACCAAAATAAATGGGAATCATGGGTATCTTGGTCTGATCGCCTAGCGTCTTCACAAATAGTTTTTAACTTTGCCTCACACTTAATGAAGTTTCAAAAATATATGTCTAAAACAACTGTCTGATAAGAAATTGTGCAATAGATACTACCTTTTATTTTCTAGGGTGAAACTCTAGTAAGTGCACTTCCTGTTGGATCATCATTGAGTAATCCTTTTTGTGCCTAAGGAGTCACTGAGGTAAAGGTGAAAAGGTTCAGAAGGAATTGTCAGAGAAAGTTTTAGCCTTGAGGCAGTCTCCTTCCTGAGCAGTTCTACAGTCACAGAATGACAAAGACTGAGGCCTACACCTATATTCCAGCCCTTTTGTTGTTCAGTCGCACAGTCAAGTCCGACTCTTTGCGATCCCATGGACAAAGTCACGCCAGGCCCTCCTGTCTTCCACCATCCTCCGAAGTCTGCCCAAATTCATGTTTGTTACATCAGTAACACTGTCCAGCCATCTCATCTTTTGCCGTCCCCTTCTTCTTTTGCCTTCTGTCTTTCCCAGCATCAGGGTCTTCTCCAGGGAGTGCTCCCTTCTCATTGGGTGGCCAAAGTATTTGAGCTTCAGCTTCAGCATCTGACCTTTCAGTGAACAGTCTGGATTGATTTCCCTTAGGACTGACTGATTGGATCTTCTTCCAGCCTAGGGCACTGGATTCTTTAGCGGAAATCTGTTATGAGAAGCTCTACTCTTCAGGGGCTGTGTCTTCACAGTTTGTGCTGCCTCATTCAAGAATGCAGGTTGTATAATTCCCCCCCACATCAAGAAGGCATTGCATTGATGAGACCCTTTGCCATCAACTCAGTTGCAAAGGAACTTGAGGGGTTAGGGCAGAGATTCTTGATAGCAGCAATAAAATTGAAAAGTGAACTGCTAGAGTGCGTGGGTGACTTGGAATATGAACTTTATGTTTTTGGAGCTGATTTTGTTGATCACAAGTCCTCTGGAAATATATCCTCCCCCCCTCCAGTCATCTAAATGGAAGAAATAAAACCCAGCCTTAACAATTACTGTTGTATATTTATGACATAAATTAGGGGTGGCCAAAGTTGCTTAACGTAAGAGCCACATGGAATAAACATCAGATGTTTGAGAGCCGCAAGACACGAACATCAGATGTTTGAGTGCATGAAGGAAAATAGACGGGGGAGGGAGAGGTGGAAAGAAAGCAACTTTAAATTCCTTCTCCAGGCTGGCTGATAGGGAATTGGGGGCTTCAAGAGCCAACCAGGCATTTGGTTGAGGCAGCAGGCATCTATCCCATTGTCTGACTCTATGCTGTGTTACCAGCTCTGCTGAAGTACTGATTTTATACTATCTGATGTTCATTTTATTATGACGTGCCCAACCAAGTCACCAAATTGTGTTTACTTTGATTGGTTGTAATTGCTGTTTTACTGTGTTAAAATGTTATCTGCCCTGAGCCTATCTGGGAAAGGGCGGAATATAAATTATCTAAATAAAATAAATTAAAATAAATGTGTAAAGGAGCCTCATGTGGCTCCTGAGCCACAGTGTCACCATTCTAATGCAGTGGGAGATAATGCAGTGTCAAATGAAAAGATCAAGTTGGTGACTTCTTGAATCCTTTACGGATGCAGCTGTAGATCAAGGCAAAATTGTTATGGTACCTTTGTGCACTCCATTGAGGCAGTGAAGAGTGCTGCTGACACAGTTTAGTGACCTCTTACAGACTTTGTCTTTGGTTTGGGTGAGAAGTTGTGATGCGCAGGAATTAGGAGGTTTGTGGAAAAATTAAATTATTCCATGTATGTTATTGGAGGCTGGAGAAATGCTCTCTGTGGATCTAATGGGGCCACATTGACAGAGTACCCCTTAGGTACCTTTCTTACCAGATAGTTTTTTAGAATTACATATATGAGATTTCATAGCCTGTACCACAAAGTTGAAAGCCATCTGATTGAATAATACAATTGAAATACCTGTATTTCATGTGTATTTTGATACCTTGTTAACGTCAAAGGTTCAACTTTAGTACAGCTTTGGAGATTTACCATTCGCTTTAACATAAATTTCATAACTGGAGGTGCCGTGGTTCCAAGACATAGATGTCTGCACTGGAGGATAAGTGGTGGCCATTTTGGAAAATGTAACCCACAGACTTAACGACAACCTGCTCATGATGTCTGCCTAAGTTTTTCTTGTTCCCAACTGAACCTTCTACTTCATACAGGTGAAAATCATTGTCAGGCATGGAATTGTCTAATAATCCCTTTACTAATCCCCATTGATAACTGTCAGTCAATAGTGGAATTTTTTTTTTGCTATGGCTATATGACCTATTTTTAACCCAAAATTCAAAGCTTTGAAAAAAGGATGCCAGAGAAGTAAAGGACTGAAGAACTACAAATCAGAGAAGAGGGATTATGGCTATCTGAGAAAGTATTTCTCATTAGGTGTCTCAGGGTACTTCTGACAGAATATGGTTTGAGTGCAAAGGTGCATTTGTGCACATGGAAGATATCTCTTATTTATGGATGGGCTGCTTTCTGCCTTGCCCTGGAGCGTTGTGTGAGCAGAATGAAATTAAGTCTAAGGATGTTATTTGGCTTGTGCAAGTGGTAGTGCAGCTTCCTGTAGGATGAGCACCGCTGCAGAGCCTGCCTATAGTACTATGTGAATTAGTAGCATCTGCGCACTGAGATTGTCCTAGGAGTCATTTTTCTTTGGCTTACAGCTACTTGCATTCAGTCCATTTCAAAGTAAAATTGATGAAGGCAGACAAAAGTTTGGATCCTGTGAATGTGTTCCATGCGGGCTGGACATCTTTCACTGCAAAACATGCTTCCTTTGCCTCTGGCAGTTCCAATCGTGCAAGAGCAGTCTTTCTCAGTAATTTCTTAAGGGAGTGGACGTGCTAGCAGCAGAGGAAGTGTCGCTAAGGCAGTCCATCACGTGTGGAACGCAGTCAGTGGATCTGAGCCAAAGGAGATCTACCTGCATATGAGACGTGGTGCATCGTAATGGCTAAGATCCCGAGGAGTGAGGTACTGAGCAGTAAGCCAAGCAGTACCTCCCTATGCCCTGTTTAAATCATGCCTCTGATAAATGCTGTGAGCATATTAGGCCAGACACTAGTGGCAGAAGAACTACCCATAACTTGAATGATAAGTGGGTGGCCACTTATGAGCAGCATCTGTGAACACTGCCAAAATAAAAGCACTTGGAGAGCCAGTGTGGTTTAGTTCAGGGTTTCACATTAGGGATTCAGAGACCCAGTTTCACTGGTGTTCATTGGATGACTTTCAGCTAGTAGCTGTCTGGTAGCATAACCGGGGGGTCATTTTGTAGAAAAATAGATGGTGGAGCTCATCCAGGGATTGTTATGCAGCTGCACCTACTATTCAGTGGAGAAGGTAGGTAGGTGGGGAAGAAGAGGGGGAACCCTCAGAAAGGCTTAGGAGCTGTGCTCCTGTGAGCTCCTGCTGAATTCGAGGCCTGAGCATAACCCACGTCATGGGGCTGTTGTGAAGCTAAGACATGTGGTGGGGGAGAGAGACAATGTATGTCAGTCTCATCTCTTGGAAGAAGGGTGGGATAAACTTCTAATAGATGCCTAATGAGAGGTTTCAGAAGCACATTTCCTATTCGTCTGTAATGCCTACAAAGCACTTACTGAATTATATACTCAGTCTGTTATTTTTTTTTTACTCTTTCTGCATTTGTCTTCACTGAGCCCTCTCACTGCTTACTTTTTTAGATCTAATTCAGTGCACAAACGAGATGAACGTGAATATTCCGCAGCTGGCAGACACCCTTTTCGAGAGGACGGCGAACAGTAGCTGGGTTGTAGTGTTCAAAGCTCTAATTACAACGCACCACCTCATGATGTACGGAAATGAGGTAAGGCTGCTGTCATTTGTCACAGAAGAGCGTGCCCAGTGGCCAGAAGAGAGTCTTAGCAAGGTGGTGGTAGTACTGATTGTATGATAGAACAAGGAAAAAGCACCACTACGACTTGCATATCCAGCCCATATTCTATTAGAAAGTAAGTAGTCAGAAGTTGAGTATATATGTGTTTTCTTTCAAAGCCCTAAGTTAGTGAGTTATGTGGCTTATTTACAGAACACACAATTAATGTGTAACCCTTACGGCCGCAAGATGTGGTGATGGTCACTTAGATGGGTTTTGTAGGGAAATAAATGCATTTATGGAAGATTTGGATTTACTGACAGATGAAGAAGATGAAGATGAAGATATTGGATTTATATCCCGCCCTCCACTCCGAAGAGTCTCAGAGTGGCTCACAATCTCCTTTCCCTTCCTCCCCCACAACAGACACCCTGTGAGGTGGGTGGGGCTGGAGAGGGTTCTCACAGCAGCTGCCCTTTCAAGGACAACCTCTGCCAGAGCTATAGCTGACCCAAGGCCATTCCAGCAGGTGCAAGTGGAGGAGTGGGGAATCAAACCCGGTTCTCCCAGATAAGAGTCCGCACACTTAACCACTACACCAAACTGGCTCTCCTTAAGATGCTAACCATGATGACTAAATGGAACCTGCAGGTTCAGAAGCTGTAAGCCAGCTCCTCAGTTAGTGGGCACCATCAACAGGGGGCTTTCTGGAAAAATCTCTTTGCCACTGTAAGAAATCGGGTCCTTGACTAGAAGGCCCTCTCGTCTCATCCAGCAGTTTTGTTTTTATTTTATGGTGAGCAGGGGATGAATTCCTGACTTTACTGCGGGTAGAATCCCAAAGGCTGGGTGAATAGTCCCCTAGGCCTATCACTTTGCAGCAGATACGATTATTGGAGGTAGCATTGGTGGGTAAAGTATGTATGGATCTGTCATTGGTGCTGTAAACTTAACAATAGTATCTTTTTTTGTGTCTGTATCCCATATAGGCTTAGATTTGGTTTTGCGACCGAGAATAGTTCTGTGTGTGCATTTTTTCCAATGCTATTGTGGGATGGCAACCACACAATCTGAATTCTTTACAATCAGTTCCGTTGCTTATAGCACCCAAGAGTTTGTATGGCATGGTGGTTGCAGATGTTGTAACATACTGGGATATGTCGCAGCTCTTGTCCTTTCCTGTAGCAATTACAGAATCTGTAGCTTTTACTGTATCTCATTTGCTTTCTTTAGTAGTGGGTATAATTTGATTAGTTGTCAGATGTCACCATTAAAATAGATTAGAAATCAGCTTCTCTGTATGATTAAATCTATGGAAAGAAAATAATTGGAATCTTAACTCTTTCACCAACAGCGCTTTATCCAGTACTTAGCATCTCGAAATACACTGTTTAATCTAAACAACTATTTGGATAAAAGTGCCATGCAGGGTAAGGATTTTTCTTCTTCTTCTTCTTTAGAGAGGCAATTTGCAATATGTGGTCTCAGGCTATGCCAATCATCTGCATTACGGTCTTTTTGATTTAATCTATATGTATTATATTTATGAGATAGCTTAATTTGATATGCCTCATATATTGTTATTGTAATGGTTTTTAATGTTGCAAGCCTCCCTGAGCCCGCTTTGCGGGATAGGGCGGGGTATAAATCGTAAATTAAATTAAAAATAAATATGTATTATAATTGTATAGACTGAAGAAATGCTGTGAATTTAGCCATATTAAATTGATCTGCTAAGCCGCTCCCTATTGTATTTTAGCCTTGCTCCTTAATTTGCCTATCTTGTAGTTTTATGCATATGACTTTAAATATTTGTTCGACAGAATTCACTCCAAAGAAAGAATGGCAAAGATGGTGGCCTTTAGGCTTCCTTCAGGAATGTGAAAGAGTCCTGTTGCTATAGCGATTAAAACATGTTGGCTTCCAGCTAAATAGAACCTTTATGCCATGTAGAAGCATGCCAACCTACAAGCAAATAGGGATTGTCATTGGATATGTAATTGTTTGGCTCTCTTTGTGCTCATGTAAGGATGCTAAGCAGCATCACTTACCTAAAAGCTGGATTTGCTGTCCTGTGCATGCTTACTTTGGTGGTAAAGCCTGTTTAACACATGGGATGTCCTTCCAAGGAATCATATATAAATAGTCCACAGTAATAAATATGTATATGTTATGATTGTGTCACTTATAACCTCAAAAGTCAGACTTTTATACCCATCATTCTTTCTCCTTCTTTGAAAAGCAGCATTAAACTCTGTTGCTGCATTCTGGTATTGCAATAGACTTTGGTTTTTACAGCAAATTCTGGTTAGTCTTTTGGGTTGGGTGCAAGTGACAAGTCTTGGCTTGTGTGCAACCCCTGGTTTGTGTGCTTCTTGCCTCTTTTATACTTCCAACAAAGAAGACATCTACCTTGTACTGTCTTTGCTACAGCCAAGAGGCTGAAACAGGCAGCACGACTCAACAGGCTGTGGTCTGTGAGTTCAGACAATGTCCACATTGCAACAAACCACAGTCAGTACAAATCATGAGCAGCAATCTAGTTGTATACTTCAATTTGAAATCCCAGTTTGAAACTAGTCAAGAAACCCTGGTTTTATTGGACTATCTGTATTAGGACTTCAGAACACGGCTGGTGCTTCATCAAAACTGTTTGCAACGTTTTGCTTTTTCCAGAAACCCCTTATATGCAACACCTGTAATGGCACCTCTCTGTAGTGTTCTGAGATGAGGCGTGTGTTATAATGCCTCATTGCCTTTCTTAGGGTTTCCTACTTATTTTCATTGCCACCAAAAGTTCTCACCTTAGATTTCTTAGTTGGCCCCAAAGAACAGGAAAGCTAGTCATATATGCTAGATCGATAGAATGGGCGGCGCGTGGAGGTGGCTCTGAAGTAAAAGGGGACTCTTTAGTTTAAATAAAACTGCTATTTTCGCTTATTGAGTTTATTTAGAAGTATAATGGCTTAAAGGTTTCATTACGGTTCATAAGCATAATGGTTTTAGATAGGTATAGCTCTTCTTTTGTTATAGTTCCTTAAATAGGCCTAGCCCCAAAGCTTCATTGGCCTCACTTGCTGCTTAGGCTGTTGACTTCCGCAGAGAACACAGATTTCTCTCATAATCCGCAGCACCTCAGTCTGTTAGTCCCGTGAACTCTCCATTCTCACACCCCAACCCTCTCTATAGACTAGTCAATTCCACCCCTTCAGGTATAGCTACCAGCCAATCATTTAACACACTTTAATCACCCATCTAATTTCCTTCTTACACGACAGGCCTGCATTCTAAAGTACGGCAACATATATATAAAAGCCCACGTTAAAACACAGAAATAGAATACGTAAAATATTCACATAGCAAAACGTCACACCGTTGTTTATTGCCATGTCTGAATCTAGCCAGTGGGTCAGCTCCATCTGGATATGGTGCTAAAAATGGTTGAGGAGACTTGATACGTTGACTGACTTGACAAACTTGTTATTGACTAGCAAACTGGAAACCATAGTTTGGATTAATTATGGCCTGGCTAATATCTGAATTGACAAACCATAGTTATAGAACAAAGTTTTTGAGTCCAGGGGCACTTTTATGATCAGCAAAGTTTAATTCTAGGCAGGGCTTTTTTTTTTGGTAGAAAAAGCCCAGCAGAACTCATTTGCATGTTAGGCCACACCCCCTAAGAACATAAGAGAAGCCATGTTAGATCAGGCCAATGGCCCATCCAGTCCAACATTCTGTGTCACACAGCGGCCAAATACACACACACACACACACGCACTGTGGCTAATAGCCACTGATGGACCTCTGCTCCATATTTTTATCTAACCCCCTCTTCAAGGTGGCTATGCTTGTGGCCGCCACCACCTCCTGTGGCAGTGAATTCCACACGTTAATCACCCTTTGGGTGAAGAAGTACTTCCTTTTATCCGTTTATTGCCATGTCTGAATCTAGCCAGTGGGTCAGCTCCATCTGGATATTGTGCTAAAAATTGTGCTCTAGTCAGCCGGAACTGCGTTCCTGCTCAAAAAAAAAAAGCCCTGATTCTAGGTATACGTTTTCATAGGCATGCACACAAAAACCTATATCCAGAATTAAACTTTGTTGATCTTAAAGGTTCCACTGGACTCATACTTTGTTCTGTTGCTGCAGACCAACAAGGCTACCCATCCGAATCTAAACCACAGTCAGAGTCCGTTCTCTGCCTACCGATCAAACTGCACCGGGGGGATGACAGTGAACATAAAAAGCTCAGTGATAAGAGGACTGAAAATGGAGTAGATAAGTCAGCTATGAACCATGGTTTGGATTCCGTGCTTGGATTAGAGCAAGCCGTGGCTCGTTGCGATGTCTGACCTGAACCAATCTGTTCACTTCCATGAAGAGACCACTTGTGGGGGAGGGTGGGGTAGAAATAAATAAGAGCAACACTGAAATCCTGAGCAGAGTTACTCCAGGCTAAGCCCAATGATCTCAGTGGTTCGACTAAGGTAACTGTATACTTAATGCACTTCCAATGCATTAATGCACTTTCATCACTGAAATCCTGGACTAAAGTAACTCTATACTTAATTCCACCTTACAGCTTGTAGATTTTAATGTGTTAGCTTATTAACAGGATCTCATTTTTTTTTTAAGTCAGGTTTTTAAACACAAATACTATAGTTGAAGTAAATAAACAATGTAAAATGTTGTGTATAAACAGTGGCTGCAATCACACACACTAAATGCACTTCCAGGGCACTTTCCAACCAGATTTTACTGCGTGAGCTGGCAAAATCCAGCTGGCAAGTGCATTAATAGTGGATGGCAAGTGCATTAATAGTGGATGGCAAGTGCCTTATTTAGTGTGTGTGATGGAAGCCAATGTGTGCGTGAGAGAGAGAGAAATAATGAAAATTTATCCTCCTGGCTCATGATAAGCATTAGTTGTTAAGTGATCAGTTTATTGGTGATCTTGCTAAATATATTGGCTTAAAAACAAGGTGACAGTAAATCATATCAAGTTGGGTTTAATTACAAGTTGGGTTGCAGTTTGTTTTAACTAACTGGTTTTATTGATTTTATATGTCTTTGTTGCTGTTGTGCATTGCCTAGAGCCTGGCGTCGGGCAGGATGAGGCGATTCATAAGTTCAATTAATAAATAAGCTGTAATACTTTTGCAGGTTCTATGTATGTTAATCTAAGATAGAATCCCCATTCAAAGAAATCTCACCTGGCTGCCAATTCCTGGAAGCTTCAGATTTGTATAACTATAATTTAGGTGAAAATCTAGCACTCTGGAAGTAATAATGAAGTTTGTGATTCGCACTGAATAAAATGTGACAGTTAGAAAAATATCCGGACTCTAATCGGAATAATGTTCTCTTTCCAGGCTATGATATGTCTACCTTCATCAGACGATACAGCAGATACTTGAATGAAAAAGCACTTTCTTACAGACTTGTAGCAGTTGACTTCACCAAAATGAAAAGAGGGTGAGGATTTCCTTTATGGTGCTTTGTTGCTGTTCTGTTCTTTCAAGGGGGGGGGCTGCATAGAAGGCAGAAGGTTAAATTATTTTGTTATATCCCTCTCCAGGATCCTCTAAGCCAGGGGTGTCAAACATGCAGTTTGGGGGCCAAATTGGGCCCCTGAAGGGCTCCTATCAGGCCCCCGAGCAACTGGCTGTCATCTGCTTCCTTCTCCCTCTCTCTTGCTTCCTTCTGCATAACAGCTTGCTTTGCCAGGCTTGCTCAGTTGCACAGGAGCTACAGAGCAAAGCCTCTGTTTTCTCTACTGGCTGAGGCTCCTCCCTTGGGGAGGAAGGGGGGGAGGAATAGCTTGTTTTGCCAGGCTTTCTCAGTTGCACAGCAGAGCGACTGAGCCAAGCCTCTCTTCCTTCTATTGGCTGAGGCTCCCCCCCCCCAGTCCCCTGGGGAAGGAAGGAAAGAGCCAAAGCTTCCTTTGCCCAGTCCCCTGTATCCCATGAGAAAAATACAAAGAAAGCATCTTTAAGATCAATGAGTACTAACGTTTTAAGCACATTTTAAGTTTTTTAAAAATATATATTTTTGTTCGTCTGTGTTCTTTATAAAATTTATATCTCTGCTACCTAAATAAGTTCACACATGGCCTGGCCCGCCATGGTTCAGCCCAACACCACATGGCCCGGCCCAACAAGGTCTCATTTATGTCAGATCTGGCCGTCATAACAAAATGAGTTCGACACCCCTGCTCTAAGCCTTTAGGCCAGTTTTCCCTCTCCTCTCTACCATTCTGTCTACCCCCCCCCCCATTAAAACTGACCCCTTGCAGCATTCCATGCCTCCAGGAACACGTTCAGTCTTCACAAAGTCATTTTTTATTTGCTTTTCTTTGTCTGTTGGTTAATTTATGATGTCTCCTCCCTTCCCCTGCATACCCAGGTTGTCCCTCAAGTCCATAGAAGTAATCCTGGCCTTGTCTCTGGGAAACTGGCCTGAGCCACCCCGTTGACTAATAATATTTTGCGATCATGGCTTGGTTCTCGTGGAAATGTCTGACTGAACAGATTGCCGAACCAGAGTTTTGATCTTAAGAAAATTTGCACCCGACAATATAAATCCTAACAAGGAACTTTAAAAGTTTGCAAGGTTGAACAGAATTCTGTTCAGAGGGAAATAGTGCTTGTGTGTGTGTGGTTTTGTGAACTTGGTGTTATGTGATGTAGCTCGTATCATTGCTCCTATTGTAGCAGACTGCAAATAATCTTGATAGAATCTTGGAGGGAATTCAAATATTTGTCAAAGCAAATATATGGGATTTTATGTGCAGCTTGGGAAAAAAAATGCTAGTCTTGATGCAGCTAAATTCCCCAGCATGTTCATTCAAAAGGAAGTTCCAGTGACTGCCCTGAGGCTTTCTGCGTAGCCTTTGCTGCTTTTGCTTGTGGGTGTTTGTGGCAGTGTGATCTCTTGGATTGGTGCCCTCCATATGTATTCTTCCAATTATTCTTCCAATTGAATTCTTTGAAGGATTGATGGTGTAATGAGAACAATGAATACCGAAAAACTTCTGAAAACCCTTCCAATTATTCAGAATCAACTTGATGCACTTCTGGATTTTGATGTAAGTGCCTGGAGGTCTTTTATTGCTCTAGTCCACCCGCCATGGGTCAGGGCTCTAGAAAAGAAATCGCCTTTTTATGGCTTCTCAAAGCCATTCCTGTGCTCTGCGAGTTATGAGAAAGCCAAGGTTAGGGGCTAAAGGGAGGGTTTCAGACACTGCAAGGCCATATGATTCAAATATAGTTGGGAGAGGGAGTGTCCTTTTAGAGCTTATTATTAGGGTAACCCCTACGTCTTACTTCTCCCTCATCAAACCAAAAGTATAGGAGAACGTTAACGTTAATGCACTGTGACATACTCCCCTCAGTTGTCCTCGAAGGAAAGTACAAAAAAAATTACTTATGAAGAAAGGATCTGCCCATGTTGCAGGGAAGGTATAGAATCATTAGAACACGTTTTTGCCTGCAAGGGGTATGCCGCCCTCTGTGTATCCCTTTCTTTCTCTACAAACATTACCCCCACCTGCCGACAAAGATCGTGCTCTCAAGAAGCCTCCTTTCAGATAGGCATCCTGGTGTCACTCGCCAGCAGTGTTCCCTTTAATCTGAGTTAGTGTGAGCTAGCTCACAGTTTTTTAGCCCCTGGCTCACACATTTTTGTCTTAGCTCAGGAAAAATAGCCTCAGAGCAAACTAATTTATGTGGCAGCCAGGACCGGATCTACATGTTTTTTTGAGGGGGGGGGGCAAAATTAAAAAATGGTGCCCCCTTATGGGCCATTCTGTCTTATGGTCCCATGGAATACAAGGGACTCCATACCCAATTTGGCGCGCCCCCCCCCCTCTGTTGGCGCCCGGGGCAAGGACCCCCTCTGCCCACCACCCAGATCCAGTAGCTCACAAAGTAGAATTTTTGCTCGCAAGACTCCATAGCTTAGAAAGAGTATAGCTCGCCAGGTAGCTAGATTTGGATGGCTTGCTGCAGGGATTAGAAAAAAGTTTTACAGCTCAGATAGTGGAAGTTTAAGGTTTTATTTGCTTAATATGTATTATAAAATGTAATTTACTGTATCCTGATTGATTTTACTGTCATATTGTTCTATGTGGCATTGTGTCTAATTTCTGTTCTTTGACTGTGAATAAAACTGAACTTTGGTATAATCCAGTATTATTTGTTAAAAAGGGGAGGAGAATGTGTTGTAATTTTGTTCCCTGTTGCTTTTTAAAAAAGTTTTTAAAAAAATATTTCTGCTTTCCACACAGGCAAACCCAAATGAACTAACAAATGGTGTAATAAATGCTGCCTTCATGCTCCTCTTTAAGGATTCCATTAGGCTGTTCGCTGCCTATAATGAGGGGATTATTAACCTGTTAGGTATGTGGAACCCTAAATAAAAATTCTTTAAACATTTGCAAGTGGAGACTCATGTAAATATGCAGATGTTTTTGTTTTTTGCATCCATTCTCCCTTCACTCCCTCACACACTCCCCCATTCAGGTATTCATAATGCTCACATACACCACTGCTCTCTCTATTCCCCCACCCCCAGCAATTAAACCAGTGTCTAGGGAGGACTCATTTCACTTGAAGCCAAAGCTGTTTCCGGCAAAAGCTGCAGAGGTTTCAAAAATGGCAGACCAGATCGGTCAACGATTCCAATGAAGCTATTTGGCTCTCTGTATGAAGTGGTACCCTGACCTTAAGGGCCTTTATGCTGAAATCAGGGAGCAGTGCTCAGAATATTTATATTGCAAGTGTTGTCTGATGTGCATGTTTACCTGGCCGTTGAGCTTGATCCATGAAAACCCCCACAGCTTGTGCCCATGTGGCTACTCATTCAGATCCAGAGGCAGATTGCTGTTAATGAAGGACAGTGGAGGCTTATAGCAGTCCACCCCTCAATCTGCACTGGCTCTTAGAGTGGTTGTGCAGGATCGAACTCCAAATTATGTGTGCAGAGGGCTGATCACTGAATTGGCTCTCTTAGCCCCGTCTGTAATCACGGGATAGCGATGGCTTTGAATAAGGCACCATGTTGTCATTTGCATAGAAAAGGTTAATATGAGGTAGTAATTTAGCATTTTTTAAAGTTTGGAAAACAGTGGCATCTTGCCCAAATGCATTTGGGTGCTGAAAATAATTCTAATGGCCCAATTAGGTTTTTAAAACAAAATTCGGGCTGAAAAGCATCCATCGTTACTTAATTATCTTACACAGCAGGAAAATGTATTGGGTGTGTCATGAAGTGATAAAAAAGTATCTGTTAAGTAGTTTGTCTTTCTAAGAGTCCTGTTTTGAATATTATCTTACGCACACTTTTTTCCTTTGAATTTCATGCTTCAGAAAAGTATTTTGATATGAAGAAGAACCAGTGCAAAGAAGGTCTGGATATTTACAAAAAATTCTTAGCCAGAATGACCAAATTGTCAGAATTCCTCAAAGTGGCAGAGGTAAATAAATCCAGCGGCATCAGTAGAATTTCATTTAGCTCTCTGTACTGGTACAGTAATAAATGCATATAATTACAATTCTTACTTCATAATTTCCTGTAAATAGCATAATATACGATGGTTGTTGACTATCATTATTATAGGCATATTTAAAAATGAGTGTGATGAAAGCCTAGTTCTATTCACTTTTCTTAACAAATATAGGTGACAACATAGTTCCCTGACCAAGACTTTTAAGCATTTAAAATATTTTATGAAAATAATTTATCAAAATAGTACCCAAGTCCTCTTCTTAGGGCTGCTTCTAGTACATGAAAGAGATTAAGAGGTTAAGACAGACCTTGCAAGATCTGCATGTGAAATTCTGCATACGGTGTCATTACAAATGGCATTTAGAATTGTACCAGTTCAGAAAGCTCTCCATGTCCTCCCTGGTACTTTAGCTTCTATGTAGACATTCAGATCCACAGTTCTTTCTTTTCATTGTCACTGCATGTAGTAATGTACATTTTTTTCCCTTTTTTGTGAACCCAGCAAGTTGGAATTGATCAGGGTGACATTCCAGATCTTACTCAGGTCAGTGTACATTTCATATTAATTTAACCCAAGTCCTTTGTGATTTTTAACAGTTAGTGTTCCATTATATACATCACAAGATTTCATTTTCTTCCATATATGTTATATATGGAAATACGTGTCATTTTTCTCCTGTGAATTGTGTTGTTCGCATAGTAGTGCTTCTATTCAGTAACCCTTTCAGTTATTTTTGTCTGGTCTGGTTCAAGACAATATTCTTACTAAACATTTGGGGAGTGTTATTTGAAAAAAGAAGGGGAAAATGGAACCTTCTCCAGAAATCATAGGAGAGCTTGCTATGATGTGCTGAAATAGCTGTTGATTTGCTGAAATAGGCAGTATTTCCCCCAATTTGATTGGGCACAATACAAAGATGTATAGCACCACTTCAACATGTCCAAGCAGGGCTTTGGACTTTTACCCTCAGACGTCCACCCACCCACCCCTTAAGAATTTCAGAGTTATTTGCCTCATGATAAGGACAGGGGTGGGTGGGCTGCTTTTCAGAAAGCCATAAATCCCACCTGGTGCATCTAAAATAGCTCTTTGGATCCTGGATTAAGTGTGAATCATTGGTTTATGAAAACTATTTTGTTTGTTATGTGTTTCTTGTGCTGATACTCAAGGCTCATAATGGAAAAATTAAAGGCTTGGTATAGAAGTGAGTCAGCCATAAGATGAAAGAGCCTGATGGATCTTCAGGTTTTCTATTGCACCTGGGAAACCAATTATGAGAGTTCTAGGTTCACAGCAAACCATAATTTCTGTCCAAATCCAAGATTCCAAGTGAAAGGAACTGTGGTTTGTATCCTAGCTTACAAATAGAAGCCAACTGTGGATGGGAACTCAGAAATCTCTGATTAGCAAGCCTGTTGACACACAAGAGGAGAAGACAGAAGATGTTAACCCCAGCTCCTTCACCAAATGGCAGACAGTGGTTTGCTGTTGCCTAAGGAGTCGGGCACACAGGTTGTTTGCCCTCACTTGGGTGCTCTTGGGAAGAGGACTTCCCCCCTTGCTTCCTCATAGCGTAATGATGGTTTTGTGCACTTCCCAGGTTTTCTCCAGAATTTTTTCCCTCTAAAACCAGTTTTACTTCGATCCTTTTGCAAAAATTGCAGCAGAAGTGGAACGGGGGGGGGGGGGGGGGGGGCTGCTGTGTAGATGGGAAAGTGTGGAACTTTCCCTGTCCTGTCCACACTAGCACCACTTTCCCTTCTCCACCTCCCTTCATCCCTCCAGCTGCCATTTCCCCAGAGAGTTTTTTTTAAAAAAAAATGTACTGGCAAGATCACTATAGCATTATAACGAGCTATTAAAGCAGTGAAATAATTCCACAGTTTTAAAAAAAACCAAAACAACTTGCTCATTTCAATTCAGAGTTAAAAAGGGATAGATGTTTCTCACTTTCCCCTTTATAGTTCAGCAACAAAAAGTGCTGCAGACATTTTTTTACATGAAAAGTGGGAGTTAGTATATTGCCGCAATAGATCTCTCGACGTTATAGTGCTCTAGCTTACACCTGTTTGTTTCTTAAAGCCATCCAGAGCGGTGGGGAAAAGGTTGGCTGTGGGAGGGCCACGGCAGGGGAAAATGTGGATTAACCCACAGCAGTTTGCTGCTGTGCTGAATCATCAGCCGCGGCAACAGCAGACAAACCACAGGAAATCACCTCTGCGTGGAAACCCCCGAAGTCACAGCAGCTATAATAATAATAATAATAATAATAATTTTATTCTTATACCCCGCCCTCCCCCACCAAAGGCGGGCTCAGGGCGGCTCACAGACATGGAATCCCATGATTCAGTAAAACAATACAAACAATCTCAGTACAATCAATGACAAATAAATTATATAAAATAGATAAAATATATCAAATAGGTGCTAAAATACTGAAGTCGTAATATCCACAAGATGGCTAGGTGGCCGCATGTCAAGTTAATCAGGTTCTGTTTCAAAGGCAAGATGGAAAAGAAATGTTTTGCAAGCCCTGCGGAATTGATTCAGGTCCCGCAGGGCTCGTATCATCTCTGGAAGGTGGTTCCACCAACGCGGGGCCATTATAGAGAAGGCTTGCTCCCTAGTAGCCTTCAACCTAGCTTCTCTTGGCCCAGGGACTGTTAGAAGGTTCTGAGAGCTAGATCTCAGTGCTCTCTGGGGAACATATGCGGAGAGGCGGGGAGATGTAAAGGCCGATACATCTAAGAATGCCCTGTAGACAGAATGGAGGATCTTTTTACACGCCAGCTCATAACAGTTTGATAGTCTGCATTTTCCAAATGATAAGACATCCTACCAGATGCTGATGATTTCTGTTGCCCTGTCCACATGCCGGTGCTATGCCAGCTGCTACTGCTTTCCCTGCTGCCTCTTGTATGCCTCGCTTTCTTGCGTCCAGGCCATGCTGCATGCACGTCACCCTCTCGGATGGATCGTCTCGCTGTTGCTCCCAGCCTCTGCAGCTGTGTAGCTCCTTTAGTTCTTTGCCCGAAGCCATCCCTTCCGACCAGTCTAGATACCCGCTACCATCTGCAGCTTGGGCGACACAGGTGGCCGTGTCACCGATCCGGGCTTCTTGCCTGTGCTATGGACTGGGATGTGGTGCCTGAGATCCTGTGACTGCATGGCATGACTGATTTGCTTTGAATTTCTTTTTGCCTGGACGCTTTTTGTCTTAAGTGACTAAACATGGCGATTGCAAGAGTCACCACGAGTCCAGGGAATATGCTCTGTAAGGTTTCTGCATTTGTTTCATACACGGGGAATAATTGAGTTACTGTGGGATTGCTCATTCACGTCGAGTTCAATTGGAAAAAGATCGAGATAGGAAGGAAGAAAACCTCCTGTTTATTGGGAGAGTAATGAATCAGATAAATCAACCTGTTAACGTTCCGGCGGCTTCGCTGTCTAACGGAATCCAGTTAGGTGCTGGGTTGTTTTGTAGACTTCTTTCCTACCCAACAGCGGCATGGCGCCCCTTGTGAAACAAAGCTCAAATTGTGCGCACAACAAGAATCTGTATTATTAGAGAATGTCCACGGGAACAGGTTTTTCAAGGAAGAGCTTTTATAAGATAAGCAAACATCTTAATAGCTCACCAAAAAACACATCCTCCTTTGAGTTCCTGATGTAAAAATGCCTTTCCTGTTATCTTTGTTGTCGCTTAATTTTTTTTTCATGAGTGTTTTCCCTCTTCCCTGGGAGGCATAACTGGGGTCCGAGACAAATTCCCTTCTGCAGGGTACATTAGAAGCTAGGGTGCATCCCTCACCTGTTTCCTGGCTGTTGGTTTTGCTGACTGTATCGTATGCCTTGCAAAGCTCTCGTCCTTTCCTTTTTCATAACTAGTACAGCTCCCGGATTGCTACTCTCTACACAGAAAGATGTTTCCTGTAAGGTCTCAGCTGATAACAACACTTTGTTCCTTAATTCTTTTTGCTGTTCCCCCCCCCCAAGCTCAGCTAATTCTTTTTATTGTTGTTGTTCTTTAACTTAATGAGCTTTGGGTTAGTTCTTCGAAGGGATCAGCGCAGGGAGTGTATCAATAGACAATCTTTTTGTGATCGGATCAGCTTTCTCATTTGAGCATTTCATTTAACTTCATCACTTTGTTTGGGGAGGGGAGGGGAGGAGGTCAGGGCTGAAAAGCCAGCTTCATTCTGCTTGGGCCTGAACTAGACGGGAAGGCAGGAGGCCTTTTTACCATTCCTGGTCTTTCGGAATGTAAAATATCAGTAGTAGGGGAAGGGGAGGGGCGACTGCAGTGGGGCAGCAGAGGCCAGAGGTGAAGGTGTTTAGCCCTTTCCCTCCCCTCTCATGCTGCTTTCCTAATTTAAATTATTTCCCCTCCCCACCGGATGTGTAAGGTGAGTGTTTTATTTCATCTGTTCTGGGTGTCTATTTAAACTGACATAACAGACAATCATAAGGCATTTTTGGCTAAATTTAAGTTTTTGATGCCATTAGCAAATTTATCGTAAGCTACCCCGTGGCAAAGAGTGGTAAAGCTGCAGTACTGCAGTCGGAGCCCTCTGCTTATGACCTGAGTTAGATCTCAGCGGAAGCTGGTTCAAATAGCCGGCTCCAGGTTGACTCAGCCTTCCATCCTTCCGAGGTCGGTAAAATGAGTCCCCAGCTTGCTGGGGGAAAGTGTAGATGACTGGGGAAGGCAATGGCAAACCACCTCGTAAAAAAGTCTGCTGTGAAAACGTTGTGAGGCAACGTCACCCCAGAGGCAAAAACGACTGGTGCTTGCACAGGGGACTACCTTTACAATTTTTTTTAACCTTGGGACCTCCAGAGGAAAGGCTGGATTTAAAGGAATAAACCTTGGCCCCAGGCGGGAGAAACTTTTAGGTACCTGTATGATACAGGTACCCCACAGAAGAAATAACAGCTTCTTGAATGGAGGGGATGTAAAAGCTGTACAGAGGAAAGGATTAACCCCCCACCCACACAGACCCAGTACTGCAATCCCAGTCTGATCACCTCGCCCGCGCAGTTTATAACTATTCTAGAAGCCAGAGGATGTCTTGTCAAGTATCAGTTGACCCTTTTTAGAAGAAGACTATTTCAGCCACTCTGATGTATGTCCAGTAGAAAAACATGCAGGTGTGTTTTGTCAAAAAAAACCCCTCTGATTTCCTTTCTCCCTGCTTCCCTTATTGCTTTATTTTATTTATTTGTAAGGTTTTTAATCCCTCACTTCTGCTGTAAATACGAAATAGCAAAGCTAAAGCAAGAAAAAATTGAAATGAGTAGTAGCAGTGAAACCACAACTGAGATTAGCATACCAGTAAAGCTGCGGTACTAAACATGCTAGCAGAAAGTCCCATTGAACTTAGTGGGATTTACTTCTGAATCTACGTAATTAGGATTGCACAGAAAAGAAGCAATGAAAATAAAGATGACAGCACACTTACAGTAATAAAAAAGGTGAAGTCCATTGTCAGGGAATCAGGTCACTTCTTCCTGCATCTGTGAATACCCTCTGGAGTAAAACAGTCTGGTGTAGTGGATGAGGGTTTTGGGCTAGGGTCCAGGGAACCCAGCTGCTACCCTCTGCCTTTCCATAAAGCTTGCCATGTAACCTTGGGCCAGTTATTCTCTCTTAGCCTGAACTACTTCCCAGGGTTGTTGTGAGGATCAAATGGTAGGAGGAAAGTGATGGTGCTCTTCTCAAGCTCCTTGAAAGAAGGGCAGGCTAAAAATGTGTTAAATGGAATAAATAACTCTGGAGGAGAGAGAGAGGTTTCCCTGGTATCTAGGGCCCACAGCTGAAAAGACTCAGCTCTGAGTGTCAGCTGTTTGCTTCTTACTTAGTAGGAGTAAACCTGTGCTTTGTGTTACCTCTGAATCTCTAATAAAGCTTGCAGGCTGTAGCTTTTTCTTCTCAATTTAGGGAAGTTTAGTTTCAGATCTCTTGCTTGAAGTTTTGTAGGCTTTAGGAGAACAGACCAGTCAGAGGTGTCGGATATCTGTGAGAATATCCACATTTGCCACGCGTTTGGTGAAAGGTCAGCCGTCCCATATAGCTGTATGTGGGAGAGAGCGAGCAGGTGTCCACTAAGAAGTGAGAGGGTGTAGAAATTGCCCGGAGGCTGAAAATTTAGCACCTTTTCTTTCTCGTCATTCTTCGTTTACAAATAGAAGGGTATGTTTCATTGAAGAGTAGAGCCCCAAACCCCAGTGTCGCCAACTGGAAGGTTTAATGCGGGGTTGCGTGGCCAGTAACAATGGCTTTCGGAAGTTTAGCCTGCAGACAAGAATTGTTGTGTTTGAGACACATGTGCCACAGAATGCTTCTGAGTTCTAGTGGATCACACGCTCCCCATCCAGCGCTGGCTGGGTCTCTTGGGCCCATGTGAACTGAGAGTGCGTCTTATAACCAGCGGCAGCCACATCTGAAATACTTCCTGAATCCATGCAGGAAGTGGTAGAAGAAGCAGTTGCTAGACTGTGATGGGGAAGTCACGTGGGTTTCTGGTGTGCTGATTGCAGATCTTTTCTCTTCCCCCCACCGTCATCTTGTCGTGATACTTTTGGCAATCATATAATATATATATATATATAAAAACTATATAAAAATGTAGTTGAAGTTTTCCTGTTGTGACCCTGCATTTGACGAGAACTTTAACTTTAGGCTCCCAGTAGTCTGCTTGAAGCGTTGGAGCAGCATCTGGCTTCCCTGGAGGGAAAGAAGACAAAGGAGGTTTCAGCCGCCAGCAGGTAAAGCACAAGCTGGTCGCAATGTGGCCGTTGATTCTTGTCGAACGAAGAACATCTGTGTAATCAGGCTGTTCTCCGTGACGTGGCAAGATTTCCTTGTTCTCGGGAACAACGGGGACATAACTCTAATTCCGCCCCATCTCTACGTGGCAGGCAGAAAACAGAACCGCCACATAGGGGACGCATGGCTTCAGGTATGAGGCACAGTGATGATTTCTTGACTCAAGAGATATCTAGTCTCGACGCACCTGTTGCCACCTGTCACTAGGGAAGGGGGAAGGAGACAGGAAGGAGCCGGGAATGTGGCGGAAGAGGGAATGTCCTACCTCTTCTTTCCCTTCCTTGGAAAATAACTTCCAGGTTCCGACTTGTACATCTTGTTGGTATCACCTACCCTCTAAGTGGGATGACTGTGCACATGTCTAGAGGAGGCAGGAGGGGGGCAGGAGCAGTGTGCTCTGTTGTCCTCCTCCTCCAATCTCTGCTCAAGCCTGACTCTGGGTAACTAGACAAGCTGGATCAAGCATTTGTATTGCAGAGCAGAGCTCTAAACCTAACCACAGTGTTGCGGCAGACAAAAAGATATCATAGTTAAAAGGGGAGGGATGGTGGCTCAGTGGTAGAGCATTTGCTTGGTAAGCCGAAGGTCCCAGGTTCAATCCCCGGCATCTCCAACTAAAAAGGGTCCAGGCAAATAGGCATGAAAAACCTCAGCTTGAGACCCTGGAGAGCTATGAATGGGGCTGTGGCTCAGTGGTAGAGCATCTGCTTGGTAAGCCGAAGGTCCCAGGTTCAATCCCCGGCATCTCCAACTAAAATGGGTCCAGGCAAGTAGGCGTGAAAAACCTCAGCTTGAGACCCTGGAGAGCCATGAATGGGGCTGTGGCTCAGTGGCAGAGCATCTACTTGGTAAGCCGAAGGTCCCAGGTTCAATCCCTGGCATCTCCAACTAAAAAGGGTCCAGGCAAGTAGGCGTGAAAGACCTCAGCTTGAGACCCTGGAGAGCCATGAATGGGGCTGTGGCTCAGTGGTAGAGCATCTTCTTGGTAAGCCGAAGGTCCCAGGTTCAATCCCTGGCATCTCCAACTAAAAAGGGCCCAGGCAAGTAGGTGTGAAAAACCTCAGCTTGAGACCCTGGAGAGCCACTGCCAGTCTGAGCAGACAGTACTGACTTTGATGGACCTTTGAGGGTCTGATTCAGTAGAAGGCAGCTTCATATGTTCATATAGTTGTCCAAAAAAATACCTCCCCCCGTGGTTTATAAGTTCAAACAGCTACTAAGTGCTGCCAGCATAGCAGACCGTGACCAAGATGGCCCAAGAAGACCCTGCTGAGCTATGAAGCTCTTTGAGTTCTCTGAGGCCAGTCCTTGTCTCTTTGTCTGATCCACTGGGAGGGGTGTAAGGGCAGAGGCAGAAGCATGGAGGAAAATAAGGATGCAAATGATTAATAACCCCTATATCCTGGCTCTCGCGAACTTCAGGGGGACTGCTTAAGACAGCAGCCTTAATGCTTGTTCACCGTATGGATTTGGAAAAACAAGTGCGGTTAAAATGAAAAGGAGTCTTGTAGCGGCGTAAGCTCTCTTTTTTGGAACCCGTTTCAGTTGAGGCAGGCACGGTGGGTTCTTTAGGGTTCCACGAGGCTTTGTTTTTGTCCTTGCTGCAATAGACTGTAATATGGCTTCCCTTCTAGTGTTTGTGTGATTGAGGGACAGCCAAACTGTGTCTCGGGAACCACATGTGGCTCTTTCACACATATCGTTTGACTCTTGAAGCTCTCGCCACCCCATCGGCCGATAAATTACTTCTCGAAGCCAAGCCAGCTGGCAGCTTGGAAAAAATCATTTAAAGTTGCTTTCTTCCCCTCCCCCCCATCTATTTGCCGTCTTTCCTTGCAGCTCTCAAACATCTGATGTTCAAGTCTTACGGCTCTCGAACATCTGATGTTTATTCTATGTGACTCTTACCTTAAGCTCTGTCGTCCTCCTGCTCCAATCTCTGCTCAAGCCCAACTCTGGGTAACTAGACAAGCTGGATCAAGCATTTGTATTGCAGAGCAGAGCTCTAAACCTAACCACAGTGTTGCGGCAGACAAAAAGTTATCATAGTTAAAAGGGGAGGGACGGTGGCTCAGTGGTAGAGCATCTGCTTGGTAAGCCGAAGGTCCCAGGTTCAGTCCCTTAAGCCTTAGACGAATATCTTAGCGACCTTTAAGGCATTGTTATAGTCAAAAGGTGATCAGTGAATGGATGGTTTCTTGGCTGTGGCCGTTCTGATTGAGCGTCTTTTGTTTTAGAGCAAGCACACTGTCCAGTGCCGTTTCCACACTTGCCAATACGGGAATGTCCTTCAGCCGAATGGACGAGCGAGAAAAACAGCAGGCGTTGGAGGAAGAGCAAGCTAGACTGCAAGCGCTAAAGGTGCCGCCCTTGGGTTTCTCTGACTCGAACAAGCCTTTTGGATGAGCTCGTTTAGGGGCCTTTAGAAAAACGAACTTGGTGTTAACATTCGTACTGAGGCGAAAAACAAAAAACCTGGGACAAGATTGGAGTCTTTGCCTGAAACTCAGAGGGCTTCTGCCAACGGAGCAACTTGGGGTGGGAATTCTGTAATCAGGGTGCCTCTGAGCCCACCTGCCTGATAGCAGGCAGCAGAGGAGTGGACATCACACCAGGGCATCCCTGAACTGTTGGTGAGGTTTGTATGAGAACGGGTGGCTCTTGGATTCTTGCGAAGCTCAGATCGAACTTTTAGTCAGTTCACGATTGAATTGGTATCCAAACGACTGCTCTGTTTTTGGGATGTCTTTGTATCTGAAGGCTGTGGTCCTGCTGTTGTCAGGCCCCACTGATTCTTGTGGGAAAGAACCAAGCACAGTCTTCCCTATTGAAGTCAGCGGGACTTGAAAGTACCGTATTTTTCGGTCCATAAGACGCACCGGACCATAAGACGCACCCCCTCCATTTTGTTTTGCTGCCTCGTTTTGCTGCCTCTGCCTCCGCCGGCTCGTCTTTCCGCCCCCTGAAGAGGCGGAGGCCGGGCAAGGGCGCTGAGGTGACGCTAGAAGCCATGGAGCCAGCGCTTCGTCCATCTCCTGGCTTCTCCTTTCTTCCCCCTCGCTGCCAAGGAGGAAGAGCCTTTGCGGCATGGCCTCCGAAGAGGCTCGTTTTGCTGCCTCTGCCTCCGCCGGCTCGTCTTCCCGGCCCCCGAAGACGCGGAGGCCGGGCGAGGGCGCTGAGGTGGCTCTAGAAGCCACGGAGCCGGCGCTTCGTCCGTCTCCTGGCTTCTCCTTTCTTCCCCCTCGCCGCCGAGAGGGAAGAGCCTCCGAAGAGGCTTCTCCTCCCTGCCTCGCCACCTTTGCGATGGTAGAGGAGGACGAGGGGGCGGCGGTGGACTAGCCGGCAGCGCAACCAGCAGCGAGAGCCAGCGAGGCGAGAGCGAGACCAGCGGGGCCCGGCTGTTGCCTGCCAAGGTGAACTCTTTTTTTCCTTATTCGCTCCATAAGACGCACACACTTCCCCCCACACACACACTTTTTTTTGGGGGGGGGGGAAGTACGTCTTATGGAGCGAAAAATACGGTACTTAAGTTTCAGCTGGGCGGTGATCTTAAAACAAAAAAAACTGGGAAAAGAGCCAGTTTGGTGTAGTGGTTAAGTGTGTGGTCTCTTATCTGGGAGAACCGGGTTTGATTCCCCGCTCCTCCACTTGCACCTGCTGGCATGGCCTTGGGTCAGCCATAGCTCTTGCAGGAGTTGTCCCTGAAAGGGCAGCTGCTGTGAGAGCCCTTTCAGCCCCACCCACCTCACAGAGTGTCTGTTGTGGGGGGAGAAGATAAAGGAGATTGTCAGCCGCTCTTAGTCTCTGATTCAGAGAGAAGGGCGGGGTATAAACCTGCAGTCTTCTTCTTAAAGCTCTGTCATGAACTGTGAAGCCCCACTGATTTCCATGGGGAAAGACTGAACAGCAGGATTTGTTGGGTCACTCTGTAACTGTCAATCCATGCTTCACTATGGAATGGGGAAGTGGGCTAATTATACAAGCTAGTTAAGTTGCCGTTTCAGCGTATTTGCGTTCTGCTCACTGTAAACTCTGGAATAGGTCAAGAAAGACAGCTGCTTCCTTTCATTCTTCATCTATGCTTACCGCTGCAATTTTCCAGAGTTTTCGCCTAGAGATTCGCTAGAATTGCACAGCATATTTAAAATTTGTAATGGAAGACTTGGCTTTTTCTTAATGAATCCTGTGATAGCATGCTGTCATGCGATTTTGTGCGGTCCTGACTGTTCCCAGCTATTATGGGCCAGTTTGGACATGAATTATGGCTGCCATTCAAGATTTGGGAGTAATCCCTGCCTCTTATATCACGTTTGCACAGGTCAAGCCTTTTGTTTGCTACAAAGAGCTATTAAAGCCAGTTGAACATTTCTGTTCCTCTTACATCCAGGATTCTCAAGCCAGTTATAAAAGAGTTAAAAAATTACAACCATCAAATAATTCAATGGACGAACGCTCAATTAAAAACCAATTTGGGAAGCCAGGACTTATGTAGAATCAGCAGAAGTAAAATCGGTTTTGGCTCTTCCTAATAGTCTGGATTAATGCAAACATTACTGCATGCCAGACAAATGAGGGCAGGAAAAAATAACAGCAATGAGGCGCCACCTGTCACGACTCGGGGGTATTACCAATTGCTGCCACCACTCTGGGTTAAGGGTTTCCCCTTGAGAAGGCCCAGAGTTCCCTCTCAAGCCCTTCAGGCCTCCTGTAGCTTAGGTCAAATAATAGGTATGAGGAGCAGGCAGAGTGAACAACAACAACAAAAAGGTTTATTTCAATGCAATATAAATTAACAAGGTACATTCACCAGGAAAAGGGTGAAGGGAAAATAAACAAATGCCCTAACGTGTCTATCTTACAGTCTCTACTGAAATACCAACACTTACCCCCTTGGGTAAGGGTCTTTCCCCTGCTTCAAGCTCTCCAGGCTACAGCCTGCCTCCAGCTCAGCCTTCCAGGAAAAGACACCCCCCCACACACTTCCTGGGCTTGGCCCTTTTATCTTCTCCTCCCAGGCCCCACCACTCTCTGGGCCAGTTTCCCTCCAAAACCTGGCCATCCAATCAGAGGGACAGAGGGGATCCTGGGAAATGTAGGTTTTTCCCAGTAACTCCTAGGCAGGCTTCCCTGGGGCTTGCAGGCCTCTCATGACACCACCAGAGAATGTCCTTTCTCTTTATCCAGAGGCAGATGGTCTGGCTGTTGAAAATGGCCTCTGGTGTTATTTGGGAGAAGGTAGTCCTTTAAATCAAAATAGCAGTCCTGGGGCACCTTGAAGACTATCAATATTTAATCTGGCCTGAGCATTCATGCTCCCCCCTGGTCCTTGAAATCACCTGCATCGTTTATTCTTTCGTCACATTTTAACCTGTAAATGCTGCGGGAGATGACATAAGTGGTTCATTAAGAAGCAAGGGATGCTGAGCATGTGGCATCCTAGAGAAAATTTCAGATACGGAAGACCTCGTACAATGCATGTTCTAATTCTCTCGCCCTGTGTTACCTTGCCTGCCCCCCCCCCTTTTTTTGGTAGGAGCAAAGACTGAGAGAAATTTCCGTGGTCTCAAATTCAACCTCTACGTCTGCCTCTCCGAGTACTGTATCAGGGAAGAGTGTGAATACCAATGCTGCTGTTGACCTCTTTGCAACACCTGCCCCAACCACCAATAGGTGAGGGTGTGTGTGTGTGTTTCGGTATCAAAGCGCGTACAAAAAGCTCACAAACACTGGCCTATTTCTTCGCTGGCACTGAAGCAATCTCCCAAGTTAAATGTTACCAACACTGATTGACGTTTCTCTTTTTAAGGACAAAAGTTCAACCACAGATTATTTTTTTAAAGTAAAAAAGAGAAGTATTGTAGTTGTGTGAAGAAACTGGGGGGGCATTTTCTGTGAGTAGGCACTGGATAATTAGAGTGGTCACTTACAGAAAAGAGAAAATATTCACTGGCCCTCACCCTCATCATCATCACCATGACCTCCTCCTTTCTTCTCCCTCCCTCCTTCCTCCTCCTCCTCCCTCCTTCCTCCTCCTCCTGTTGCAATTAAATTGGACAGAAATTATCTCAGTGCCTCACCTTACCTAAGATTATTGCAATCAAATTGGACAGAAGTGCCCAAGGTGTGAGAGGTCCTCAGACTTGAAGCTGCATTGGGAGCGGGATCTCTCAAGGTTAGGTTTTGGAGGCTGAACATGGATCCATCCAGTCCCCCAGACCCAAATTAAGGTACATGCAGAAGGCCCCAGGTTTCATCCCTGGCACCTGCGGTCAAAAGGACCAGGTTACAAGGTGATGTGAAAGACTTCCTACCTGAGATCTTGAAGAGTCACCACCAGCCAGGGTAGACAATACTGACTTCGATAGACCAGTAGTCTGACTCAGCATCAGGCAAGTATAAGGTGCTCATGTGACGTTGCATCTTTTCCTCCCTGGGGTCAGTCCTGCTGTTTCTGCACTCCTGAGCCTCAACCTCCAGAAGAGGGCCTTGGGTGGGAACTGTTTTGTTGAACAAAAGTGCCAATCGCAGCTGATGTGTAACTTTTTACAGTTTACGGATATGTAGAAATTTTCAGTCGGCACAAGCCCCAACTGTGTTGGATCAGTGCCCATGTAAAAGGAGTTAACAGGGTGCTTGCATGTCACTGGGGTTGGGGTTCCTTGTTAGTGTACAGATATTTGCTCTGTTACTGCAGTACGCAAAATGTATCCTGCTGCAGAAATTGCTCTCCAATGTCTGGCTCTGTACTCAAGCGTGAGCCACTGTTTGAGCTTTGGCTCCGTTGGATAGTTTTATTTTAAAGCAGAATAACCGTCCTTGTGTTGCTTAATTGTGACTGTACTTCTTCTTCAACTTTCAGCATGCCCAACCTTTCTACTGATCTCTTTGACCTTCAACCTGCATTTGTCCCAACGGTACAGAGTACCCCAGCCATTGCGACTTCAGCAAGCAGTGCCTGGGGAGGTAAGTTGCCTGTTATGGCAACAAAAAGTTGCTTCAGCCCTTGAAATTCTAGGAGTTTGTGATATTCGCCCTGCTGGATTAAGTCCTACATAATGGATCACCCAACAAATCCTCTTCTGCAATGAAGTCTAGACCAGAGGGGGCCAAACCGTGGCTTGGGAGCCACATGTGGCTCTCTCACACGTATTGTGTGGCTCTTGAAGTCCCCACAGCCCCACCAGCTGGCTTGGAGAAAGCATTTCTATCTTTAAATCATGGCTTGGATAATGCATTTAAAGTTGCTTTCTTTCTACCTCCTTCCTTCCCCCCATTTATCTTCCCTCCCTCCCTTCCCATCTTTCAGCTCTCAAACATCTGATGTTCATGTCTTACAGCTCTCAAACATCTGACGTTTTTTCTATGTGGCTCTTACGATAAGCGAGTTTGGCCACCCCTGGTCTAGACTATTCCTTTTACTTTCACACTGAGCTATGGCACAGAAACACAAATTATACCGCAGCAGTTATAGCTGTGCTTCTAAAGGAATTTGTCTCGAAGAAATCTGCCAGGTTAGCTTTGCTTTCTTCCTACTGGCCTGTTTGTGTGGCATTGAAATGTCTTTATAATAGTTATGGTATTTACATACTGCTTTTCAGTCATGATTCTCAAAGGGACATTCTTGTGGCTGGTTTGTTTAACAGAAGCAAATTTAGGTGCCCATTTAAGGATATAAACATCTTAGAAATTTTGAGCTTGTTGGAAAGAACTCTGATGCTTTAATTCAGGGGGAAAAAACACACACAACACAAACATTGGAGAAAATTGAAAATTTAGGGGAGGGACGGTGGCTCAGTGGTAGAGCATCTGCTTGGTAAGCAGAAGGTCCCAGGTTCGATCCCTAGTATCTCCAACTAAAAAGGGTCCAGGCAAATAGGTGTGAAGAACTTCAGCTTGAGACCCTGGAGAGCTGCTGCCAGTCTGAGTAGACAATACTGACTTTGATGGACCGAGGGTCTGATTCAGTATAAGGCAGCTTCATATGTGCATATGAAATACCCCACGATCCCCAGCATAGTTTAAGTGGTTAAAAGAAATCCCTTCCTCCCTTTTTTAGCCAGTGGAAAAGCTGGCTAGGTCCAAACCTGTACATTATTCGGACAGCAATATTTTCATACAGGCCACAGTATGACTAGCGGCATATTTGTCTAGCAAGTAAACAATAAGATTAAGAAGAGTTCTTGAAGAATTCACTGTTTTTAAGCACATTAGAGCATGTTGCCAAAATAGCTTGAAAATATGTTGTATATATCTACGTAGGAATTATCTTTAATGCTGGAGATTATCTTAAATGAAATGTTTCATGATATTTATCTTAAAAAGCATTTTCCTCAGAAAAAAATCCAGTGCTCCCCCATATTTCCCAGTTTTCCCATGGGTGGTGGTGGGGAGAGAGAGAACTGATTTTCCAGTTTATCTCAAGGGCTTCACATCTCTTCTCATGACTGAGGAGGCTTGGAAAAGCCTTTGCGGATTGCTCTGAACTGCCAGATAATTATAAACTTATTTTCCATAATAAATGAAACTCATGCAATCATGAGGCTGAGGGCAATGGCCCAAATCCAGCCTGCGGTGGGGTGTAACTTTTCCCGTTTGTGTCGTTCATCTTGGTGTATTTAACTGTCATCTGAACTGCTCAGAAGAAGAAATCGGGGTTCCTGGAAATTGCATTTGTTAGGCAATCCTTCCTCTGCCCATAAAAATCATTCTTGAATGGTTTTGGTTTGATTAGTGCAGGGATCGTTTTGTAGAAAAATAGGTGGTGGAGCTCATCCAGGGATTGTTATGCAGCTGCACATATTATTCAATGGACAAGGAGGTGGAATTCTCAGAAGGAGGAGGAGGAACTCTCAGAAAGGTGCAGGAGCTGTGCTCCTGTGAGCTCCCACTGAATCTGAGGCCTGGATTAATGTATCATTATTGAAGTGCTTAAGTAATAGAGCTGTGTTGTAATTTAGACATACACATGCCACCCAGAAGTCCAGCCGTTTGTTTGGCCTTAAGGATAACGCTCAGTTTTGTCTGAACCTGAGCTGGCCCTGTACTTGCATGCCATTGTTACAAGGCGGGCTTCATGTTCTTGTGTGTGTGTGTGTGTAAAATTTTTTTTTTTAAAAAAAGCTCTCCTAATTGGGTTGTTTTAGTGGATCTTTGGACAGGATCTCATTCTGTTCCTCATTTCAATGGGCGGCAGAACTTGGACTTTCCACCCGCCCTCCTAAAAAAAAAAGACTTAATTACTGTATGGCATATGTGGTTTAGCCAGGAGATCTGAAGCTTGTCTGGCAGCCTTAAGTTCTAACACTTTTGTGAACATATGAATCTGCCTTATACTGAATCAGACCGTTGGTCCCTCAAAGTCAGTATTGTCTACTCAGACTGGTAGCAGCTCTCCAGGGTCTCAAGCTGAGGTTTTTCACGCCTACGTTGCCTGGACCCTTTTTAGTTGGAGATGCCGGGGATTGAACCTGGGACCTTCTGCTTACCAAGCAGATGCTCTACCACCGAGCCACCCTCCCCAACATGGTGAGCTACACTTATTTCAGGGGAATTGAGAGAGCTCTGAGAGCTGTGACTGACCCAAAGTCACCCAGCTGGCTTCATGCGGAGGAGTACGGAATCGAACCCAGTTCTCCAGATTAGAGTCCGCTGCTCTTAACCACCACACCATGCTGGCTCTACTGTAGACATATGCACAAATGCCCAGGTGAACCTCTCGGTTTGCTCATCCTTACATGTGCTCTGAGGTGCGTGGGAGGAAGCGTGGGCTCAATTTCTGCCAGCACTGCATTGAAAGGAGGAAGCGGTATCTAAATACGCATGGCAGATGGAAAACCTTGTGTGAAGAAGCCCTCATAGTCAATGCGGGGAGGGGGGCATGGCTAGATGACAGAGCATCTACTTGGCATGCAGAAGGTCCCAGCTTCAATCCCCGGCACCTCCAGTTAAAAGGGTCAGGCAGTAGGTTACATGAAAGACCTCCATGGTGAGCCACTGCCCTTATTAAGTAGACCATACTAACCTTGACGGACCGGTGGTCTGATTCAGTGTAAAGCAGCTATGTACTATTTATATGTAACCGGACCAGGTGGAAGACCTAGAAGTTTGTCCTCGTATAAGGATTCAGTGTCTTAGCATTCCTGTCTCTTTCTCCTATCACAAGTAATGGCAGCTTTTCTGGAGGTGGGGAAACAGCAAATGGGGAAATGTGCGATTTGGCCTTAGTGGGGCCCAACCAGGGCAGAAACTCGCATGCACAGAAGCGTTGCAGAATCCTTGAAGTAAACTCGCATGCACAGAAGCGTTGCGGAATCCTTGAAGTAAACTCGCATGCACAGAAGCGTTGCGGAATCCTTGAAGTTCTGCTTCTATGAACTCCCAAGCCGTGCTTGCTCAGTGTCTCTCCTTTTTGACTACTACTTGTGTTCTGGTTTTTCTTCTTTCCCTTTCCCTTGTCGCTTAACGCTGTGTCTGAAAGGACCTTTCTCATCCACAAATGGTTGTGTCGGGTCTCCGCCCCACCTGGACCTCTTTGACATGAAGCCAGTTGAAGAAGCTGTAAAAAGTACCGCCCCTTTTGTGACATCCACGTTAAACTCCAAACAAACGGTGGAACTGTTTAGTGGTAAAAACATCCTCATTTATTTCAGAATAGTTGCTTATAATGATGATAATAATGATATGCCTGAATTTCAGCTCAGAAGTATATTGTAGTTTCTGATTAGACGCATCACATGGCTGCTCAATTTGAATTTAGAATGAAAGTAGTAAATTTGCAGAAGTGCATGTATAGCATTTGAATTGAGCCTGGGGCTTCTTAGAAATGAGGTTTCTCAGTCTTTTTAACCCATTAGATGCTTTGTGCCTCTTCTAGTGAGGTTCAGAGAAAATGATTTTCATGATCCTTAAAGAGCCTTGTGCCTTCTGCCTTTCGTGGTATTCTATAAATATTCATAGCAGCTGTTGTCTTAAAACAGTTTAAATTTATTGTTTAATGCTAACACTTCTACCTCTGATCGTTTCAATGAACCTTTTTGCAGGATACCCTCTTCATTCGGCATCCCAAAAAACTGCCTCTTCAGCAATCAGTGTGGACTTTGATGCTGTGTTCGGTGGAAAGTCAGCAGCGCATGAGTTTAGAACCGCAACGGGTAAAGCTACTTTAAAAGAACACTCCAGTGGCATGTGCTGTCTGTTTCTAGTATTTAGTTCCATGGGACCACCACTTACTCCTTTTGGAAGAGTTTTTTTTTTAAAACCTGCATGGTGTTCAATCTATAAGAATATCCCGGCTGGACCAATCTAAAAGCCCACCAAGTCCATCATTCTATGTCGGGGAGGTAGGGTTGCTATATCCTGGTTGAAAAGTCTTGAAGATTTGGGAGTGGACCCTGGGGAAGACAGGTACCTTAGTGGGGTTCAATGCCATAGAGTCCCCCCTCCCTAGCATCCATTTTCTCCAGGGGAGCTGATCTCTGTAGTCTGGAGATGAGGTGTGATTCTGGGGGATCCCTGAGTCCCACCTGGAGACTGGCAGCCCTACCAGGAGGGGCTAACTAGATACCTCTGTAAATTCAGCTGTGGGGGCTGAAGACCCTCCCCCGCCAGCTCAGGAGATACATCTCTGACTCAAAGGTATCATTTAGTTGTCTGGTGAATTACAGAATTACAAGCATTTTTCAATTTTTAAAATTATGGTTTTTTTAAAAAAATTTCATTTATGTCCCACGCTCCTCCCTAATGAGTACCCAGTGTGATTTACATTCGTCTCCTCTTTTTCATTTTATCCTCACAACAACAATCCTGTGGGGTAGGTTAGGCTGAGAGAGTGAGACTGGCTGACCCAAGATCACCCAGTGTGTTTCTGTGGCAGAGCGGGGATTTGAACCTGGGTCTTTGAGATCGTAGAATGACACCCTAGCTACTGTACCACACTGGTGTTTCCTCCGACTTTAAAAAAAGGGAAAATGTTTTCCTAGCTCTTCTAATGTTTGGAAATAGACTTTCGGAGGTTTAAGAAGCATAACCTGAAGATTCAGAAACAAAAATGAGACATTTATGAAATGCCTTAAAAATTGTGCGACCTGCAAGCCCCGTGCCTGATCTGGGCTCTGACCTCTTTCTACGTAAAAATTCTGTCTTCATCTGATTGCGATAAAAGTTCATTTGTTCCATTTTGCGCAACACGCCTATTGAAAGGTAGATTAATATTTTTTTGTACAACAAATAATTGTTCTTGAGACTGAATTGGTCTCTGTTCCTGTAATCTATTATATTATGAACAGCCATTTTTAATTTAATGAGTGATATTGGAGTGTAGCCATCTGCCAAGACTCAGAAGTCACAGCATATTTTAAGCAAGTTTGCATGTGCCTTTTGGTATATTTATTTACATTATATTTATATCCCGCCCATTCTATACAGACTCAAGGCGGCTAACAGCATAAAATAGACAATAAACAAAAACAATATTAAAACAATAAAACAATCAGATGAATGGCGATGATGTTACTTCAGGCGGATCATGTAATATTTTCTTTCTCACGCACACAGATCCTAGGCAGTTAGTACTAAAGCACGACAGATCCAGATGTGGTGGCAGCCATTAGATGTTATATGCCATCCGAAACAGTTCAGTCTTGCAGGCCTTGCGGAACTGCGATAAATCCCGCAGGGCCCTGATGGCTTCTGGGAGGGTGTTCCAAAGTATTGGGGCCGCAACCGAGAAGGCTGTTGCTCTGATGGTATTAAGCCTAGCCTCTTTTAGCCCAGGGGCAGCCAAAAGATTTTGAGAGCTTGATCGCAGTGCTCTCTGGGGAATTTAGCAGCTGCCTTTCAGCTCTGTGGTGTGGTTCTCAGTGCTCCACCAAGTGGTAGATGTTACCCTTCCCCTTGTGCACATGAGAGCAGCAAAATCTGACATACACAAGGACAGGAAACCAGCTGGTGAAGGGGTTGAAGTAAGGGGGGAAGCCGATTGAATTTCCCCGAGACCTCTCCCCACTCAGCTGTTGTGCCCAACAGAATTGCTCCTCTTCTGGCTGTTCCACTGATAGTGGCTCTTGGCTTCCATAACCTGTACTGTGGGTTTGCTAGAGGGCCCTACGGGAGTGGATCCATAATGCCATATGGTGAGCAGCAGGAATGGGGATGAGTGAGAAATAGTTTGGGCTGACCTGTCTCCTTTCTGACTTGCTGTTCAGTTACTCTCACTCCTCCTCTCTTCCTTTATACTCCATACACAGAGCGTAGATTTAATTTGGCTTCTGGGTTTAAATGGCTTTATGTGCTGCACTGTGTTAGCATTTTTAAACTTAGCTATATCAATTACAAAAATTCACCGGTATATAATGAAAAAGCTTTCAAAATGCACAGATTAGGTGGACTTTTAAAATAAATACTTTTTCCTTGGGGTGGGGGCATTTTGCACTTGGAGTTATTAACTTAACGCACATTATGATTGTCCTTTTCTTTTCTTTTTTTCCAATATGGCCTTCCGAACCTTGGCTTTTTTGTCGGGTAAGTTTCTAAAATTTCAAATTTGTAGTTTAACTGCAGGGTCGGTGATTCCTTCTGGCCGCTGAAATTGTGGTTAAAATATTTTGGGGAAATGAAATATACAGTTTGCTTGGAGTTGATCTAATATTTACTAAAGTTTATGTAGCCAAGCTTTACCCCTTTAAGAAAAGTTGAAACGAAGGGAAGGAGTGCAAGTTTGGAAAGCTCAGATTTTTATTTCATATTGAACATATAAACATATGAAGCTGCCTTATACTGAATCAGACCCTTGTTCCATCAAAGTCAGTATTGTCTACTCAGACTGGCAGCGGCTCTCCAGGGTCTGAAGCTGAGGGTTTTCACACCTTTTTGCCAGGACCCTTTTTTGGAGATACCAGGGATTGAACCTGGGACCTTCTGCTTCCCAAGCAGATGCTCTACCACTGAGCCATGGACCCTCCCATATTAAATGGTTTGCTCACAGCAATGCTAATTATCTTAAGAACCCTATTTTCCTTCATTCACCTGCTGAAGTAACAGATGCATGTGATTGTTTGGTGCAGTTACCATAAAACAGCCCCTACTGGGGCACAGCGCAAGAGATGGAAGTCCAGGGCTTCAGGCACCTGAAGGATGATGGGACTGTTGTGGTGACTTGACAAGAGGCTGGTATGGGCTATGACTTCAAGAAAGTGGGCTATGATTTCAAGAAAGTTGCAGAGACTTTTCTGCTAGGATTACAAATAGAAAAATTTCCCAAAGAAGATAGGACTTTAATTTGGTATTTGCTCTCAGCTGCTAGGACACTGTATGCGCAGTTGTGGAAGCAAGAAAAAATACCAGAGAAATGGGATTGGATTGTGAAAGTTTTATCGTGGAGTGAGATGGACAAGTTAACAAGAACTTTAAGAGACTATGATTTGAATGTGTTTAAAAATGAGTGGAAGAAATTTAAAGGATATATAGAGCAAGAGTGGAACATAAAAAGACATTGGACAATATTTTAGTATGAACATGAGAAGAGAATGACATTGAATTTTGATTGGTTAGGGGTACCTTTATAATCGAACTTAAGTATATAACCTTGGCAGAAGTCTAGTAATGGAGGGAGGGGGGATTGAAAATATCATATGGGTTAGAGATAGAAAGGATATAATTAAATATTGTAACCATATGTTATCAATAAATTGTTAAAACACGACAAGAGGCTGGTCAGTCAGCTGGATACATGTCACTAGGTCTACAGGAGAGCTTTATTCTCTGCATCCTTTTCAAGGCATTTGTGTCCACAGCACAATCCAGGGAGCTTCTCTCGCCTTGTACACCCTGAGCTTATTATTTGAATTTCCTGCTCTGGTTCACACTTACAGAGTGTCACCTCCAGGACAAAAGTTGCCTGCAGAAGGCAAGCAACAGTCTCTTTTGCCTGCTCTCACTTCATGGGGTTGACACAGGGTAAATCCTGTGCTTTGAGTTGATAGTAACACTGTAGACATTCAAATGAGGTGTCATCTTCATTTGAAATAACTATTCCTCAGAGTAGCCTACATGGTGTTTCTTTCTTCTTTCCCTGGTCCAGAATCACTCAGAACAGGAATTTGAACCCGGGCTCCCCAGTTCTGTGTCTGAAACTAATCACTGTGCTGCCTTGGGGTTTAAATAACTAAGAAGCCTGAAGGGCAGAATAACAATCCTGGATATTACTCATGAGAACATAAGAAAAGCCATGTTGGATCAGGCCAGTGGCCCATCCAGTCTGACACTCTGAGTCACACAGTGGTCAAAAAACCCAGGTGCCATCAGGAGGTCCATCAGTAAGGCCAGGACATTAGAAGACCTCCAACTGTGGCCCCTCCCTGGCACCAAGAATACAGAGCATCACTGCCCCAGACAGAGAGCTCCATCAATAAGCGGTGGCTAATAGTCACTGATGGACCTCTGCTTCACATGTTTGTCCAATTCCATCTTGAAGCTGTCTATACTTGCAGCTGCCACCACCTCCTGTGGCATTCCAATCAATTGTCTACATTGTTAATTCTGATAAGGACTTTTTTGTAACAGTTTATGGCTCTGGGAGGAGGGTTTTATATTTGCAGAAGGAACTGTTTTCTTTGTCCGGTTGTACATCTCCAAGGAATAGCAGGGTCCAGACAGTAAAACACTTAGGAGAAGCTGAGTTTTTTGCAAAAGGTTTTGTGTGCATTGATGACATAAATATTTGTAGGCAAAGAAAGCTTGTAGCTACTAGAAGCAAAAATATTACATTTCAGCAACTCATTAGAATTTTGCTTGAGATGTTTGTTTGAGGAATTGTATTAGGTTTGTATCTTGACTAAATCTTCAGCTCCTTTGAAATGGTGCACACACCTACTTAAACAACAACACTGTGTGGTATCTTAAATGCTATAATGGATTGTGGTGTAAGCTTTTGTGAGCGAAAGCCCACTTCATCAGTTGGCAAATACACACATTTACAAACGAACAGAACTGTGGGGTGGGTTTGACTGCAAAATGAGGTCAAGCGATTCAAGAAGGAGATATTTTGCATGGTTCTGCAAAGCCCTTATTGTGTGTTCAAACCATTTGCTGAGCATTGTAATGTGGACGCAAATGTTACAGTTGTAGCAACTGGTGTTTGCACACAGATCTCCCTTGCTCCACTGGGATGTGTACATTATTCAGAATAGGGAATTTCTGGGTGATGGAATTTTTCTGCTGCTTTTATAATTCAAAATCTTAGCTGCCAACCAGTAACGCTGTTTTCTGTTCTTTTTTCCTTTGTACCCAGTCTTTAATTTTGCAGATGATGTATTACAACCGTCTGTACCAGCACAGATTCAAAGAGGAGCTTTAGTTGGTCAACAAAGTGGAAGGATTTTGGCCAATGACCTTGATTCTTCACTCGCTAATCTAGTAGGAAGTAAGTTGTTAACAATGTTTTCATTTTAAAAAAAAATTATATAAAGCATTCTCATTTCTTAATTACCTAAATCCTCTTTGCTTGTGGCTATTAGCCGCAGCTTATCATTGGAACTGTCTGGGGAAGTGATGCTCTGTATTCTGGATGCTTGCGGGGGAGGGCACAGTGGGACGTCTTCTAGTGTCCTGGCGCCACTGGTGGACCTCCTGATGGCACTTGGGGGTTTTTTGCCGCTGTGTGACGCAGAGGGTTGGACTAGATGGGTCATTGGCCTGATCCAACATGGCTTCTCTTATGTTCTTATGTGATTCGAGTGTTGGACTGGATGGGCCATTGGCCTGATCCATCATGGCTTCTCTTATGTTCTTATGATTTTTGTTACAGATCTTGGCTTTGGAGGAACACCATCCAAAAAGTAAGATTTTTTTTTTTTTTAGAAAAAGTTCTAGATTTATTTGTTCACAATTTCCTCAGCTCCTATTTCCTCAGCTGTAGTGAAAAAAGAATATTGTAATGTTTCATAGTTTCAGGCAGGTAGCTGTGCTGGTCTGCAGTAGTAGAACTGGATTCAAGTCCAATAGCGCCTTAGAGACCAAAAAGATTTTTGGGGTATAAGTTTTCAAGAAGGAAAGCTCTCTATCTGACAAAAGGAGCTTTGACTCTTGAAACCATATACCTAAAAAATCTTTTTGGATTCTAAGGCGCTACTGGACTGTCATGTTTCATGTTAGTACTGGAAGATATGGGCCAGGATTCTAGTGAAGGCTTAAGCCCCCCCCCCCCCCCGCCCTCGGGATGTGCCTACCTCCTACCAGACGCTTCCTTCCTTTCAGAAGTGGGTTGCCTTCTGGTCTGGAGGAGGGCTACTATTTGAGAAACTCCAACTCAAAACCTTGAACACGCAGACGTGGCCGCACTGTCCTTCAGACTTTGCCCATGCTTTAAGGAGCCCTGTTTCTATAAAGCTGTAAAATGTGCTTTGTCTTTGTTAATTACCTTTGCTATCCACACCCCCACCCCCGCAGCTGAACTCAAACGGATGATAACCAGAAAACAAGCTGCTTGTTCTTTTAATCTGTTAAAAACTTCTTCACTATTTTGCATGCTAATTTACTGCCCACCCTCTATAGTAGGAGTGGCCAAACTTGCTTAATGTAAGAGCCTCATAAAATAAACATGAGAGCTGCAAGACACTAACAGATATTATGCACACGTCTTTATTAAAACTCTTAATACTTTGCACAGAAAGATAAAATAAGTATGTATGCACTTTACAACACAACCATGCTTAGGAGACTTTTTAAAAAAACACAGAAGCTGCGAGTAACAGTCCCCATAAGACCAGCATAGGGAGTTATTTTTTGGCACCGGTGGGAGAAGGAAACACACATGTACCATATAAATCACTGACCACTATTGCATCATTATGCATCTCTCTTTGCCTTGACACCAAGATTAGTAAATATGAGAGCGATGAAGCTAAAGGGGGAATCCTGTGCCCCCCTCTTTAATTCTTTCCAGTGGCTCCTTTGGCTCTTGTGCTCTCTCTCTTTCCCCACTGTAGGTCCCTGGGCGACCTCTGTGGTGGAGAAGAGCTTGCAAACCTGCCTAATTTCCCCTCCTTCCCCATTTCACACATGACAGAAATAGTTGCCTACCTATGGGTCAGCACTCAGAGGCTGACTGAGGTCCCAGTGCTAAGCATACTTACTTGACAGTAAGCCTGCATTCAGTTCCTCCTCAGCCCCTGGGAGCTGCACAGTATTTGTGAAAGAGCCTCGTGTGGCTCCTGTGCCGTAGTTTAGCCACCCCTGCTCTATATGTACAACTGTTAATGCCACTCCTTTCCATTTTCCGATGAAGCGTGCTTGCACATGAAAACTTCTACCTTGAATAAAACTGTGTTGGTCTTCCGAGTGCCACTGGAGTCTAACTTTGTTCTTTTGCTTCAGACCAACACGGCTACCCACCTTGATGCGTTTTGTCTGTCAGCTTTTACCTTTCCGATTGCAGCGTAGGGTTGCATTCTACTGTTAAAAATTCTACACGAGGAGTACTTTCCCGGGAACATTTTCATTTTTGGATAGCCTTTTCTAAGAGACATTTGACTGCAGTTCGTTGAGTTCCTGTCCTTGCCACCATGACTGTGCTCTTGCTCCCTTTCTTGCTCCCTATCAATTCCCATAGATCTCACAGGTATTTGTGTACGTCAGCATGAATGGGATTAGGGCCAGTTGTCTTTTCCATTACAGCTGACTTTTGCAAAACCATGCGATTGACTTCTTGGCTAACAGAACGGTTCTTCTGAGAGCAATTAAAACTTACCCAGATCTTGAACTACCAAAAATAGGACTCCTTTGGTTGCAGAAAAAAAACATGAGCAAGTCAGAAATAGCATTATATGGTTTTGAATATCAACAATGGAAGGTTTGGGAAATATTCCCCACACTGTCACTCTCTCTTGATTCAAAGAAAAATCCATGTATTGAAGTTTAAAGGATTAAAAAGTTACAAGTATTTGTTGTTGTTCAGTCACACAGTCGAGTCTGACTCTTTGCGACCCCATGGACAAAGTCACGCCAGGCCCTCCTGTCTTCCACCACCCTCCAAAATCTGCTCAAATTCGTGTTTGTTACATCAGTAACTCTGTCCAGCCATCTCTTGCCATCCCCTTCTTTTTTTGCCTTCTGTCTTTCCCAGCATCAGGATCTTCTCCAGTGAGTGCTCCCTTCTCATTTGGTGGCCAAAGTATTTGAGCTTCAGCTTCAGCATCTGACCTTCCAGGGAACAGTCAGGGTTGATTTCCCTTAGGACTGAGTGATTTCATCTTCTTGCAGTCCAAGGGACTCTCAAGATTCTTCTCCAGCACCACAGCACAGCTCAAAAGCATCTATTTTTCTGCGCTCAGCCTTCTTTATAGTCCAGCTCTCACAGCCATACATTACTACTGGGAATACCATCGCTTTGAGTATATGGACTTTTGTTGGCAGGGTGATGTCTCTACTTTTATTATACTGCCCAGGTTCGCCATAGCTGTCCTCCCAAGGAGCAAACGTCTTTTAATTTCATGACCACAGTCACCATCTGCTGTGATCTTGGATCCCAGAAATGTGAAATCTGTCACTACTTCCACGTCTTCCCCTTCTATGGGGCCGGATGCCATGATCTTAGTTTTTTTTAGTTGAGTTTCAAGCCTACTTTTGTGCTCCTCTTTCACTCTCAACAAGAGGTTCTTTAGATCCTCCTCATTTTCTTCCATTAGAGTGGTGTCATCTGCATATCTGAGGTTGTTGATGTTTTATCAGCGATCTTAATTGCAACTTGTGCTTCATCCAGGCCAGCATTCCTCATGATGTACTCTGCATATAAATTAAATAAGCAGGGTGACAATATACATCCTTGTCGAACTCCCTTTCCTATTCTAAACCAATCGGTTGTTCCATATCCTATTCTGACAGTTGCTTCTTGACCCTTATATAGGTTTCTCAGGAGACATGTGAGGTGGTCTGGTACTCCCATCTCTTTAAGGACTTGCCACAATTTATTGTGATTCACACAATCAAAGTGTAGTCAATGAAACAGAAATAGATGTTTTTCTGATACTCCTGTGCTTTCTCCATAATTCAGCGAATGTTGGCAATTTGATCTCTAGTCCCTCTACCTCTTTGAAAACCAGCTTGAACTTCTGGTAGTTCCTGATCAACATACTGCTTAAGCCTAGCTTGTAGGATCTTTAACATGACCTTGCTGGCATGTGAAATGAGTGCAATGGTACGATAGTTTGAACATTCCTTGGCATTACCCTTCTTTGGGATTGGAATATAAACTGATCTTTTCCAATCCTGTGGCCACTGTTGCGTTTTCCAGATTTGTTGACATAATGTGTGCATTAACAGCATCATTTTTTAGGACTTTGAATAGCTCAACTGGGATACCATCATCTCCGCTTGCTTTGTTGTTAGTAATGCTTTCTAAAGCCCATTTGACTTCATACTCCAGAATGTCTGGCTCAAGGTCTGCAGTTTCACTGTCATGGTTGTCAAAGACATTGAGATCCTTCTTGTATAATTCTTCTGTATATTCTTGCCACCTCTTCCTGATCTATTCTGCTTCTGTTAGGTCCCTACCGTTTTTGTCCTTTATCATAACCATCTTTGCACAAAACGTTTCCTTGATTTCTCCAGTTTTCTTGAAGAGATCTCTTGTCCTTCCCATTCTGTTATTTTCCTCTATTGCTTTGCATTGTTCCTTCAGGAAGGCTTCCTTATCTCTCCTTGCTGTTCTCTGAAAATCTGCATTCATTTGGGTGAATTTTTCCTTTTCACCTTTGCCTTTCGCTTTCCTTCTTTCCTCAGCTATTTGTAAAGCCTCATCAGACAGCTACTTTGCTTTCTTGCATTTCTTTTTCTTTGGGATGGTGCTGATTGCTGCCTTCTGTACAGTGTCACGAACCTCCATCCATAGTTCTTCTGGCACTCTGTCTATCAACTCTAGTTCCTTAAACATATGGACATATGAAGCTGCTTATACTGAATCAGACCCTGGGTCCATCAAAGTCAATCTTGTCTACTCAGACTGGCAGCGGCTCTCCATGGTCTCAAGCTGAGGTTTTTCACACCTACTTGCCTGGACCCTTTTTAGCTGGAGATGCTGGGGATCGAACCTGGGACCTTCTGCTTACCAAGCAGATGCTCTACCACTGAGCCACCGTCCCTCCCCAAACCTATTCTTTACCTCCACTGTATTATTCATTTTTGCAACGAGTAGCTCATGATCTGAGCTGGAGTCAGCTCCAGGTCTTGTTTTTGCTGATTGTAAAGAGCTTCTCCATCTTTGACTGCAGAGTATATAATCAATCTGATTTCTGTGTTGCCCATCAGGTGATGTCCATGTGTAGAGTCGCCTTTTAGGTTGTTGGAAGAGGCTGTTCGCTATGACCAGTTTGTTCTCTTGACAAAACTCTATTAGCCTCTGCCCGGCTTCATTTTGTTCTCCAAGGCCAAACTTGTCAGTTGTTCCGGTCGCCTTTTGACTTCCACTTTGGCATTCCAGTCCCCTATGGAGGGACAGTGGCTCAGTGGTAGAGCATCTGCTTGGTAAGCAGAAGGTCCCAGGTTCAATCCCTGGCATCTCCAAAAAAGGGTCCAGGCAAATAGGTATGAAAATCCTCAGCTTGAGACCCTGAAGAGCCGCTGCCAGTCTGAGAAGACAATACTGACTTTGATGGACCAAAGGTCTGATTCAGTATAAGGCAGCTTCATATGTTCATGATGAGGAGGACATCTTTTTTGGGTGTTAATTCTAGAAGGTGTTGTAGATCTTCATAGAACTGGTCTACTCTAGCCTCTTCTGCATCAGTGGTTGGGGCATAGACTTAGATTACTGTGATATTGAATGGTTTGCCTTGGATCTGGACCGAGATCATTCTGTCATTTTTGAGATTGTATCCCATTACTGCCTTCCTCACTCTCTTGTTAACTATAAAGGCCTCACCATTTCTTCTACGGGACTCTTGCCCACAATAATAGATGTAGTGATCCTCTGAGTTAAATTCACCCATTCCCATCCATTTTAATTCGCTGATCCGAAGATGTCGATGTTCAGTCTTGCCATCTCTTCTTTAACTACATCCAGCTTACCTTGATTCATAGATCTTACGTTCCACGTTCCAACGCAGTATTGTTCTTTGCAGCATCAGACTGTTCTTTCACCATCAGACACATCCACAGCTGAGCGTCCTTTCGGCTTTGGCCCAGCCGCTTCACTCTTTCTGTGGTTACTTGAACTTGCCCTCCGCTCTTCCCCAGTAGCATATTGGGCACCTTCAAACCTGAGGGGCTCATCTTCTGGCGCCATATTTTTTAGCCTTTTGTTACTGTCCATGGGGTTTTCTTGGCAAGGATACTGGAGTGATTTGCCAGTCCCTTCTCCAGTGGATCACATTTTGTCTGGGTTCTCAGCTGTGGCCTGTCCATCTTGGGTGGCCCTGCATGGCATAGCCCATAGTCTCACTGAACCGCGCAAGCCCTCTCGCCACGTCAAGGCAGCAATCCATGAGAGGGATGTACAAGTATATCATGTTGCAATTAATCAGTGAAGGACTTCTCCAAGTGGAAGGTGTTAAGATATTTCATTGAATAGGAAATGCAGTCTTCATGTTAAAAATAAACCGTGTCTGAGGTGGCATAAATCTTTTCTAAAACTTGATGCAGCATATTCTGAGTTCTGCTCTGCATACAGAAATGGTCCAGGCGTTACACCAGACTATGGAGCTGCTGTAGCATTGTGACTAAAAGAATGAGTTGTGATCTGAGAGGCTGCCATCTGTGCTTCTCTTCTGCCGTGAACTTGCTAAATGTTCTTCAATCTGATGCTCTGAGCCTCCCAACTTGCGATATGGAGATAATATTTCTGACCAATCTTACTAGGCTGGTTCTAGAACTACTGAGACAATGTAAATCAAGCACTTAGAGCACCAAATACGATATAAATGCTATGTGTTTTCTTCATGTGTTTTTTCTTTCCTGTCCCCTATTGTGGTCAGAATTAATTAGCGGTTTCTGGTTTAGCATAAACCACAGTTGGCTGTTAGAATCATAGATTTATAGGTGGCAGAGATATAAACTTTATAAAGGACACAAACACAATTAAAGATTAAAAAATAAAACATGATTAATACATTTGCACCTGTTGGTCTTAATGGTGATTTCTTTGTATCTCTCCCAGGGAACTGGGCAAAGGAAGCTCTGGCTCTTTCCTTCCTTTTCCAGGGGACCAGGAGGGGGAGGAGCCTCAGCCAATAAAAGAAAGAGAGGCTTGGCTCAGTAGCTCTGCTGTGCGATTGAGAGAGCCTGGCAAAGCAAGCTCTGCCTCCCTCCCTTCCTTCCCAAGGGAGGAGCCTCAGCCAATGGAGAAAATAGAGAATTTGCTTTGTAGCACCTGTGCAATTGAGCAAGCCTGGCAAACCAAGCTGTGATACAGAAAGAAACAAGAGGGAAGCAGATGACAGCCAGTTGCTCAGGGGCCTGATAGGAGCCCTCCGGGGGCCTGATTCAGCCCCAGGGCTGAATGTTTGACACCCCTGGTCTAAACCTTCCAGTTACTGGGTCATGTTGCCACGAAAGCCAGCTGAACAGCCCTCTGGTTCTAGCAAACTTTAAACATGCCCGCAAAAGATTTTTTTTTTTTTTTGAGCCAGGCCAGAATGGGGCATCTTCCTTGCCTAGTTGAATGTCTTCCTGAACCGCTTGGGAATTTCTGCCTGCAGAGGGCTTTCTGGGGCAGTCACAGTGCCAGCCTAAAAGCTACATAAGCAAGCAGTTCTGTTACTTCGCATGCTTATTCAATCCTGTTAACGTTGCTAAAGTGTCCATGAAACAATGGGGGAAGAACTGAGGGCGATGTTAGTATGAAGAAGTTGGCGTGAAGCTCAGCAGCAGCTTGGCTTTGAGGCTGCTTCTGCCCTCGCGGCCACTCAGTTGTGCCATTTATCTTTAGATCCGACATGCAGTGGAATCAGCCTACAGAAAAGAAACTTACTGGCGGAACCAACTGGCAAGCGAAAACAAGCACCTCAACCACGTGGAACCCGGTCCCTACCCCTCCTGCTCCACAGATGGTAACACTGAGCTCACGTGTTTGTTTGGTTTTTTTCCTTGGGCTCTGTAATCTTTCGCACCTGCTTGTAAATATTCCCTATGGCCTAAGGACGCTGCTGCCTGAGCGAATCTTTTTCTTCCCACAGGCTGGTATTCTAAATCGCAGCAGAATTCCGTTTTAAAATCCCCTCCTGTGGGGAGAACAAGGTTCACTCAGGCACCAGCATTTATGTGTCATGGGGAACTGGAGTTTGTTTTAGATTAGGAATCCTGAATCCTGCCCTATATGAGAAGGGAAGTGCATGCATGAACAAGGCAAGAAGCTGTGTATTAGCACATCTCTGCTTACCTTTGTACTTATCTGGATGAAAATTTATGAGAGATTAGACACTGTCAGGCTTTTAACTAATTTCTGCTGTTCTGTTAATTATGCCAGGCCAAAATGGGTTGGGGTACCTTATCCTAGATGATGATATTGGATTTGTACCCCGCCCTATGTTCTGAATCTCAGAGTCTCAGGAGCGGCTCACAATCTCCTTTTTCTTTCTCCCCCACAACAGATACCCTGTGAGGTGGGTGGGGCTGAGAGCTCTCCCAGAAGCTGCCCTTTCAAGGACAACTTCTGCCAGAGCTATGGCTGACCCAAGGCCATTCCAGCAGGTGCAAGTGGAGGAGCGGGGAGTCAAACCCGGTTCTCCCAGATAAGAGTCCGCACACTTAACCACTACACCAAACTGGCTCTTTCCTATGCGGCTGGCATCTTTTGGATGCAAGATGTGCTTTGCACAGTTTCTTGGGGGTCAGCAGAATTTGTAGCCACCTTACATGTAACCTTCTTCTTTTTGAAATAAAACCCATCCAAGGTACCTGCTCCAGTAACCTACCCAGTGAATACACCTCAAGTGCCTGTGTATGGAATGGTAAGATCATCTCTGCTTATAATCTGTGTATCACTCGACTGTAGCTGTGTTCTTAAGTGTAGGGATTTAATGTTTGAACGTTATTCAATAACCTGTTGTTTTTAGTTTCACACTTAGTTAGCAGTGGCTAAACAGGCCTGAAAGCTTATTGTTTGATGCATTCTGCATGTTGACCACAGCCTTGCCCATTGTTGTCTTGCCATGTGGTGTGTGTGTGGAGCGGAGCCAGAGGGTTAACTGGTGGCCAGCAAGTCTAATTTGGCCCTGAAGGAATTTTGTCCTTGCCGATTTTTTAATTGAGTTTTACTCGCTGGGCTTGGCTGGTTAGACCATATTTTGTAAGCATTGAAAGCTTACAATGATTACAGAACCAAAGTGCTGATTTTAAGTGCTGAAGTTCTGAATGGCTTTACTTTGCTCCCATGCAAGCCTGCATGCCTCGAGATGGGCCTCAGAGGTCTTTGTCCTCTAAGGTTAAGCAGGTGACGAGGTTTTCTGCTGTGGTGGCACCCCTTTCATGGAACAACTGCCACAGAGAGAGAGATCTTACTGACCCCCACGTGGTTCCCTTTTAAAGCGCCAGGTCAAGCAGTGTTTCAATCTTTTAATGGCTGCATTTTGTTGCTATTATTGTTTTTCTATTTGAAAATAATTGTTTTTCTATTTGAAGTCTTTTCTGGCGTGGGGTGGTGATCGTGTTACTGTTTTCTACCTTGTTTCAAAGGAAAACTTTTAGGGAAAAGGCACAGAGTAGAAATGTTTTAAATTAATGAAATGATAAATAAGGTGTGGGGGAGATGCTTTCGAGCTGTGGTCTGGTCTGCACTGAGAGATGATACCCAAAGGGAGATGTAAGGCCTAGGCTGTGCCAGAATTTGCTCCAGAATTTGGCCCGTAGTTCTTGGTCCTCCTAATAGAGCCCGACTGCCTCTTGAGGGATGGGAGCTTGTGTGGCAAAATGCTCTCCTGGTCCCTGGACGAAAACTTCAACGGCTCCCAGAACTGCCTATTGTTGCAGCAGGGATTCTGTGCTCAACGTTGCTGTTGGTTTCACTTGAGCAAGTCTTACTCGCTTTAGAAGTTCATTGCAGGAGGCTGTTAAGACCTCTGATGTGCATGTGGCACCTTTTTAAGCATGGCTGTAGTGTTCAGACTGGTGCTAAGTAGCTCTCTTGTATTCCTCTAACACGTAGGTACCTACTCAGATTGGAGCTACTCCTATTATGGCACCCCAACCCATGATTTATACCCAGACAGGTCTAAGGCCAACCAACCCCTTTGCACCTATCTCTGGAACACAAGTAAGTATTTCCATAAAGTGAGCTTCAAATGTTTTATTATGATTCCCACATCTCGGTATCTTAGCACGTTACTGAATGTTCTTAACGTTTCAGGTGTCTGAAAGATTATCCCATTCTTGTTAATAGTTCCTGAGACCCTCTATTAATGTTTTTCTGTTTGCATGGGGCGTGGAGAGGAATAAAAACACCAGTCCCTATTAAGGCTAATGCAGGTCCCAGTTCTGAGGGCCTTGCAGTCTAAATCTCTACAATAGAAGAGACCACTAAGTGGGCAGGGAAAATGGAAAAGGAAGAGCGGTAGAATTAGAAGGGGAGGTGTGTGTGTGGAGTGGGACGGGCAGAGGTACAAATTAGTGGAAGGAAATTATACATGCTTAGACTTTGTTATGATTGGGAGTAAGAAGCCACCCTGAAATTTTTAGGAGACATTGAAGAGGGGAGCGTAGGGTGCTCTGTGCAGAATTCTAGACAAGGGTGAATGCTTGGAGAAAGGAGGCTTGGAGGTAGAAAGAGGGCTGGAGGGGGAGGGAATAGAGAGTAAAGCTGGGTGCCATCGGGTTTATAATTTCTTTTTAATGTAACTGGTTTTACTGATTTAAATGTATGTATTTTATTCTTGTGTTGTATATCGCCTAGAGCAGGGGTGGAGAACTTTTTTTTCTGCCTAGGGCCATATGGATATTTATAACATCATTCGCAGGCCATGAAAAATTATCAACTTAAAAAACAGTGCTCTGCAGAGGGAGAATGATTCAGGCCAGCAAAATTAATGCAAATAATTGTTTTTCGATTTGAAGTCATGTGGGGAGAGCCTAATCCGGCACACACACACAGGGCCCACTGCCCTAGGCAAATGCATAGGTCCAGGGCTTTTTTGTAGAAAAAATGCAACAGGAACTCGGTAGCATATTAGACCACATCCCCTAATATTAGCATATTAGGCCACACCATCTGGGATAATCAAGTGCAAACTGAACTGTGACAGCAATTTTTCCAGGCCCTGCAGTAATTCTGACCAGCCAGCCAGGCCCCAGGGAGGCTGCCACACAGTACATCTGGGCCCTGTGATCCCTGCCTGGCCCCGGGGAGGCTGCTGCACAGTGTGGCTGGGCCCTATGATCCTCGCTGGCCAGCCAGGCCCCAGGGATGCTGCCACATGGCCCGGTTCGGTCCAGCAATCCCTGAGGGCCACACCAAGTGACCTCGAGGGCCGTATACGGCCCTCGGGATGGAGGTTCCCCACCCCTGGCCTAGAGCCTGGCACTGGCTGGGATGGGGCGATTCAGTAATAATAATAATAATATAGGTGGTAGAGAAATTGTGTGTTTTGGTAAAGGTCATAATGGATCAATATGATACTGTTTTAGCATTTGATATTGCTTTTCCATTGTAATTAATTGTAAGAGTCGTTGTGGTGTAGCGGTTAGTGTTGGACTAGGATCTGGGAGACCCAGGTCCCAACCCCCACTCTACCATGGACGCTTGCTGGGTGACCTCAGGCCAGTCACACACTCTCAGCCTAACCTCCCTTGTAGGATCGTGGTGAGGATAAAATGGAGGGGAGGCGAACAGCGTTAGGCACTTTGGGGCCTCATTAGGGAGAAAGGTGAGGTATAAATGAAGAAAATAAATAAATAGCCGGAGCCTTGAGGAACTCCCAACAAAGACAAGGGGGGCGGCTGAGCTTTTCTCTAAGGCAGGGCTTCCCAACCCCCGGGCTGCACCAGTCCATGGCCTGTTAGCAACTGGGCCTTGGAGTGAGGCGGAGGTGCCGCACTGCCCCTTTCGCCCACCTGGATGAAAGAGGCAGCACAGTCTTGTTCTGAAGCACCACCTCTTTCATCCACCTGGGTCCTGGGTGGACAGAAGGAGCAGCGTGGCAGTGATGTTCTCCTACCCCTCATTTAAAGACCCCCATGAAAGTGAAGGGAAGGAGAACGGGCGTGTGTGTGGGTGTGTAACCCACAGAGTTACATGAAAAAAATTGTCTTCCACGTAACTGGTCCCTGGTGCCAAAAACGGTTGAGGCCACTGCTCTAAGGGATGTTGAACAAATCGTTTGATGGGCATGACGAGAACCAGCTGAGATCATTTCCATGGAAACCTCAGGCACAGAGGGGGAATTGAGATCATGGTCAGCTACTTAAAAGGCAGTGGAGGGACCGAGGAAGGCAAAGAGAGACATCTTTTGGATTTGACAGTGAAGAGATGGCTTCATTTTGGCCAATGTGGTTTTGGTGGCTTGTAGAAGCCAGGATGCAGAGGGTCCAGAGGGGAGTTGGAAGGAAAAGGTGTGTGTTTGGAAGGTTCCACAAGGAGAAGGCTAGGCTAATAGAGGAAGTAGGGGCACAGCGAATTGGAAGAGGGATAGCATCAGGGTGGTAAGTGGCAGGACTAGCACAAGATCTCGCATCAGTGACCGTGAGTGTAGGAAGCACAGCCTGAGCTGCAGAGCAGCTGTTCAGAGCCAGCAAATGCATGCTGTTACGAACTGCTTGGATATAGACAAGGCATGGAAGATGAATTTTTAAAACATCCTTATAAACAGGACTTCTTTTGTAGCAAGAACTCCTTTGCATACTAGGCCACACCCCTCTTATATAGCCAATCCTCCTGGAGCTTACAGTAGGCCCAGTACAAAGAGCCCTGTAAGCTCTTGGAGGATTGGCTACATCAGGGGTGTGTGGCCTAATATGCAAAGGAGCTCCTGCTATAAACAAAGCCCTGCTTATAAGAGCAGCGGTTATGGGTTCCTTCAGCTGTGAAGGCTCCAGAGTATACCTGGTTTGTTTCCTGATGCCGGTCATTCTATTTTTCCTTCAGTGGACATTTCTGATTTTGTCTTACAGTTGAGAACAACAATAAAAAAAATTCTGAACAGTAAATCGACTTATTTGCATCTAAGATGTACTTCACTGGAATCAACTCAGTGGGGAATGTTTTACTGTGATCAGTGTTCAGGTGTTAAGACTGGGTTGCTTGTGACTCACAATGTACCGAGAAGTTAGCGTGCCACACCCACACCTCCATTTTAATATGATTCGCACCCATCAGGCAGGATGCTCTTTGAGCAAGCAGAGACGTTCTTTGTTGCATTTCTTTGTTGGCTTGACTTAACGCCTGGCTTCCTTACGTTACAGATACAGTTTATGTAGATCCGCCAAAGCAGCAAGACACTTTGTCAACCAAATATTGGTAGAAAGAAGACGGAACTTTTAAGCTGCAGTCTTCGCCAGGGCACATACCTGCTTCCCCGTACAATATAAATTACTTGGAATTGCTGTGCTGTAGAGGTTCTTCTTATAACAGTCACTATGGTATGAAATCATGTTTGGTTTTGAGCTGTGCAAGACTGTGTTCAGTGGGAAACTGAAGCATTATGAAACTGAAGGTCAGCAACGTGTAAAACAAACAAAAAAACCCTTGACTTTCCCTTATTGAAGAGAGAAGCTTACTTATGATTCCCTTGCAGCCTTTTTTTTTTTTTATTCGGCAAGTAGATAATTCATAGTAAGCTTAAAGGAGGGTGTAATGCTTTCTATTTATTGGGTTGTTTTTTTTCTCCCTGAACTCTTTATCACCGATGTAATCCTGACACCACTGAATGAAGTTGAGCAATAAACCTTTCAGGTACTTCCCAGTAGGACCTGATCCAATAACTATCCTTGCGTTACAATAAATGCCAGTAGCGTATGAGATCCAAACTGCTTCCCGCCCCCCCCCCCCCCCCGGCGTTAGGCGAGCTTCTTCTCGTTCACAGGTTTTGTACTGTGAGTTTTCAACGCTGTGAATCGACTTAACTTAGATGTAGGCCGCGTATAAGCAGGAAATGTAGTCCCCTGAGGCGGCCGCAGAGTCTTCTCGTGCCAAGCGACAGAACTGCTCTTTGGCAGAGCGTGGAGTCCGACTGTGGTCCGAGGACAGTCGAACATTTCAGAGTAGCGAATGTTGCTCCAGCGCAGGCGGCATTTAGCTGCATTTCCTCACACCGAACACCCCGCCCCCCCCCCCCCCGACCACCACCACCAATGTACAGATAGCAGGATCGTTCCTGACTCTAGTAAGAGATGCCTTCACGTCCCAGAAAAAGCCCACCCGCAGTCAGCCGTGGCAAGTTTGCCCTTTATTTAAGATGTATGATATCAGCGTTTTCTTTCTTAATCGTTTCTCAGTTACAGTGCTGCACTTTAAGAACTGGAAAAAAAACCACCATATTCCTGAAATCTTCCACCCTTTGTGCATAGCGTGAGGCCTTTGCTATGGAACAAAAGAAAAAAAAGAGAAAGCCTTGTCACTACATAAAAGGAATCGAATAAGGGTGTGCGTGCTCATGTAAATATTTATAAACTTTTAAACTGCAAAATGGCTGCAGAATCTCCCCCCTTCCCCCTTTTTTTTAACACGTACACAATGCAAATATTATATTGCTTAAGAAATTTAGCTCGGGTTTTTTTCTGTGTTTTTCTTTAAAGCTCAAATTATTCTCCTTGAAGACGCACACGATCTTATTGCAATGTAAGAGAGCACACAGCTAGGTGTTGCTGATGCAGCTGGACGGTCCGTGATTCTCAACAGTCCCAAATTTAATACAAGGATTATGTTCCTTAAATTACAGTGTAATTTGACACATGCAGTTCAGGACACACTTAGGAGGGGAGCCTGAAAGAAAAAGGGGAAAGTATTGAGCTTGTCATGGAAGGACGGTTCCAAGTCATAGAACGACCCCTGCTTCTCCTTTCAGACCTCTGTAGTGATTTATTTTCTGATCTGAAAACCCAGTGCAGCACCCGTGATGGCAAGAAGGTTCTATATCGATGCCCACCTGGCTGTCTTCCTGAAGCTGGACCCTTTTGTCATTAAAAACATCCTTTATTATTATTTTTTTTTGAAACGCAACACTTGTGTTTGATTTTCCAAACTTTTGCCAAGGGGCAGCCTGTGCACCTGGGAAAGGGTTTTACAGAAGCAAAAAGTACGTTTTGTAAATTGAGCTGTGTCAAATGCAAGAAAACGATTCTTCTCTTAAGTGTCTTTTTGTGTTTGTTGATCTTGTGCCAAGAATGTAAAAAAAAAAAAAAAGCTTGCTTCAAATAGGATATACTTGTTTTGTCAGACTAAACATGACTTTTTTAAAAAAAGAATCATTTTTACATACGTGCTTGGAATTTGTAACCACTAACTTTGTATGGATTAAATGTTGCAAGTGGGGAAAAATCATGTTTTAGACCAAAATCTTGGACATGTACTGGCAAAGACATAAACTGGATGCATGTATAGTAATTAAATGTGGAAAAGTGAATTTTAAAGGGCTTATGGCTTTAATATATTCTTCAGGTTTGTCCCAAACCGATATTTATTGTAGCCCTAACAAGCTGGAGCAGCTGATTTACAGGCCTTGATGTAGTAGATATTCTAGTGCAGGGGTGGCCAACAATAGCTCTCCAGATGTTTTTTGCCTACAACTCCCATCAGCCCCAGCCATGCTGGCTGGGGCTGATGGGAGTTGTAGGCAAAAACATCTGGAGAGCTACCGTTGGCCACCCGTGTTCTAGTGAATTAATTAATTCAACTAATTAGGATTGTATAATCTCACTTCCAGCAAATGTTCAGTCTTTGATCCAGTTTAGACCAGTACATGTGTTAAATAACATGCGTTTTTATTATAACCAGCTAGAGATGTTTGTTCTTGGAAATTGTGACCATGTAATGTGTGGGTCTGTCAAATAAGCAGCAGAGTTTTGGGTTTTTTTTAACCCCCAGAGATTAGTCGCTAGTCGTAGTGTTCAGTTACACTTAATTTATTTGGTTTGCTGGTTGCTGGGCTGCTGCAGGGGATTGCATAGAAAAGCCGCCTTAGAAAGAGGGGAGCTTCAACTCTCCAGATGAAATTTCTTTTCTTTCTATACTTTATACAATCAATTACGTAATCCTGTAAGATCAGACCCAACGCATATTAATCGAACGCTTCCGATCTCAGAAATGCATACCCACCCACCCTCTTTTGGTGTATTTTAATATGTAAATATCCAGATGCTTCATTATAATTTCTTGGCGACCTGTACTAACCATGCACAAATTTCTGGAGAATTTATAAATTTGCCTCTCTTTCAGATCTTCATGGTGTATTATGCATTAAAGAGCGATCTCTTTCTGTAACATAGATGTAACACTTGCTCCATGATCTCCTAATGAAAAGTGCCAGAGGTACAGGGTTGTTCCTTAAAATAGTTGTAAAAAGTGTCCAGTAGACCCTACAAATGACTTGATTATTCTTATAATCCATTTATAATAGTGAAATTATTGAACAGTTCCGATACTCCATTCTGACCTTTTTAGGTTGCAATTTGGAGCTTGCCTGTTCAGTTAATCTCCTAACTAAGGAGTTAGATTCTTTCTAGGCAATATTTGGTTTATTCAGTCTATTAAGAATATTTGGTCCAATAATATAGGTCAGTAGGTGCACCAGCTGTAAATATTGCCATTGAAACTCCGGAGCGAATACGTATCTAGTCTGTTATTCTCTACATGATATTTAACAACCTTGCTCCTTCCTCAGATAACAGAGAGTGGGGAAGGCCCCAAGTTTTCCAGCCAGCTGTTAGTCGCAGAATCCATCTTGATAACATCTGTCTAGGTTGGTCCAATGGGGAATAGGATCTGAGTGGTGAGGTCAGAGGATACAGGATCAAGGCTGAGCAACATCTAACGGGCTGGTGGCTCCCCCCCCCGATCAGAATGGGCCAGGAATGGTGTCAGCTGAGCATACAGGGCAGGCCCCTTAACGTCATGTTGCATCTGAGAATAGGAGCCAGCTTGTCTCCATAGAGATGGACATAGCACACTGTCCCTGGATGCAGGAACACTGTGACAATTCTTACAGTCGTCTAGCAGGTAGATAGTCACTGTTGACTTCATCGGAAACGCATTTGGAGCAGCTGTGGTTGGGATTGCTTGTGTATTGCTCTTGCCCGAAATAACTGAGTACGGTCACGACTGCGTGGCTGGACTCCAAACAACTTCCAGTTGGCTAAAGGTTGTTTACAGTGATGTTAGTGGACGTTATTGAACTGTTGGAAGATGTTAGATATATATATATGTTTCTAAGATAAAAAGCCGATAAGATGTGTGTTATCCATGCTCGACAGCTCCTCCCTTCCTATTACCTGGGCGCTGAGGTATTGACAGATTATGTCCCGAAGTAGATATAAAGAAAAAATGCAGTCCAGTGTATATCCTGCCATCTGAAAGAAACCAGTTTTGAGTAACTTCCTTCTTGTGTACATATTGGAAGGGATAATGTTTGAGCACCGTTCCTCGTTCGTTAAGAGAGGGGTTTTGTAAATGAATCTTGGACTTCAGATTTGTGCCTGCGGTCCTAAAACTTTTGCCAGTGAAACTGTGTGGTTTGTGTTTGCACAGATGCTTTTAGGGCCACGTAAAGGCCCCAGCAGGAATTTTTTTAAGGTGATCCTTCTCAAAAGTTACTTTGGCTGCTAAAATTTAAAAAAACAATAAAAATAAATCAAGAGTGATGTAGAAATAACCTGATTTTAGGCCCGTTGTTTGCAGTAGGCTCAAATCTTAAAACAGCATTTTCCTATTGAGGCTGCGCTGCAGATCGAATCCTTTTTCTTTTCTCCAATCGAGTCGCAGTTGACTCACTGTGACCCCAGAGGGCATTCAGGGCAAGAGACTTCGGAAGTGGCTTGCCGTTGCCTGCCCCTGCATAGCAACCCTGGACTTCCTTGGTGGTCTCCCATCCGAATAACGAATCAGAGCTGACCCTGCTTAAGCTTATGAGATCTGACGAGATATGGCTAGCCTAGGCTGTCTAGGTCAGGGCCAGATCAAATCCCAGGTTATGCTGTTTTCCTAATTTCCCATCGTTGTATTGGCCAAGCAGAGCTCTAATTCCCATTGATCAAGAGAGAGGACTTTCTTTGCAAAGAAAGGGAGGAATGTGAACATACGCATGCACATAAACAAGGAATTCTGCGTCAATATTGTGTTCTGCGTTCCTCTTAGAAACTCTTAGATTGGCCGAATCCCAACATTCCGTGGCGATTCAGGATTTTTAAAAAACCAGCAGGATATTAAAATGCCCGTAAGCTGGTCTTGAGTGCTTCAAGAAGTAGAGATAATTGGATTTTAGCTTGTACTATGTCTTGCTTTCTGGGAGGGATGACAGTTTTATTATGTGCACCCATGAATTCAAGGAAGACGACCTGGGAGTTTCTCAATGCTGGGAAGCAAGGGCTGAACTGCCCTTATTGAGAGAATGCTTCCTAAGGAGGGCAGCCTCCCTACCTGTTTAGATACGTGCCTCTCCTGTTGGCTTGTAAGGCAGAGTGGATGAGTGGGATTCCAGTCTTAGCAGGGAAAGAAGCAAATGTGGATGAGTGTGGCTTGAACCCTCCTGCCGTTATCTTTCGGTTACTAAACGTCTTCTACCCCCACAGACATGCAAATCTGACACTAAAAAATGTGTCAGGTTCAGGGGTTGTTTTGTAGAAAAATAGGTGGCGGAGCTCATTAGCATAACTCATTAACATATGCTGCCCCCCCCCCCCAGCCAAAAGCAATGCAATGCAAGAAAGGAGAGCCCTGGGTGAGCGAGGCCTGCTTGGGCTGGCTAAAGACCCAGCCAGCCCAAGCAGGCCTCACTCACCTGGGACTCTCCTGAGCTGTCCACCTCCAATCAAAAGGCCAGCAAGTCACCCGCTGCCCAAAATCACATAAGTGGAGAAAGGGTGGTGTGGGCTTCTCCAAGGGTTAATGAGGGCTACTGGGGATTTGGCAAAGCCCCTGGTGGCTGGCTGACTGGCTGCCTGCTCTCCTAATCCAGGGATTGTTAGGCAGCTGCACCTGCTATTCAGTGGACAAGGTAGGTGGGGAGGAAGAGGGGGAACCCTCAGAAGGGTTCAGGAGCTGTGCTCCTGTGAGCTCCTGCTGAATCTGAGGCCTGGTCAGGTTGGAAACAAGAACTATAGAGCTGTGGCTTCCAGAGAGATCAAGTGTGGGAGGATTCAGCTCCCTCTCACTTGCATGCCTTTTTCTGACAAAGTTGGACTCCCAACCCCCACTTCTCAGTATATGTGACACGTGAAGATGCAGACATGGCTGTCGCCGCTTCATCTTGTTTGACCCAAAGAGAGGAAACAGGATGAGTTGGCATTAATGGATTGATCTCATTTGGAAACGACTCTTCGAAAGCGTTTGTTCCCTTTTCTACTTACTCATTTCTACTTTCAAAGAGGGGAACAGGGTTTGTTTTTTTTTGCACGTGGTAAAAACATACAGAGGTGGTGCTTTTGTGTTTTGTTTGTAAAGCAAGCATACCTTTAAAAAATATTTCAGAATTAAATACAGGGTGAACCTGGGTTAGTTTGGGGTTCTTTGACATATGGTAGGGAAAGGTGGGTTACAAATTTAGAGTAGAATGCGCTGTGGATCAGTGCTATATTTGTACATAAAAGGGAAAATGTTTTGTTTTGGAGCAGCTTGCATTTTGAAGACATCTCAGTGCACTGTGTATCTGTCCTTTTTATTTCCATTTTAAAGATTATATTTTTGAGTAATGGACACTGTACATGTTGCTACAGTTATTGGGAATTACTTAGAAATAGAAATGTTACTCTGAATATGTCATTTGACTTATGTCATGTACAGCTTCAGTATGTGTTGTGTAGCTCATTTTTCCCTCATTGCAATCTCATGTGCATTTATTTTAAAAGATTATAATACCTAGCACAGTCTCTCTTCTCCCCCCACCCCTCACTTTGAATTGAATTTTCTTTCTAGCGAGCAGTTAAACCATTTTCTTTTACGAAACCATTTGCTGGAATCTGAGTACCGAAAGGAACCAAGGTGCTAAACTTTTCTGTTGACTTGGGTTGGTTCGTTTCAAGAGGTCGTTTTATCGTACATTGTCCCCTAAACATAATAAGTTTGTGCCTTTTTCTAGGGTCTTTATTTGGAAGGAGCTTACAGTTTGTAGGGTGACTTTTTAAAATTCTTACGTACCTCTTCTCAGAGCTGGGCAGTATTGAAAAAAGGCTTGTGTTTGAAATTTAGATGTCAAACACAATTTAAAATTGCATTGTGTATCTGAATTAATTCTATAGAAAAATGTATTATTTTGTATTGGACTGGTTCTCTTCCCTGCCTTGATGTATTTGGTATTTTTTTGTATTTTGTGTGCAAGTTTAACACCATCTTGATGATGGGAGACAAGCTACCCCAATACGTTTGAGACTAAACAGGGCCTTCGAGCCGAAATCCTGGCCCCCTGCGCTCACTAAACCCACGATACAGGGTCTGGTGAGCCAGTTCCCTTTTGCAAGAAACGCTTGCTGTTCAGCAACTTGAAGGTGCTGCGGGACCAGCGCATGCTGCCCTACAGAACAAGTCACTGCCACGGTTGGCATTCCCTGGCGTCACAGAGCTGATGAGAGAGAAGGGAGGGCAAACATATGCCAAGCAGTTGCTCTACCACTGTAATACAAAGGTCAGTTGAATGCAAAACACTGATTTAGCCAAGGCATGCGCGCACCCACATTAGATAGAGAGCTTTCCCCTTGAACCAGTTATCATTCAATCTACATAGCTTGTTGGGAGGGGGGGAATCCTAGTATCGATGTGAGATTTAATCTGAAAGCATCCTTCCGCTCCACTGAAGTATTTACTAATATTGCCCCCCCTCCCCCCCGGATTCCAAAAGGGGCAGGGTTTCTGGTTGTAGCACCTTAAAACGCACGCATTGCTTGGAAGCTGCTCTGGGAGGATCAGCCGTGAGACTTGGATCGTTTTATGAGTTCCATTCTCATGTCACAAAGCCTCTGCTCTATCTTGGGCTGCTGCATCTAAGCTGTTAGCTGTCTCTTGGCTGGGTTAAAAGGGGCAGGCGAAATTAAAAAAAACCAAACCCCTAAATAATGTTGCATGCTGCTGGAGTCCCCCATGCCAATGTATACAAGAGCAAAAAGTCTTCTGATGTAGACTTTTAGTATTAGCTGCCAAAAATAGAGCTGTTACAGTGCTTCTGCAGGGAAAAGCCACATTTTAGAAGGATGCCCAGTAGCCAATAATGTCTGTGTTCAGCCAACAAGACACAATTTTTTATGCTCAACTGACCCACAAAGAAGCTGTTTTCACATGTCGCTGTGATTGGGCACCAAAAAAACCCCGAGATCTTGGAAACCGTTGCTTCAAGCAATTTATCTTCAGTTGGTTAGGATGGATTCAAAAAGTTACACGTAGTTGGCTATTTTTAAATAAATGAGGCACTCTTAAAATCCTTTCTCCAACTATGAAAAAAGGACAACTGTGTTTACTTGTCCCAGTGTTAACAAGAGACATTGAATGAATGTAATTTAGTATTTTGTTTTGGAAATACATTACGGATTTCTGTAGATATTTTTGTATTTGGTTATGTGAAATGCTTCTCGGTTGTTTTTATTTCATATTTGAAATCGTTGAATGGCTTAATGGAGTATTCTGTATTTTTATTTGAACTACTCAGAAATACATGTTTTGCCCAGCTCTTCTTGTTCTCTCTTAGGATAATGTTTATGTACTGTCCCTTCAAACAAGTTGCAGAATTGAACATAATTCCATCAACCATCAAAAAGGATGTTTTAAATTGCTGTGTCCTGCTTCTGCCACACACACACACCCCAGTAAAACATCTACTTTTGCTGAAGCCCAAGATCTTCCATGTCAACATTCAATGGTTCTGGCACTTCATAGCTGACAGTACATGAAAAAGGGCAGAGGCTGAGACTATTGCTTAGAGTCCTCCATTTTGTTAACGAAACAAGTTTTGGAAAATAAACTTTGGCACAAAGTGTCTCAGATGTGTGTTTAATACCGGTTTGAAATTGGCAATGTGTTAAATTTTGGCAACTGCACTGGAATACAGGGCAACAGTTGACATTCAAGAACTACCATACCCCCACCCCCGCATGCAGTAGGCCCCATGGGATCCAGGCTGTGGTGAGTTGAAGGATCTGAATGGAACAGCCTTTTTGAAAAGGGCAATAATTTGAAAGCCCTGAATCGATATTCAATAGGAATTTTCTTAGCTGTTCTAGTAACTAGTTACTTTTCTCCCTAAATGCTGCCATTCCACGTTACCTGTAAGTTTTCAATTTGACAGAGCCTTATCTCGTACCAAAACCTACCTTTCCCAGTGTAGCTGGGTAAGAATGTAAGACGAGTTCTGCTGGATCAGACCAGTGGTCCATCTAGTGCAGCATTCTCTCTCACACAGCGGCCAACCGATTCCTCTGGATGCCAACAGCAGGGCATAAAGGCTGAGGCCTTCCCCTGACATTGCCTCCTGGCTTTGGGAGTCAGAGGTTTACTACCTCTGAATGTGGAGGTTCCCCTTAGTCACCATGGTTTGTAGCCATTGATAAAGTCTATCTAATTCCCTTTTAATAGTGAGACAACACACTGTGCAGGAAGGCTGGCCAATGGGACATTTCTCAGGCTGCAGCCACACAGAGGTTTTTCTCTGCCAAACCATTTCCTTTTCCTACAGGGCTCTAGAGCAGGGGTAGCAAACGCGGCCTGGGGGCCAAATCAGGCCCCGGAGGGGCTCCTATCAGGCCCCCAAGTAGGGTTGCCGAGTCTCAACTATTTTCCAGCGGGGGAATTTGGGGGGCGTTCCGGGAGGGGGCGGGGCTACCCTCAACACAATGATGTCATGTAGAATGATGTCATCACGCTGAGAATGCAGCGCTGCACACTCACAGTTTCCCCAAACATTTAAAGGAACCTTCCCTTTAAATGGTTGGGGGGGAAACAAGCCTTGGTGCTGCAGACCTTCCAAGCCCCGATGAAGGCTTGGAAAGGCAGAAGCAAGCAGTTCCTGCCTCTCTGAGAGAGCGGAGCGTCAGGCTCGGCTACCCTTCCAAACCCTGATCGAGGCTTGGAAAGGCAGAAGATAACGGCTCCCATTCTCTCTGAGAGCGGGCCTGGGCTCAGCTGCCCTTCCAAGCTCCGATCAAGGCTTGGAAAGGCAGGAGCAAGTGGCTCTGCTCCCTCCCTCTGAGAGCGCAGGTGCCTGACGTTGTTGCTCTTCCAAGCCCCGATCGAGGCGTGGAAAGGCAGGAGCAAGCGGCTCCCGCACTCTCTGAGAGAGCAGGTGCCCGGCACTGCTGCCCTTCCAAGCCCTGATCAAGGTGTGGAAAGGCAGGAGCAAGCAGCTCCCGCTCTCTCCCAGAGAGCCCACGCTGAGTCCACTTGCTTCGCAAGCTGCAAAATTTGCGGCTCGGGGTAGGTGCAGCCTGTGCCCATGGGGCCACTGGAGGTGTGGCTTCCCCCCGCTGGGCAGCTGGCTTGGGGCGGGGAGAAGCCCTCCAAACTGGGGAAAACCCCGCTCAGAACAGGAGGTTTACAGCCCTACCCCCAAGCAACTAACTGTCATCTGCTTCCTTCTCCCTCTCTCTTGCTTCCTTCTGCATAACAGCTTGTTTTACACAAGGCTTGCTCAATCACACAGGAGCTATAGAGCAAAGCCTCTATTTTCTCCATTGGATGAGGCTCCTCCCTTGGGGAGGAAGCGGAGGAGGCAGAGCTTTCTTTGCCAGGCTCTCTCAATCACACAGCAGAGCTACTGAGCCAAGCCTCTCTTCCTTCTATTGGCTGAGGCTCCTCTCCCTCCTAGTCTCTCTGGGGAAGGAAGGAAAGAGCCAGAGCACCTTTAAGATCGAGTGCTAATGTTTTAAGCATGTTTTATTGTTAAGGGTTATTTTTTTTTAAAAAACAACAACTTTGTGTTTGTGTCTTTTATAAAGTTTATATGTATATATTTAAAAGGTAAAGGTAGTCCCCTGTGCAAGCACCAGTCATCTCTGACTCTGGGGTGATGTCGCATTACAACGTTTTTTACGGGGTGGCTTGCCATTGCCTTCCCCAGTCACCTACACTTCCCCCCCCCCAGCAAGCTGGGTACTCATTTTACCGACCTTGGAAGGATGGAAGGCCGAGTCAACCTTAAGCCAGCTACCTGAACCGCAGTACTGCAGCTTTACCACTCTGTGCCACAGGGATCCTAAAGTTTATATATCTATTATCTAATCTTAAATAGGAACACACATGGCCCAGTCCGACAAGATCTCATTTATGTCAGAACTGGCCCTCGTAACAAATGAGTTCGACACCCCTGCTCTAAAGACAATTTTTTTTTTTTTGAGAGCTGGGGATTCAAAGGAACTAGAAGATTGTGGCAGTAGATGATTATGGCTCCACCTCCCACATGAGAAAAATTCAGGGGAAATGGCAGCTGGCAGAGGAAAATGCATAGAACTTGGATGCTGTGACCACAAGGAAATAGCCCCCTTTGTGTGGATGCAGCTTGTTTTGATGATAATCGACTCGCACCCTCTGACAAAGAGGGCCATCAAGTGCATTATAAAACGATATTATTGAAACAACTGGTAAAAATCTACATTTTAAAGCACTGAGGGAAATTAACCAGCATCCAAGTACTACAGAATGCAATAAAAAATAAAGTTAGCCTGCTGGAGGCGGAGACTCAGAACGGATAACATTTTTGAGTTCCAACACTACAATTGTGGGTGACTTGTATAAGGAATTGCTGGAGTGAATAGACTATTGGTGTGAGCAGTGGAATGCTGGAGTCTGCAGCCGCTGCTCTTCTGTGCCCAGCAAAATCCCAACGTGCAAAACAGGAGGCGTGAATCCATGGCTCTTTTATTCCACAGCTTGTTTGAGCAGCTGTCTTAGTAAACTGGCCATGTTCAGAACCAGCTTGTTCATTTGAACAACTGCAAGATGATGTTCCCGATGTGACATTTCCCCCCACAGTCCTTCCTGCGCCCCCCCTCCCCCCGATACTTGCATCTTGGAGGTGAGTGCCCCTGGCATTCTGGCACCCCAAAGCTTCGTTTCACTCTGTGGTTAGGCCCTGAAGATGATGATGATGATGAATTTATATCCCGCCCTATACTCTGAATCTTGGAGCGGTCACAATCTCCTTTACCTCCCCCCTAACAGACACCCTGTGAGGTAGGTGGGGCTGAGAGAGCTCTTGCAGCAGCTTCCCTTTCAAGGACAACTGCGAGAGGTATGGCTGACCCAAGGCCATTCCAGCAGGTTCAAGTGGAGGAGTGGGGAATCAAACCTGGCTCTCCTAGATAAGAGTCCACGCGCTTAACCACTGCACCAAACTGGCTCTCACAGAAGCAACTTTCTGTGAGAATCCTCCTCAAACTACTTACAGGAATAGTCCATACAAAGATTTACATGTGGGATTAACAGAATACAATAAAACAGCAGCATCTCCCTGAGCATTAAATTCCAGGGTGTCGAGACTTCCTGAGCATCTGCCTTGCGAACAGAGAGAGCATCACCCACATGACAAGGCAGCAGGAGACAATGGCAAAAATTTCGCAGTTACAGAAAAGTGTGGGAAAGCAAAACTTTTCTTGCCTGGTGCTTAAACATTGCGGGTGTGATGCGAGGCAAGCATCCGTGGCCCATTGTAGAGTTTCAAAGGCCTGGCCTCCGTGTTTGCCAATCTGCCTTCTGTTGTTTGGGGTTTCGACAGAGCTGAGGTTCCAAAGTGGCTGGCCAGGAGGTTTGTACAGGATAAAGCTGTCCCAGATTGTATGGGGCTTTATAGCACTTGGAATTGTGCCTAGTAGCAATGCAAGCCTCCAAAAGCAAGCGTTTCCCTTTCCTGATTTCTTATATGTCCTTGCTGTATAGGTATACCAAGCCACTCTTAGTTTTGCTGTTTGCAGTGTACTGGCTTTATTTTGCTATATGCAGGAACTCTTCAACTATTTTGACAGTCACAGGAATTAAAATTCATTATGAATTCTCTCTCACACACGCACACAAGCCGGGGGGGGGGGGGGGGGAGGTTAGGGCAACAAGGATCATAGCAGGCCAGCTGATGGATTTGGTTCCAGCTTTCCTGGCCCAACCACCGCAATCTCTCTAGCTCTTTCAGTCCCCCACCCTGCTGCTTTCTTAACAGTATCTTGTTTACTGTGCTGCTGTTTTTCAGCGCATCAATTTTAAAAGGTGGGTTTGTTTTTTGAGAGCCACATTACGGTGTTCTGTATTATTTCCCCCCCCTCAAAAATACCGGTTTCAGTAGAATAGTTCGATTTGAGTCCAGTGGCACCTTAGAGACCAACAAGCATTTCAGGGTAGAAGCTTTCAAGAGCCAAAGTTCCCTTCGTCTTGAAAGTCTTGTTGGTCTTTTAAGGTGTTTCTGGACGGTTCTACAGATCAAGACAGCTACCCTCAGAAACGGGTTTCAGCGCTTTTCTCAAGTACAGAGCCGCTTACTGGTGAGTGAACTCCACCAAAACCAGAGGGGCATGTTTCTGAGCAGCCATGCCCAGACTAGTAGAATGTAATGTAATTTGGCATGGCAGATTGGAATGTATTTCTCTGGGGACAGGAGATCCACTACACAGCCGATTGCCCCACCTCCTACGCTTGAGAGGAAATGGATGGAGCATGATAGCGGAGTCTCTGTTAATTACTCTTAGCATCCCACAATTAAGAAGGGGTACGCCTGCCCATCAGTCTCTGATTTATATTCATTCCCTTCACTATTGTTCCCCCTTGGAATTAAACCCAAACAAACGGTGACCATATAAACCAAGTTTATTATTCCAGTTTGGTCCCTGCATCCGTTATACCAGGGAGGCCAAACTTGTTTAACATAAGAGCCACATAGAATAAACATCAGATGTTTGAGAGCCGCAAGACATGAACATCGGATGTTTGAGAGCCACAAGGCAGGCAGGGAGGGAGGGAAGAAAGCAAATAGATGAAGGAGGGAGAGGTGGAAAGAAAGCAACTTTAAATGCATTCTCCAAGCCACTGCCTTGGCTTGGCAATGTGATTTAAAGAGAGAAATGCCTTCTCCACGCCGTCCGATGGGGTGGGGGGCTTCAAGAGCCACACAATATGTGTGAAAGAGCTGCAGTTTGGCCGCCCCTTGCGTTACACGCTTTTATTATGTTGCATGCTCATTTGCTGCTCACCCTCTAGCTGTATGTCTGAACTGGCAACTTCCATTCCAATGTATCTGAAGTGTGCTTGCGCTGGGAAGATTATAACCAGAATTAAACTCTGTTGGTCTTAAAGGCGCCCCCTGGACTCCAGCTTCATTGTACTAGTACTACTGGTGGTGGACAGGGCCGTCAAGTCACAGCTGACTTATGGAAAACCATCCGGGGAGGAGGGGTTCAAGGCAAGAGACATTCAGAGACGCTTTGCTATTGCCTCCCTCTATGCAGTGACCCTGGTATTATTCCATGGAGGTCTCCCATCCAAATACTGGCCCCGGGTGACCCTGCTTAGCTCCCAAGATCTGAGAAGATCAGGCTAGCCTGGGCTATCCAACTCAGGCCACCACCATCACCGATAACAATCTTTGTCTCCTCCTCCCTCCCGTTAGGGTTGCCAAATCCAGGTTGGGAAACTCCGGGATGGAGCCTGGGGAGGACAGGGACCAGTGTTCCCTCTAGGCTGAGTCAGTGTGAGCCAGCTCGCAGTTTTTTTAGCCTCCAGTTGACATTTTTGTCTTAGCTCAGGGAAAATGGCCTCAGAGCGAGCTAATTTATGCAGCAGCTCACAATTTTAATGCCAGTAGCTCACAAGGTAGAATTTTTGCTCACAAGACTCTACACATGCGTGTCAAACATGCAGTTCAGGGGTGGAATCAGGCCCCCAGAGGACTCCTATCGGGCCCCCGAGCAACCGGCTGTCATCTGCTTCCCTCTCCCTTGCTTCCTTCTGCCTAACAGCTTGCTTTGCAAGGCTTGCTCAATTGCACAGCTACAGAGCAAAACCTCTATTTTCTCCATTGGCTGAGGCTCCTCCCTTGGAGAGGAAGGGGGGGGGAAAGGCAGGGCTTGTTTTTCCAGGCTCTCTCAATTGCACAGCAGAGCTACTGAGCCAAGCCTCTCTCCCTTCTATTGTCTGAGGCTACTCCCTCCCCTGTCCCCTGGGGAAGGAAGGAAAGAGCCACAGCGCTGTTTACCCAGTTCCCTGGATCCCGTGGGAGAAATACAAAGAAAGCACCTTTAAGACCAACAAGTGCTAACATTTTAAGCATATTTCAAAGTTGTTTTAAATATATATATATATATATATATATATATATATTTGTGTTCGTCTGTGTCCTTATAAAGTTTTTATCTCTGCTACCTAATCTTAAATAGGTACACACATGGCCTGGCTCGACTTGGTCCAGCCCAACCAGGTCTCATTTATGTCAGATCCAGCCCGCATAACAACTGAGTTCGACTCCCCTGCAGACATTCAAATAATAATAATAATAATAATAATAATAATAATAATAATAATACCTTTTATTTATATCCCGCCCTCCCCGCCGAGGCAGGCTCAGGGCGGCTCACAACATATAAATACAATGTACAATAAAACCATAATTCACAATAATTACAATTATATAAAACCATCATTAAATCATTAGATTTAGAAGTTAGAAGACCTGGACAGATTATAGCATGAAAGTGGCAATGACTCTGGAATTCTTTGGGACAAAGAATACAAAGTTCTATGCCCATAAGCCTTCTACCATCTTTTCCTCCTTGTGCTTTTACCATAACAGTGATTCATGGATACACCAAAATCAGTTCTCAGGAGTTTCCTCTTCAGATGTATTCAGAGATACACAATGCCCAGTTGCTGGTCAAGGCTAATAAAGAGTAAATCGCAGGGAATCAGCAGGCCTTCTCTAAGCAGAATGCTATTAGAAGACAGAAAAGGGTCAGCAAACCATAGGCTGCAGTCATCTGACCAGGCAGCAGAGCTTCTGAATGGCCTCAAGGACAAAATGTATTCCACAGTATACTCTTTCCTAAAAGTCAAGACACAACAAGCTTTGCACAGTTCTGAGGTGTCATCTTCATTTAAAACATTTTAAATAACTATTCCTCCACAAGGCTCAGCACAGCCCACATGGTGTTTCTTTCCTCTTTCCCTGGTCCAGAATCACCCATTAGTCTTCGTGGCAAAACAGGAATTTGAACCCAGGTCTCCTCTACAACGTAGAGGGAACATTGGCAGGGACCACTGGCAGGGGTGCAATGCCATAGAGCCCACCTTCCAAAGCAGTGTTCCCTCTAAGCTGAGTTAGTGTGAGCAGACTCACAATTTTTTAGCCTCCAGCTCACACATTTTTGTCTCGGCTCAGGAAAAACGGCCCCAGAGCAAACTAATTTGTGCAGGAGCTCACCACTTGAATGCTAGTAGCTCACAAAGTAGAATTTTTGCTCACAAGACTCCACAGCTCAGAGGGAACACTGCTCCAAAGCCTCCATTTTCTCCAGGGGAACTGAATCTCTGTCGTCTGGAGATGAACTGTAATTCCAGCGGGGATCTCCAGGTGCCACCTGGAAGCTGGCATCCCTATCACCAACCCGCTTTCCCTACAGCCCCAACTGACTGATTGACTCCGTCTCCTAGCACCGCTTTCCCAGCCCCTCCTCCTCGCGGGTCAATCCCAGCTCCTCTCAGCCAATGGCAGAACGCCGCTGATTCGGCCCGCCCCGGCCTCGGCGCGGCGATGACGTCAAGGGACGGCGCCCGCCCTTCCCGCGCCTGCGTCGTCGCCACCACCGCCGCCGTGAGTCTCGCGCGCCGCCTCTTTCCCTCCCCTCCCCAAGATGGCGGCGGCCACCAGCGGCGAGGCGGTTTGTGGCGACGGCCCGGCGGGCGCCAAGAGGGTTCACCTGGGGATCCCCGAAGCCATCTTCGTCGTGAGTGAGGGGCCAGGGGCGGCGGCAGGGGGCTGGAGGGAGGGCGAGGCGTCCTGGCCTTTCGAGGGGAGGGGAAGCTGGTGACGGGGCGGGGGGTTGAGGAGAGAGCTGCGGGCTTGCCTCTGGCCTTCCTCTCTGGGCTGCGGCCTCCGGAGCCTGCCTGCCTTGGAGGGGCGCGCGCGAGAACTCACGTGGTCTGTGATGGTCCGGCCAAGGAGGTCTGGGTTCGAATCAACCTTCAGCCGTCGGGCGACCTTGGGCCGCTCACTCAGGCTCTCAGCCTGACCTGCTTTACGGGGGTGTTGTGAGGGACGGAATGGGCCGGGTGGTTGTTGGCCTTGTCGGGTCGCAGGAAAGGCTGTGATCACACACACACTAAATAATGCACTTTCAGTGCACTTTCCAACTGGATTTTACTGTGTGAGCTGGCAAAATCTAGTTGGAAAGTGGATTGGTAAACGCATTAGTTAGGGTGTGATCACAGCCTAGGATGGACATCGGGCTCTGTCTGTCAGTCTGTTGCTTTAGCTAGTACCGTATTGTTTTCTTGAACTGGCATCAAGAACCTAAAGGTATACAATAAGGATCAAAAATTAAAAGCAGGATTTAAAATAAAATCACAACCGAAAATACATGTATTTATTAAAGAAAGTTAAAAGCATTTAGGGCCCCATCATTAGCCTCCTTACTTAGTAAAATCATACAACAGCAGTGGGAAACCACTCGACCTGACATGTTTCAACCTGAAATAGTCTTCTTCAGAGGTCCAACAAATACATACACATGCAGGCTCATATTACAAAATACAATAAATCAGTGCTGGACCAAAAAGAAAGTTTAGTACAGTGAACTCTGTTACCAGCAGTCATCGACATTTATTACAATTAAGAGATCAGCCAGCAAGTTAACAGCACAGTTTATGTACAGATGTAATATTAATATAGAGATAATAAAATTTTCAGCCTTATTGTGCTGTAGTTAATTATATGTAAAAGTTATTTTAAAGTTTGAAATATCTGATTTCTTATGGACAGAACTTGGCCACTGTAAAGTATCTCCCTTCCCGTAGCACTAAAGGCAGGGAATTAAAATGGGCTAGAGGGAAAGCTCTGCATTATTTGGGGAATTCTAAAATGTAAAGATAGTTCTCCAGCACAGATTTTGGGCTGTGATTGCCTGCTGCTGGGTAGAGATGTGTCCAAGCTCTATCAGTCTGAAGAGCTGTATCCCAGATCTGTTGTTCAAATATTTATTTATTTATTTATTTATTTATTCTATGACTTATATCCCGCCCTTCCCATAAAACGGCTCAGGGCAGCTCACAGCAAACAATAAAACAGAGTTTAAAATATTATTACATATATAAACATTTAAAAAATCAGAACATTTAAAAACCTAAGCCTTAAAATCTTAACATCACATCTATACAGTATGATTCACAGAAGTCTAATAAGCTACATTTATTTCCCAGTCAGGCGTAAGCTAGCCGGAAGAGGGTTGTCTTACAGGCCCTGCGGAACTGAGCAAGGTCCCGCAGGGCCCTCACCTCTTCCGGCAGCTGGTTCCACCATGTAGGGGCCATTGTGGAAAAGACCCTGTCTCTAGTTGTCTTAAGACGGACTTCCTTAGGCCCGGGGATGGTGAGAAGGTTTTGAGTCCCAGACCTCAGTACTCTCTGGGGAACATGTGGGGAGAGACGGTCCTTCAGGTAGGCAGGTCCCAGGCCATATAGGGCTTTAAAGGTAATGACCAGCACCTTGTACCGGACTCGGTATATTATTGGGAGCCAGTGCAGAGCCCGAAGGCCCGGCCGAATGTGCCGGGAAACATTTCATCGCTACTCGTAACATGGCTCTTCATGATGGATTTTCAAAAGGGATTTTGTCAAGGTACCCCATCAAAGACTCCTGAGCGAACGCAGCAGTCATGGGATAAAAGGATGGATCCTCTTATAGGTTAAATCAGGGGTCCTCAAACTACGGCCCGCGGGCCAGATGTGGCCCGCTGAGGACGTTTATGCGGCCCGCCGGGTTATGGCAAAATCAGACCGGAAGTGACGTTCGACCTAAACTCGCGTTAGCAACGCACACTTCCGGCACTGGGCTGAGGCGGCGGAGACAGAGTGTGAGGCAATACCGAGGTGAGGTGAGTTCCCAGGCCGGGGTGTGTGGTGTGGGGAAGGGAGAGAGATGCAGAAGACGGAGAACTGACGGCCCGCAGCCTTGTACAGTAACGGCAGTCCGGCCCTCCAACAGGCTGAGGGACAGTGAACTGGCCCCCTATTTAAAAAGTTTGAGGACCCCTGGGTTAAATGATAGGAAGCAGAAAGTAGGAATACATGAAAAGCTCTTCTAATGGAGGGGCGTAAAGCAGTGGGGTCTTACAATTTGATCTGAAACCAGAGGTGAGCACTGTAGGGGCCAAGTTTGCAGATGACACAAAATTATTCGGCATGTTGAAAACCAAGACCGACTGTGTAGAGCTCCAGGAGGATCTCCACAGATTGGGTGAGTGGGCAATGGCATGGCAAACGAAGTTCAGTGTAAGTAAGTATAAGGTGGTGCAAGTTAGAACAAAAAATTCTAATGTTATGAATATGCTAAGAGGGCCTGAACTTGCTTGGACTGAGAAAGAGATCTTGGAGGCATGGTGAATAACTCGGTGAAAAAGTCAACACATTGTACTGTAGCAATGAAAAAAGGCAAATCGTGCTGCAGATTATTAGGCAACTGAAAATAAAACGGCTTATATTATTGCGCCCGTGTATAGATCTATGGTGCAATCTCATTTGGAATAATGAAATTGTAAACAGTTCTGGCTGCTACCTAAAAAAAAAAAAAACATTGCAGAGCTGGAAGGGGTACAAAAAGTAGTCAACCGAGGTGATTAAAGGGTTGTAGCGCCTTCCCTATGAGGAAAGGCTGAGTAGCTTGGGACTCTCCAGTTTAGAAAAGAGATGACTAAAGGGAGGGCAGGTGTAAGAGAAGCTTTTATATGTATGTATAGAAACTTTTTATCCCTCTCCCAATATACTAAAACTTTGATACATACAGTGAATATGATGGGGAGTGGAGACAAGATGGGGGGGAGGAAATATTTCTTTACTCAACAAGTGAATAGAATGTGGAATTTGCTGCCAGATTACATACTGATGGCCACAGACATAGATGGCTTTAAAAGGAGATCAGACAAATTTATGGAGGATAGGTTTATCAGTGACTATTAGCCATTGTGACTGATGATAACCTCAGCATTCAGCAGCAGTGAACCTCTGAATACTAGTACCAAACGACAAGGGACGGTGACTCAGTGGTAGAGCATCTGCTTGGGAAGCAGAAGGTCCCAGGTTCAATCCCTGGCATCTCCAAAAAAGGGTCCAGGCAAGTAGGTGTGAAGAACCTCAGCTTGAGACCCTGGAGAGCCGCTGCCAGTTTGAGAAGACAATACTGACTTTGATGGACCAAAGGTCTGATTCAGTATAAGGCAGCTTCATATGTGCATATGTGCCCCCATCTTGGGAGGCCCAATAACAGCCGGGCCGCGGCATTCTGCACCAGCTGCAATTTCTGGGTCCGGCACAGGGGCAGCCCCATGTAGAGGGCATTGCAGTAGTCCAACCTTGAGGTGACCGTAGCGTGGATCACTGTTGCTAGGTCGTCGCGGTCCAGGAAAGGAGCCAACTGCCTTGCCCGTCTAAGATGAAAAAACGCGGACTTGGCAGTGGTTGCTATCTGAGCCTCCATCTTTAGGGAAGGCTCCAATAGCAACCCCAGGCTCTTGACCCTATCCGCCACCATCAGCGGCGCACCATCAAAAGCTGGCAAAGGAATTCCCCCCCCCCCCCCGGTCCCCGACGACCCAAACAAAGGACCTCTGTCTTCGCAGGATTCAATCTCAGTCCACTCAGTCTGAGCCACTCAGCCACGGCCTGTAGTGCCCGATCCAGAGTTTCTGGGGCGCAGACCGGTCGGCCGTCCATGAGTAGATAGAGCTGGGTGTCATCAGTATACTGGTGACACCCCAGCCCATACCTTCGGGCAATCTGGGCAAGGGGTCGCATATAGATGTTGAATAACATCGGGGAGAGAACCGCTCCCTGGGGCACTCCACAATTAAGTGTGCGCCTCCGGGATAGTTCCCCCCCCAATCGAGACCCTTTGTCCCCGACCTACAAGGAAAGAGGAAAGCCACTGCAAGGCCAGCCCCTGAATCCCTGCGTCGGCGAGGCGGCAGGTCAGTAACCGATGGTCGACCGTATCGAACGCCGCCAATAGGTCCAACAGCATCAGCACTGCCGAGCCACCCCGATCCAGATGCCGTTGAAGATCATCTACCAGGGCAACCAACACCGTCTCCGTCCCATGGCCCGGGCGAAAGCCGGACTGAAGTGGGTCAAGGATGGAAGCGTCATCCAGGAAAGTCTGTAACTGCCTCGCCACTGCCCTCTCAATAAGTTTGCCCAGAAAGGGCAAATTCGAGACCGGCCTATAGTGTGCCAATTGGGCCGGGTCTAAAGATGGTTTTTTTAGGAGGGGTCGGACCACAGCCTCTTTAAGCGGCGCTGGAAAAAGCCCTTCCGTCAGGGATCTGTTTATGATATCCCGTACAGGATATCTGAGATCCCTCTGGCAGGATTTAACAAGCCAGGAAGGGCATGGGTCCAATTTACAAGTTGTTGGGCGGGCAGATGAGAGGATCCTGTCAACTTCCTCCAGGCTGAGGGGGCTGAAACCGTTCAGAATATAATCCGAAGACATGCTCGGGGCCTCGGTTGCGCTAACTTTAGTTCCTGAGATGGCATATTACTAAGGGGGAGAAGCCAAGCACAGTTCTGTTTTATTCTCAACTGCGTCCATGTAGCCTGAGAGGTAGCTGTCCAAAAGAATTAAGGGGGTTAATCCAGACGGCTTAAAGTTTTGCTTGAGCCAAAAACTTATAACCCCACTACCATAAGAGGGATGATAGCCACAGATGTAGGTAGTTTTTGAAAGAATTAGGTACATTTCTGAGGGAGGGGATGGGGCAAAAAACGGGGGGGGGGGCTTTACGGCTTTCTAGAAGTATTTAGCAGTTGCCAGGCAAGGTAACTTTTGGTCCAATTCAGGATGTCTTTTCTTACATTTCAGTAGGGGCCAATCATGTGCTTCCAGGAAACCCACAAGCAAGTCATTAATTCAACAGCCTATTCTTTTTAAAAATAAAACTACTCTGAGGTCGGTTTAGGCTAAGAGAAGATGCCAAGTCAGCCACCAAATTTAATGGCTGGGCCTGTGAGTTGGTCATCTTGGTTTGTATCTAGTACTTGCAAAGACTGCGTGGCGGAGTGTATGCTTAGCTTGTAGAGGAGGTCCTGCATTTTGTGCCAAGCATCTTCACATAAGGATCTCAGATCGCATGGCTGGGATAGACTATCTGATGAGACCCTGCTGCCAGCTAGAGGAGATGGGGCTAAAAATAGTGGCTTATCAATGTCAAACAGCTCCCCATATTCTGTGCAGTGTCAGCTCAGTCCCCTCCTTTTGTTATTGTATAACAGAGAAGATTTAAGTATGTTCTCAGCCTCTTGAATACTGTATTTGCCCAAAAGGAAGATGGCTTCTCTTCAAAAATGTTAAATGCAGAAAACAAGTAACCCTGAAGATGACTTTTGCTCTCTTCCCTGTCTCAGTACCGTCATCAGTTCTGAGTGGGGTTTGATTTCAAGCATTATGTGCTGAAAACTTGTTAGTCTATTCTGGCAGGACTCCTAATGGTAATCTCTCATTGTTAATTACTAAGTAACATATTAGCTATCAAGTATTGCATGCCAAATACAGACACAAGGTGTTTTGTTTTGTTTTTTGGTGAATATTCAGCATCAGTGTTTGCAGAGGAAAAATCTGGAGTGTGAGCTATTTTCTGATGTAGTTGAGTGATTAATGCCAGTGATTAGAAAAGTAATTCATATAACGAGTCTTTTGTTCTTTGACTTAAGAAGGTGATTGACAGAGAGCAAGTTCTGAGGGGGATTGTTTGGGGAAAGATTTCATTTGTCTTAGTAGGAAGAAGATTGGAAAAATCCCTGGCAAGACCTTATGAAAATAGACTGGGGGAGCCATGCAGACCGTCTTTTTAAAAACAGAATTTAAATGGAAGCTCTGTAGAACTTTCAACTGGTGTTGGTGTTTGGCTGCACGTGTTCCCTGAGTGTACATTTTATTATTTATTTACAAAATGTATACCTTGCCTTTGTGCCCTTATAAGGGCCAGTTGAAGAGCCTCATGGCGCAGAGTGGTAAAGCTGCAGTACTGCAGTCTGAGCTCTCTGCTCACGACCTGAGTTCGATTCCAGCGGAAGCTGGTTCAGGTAGCCAGCTCCAGGTAGACTCAGCCTTCCATCCTTCTGAGGTCGGTAAAATGAGTCCCCAGCTTGCTGTGGGGGGAAGTGTAGATGACTGGGGAAGGCAGTGGCAAACCACCCCGTAAAAAGTCTGCTGTGAAAACGTTGTGAAACCAATGTCATCCCAGAGTCAAAAACGACTGGTGCTTGCACAGGGGACTGCCTTTACCTTTAAAGGCCGATAAGGCAGCTAATGGTTTTTTTAAAAAATAATAATAATAATAAAATTACATCTTAAAAGCCATCAAAACCAACAAAAACACAGCATTAAAACAAAACCTGAGGTGAAATACACATACAAAAACACAAGAACAATTAAAGCATTGCACAGGAGGAAGGGATCCCTGAGATAATGTTGAACAACAACAAAAAGTCTTCATCTGCCGGTGGGATTTGGCAGCAGAAGGGGACAGGTGGATCTTCGTGGGGAAAGAATTCTGGAGTTTTGGTGCTATGACTGAGAAGTCCCTTTCCCGAACTGCCCCCTCCCTAATCTCAAAGGCAGGAGCGCTTGAAGCAGTGCCTTGAAAGATGACTACAGCGGTCAAGTATGTTTATAAGGGGCTATGTGGTCCTTCAGATATGTTGGTCCCAAACCCATCTATTAAGGTTTTTCAGGTCAACACCAGCACCTTGGCTTGTACTCTGAAACAGATTTGGGAGCCAGTGCAGATGGGCCATGACTGGAGTGACAGTCCCTATGACCCACTCCAGTCAACACCTTGGCTGCAGCATGTTGCATCAGTTGAAATTTCCAACGGCAGCACTTGTAAAGCATATTGCAGCAATCTTATCTAGATGTAGCCAGGGCATGCGCTGTGGTGACTCAGGAAGGTCCACAGTCGAAGCTGGTAAAAGGCACTCATAGGCACAGCTGCCACCTGATGATCTGACTCAGCTGATTAGCCAGCTGTAGGCCTAGGTCCAAGAGCATCTCCAGGCTATGGACCTCTTCCTTCAAGGGGAGCACAACTGCATGCAGATACCTGGATCAGACCTTCCATGCAGCAGTACAACATTTGATCTTGTTGGGATTAATCTTTCATCAACTCTAAAACTGCCTCCATGCGCTGGTTCACTGTTTCTACAGTCTCCTTGGAATGGGCCTGACACTCAAGATAGAGCTGAGTGCCATCTGCGTAACTGGTGAGAACTAAGCCCATTTCTCTGGGTGACCTTACACAGTGGTTTCCTGTAGATGTTAAAGGGCACTGGGGACAAGATGAAGCCTGCAGGCCCCCACGGATCAAAAGCCAAATGGCTGAGCACCAGTCCTCCAGCACCACTGTCTGAAACCTGCCCTCCAGGTAGGACTGCAACCACCACAAAAGATGATGATAATGATATTGAATTTGTATTCTGCCTTTCACTCTGAATCTCAGAGCTGCTCACAAACTCCTTTACCCTCCTCCCCCACAACAAAAACCCTGTGAGGTAGGTGGGGCTGAGAGAGCTCTGACAGAAGCTGCCCTTTCAAGGACAACTCCTACGAGAGCTATGACTGGCCCAAGGCCATTCCAGCAGCTGCAAGTGGAGGAGTGGGGAATCAAACCCGGTTCTCCCAGATAAGAGTCTGCACATTTCGCCACTACATCAACAGGGCCTTCCAACCAATACGCCTCCTAAGCTGTGAAGTCTTGTGAGCAAACGTTCTGCTTTGTGAGCTGCTGACATTAAAGCTGTGATCTACTGCACAGATTAGTTTGCTCTGGGGCCATTTTTCCTGAGCTAAGATGTGTGAGCCAGAGGCTAAACAACTGTGAGCTAGCTCTCACTAACTCAGCTTAGAGGGAACGCTGCTTCCAACTCGGAAAGATGGTCCAGAAGGATACTCCTGCTGCCCTTCTCCAGGCTCATGTCATCCACCAGAGGAAGCAAGACTGTTTCAATCCCATAAAGGTTAAGGTAGTCCCGTGTGCAAGCATGGAGTCATTACTAACCCATGGGGTGACATCACATTATGACATTTTCTTTGCACACTTTTTACTGGGTGGTTTGCCAGTCATCTACACTTTACCCCCAGCAAGCTGGGTACTATTTTACCAACCTCAGAAGGATGGAAGGCTGAGTCCACCTCGAGCTGGCAACCTGAACCAAACTTCCGCCAGGATCGAACTCAGGTCGGGAGCGGAGCTTGGACTGCAATACTGCAGCTTACCACTCTGCGCCACGGGGCTCATCTTTCAATCCCATAACCAGGCCTAAAACAAGATCAGAGAGGATCCAGACACTCTGCTCCATCCAGTGAAGTTTGAAGTCACCTGCTCAGCTAGTCGATAGTTATTGAGACCTCCTTGTTAGCCTTTTTTAGAAGTGGAGGCACCACAGCCTATTTCAAGGGTTTGGTGATGCCTTAAGTACCTAATGGACCCAGCCAGCCAGTGTCATGAGCCCTGACGAGGGGGAGCTGGAAGGGTTAACAGACCTGAGGAGACCTGAGGAGTTGCCAAGCAGCTCCTCAGCCGAACAACCAGCAGCTGGCCCATCAATCTCCCTCCCCACATTCCAGGTACCAGTGCGGTTGTTGACAATCAATCTCCAAGCTCTCCCCCTCCCATCTCAAGAGTTCGAAGCAGGCTCTGGAAAGAACTTTCAGAGTGAAGACATGAGGCACATCGATGCTTCAGATCTCTCAGCCCTGAGTACTGACAGAGTCGCTGCCACCCAGGGAGCAGGCTGATTGAGGCTCCCATATAACTCCCACCCAGGACCTGATAACCTCATGGAAGCAACAAGTCGATTCCCTGGCTTGCATCCACGCTCCTTCCCGATTCCAGATCCTGACCTGCTTGAATTCCTTGGCACCCTGACCCCTTTGGCTTTTGGACACTGACTTCTGATTCCGGTTTGCGATTTTGCTTTTGGTGACTTGGCCCCTGCTTGGCTTCCTGGACTTTGACCTTGGACTGGCTTTGGACTCCTGCCCGCCTGCGGCCTGAGAACGTGACAGCCAGCCCTGCCACCTGCAGATTTAAGGGCAAGGATCGTGCAAGCAGGCGGTCGGCCTCCAGCATCCAAGGCTCCTGTCCGCATTTAGAGTCCAAGTTGGAACGGATGCAAGAGGTTTTGTGTATATGAGGTGGTTAATCAACTTCAAATAGCCAAGGGGTGTATCAAGCAAGTATGTTGTGTAATTGAGCTACTGGTTCTATGCTGCTCTAAATGACTGCCTTTTCCTTAGTGTTTCAGGTCTGAAGAGCACCTGACTAAAGCAAAAGGCTCATATGTGGACCATGGTTTTGACTTCAGGGTGTTTTTTTTTGGGGGGGGGGGTAGTAGTAGATTTGGATGATGTTTGATGTCGGTCTCTGTACCATGCAAGGAAGAGAGATTCCCCTTCCCCACAGTTTCTTATGACTGAGTATCTCCCGAGTTATTTTAAAGGTGTTTGCATTCCGAATCGTTCAACAGATTCTAGTGCTTGTAATGTAGACGTATAAGGAATGTAGGAGCCAGTAAAAAAAAAAAAAATTAGGAACTACTGTCATTTTTTGCCCATGAGTTTTGTATTTTGAAGACTTCTTTTTTTGGTTGTTGCTACCACACAACCTAATCCCAACCACTTCACAGTCACTTGCTTTTGATTAAAGTTATGACAAAAGTGTTGTGGTACATAAGTAAATAAGGGTTGCCATCGCTGCAACAAAAAGCTTAACCTCTAACCCAGGGGTGTCAGTCGTGCAGCCTGAGGGCTGGATCAGACCCCTGGAGGGCTCCTATCAGAACTTCAAGCAACTCATTGACATCTGCTTCCTCCTGTTGCTTTTTTCTGCTTTACGGCTTGCTTTGCCGGGCTTGCCCAATTGCACGGGAGATACAGAGCAAAGCTTCTATTTTCTCCATTGGCTGGCCAGCACACGAAGCAGCTTCATGTACAAAAGCTTGCAATGCCCAGCCATTTCATGTTTTCCCCTGGGTCTTAGGCTCCAGCATTGATCACGAGATTTCTGTCATGAATGTCAATAAATCAGGAGTAGGTTTGCGACTTACAGATACACACCTGAGCAACACCTGGACATCCTCCTCAGGATTACTACTACACAGACATTGTCTCCAGATTTTGACGCAGTAATTCAGAGCGAGAGGTGTCAGTTTTTCAGGAACTGTTAAACAAACCAAATATTGCAAGAGTGTTGATATTTTAAGCATGTCCATATTTAGGGAAGAAACAAAGAGGTCTAGACAGGGTTTTTAGTTTATCCTTGGTTTTAACACTAATTTTACATCTTCGGTGTCAGTGTCTTAAAGTCTGTATTCATATTTTATGTATATTTTAGGAGGTATCATATTTTAGTGTATAATAATTGTATATTTATATCACCTTTTATTGGTTATGAATTGGGCTTTTATGAATTGTTTGCTGGTCTATGACCGTTACAAATAAATAAATAATAATAAGCATGTCTTAAGGTTGTTGTTTTTTAACTTCAATTGTGTTTGTCTGCGTCCTTTATAAAGTTTACATATCTACTACCTGGCAGTACATTTTATGACACACATGGCCTGGCCCAACAAAGTCTCATTTATGTCAGACCCGGTCCTCATGAGTTTGACACCCTTGCTCTAACCCAGGGGTGTCAAACATGCGGCCCGGGGGGGCTGAATTAGGCCCCCGAAGGGCTCTTATCAGGCTCCCAAGCAACTCCCTGTTATTAGGGTTTGTAGAATCTTTCGGGCTCAAGTGCCGTGTTCTACTGGAGAACGTTTTTCTTCCAGACATTTCGTTCTCAGCTGCGGAGAACATCCGCATGTTCTCCGCAGCTGAGAACGAAATGTCTGGAAGAAAAACGTTCTCCAGTAGAACATGGCACTTGAGCCCGAAAGATTCTACAAACCCTAATGATGTTACCAGCCGTGAAAACCTGAAATCTTTGATAACTCCCTGTTGTCTGCTTCTTTCTTCCACTCTTGCTTCCTTCTGCATCGCGACTTACTTTGCCAGGCTTGCTCAATTGTGCAGGAGCTATAGAGCAAAGCTTCTCCTTTAGGGAGGAAGTGGGGGAAGGAGAGCTAGCTTTGCCAGGCTCTGTCAGTTGCACAGCAGAGCTACTGAGCCAAGCGTCTCTTCCTTCTGTTGGCTGAGGCTCAACAAGCCAGTGAGGTGGATTAGGCTGAGGGTATGTATTTGTCTGTGTTCTTTATAAAGTTTATATCTCCCCTACCTGATATTACACCTGGCCCTGCCCGACAAGGTGAAGATCTGGCCCTCATAACAAATGAGTTTGACACCCCTGCTCTAACCCGTACCTGTTTTCTCCCCCTATATCTCATAACTCTGTTATTGCTTTAAGAAGCTCGATTTTAATTGAATCTTGGAACCAGTATAGTAAGCAACTGGTTAAGAAATGAATTCCTCCACCACCACTAAAGGACATAAAGTTGAGCTTACATATAAACAAAATAATAATGGGAGCGTCATGCACATTTATTTTTCTCTCATCATTCTGATGCAAAATGATAAATGAGCTGTGAAATGCTGAGAGAAGCTACAAAAAATTATTTATGAAAATACTAGACGTCAGAATGAAATTTCTATGGGACTTGGAGACCCGGCGTCTGGGATTTATCAAGCTTTGCAATAGAACATTAAAACTTTCAGCTCGGCTGTCTTCTATTTAACAGGGAAAATGTTTAATATAGGTGTTCCAATAATGTACTGGCCTCCTTTAACAATATTTATTGTTAAAAGAACTGTACCTTTATAGAGCTGTATTAGTCTGTCTGTAGCAGTAGGAAAGAGCCAGAGTCCAATAGCACTTTCCAGACTAACAAAATTTGTGTCAGGGTTGGCGATTTCATGAGTCACTGCTCAGTTCTTCAGGTAGTCAAAGCGATGGTATTCCCAGTAGTACTGTATGGCTGTGAGAGCTGGACCATAAGAAAGGCCGTGCAGAAGAATAGATGCTTTTGAGCTGTGTTACTGGAGAAGACTCTTGAGACTCCCTTGGACTGCAAGAAGATCAAATCAGTCAGTCCTAAGGGAAATCAACCCAGACTGTTCCCTGGAAGGCCAGATGCTGAAGCTCAAATACTTTGGCCACCAAATGAGAAGGGAGCACTCCTGGGAGAAGACCCTGATGCTGGGAAAGACAAGGCAAAAGAAGAAGGGGACAGCAAAAGATGAGATGGCTGGACAGTGTTACTGATGTAACTAACACAAATTTGAGCAGACGTTGGAGGACGGTGGAAGACAGGAGGGCCTGGCGTGACTTTGTCCATGGGGTCGCAAAGAGTCGGACTCGAATGTGCGACTGAACAACAACAAACACCTGAAAGGCTGTAGATATTTTGATAACTTGCTGTTTTGGTTTGCTCCTAGTGCAGGCCACACTAATGAAAAAGAGAAGGTGCAGAAAAGATAAGCCTTTAATAGTTTCCTTGCCTAATCCTGGAGTAAGGCATTTCAGCTGCCACCTTGCTGAGTATTAAAGCTTGGCCATGTCCCAGTTTCCATCTTTTATTTATTGACTTTCCCTTAGTGGCATAAAAATCATGCTTATTACAGAAAATTGAGCAAAAATATGATGGGTAATCTAGTGGAATGATAGAATAGCTGTTGTATTCCCATTCCATCTTTTGTGCTTTTGTAACTGTAGATCATCTAGCCTGGTGTAGCCAGTTTGGTGTGGTGGTTAAGTGCACAGACTCTTATCTGGAAGAACCCGGGTTTGATTCCCCACTCCTCCACTTGCAGCTGCTGGAATGGCCTCGGGTCAGCCATAGCTCTCGTAGGAGTTGTCCTTGAAAGGGCAGCTTCTGTGAGAGCTCTCTCAGCCCCACCCACCTCAGGATGTCTGTTGCAGTGGAGGAAGATAAAGGAGATTGTGAGCCGCTCTGAGACTCTGATTTGCAAGAGATGTTCGGAGGTGGTTTGCTGTCGCCTGCCTCCACATCTCAGTCCTAATGTCAAGCCCCGAGATTCCCAATAATGAAGTCCTTTGTTTTATTTTAACTAGACTGGTTTGTTCAGGAATTCAAAGGTGCTCCACGGAACAGGGACCGTGGAGATACTGAGATACTAAAGGTTACATGCTGGCTGGGGCTGATGGGAGGTGTAGGCAAAAAACATCTGGAGAACTACCCTTGGCCACCCCTGATATAGGGTATCATAAACCGTTACAAAAGATGTGTAATTTGAATCTAAGGTTCATAGGTTAAGGCAGTGACTATCTTTTTTTTTTACTACAAAAGTGTTCTCAGACTATACTGTGAAGAGATAAGCAAGCCTGTGAATTTAGGGAGACCCAGCAGGCCTTTTTTTCAGAACCTTCTTCTGCCTACGTGTTCTCTAGGTTGTAAATAATGGAGAAGGGCCAGAGCGTTGGCCTCACTTTTGGTCATCCAGGACTAAGCAAAGGACAGGGCTTGACAACTGGTACTCTTCGGATGTCTCCCATCCAAATACAAGCCAGGGCTCACCTTGCTCAGTTTCCAAAATATAGTAAGAGCAGGTTAGCCTGGGCTGCCATGGTGTGTTTTGTGCTTTCACTTGAAACAATGGCTATCCGGGGAGCTGCTTGACTTGCCCAAGGTCTGTTTTTGTTTTCAAAGTTGTTTTAAGGTCTCTCAAAAGGGATGAAGGCACGAAAGCAGCCGTTTCCTCACTGTGCTGTGGAAACTGTAGGAGGGAAGCCACTGCAGGAGGGAAGAAGCCAAACAGAGCAGGGGGTGGGCTGACTGCTGCTGCCCCCCCCGAACCAGGGCTCTGGGGCTACTAATACTGAACGTTGTCCATGTGTCTCTTTGAAGGAAGATGTCGATTCTTTCATGAAACAGCCGGGAAATGAGACTGCAGACGTAGTGCTCAAGAAACTGGACGAGCAGTATCAGAAATATAAATTTATGGAGCTTAACCTTGCCCAGAAGAAAAGAAGGTAAGCTTTGTATCCTTTGTGTAGGCTACTCTATTGCTTTAGAACAGGAGTGGACAAACTTGCTTAATATAAGAGCCTCATGGAATAAATGCCAGATGTTTGAGAGCCATAAGACCTGAATGGCAGATGTTTGAGAGCCGCAAGACAAGAAGGAAGGAAGATGGATGGATGGGGAGGAGGGGGAGAGAGGTGGAAAGAAAACAACTTTAACTTTAAATGCATTGTCCAAGCCAGCCAGTGGGGCAGTGGGAACTTCAAAAGCCACACAATATGTATGAAAGAGCCACATGTGGCTCCTGAGCCTCAATTTGGCCACCCCAGCTCAGAATTTTCCCAGTTATCTTGGGAGCTAATTAGCGCCAACACTTTGAGCTATAAATGCTGCACTCTTTTCTTAAGAATGTGTTACCATAGAGTGGTCTGTGTGAACTTCATTTCTGTTTGCAGTAACAGAAGCTCATTCAGACTTGATGTAGCCACGAGGTTCTTAATGTTTAATCTGCAGCCACCCACTAAATATGCAGTAGGAAGAAAAATAGGTTTGAACCATAAGGGCCAACAAGATCTCCAAGGGCCAACAAGATCTCCATTCATCAGATATTTTGTTGGTCCTTAAAATGCCACTGGACTCGAATCTAACCCTTCAGTTAAAGACAGCTGCCCACAGGAGCCCCGTGGCGCAGAGGGGTAAAACTGCAATACTGCAGTCCAAGCTCTCTGTTCATGACCTGAGTTCGACCCCAGTGGAAGCTGGGTTCAGGTAGCTGGCTCAAGGTTGACTCAGCCTTCCATCCTTCTGAGGTCGATAAAATGGGTACCCAGCTTGCTGGGGGGGAGAAGTGTAGATGACTGGGGAAGGCAATGGCAAACCACCCCGTAAAAAGTCTGCCTTGAAAACGTGATGCGACGTCACCCCAGAGTCGGAAACGACTGGTGCTTGCGCAGGGGACTGCCTTTACCCATAGGAAAGTAAGCATGCAGTATTTTCACTCAGTGCCTCCCAAGCCATATCTTTTAAAAAAAGGACATAAAAACAACACACCCTACAAGGCAGCTTTCTCAGCCATAAATTCAGTGATAATCCTGTGCTTGAAGGCCATCAGCCAATTCAACATGGTTCGCTTTATTTCCTATTTAGCATGTGTACCACTTTTAAAAAAAGAATCTGGGGGAGAAATCTGAAATGTTGTCCTTAGGGTAGGGTGAGCAGTATAAAACAGTTCTCTGCCAGTTGTTGCAAGCTGAGAGAAGGGTCTGCATAATGCCCTGGCACTCCCAAGGGTGACTCCTTCTCATTAGACACCATGCCCAGTGTGGTCAATCTAAAGTAGCTTTCGAGAGTCACTGCACACTTCTTCAGATACTTTAAAAATATCAGGACATAAAAAACAGCCCTCCAAACAAGGCAGCTTTGTAAGTATATTCTCAGTATATGCATACCATAGAGATCTCAGGTGCAAGTTCAATGTTAGCCTTTCAGAAGGTTTTTGACAAGGTACCAAAGACTGCTTGTGGGTACCTGAATCTGTGTTAAGTTATATCTGTGAGATAATCAGAAAACAAGCCCGACGCACCATCAGTAAGTCTTATTGACAGTAAATTAGTAAGCATACCATAGAGATCTCAGGTGCAAGTTCAATGTTAGCCTTTCAGAAGGTTTTTGACAAGGTACCAAAGACTGCTTGTGGGTACCTGTATCTGTGTTAAGTTATATCTGTGAGATAATCAGAAAACAAGCCCGACGCAGCATCAGTAAGTCTTATTGACAGTAAATTAGTAAGTTTTTTTAAATAGCCGCAGTATTTGTGTGTGTCCACAAAAAGAGGGCATGCTGAAAAGAGTGGGTCTAGTTTTCCATGCACTCATTTTCCTTTCTACCTCTCAGGGGCACAGATTGAGTTTGTAAGGGAGGGACGGTGGCTCGGTGGTAGAGCATCTGCTTGGTAAGCAGAAGGTCCCAGGTTCAATCCCCGGCATCTCCAACTAAAAAAGGTCCAGGCAGGTAGGCGTGAAAAACCTCAGCTTGAGACCCTGGAGAGCTGCTGCCAGTCTGAGTAGACAATACTGACTTTGATGGACCGCGGGTCTGATTCAGTAGGAGGCAGCTTCATATGTTCATATGTAACTTACAGAGAGTTGTTCATCTATGATAGACGTTCCAGTGGCCAAAAGTGAGTCCAAAGTGAAGTAGATTACGCTTCATCCTGGAAATAATGTGTATATATTGGAATAAAGGTGTTTCCCCTTAAGAATAGACTTGATCATATTTAGCTGTTGTAGAAATATTTTACATCTGTATTTAATTCACAGGTTAAAAAACCAAATTCCTGAAATTAAGCAGACATTAGAAATCTTAAAGCACATGCAGAAGAAAAAGGTAAATGACGGCTTTATTGTGTGTTTGTGAACGTAGAAAGCGGTAATATCTACCTTGTCACAGAATGGATCAAATTCAAGAGTTCTTTCACGCTTCATCTAACTTGATGAGTAAAAACAATAATCTGAACAAAGAGCATTTTGAAAGAAAGAGAGAAAATAACTCCCTTTGGATACCAGTTAAAATCTCTTCTGGCCCTCCCTGCGGACAATCTCTCATCTGTACTACAGAGAGACTCATTTTTTAACCCTTGGCTTGAATTTGTAGATTCTAAACTTCAGACTTTGGGATTGGATAACGCTTTTTTGTTGACTTTTGTCTTATTCCAAATCTCGATCTCTGATGAAAAAAAGACTGTTTCAGTGGGACTTAAACAGCACTCCTTTCTGTGCTCGTCGCGTGTGCTCTCTTGCCTTCTTTGGTTTTACATACTTCCAAGTCCTGTTGTCCCTATATAGATTTTCTGACTATCCCAGCCTACAGAAGAGCCTTCTTTTTAGCCATGTTTAAGGTGCTCCCTACTGCTGTTCTTAGTGGGCACTACATGAGAAAGCCCTATTCTGAGAGATTATGTGATTGTGGATCCGGCTCTGTTGCAACTGTGGAACATGTGTTTTTTGTATGCCAAGGGTATAACTACTTAAGAAAACAGTTTACCGACTCATTAATTTTCGATATTAATCTGCCTGTGCCAAATAAGCTCCAGCTTTGGTTGGCGGCTTTGATCTAACCATCACAGTTTCAGTTGTAGAATTTCTTCTGGGAGTGTTTAGATTTAAGAGACGAAGAGGATTTGAAGAAAATGGGAAATGACGTTTTGTGTTGTGCACTTTGCTGATTCTAATTGTTTATTTTGTAAAACCTATATTATTGATGAATTGTATTTCATTGCCATTTGCTTATGACCAAATGGTCTGTGAGCAATAAATATATATATAAACAACTCCCTTTTAAAATCTCACGGTATGTCAATAGATATGTTTAGTGGGTGCTCCTGTTTTGCATCTGACGATGCATCATTAAAAGTGGCAACAAGTAAACTGTTCAGTATTGGGACTGCAATCTTTCTTGACTGTAGAAGGCCATGTTAATAGCAGTGTCTTTGGCATACCAGTGCTGTAGCCTTATGTACTTGTCATCTGTTCTTTCCAAAGGAGTCCACAAACCCAATGGAAACCAGATTTTTATTGGCAGATAACCTCTACTGTAAAGCGTCAGTTCCTCCTACAGATAAAGTGTGCCTCTGGTTGGGGGTAAGTAAGTAATTTAAAAAAGGCTAAGAATTACAGAATTCAGCACTTCAGTTCAGACCATGATGCTGGGATTACTCTAGCCGCAAGCCCAACATTCCATTTGTTCTATTTCATGCTGGGTTTTAACTTGGCTTATTAAACACACACAGAATTCATGAAGCCTTTTCCCTCTCGTGTTCTGTTTTCAATCGGGGGAATCCTTAAGCACTCTAGAATTTACAGTGCAATATCTTTCTGCCAAAAGTTTGTGAGGGTGCATCAATATGTGTGTGGCTTCTTGTTCAACCGTCTGTCGATATGGTGCCTTCTCCATGTATATATATTCTTGCATAGTATTGCAGTAAAGCCAAAGCTTAGAATCAGTGATGGCATTTTCTTCTCTTGCTTCCTGTAAGGTACGTGCTCTGATTGTTTGTATTCAAGCATTTCCTCCCCCCCCCCCTTATTTTTTCCCCTTAGAGTTTTCATAGGGAAGCTGTATGTCTTCTAGAGCTATTCTGAGGCTTGATACCAGGCAGAGCTTTTTTTGTAGCAGGAACTCCTTTGCATATTAGGCCACACACCCCTGATGTAGCCAATCCTCTTGGAGCTTACAGTAGGCCCTGTACTAATAGCCCTGTAAGCTCTTGGAGGATTGGTTACATCAGGGATGTGTGGCCTAATATGCAAAGGAGATCCCGCTACAAAAAAAAGCCCTGATACCTGGGATCCCCAACATGGTACCCTGGGTCACCACTGTGCCTGCTGATACCTTTCCTGGTGCCCACCAAGTGTTTTTAGAAAGTGGGTGGGGCTGTGGCCCAGGAAGGCTTCTGATTGGCCACTGAAATCTAATTGGCTTGGCAGATTAAACCAACAGCCACCACAGTGTTTAGTCACTCCTCTTTTCCACTGTATTTTTAGATTATCCCTCTTCTCCCCTATGTTTGGGCTTCCTCTCTGTGTGTGGCTCCACCTCCTGTGGCAGCCATTTTCTGGTTAGCTCCACTTCCTGCGGCAGGAATGTAAGAATTCCAGAGGCCTAAGGCATAGAGTGTTGCTTGGCATAGGGTCAGCAGTACAGTTTGGCTTGCCTAGGGGACAGGACTTCATAGTGAGTGGAATTTGTGGTTGGTCATAAACTGGGAAGGAAAATTTGAGGCAGACATAGCAGTAGCTTTAAACTGAGCACAGCTTGAGAAAAGCAACCATTTATTTAAGACTTTTCAGTTAGCCAGTCGTTCTAGATGGGTAGCCCATGTTAGTCTGGCTGTAGGAATAGAAGAAAGCAAAAGTCCAGTAGCACCTTAAGGACTAACAACATTTGTGGCTGGGGATGATCCTTTGTGAATCACTGCTTATTTCTTCAGATACAGCTAGAATATGAGTCCACTTGTCCTTATGTTTTGGAGAGTGGAGTGTTTTCAGATGCCAAACGACAGTAGCAGGTGAATGACAATAGTAGATGTGATTGAATTAGGTGTGATATGCAGAGGGGTATTAGGAATGGAGAAATCAGTATTGGGAATGAGATAGGAAACCTAGGTCTTGATTCAGTTCAGGAAGATGCATTGTCTTGAGCATTATTGTCAACTGCAATTCAGCAGTCTCTCTCTGTAATCTCCTTTTAAAATCCCTTTATAATAATTGCTACTCTTAGGTCAGCAAGAATATTTGTCTTTTGGGGATAAGGCAGCACATCTGAGTGCTAACTAGGGATGTGCAATCCACCCCCTACCCCACTGGTATTTTTTGATTTGGATCTATTGGACCAAAATTTTTTTCTGGATTTCTGAAAAATCCCAGATCCCAATACCAGTCTAGTATTCAGATCCGGGTTGTTGTTTTTTTTAGAAATCTTGAATTTTGGGGGATCCAGTAGACCCAAGAAGAAAAAAAATGGAGGGAAAAAATTGCACACCCAAAAATCCTCATTTTTTGGGTTCCAGATCCTTGTTGTCATAAAACAGATTCTTCCACATTTCACCTATTACATAGAAACGCCACAGTTTTTCACATCATTGCTCCATGGTTGGAGCTGATTGAGCTTTCCAGTTTTTGACGCTAACTAATCTGGCTGCCGCAAACATACTTGGCATTAAATCTTTTTCTTCATGCTAGAGGTAAACTCGAGTTTAGGGCCAGCCATGAAACTTGACTACCTCGCTGTTCAACTCAGACTCCAGATCGCATATGAAAACTTGGTTTTCAGGTACAACACAAAAATAAATCATTACCGTGCATGATGCCCTTCTGGGCTGGGCAGTGGCTCAGGGGTACAGCAGCTGCTTTACGTGTTGAAGGTCCCAGATTCAGTCCCCTGGAATCTCCAGTTAAAAGGATCAGTTAGTAGTTGATGTTCAAGACCTCAACCCAAGAGCCTAGAGAATCGCTGCTAATTAGAGTAGAGAATACTAACTGCTGTATAAGGTAGTTTCATATGCTCGGAAAAGACGGTATCAAGAAGTAACAGCTGGACTCAGGCTCTAAAATAATAAGTGACAAATTGCATGCTTAGATGAAAGGTTGTCAGGGAGTTATTGGAACCCCTTGCTCTGGTCCAGACATAAGCTGCTAGAGATGAGGAAAGAGCAGAGGTGAACTGCAGATGTAGTTGGCCGGAAACACAGCTGTGCTTGCAGCAGAATACTCAAGAGGCAGTGGCCAAAGCACAGCAGTTTCTGGTCGGGAAGCTTTTCTTCCATGCAGTGAAACAGCCCATCAAGACTCTGTGCTGGGTCAAGGACGGCTAATAGCTTAGTCAAGGACAGAATCCTTGGAAGTAATGACGTATACAGATTCGAATAGTTACTTTATAGGAAGACTTCAAAAGGATAACATACAGATGCAATTTGAGTCACGGGTTCAAAGGCTGCTATCTAGTATCTCTTTTATTGCTAAGGAATGCAAGCTAATAAAAACATCTCCCTTTCTCACACTTTCTCGGAGAGTAGATGCGACCTGTCTGTGTGAATCTGGGGGAGAGGCGCATTACACCGTTGCTACAGGGCTAACCTAAACATCCTCGGGCCAGATGGCTTTATTATGCACCCTTTAGTTGTAATGGTGGGGGGCGCAGGCCAGAGTGGTGTTCTGCTGTGTCTGTTGGGCCTACATGGCACATGTAAATATGCATGCTTGACAGGTCAACCCTACTCATATGCGATCTGGAGTCTGAGTTGAACAGCGAGGTGGTCAAGTTTCACGGCTGACCCTACGCTACAGGGTCATGAAAACCCAGGGGACTGTGCAAGGCATTTCTCCAAACCGGGTGAGTGGGCAACAAAATGGCAAAAGGTTAAAGGAAGTGCAAAGCGATGCACTTCAGAGCAGAAAATCCCATAGATGACACATGCTTTGAGGCAAAGATAAGCCTGTTAGTCACGCAAAAAACGTTATCTGAACTAACATTCACGGAGGACTGTGGTCAGAATACACTCATACCCAAAGTGCTTGAAGGTCAGCCGTGATTGTATTTTATGCGCTGTGCAGTCTGTGTAATGAGGAGTCTCTGAACAGTTGCCGTTTTTAAGGGGGTGGGCCTAAGAGGAGATCAATGCTATGAGAATAATGGCACGGGGTCTTGGTGGTTCATTGCTAGACTATCTGCTTGGTACCTAGAAGCAATGCTCCCTCTAAACTGTGGACTCTTGTGAGCAAAAATTCCACTTCGTGAGCTACTGGCATTAAAGTTGTGAGCGACTGCATCAGTTAGTTTGCCCCGGGACCGATTTTCCCAAACTAAGACAAAAATACGTTAGCCGAAGGCTAAAAACTGAGCTAGCTCACACTAACTCAGCTTAGACGGAACACTGCCTAGAAGGTCCCAGGTTCGGTCCCAGCATCTCCGGTGAGAGGGGTTGGGTAGCAGGTGGTGCGAAAGGCCTGAGACTCTGGAAAACTGCTGCCAGAATGAAGAGACAATACTGATCTTTGTGGACCAGAAAGTCTTATTGTATAGGGCAGCTTTCACATGTTCAAAAGAGGTAGCGATGGAGATCGATACGTAGCCCTGGCATTCCTGTTTGTATCCCTTAATCTTCTGTGACTCCTTAAAATTCCTCACCCTTAATGAGCCAGTTTGGTGTAGTGGTTAAGTGGGCGATCTCTTATCTGGGAGAATTGGGTTTGTTTCCCCACTCCTCCACTTGCACCTGCTGGAATGGCCTTGGGTCAGCCATAGCCCTGGCAGAGGTTGTCCTTGAAAGGGCAGCTTCTGTGAGAGTCCTCTCAGCCCCATCCACCTCACAGGGTGTCTGTTGTGGGGGAGGAAGGGAAAGGAGATTGTGAGCCTCTCTGAGACTCTTCGGAGTGGAGGGCGGGATATAAATCCAATATCTTCTTCATCTTTTTAAATATTGTTGCTCTCAGGCCAACGTAATGCTGGAGTACGATATCGATGAAGCCCAGGCGCTGCTAGAAAAAAATCTCTCCACAGCCTCAAGGAACCTGGAGTCTCTAGAAGAAGATCTGGATTTCCTTAGAGATCAGTTCACTACTACAGAAGTCAGTATCCTTTTTCTTTTAAGGGCTGGTCCAGGGTATTGTGTGTGTGTGTGTGTGTGTCTTTGTGTGCTGGACTGTCTCTGAATTTCAGGAACTTGCAGTTAAGGAAGAAAGAATCCAAAACCTGGCATGATTCGGCTTGCATGTTTTGGCTTACTTTTCTTGGGAAAACTTTGTATTAATTTAAAAAAAAAAAAATCTCCCAAGACTTTTGCATTTCAAACATGCCAGGGTGTTTTTTAGTACTTCTGTATATACCTCTTTATTTAGACTGGTTTACTCCTTTACCTGTATTGGTGAGAGCTATCTTGTGCTTTTTGAAGCAGTTGGCTGTTTTCTTTAGAAAGGAAATGAGGTTTGGCTAATCCTCCACTACATCTCAGTAAATATGCTGTCTATATTATGCCACCGAGCCCCGAGGTTTGCTGTCATCTGTTTCAGATCAGAAATCTGGGGAAGGAGAGAGTGGCTTTTTTTGCAGTTTAAATCATTTTAGACAACAAAGTGGTTCTATGCAGGCTTGTGTGAAGTACTATGTTAAATGGTCCCGTAATCTTATTTACAGGTAGTCTGGTTTATTAAAAACTAGTTTACCCAAATAAACATGACTTTTTTTCAGTCCACAGAAGCATGTCTGGCATACGGTAACTCAAAAAGTGCTACTGTGAGTGGACTTCCAGTGTTTCCATGGTCGCTTCCTTTATAAATTTTGAGCTCTCGTTATTGCCCAGATTTTTAAAGCTCCCCTCAAAATTGTGTTGCCCCTGTGGTTTTAAAAGAAATTTGAGGGCAGCTTCCCGTAACTACCAAAACGAAGGTCGTTGACACTCTTTTATGTGATTTTTCTCTTTTTTGGTGTGCCTTCCCAATAGATTAAAATGCTTCTTCCACCTGTTCAGTATAACATCCAACTAATCTGGAAGTTCTTCTTACTATTACAGGTAATACTGTGGCATGATTTTACTTCGCAGTTGTCTAGTAGAAACCAGTACTTGGCTACCAAGCCCAGCTGCAGTTTGTGGACCCTAAAACTCAATTCTTGGCAGTTTTTCTTATATTGTTGGTCAGTTTTCAGAGGGCCTGTCTTTGGATTTCAAACATACGGTTCAGAAGCTGGCTGGTAAATTAACTCGTGTCCAGGGATTGCCCTTGTGTTGTTGACGTATCTCGCAGACAAAATGGTGGCCAAAATATTGGTGGCTTCTTTCATCTCACTGCGCAGTGCTTTTCTTTAACAGGCTCCTCCCAGATATGGCTAGAGTTTATAATTGGGACGTAAAGAGACGGAACAAGGATGACCCGTCCAAAAACAAAGCATAGTTTTGCCCAATTTTAAACATGGTTCTGATTTTCAAAAAACACACAAAAAATTATTTTTTTATTTTAAACAAACCTTTGAGTTCAGCCTTCGACGGACTGAGTTTAGTTTTAAATCTCATCAGTCAGCAACATTAAAAAAAACAGCAACCAACAACCTTTAAATAATAGCGAGCAAGCACCCTTTTAATTTATTGGCACGCCCAGTTTGGTTCCATGCATGCTTCCTAATATCACAGCTGGCTTAGCAAAACAGCCCCAGAGGGCTTGGCATTGCAGTCCTGGGACAATCTAACGTGAAGTGCATTGATGACATTGGAGTCCAGGCCATTCTAGCTGACCACACCTTTCCTCTTGCAAAGGGGATTGCGTTAGTTTCATCGCCATAGGGGCTCGATGAAGGAAGCCGGCAAGGGTTGGCATGGGGCAGGACGGTGGGCGGATACGCGGCTTGTGAGGAAGCCAGCATTTGAGACCAGGAGATACAGTACAACCCCCATGTTCATTACAGTGGTGTTTCTTTCATTCACACGTTCCCGTTCTGAGCAGTTACTGGCTCAGCTTAAGTCTAGATTCTTCGTGATCCACCTGCAATGAAAGGGTTGAGCAGCTAAATAGCACAGTCTGGTTGTGGTCTGATTCCATTTCGTTTCCATGCAAATACCTCCCCCCCCCCGGTTCCACCCTTCCAAGTGTATCGACTCGGGTGACATTACAGAAGCTCACAGCCTGTCGCACCCGGTCACCTCATCCCGCAGTCCCTTGTGTCGAGTTCAGGTGTCTTGATGCTTGCAAAGACACCGTTGGTGAAACCGGCCCCAGACGAGGAAGGCCTTGATTTGAGCTCCGCTTCAGCCGTTAATGGGTCGAGTGTTATTCCCGCGTCGCTTGTTACGAAGCCTGGCAGAAAGCGTTGCCTTGACATCTTCGCTCGTTCCTTTCCGAGCCAGCACGAACCCGACGACGGCGGAATGGAGTGTTTACACCACAGAGTGACTGGCATGGCAGGTTTCAATTCAGAATAAAAGCTAGCGTTATCTGTGTTCTGGTTCCGTGTAATAAAAAAAAAATACTTGTAAAATTTTTGTACTTTTATTTCATTATATTAAAACACGGCAGAAACCCCTTGTGCCTATTTTTTTAAAAAAAAAGCTGGGGGAAAAGACAGCAATGCTTCTGGAATGTTCCTGAGATAGGTTTGGGGGGAGCGGGGGGGGGGGGGAGATGGCTGCCAGCCAGGAAAGATGCTTTAATGAGAAGGAGGCAGTGAAGCAAAGGTGTAAAATGAGCTGCACACAAAAATCCTTCCATCATATTTCTTTAGCCATCTTATGTCATAAACCGGAGGTGGCCAAACTATGGCTCGGGAGCCACACGTGGCTGTTTCAGAAATATTGTGTGGCTCTTAAAGCCCTCACCACTCCATCAGCCAGCTTAGAAAAGGCATTTTAAGTTACTTTCTTCCCACCTCCCTCCCCCCCCCCCCTATTTATTTGCCTTCCTGCCTGCCTGGCGACTTTCAAATATCTGATGTTCAGGTCCTGTGACTCTCAGACATCTGACATTTATTCTACGTGGCTCTTACATTAAGTAAAGTTTGGCCACCCCTGTCATAAACCGCTTTTCAACTTTGTGGAAGGTTTTATCATTTGTCCCTGGCACTCAAATAACTTGGGAGCAAGTATCAACAATGTGCCATTAATTTTACCCATTACAAAGGACATTTGTTAATTTGCGCGCGTGTGTGTGTGGTGTGCTGTCAAGCTGCTTCTGATTTCCAGTGACCCTCTGAACTAACGACCTTCAGAACATCCGATCATAGAAGGATAGCGCTGGAAGGAACCCCAAAGGTCATCTAGTCCAACCCCCTGCACAATGCAGGAAATTCACAGCTACCCCCCCCCACACACTCCCCAAGTCACATAGGAGGCAAAAAAAACACCCCTCCAAGATTCCTGGGCTTACTTAGCTGGAAGCAAAATGCCTTCGTGACCCCAGAGTGGTGATCAGCATTGCTCTGGGCATATGAGAAAGAGCAGAGCCCTGGTTTTTAACCTTTCCTGCCTTCCCTCTCACCACCTGCCTGACAGCCTTGCAAACTGAGGACCGTGGCTTCTTTTACTGAAAATGATTTCCCACTCGCCTTACGCCACTCTCTGCGGGGCTTCCGTCGGATTTCGCCCCGGGGCTGCAATTAGCTTCGCCTTTTTCGTGCGGCAAACAGAAACTGGGTTTTAGAGGTTTCTGTTTGCCGCGTGAAAAAGGCGAAGCTCGTGTGAAATCCGACGGAAGCCCCGCAGAGAAGAGGAGGGTGAGAGCGGCATCAGACTAGTGGGGAGTGGGTCGGAGTCGATTCATCCTGTTGGATTCTCTTTTCCTGCCGCCTCCAACTTTCCCCAGCCTTATTGTCTTCTCCGTTGCCTCTCGTCTTCATATTGGCTGCTACCGTTCTCACAGGAACGTCACTCCCTTGTGACGAGTGGAGCTTAGGAAAAGGCATGCAAGGCAGGAGCCTTCATCTCGGGAATCCCTAACGAAGCCTTGTAAGACCTATGAGTTTCAACAGCATCGCTTATTTTCACACTCGAGTACTTACTGTAGAAACTGACTAACGCTGTATGTAGAGTTCGCTCTCCCAAGTCGTGGAATGGTATTGCCTCACTCTTGACAGACAGGCCAAATGGTTTAACTGGACAAAACAGAGCCCTGTAGTCCCACAGGTTATTGCTTGGATGAGTACCCAGTTTGCTGGGGGGAAAGTGTAGATGACTGGGGAAGGCAATGGCAAACCACCCCGTAAAAAGTCTGCCGTGAAACCAACGTCACCCCAGCGTCTGAAACAACTGGTGCTTGCACAGGGGACTACCTTTACCTTTACCTCCCAGATCAGTGGTCCCCAACCTTTTGGGCACCAGGGATGAGTTTTGTGGAAGACGATTTTTCCAAGGACCAGGGGTGGGGCAATGGTTTTGGGATGATACGATTGTGCACTTTATTAGTTTGGCATGGTGGTTAAGTGTGCAGACTCTTATCTGGTAGAACCGGGTTTGATTCCCCACTCCTCCGCTTGCAACTGCTGGCATGGCCTTGGGTCAGCCATAGCTCTTGCAGAGTTGTCCTTGAAAGAGCAGCTGCTGCGAGAGCTCTCTCAGCCCCACCCACCTCACCGGGTGTCAGTTGTGGGAGAGGAAGGGAAAGGAGATTGTGAGCCGCTCTGAGACTGAAATTTGGAGCGGAGGACAGGATATAAATCCAATGTCTTCTTATTTTATTGTTACTACATTGTAATATATAATGAAATAATTATACAACTCATGGCCCGATTGCTAACAGGCCACGGCCCGGGGTTTGGGGACCCCTGTCCCAGGTACTAGTCTGCCACTCGTAGCTGTGACACAACCCTGGCTCTCAACCATCCTGCTAGGGGGAAGTTAAATGCTTTCACCTCTCAAACTTGCTTGAGTGGACGAGTGCTGTAAAGACAGGGCAGTAGTTTGACCCCAGAACCAGAATTTGGTAGGCAAACGAAGGCCTTCTTATTCTTTCCGATGACTTCCTTTTTAACTCCCTGATTTCTGCCAGGCTAACTACTCCCTGAGCAAAGGCCAGTCGTTGCTCTGGGATGTTTCCATCCTCCCCTCCCTTGAGGCCTCAGGCAGCAGCTGTCGTCCTTCCCTTGTGACAACATCCTGTGAGGGAAGTCATCCAGTTCAACCGCTGGAATTGGGGATTCGAACTTGGGTCTTCCTCAGCCTAGCTGCTGTATCCAGTCGGTATGGAATAATCGATTCCTTGCGGATTTGCCCAGAGTACACCTGTTTTGAAATATGCACTGGACAAGCATACTCGCTCATCTCTTAGCTTAAAAATGCCAGCGGATTCTGTTATTAACAGTGTCCATGTTTATTATTGATCTACTCTGTACTGGGTTTTTCTGTCATGGTTGTTCTAGAACGCAAGACAGTTATCAAACGTCGGACGGGGAAAGGGGCAAAAACAAGGAGAGGAAATGAAATCACAGAGGGTTTTTTTTTTTCTTTACAAGTTTTGAATTTCACACGATCACATTAACCGTTTTGCTAGATACAAGCATAGTTTTCATCCACACACAGCTAAATACAGCAGGCTTGTCACATTTCAGTACAGTGCATATAACACAAAGCTAGGCGAAGTGTACACGAGAATTTAAGTCTGGAGTTTGAGAAGTGTTTATCCAGCATGCAGACTTGAGATTGTGAAGTTTTAACCGGAAGGGTTTTGTTTTTTGAGTCTGTCTGTCTTGACCCGAGAGTGAAAAAGCCTTTTTATAACTGTCAGCCTCCAGTTTTTCTTGCAGTAATCAAAACACTAAAACCAGTTAAGAAAAAAGTTATTTCTCATCTTAGAAAGTCAAGCTTCTTATTTTTTTTTTTTTACAGAAGACCCTCACCCCAATATCTTATTTGTATAAGCTGCTCAAAAATGTAAGGCATTAGAAAACAGATTACACTATGGTTCCTGATCAAAATTAATAGAAATTTACTTTAAAGTAGTTAATTATTTCCTATACATTGTACTTTCTTTTTGGAATTCTAATACATGATAACAGTATAAATGAAAGACTTGGGCTGTAATCCTAGAAACGAGTCCGTCAGAGTAGGCCTTATTGAATAAAATGGGACTTACTTCCAAGTAAACCTGTTTAGGATTGCTCCCTTTCCAAACGGGATCTGGCTTATCCATTGGTAAGTTTTTTTTATTCGGGTCGGAGTATCGTTTAAACAATACCTCTTACAGCAGAAAGAGCAAACGCAGGAAATGGATAAATGAAATAGGCTAATGACACACAGGACGATACACACTGAGGAAGAACTATGCGGGAGCGTTTTGGCCCTCCTGTTTTCAGGTATGGTTTGGTGACTGGGGAAGGCAATGGCAAACCACCCCGTAAAAAATCTGCCGTAAAAACGTTGTGAAAGGAATGTCACCCCAGAGTCGGAAATGACTGGTGCTTGCGCAGGGGGTTACCTCCCCCCCTTCTTTGTGTGTGACTTTGGCAGCAAATGGATGACGTTGTCATTTGATGAGTCAGACCACTGGTCCGTCTAGCTTCTCGTGGCCTACTCAGTCTGGCTGTGGCTCTCCTGGAAAGGAAGAGCTTTCCCCAGCGCCTGAGATTGGCAGTCCTTTAAAGGGAAATGCTTGAACTCAGGGCCATCTTCATGATCGCCTCTCACTCAACATGCAATAAATCCTCTATATAGGAGTACCAGATGCTAACCAAGCTTTCCGTGTCTAGGAGTAACTTCTTAAAAACAGAACAAAAATATAAATCGGAATCTGGAAAAAAAAAATCGCACGTGCACAACTAAATCACGGGACATTACGATTTTCACTGAGGCTTACAGTTGGGTAATGTTTAAGCCGATTTTGCCATCCTCTTCCAAGAGCCCCGTGGCACAGGGTTAAAGCTGCAGTACTGCAGTCCTAAGCTCTGCTCACAACCTGAGTTCGATCCCTGGCGGAAGCTGGGTTTTCGGGTAGCTGGCTCGAGGTTGACTCAGCCTTCCATCCTTCTGAGGTCGGTAAAATGAGTACCCAGCTTGCTGGGGGGAAAGTGTAGATGACCGGGGAAGACCCCATAAAAAAGTCTGCCGTGAAAATATTGTGAAAGCAACGTCACCCCAGAGTCGGAAACGACTGATGCTTGCACAGGGGACCTTTCTTTCCTTTCCACATCTCTGATGATAAGGCAAAATGTTTGCAGTTGTGGGAGCAAAAAAAAAAAAATCTTTTAAATGAAAATTGGGGAGGGGGGAGTTTCCAGCTCTGGGTTGAGAAATCCCTGGAAATTTTGAGGGTGGGGCCTGGGGAGGCTGTTGCTTGGAGAGGGGAGGAGCCTGAATGGGATAGAATGCCATAGACTCCGCCTTCCAAAGCAGCCATTTTCTCCAGGGGGACTGATCTCTGTAGCCTGGAGGGAAATTGTAATTCTGGGACTTCTCTGACCAGCACCTGAACACTGGCAACCCTCTTCCACAATAAGATTGCTTCCCCCTTCCCCGCATCTCCAGATAAAAAAAGAACTTGAGTGGTGATGTCGGGAAAGACTCTGTTCGACCTGAGAGCATGGAGAGTCACTGCCAGTCATAGGTCGACACTACTGAGCTAGATGAACCAACAATCTGACTCGATAGAAGGTGTTCATTGAACCCGCTGTGGGTTGGATCCAAAGAGAGTCTTCCGCTTGCAAAAGGAGACCGGCTGTTGGTGGGAGGTCACTGGTGGATTTGGTCCATTAGAATTCTTTAGCTTCTGCTGAAACAAAAATGGCAACTTACGGCCATTTTTTTAGAGATGCTGCTGCTGTCTACTGTACTTTAAGGTGGGGGCGCAAAATCATTTGCCAATTTTTTTTAAAAAAAACTGACAACAGAAATGTCAGCACGGTTGGTCCTTTTTTCCTCCCCTTCAAAGAAAAATTTAGCTTTCGGGAGCTTAGAAAGTGCAAAACCCACAACATTATGCTGAAACGGCACACTAGAAATGGTGCGAGGAAAAAAAATCACCGGAGTGAACAGCCTTGTAAGTACAATTAATGTCACATCATTCTCAAATAAAGTATTCCTTACGAGGGGTTTTCCTTCAGTCCTGTCCTTTACCACCCCCACCCACTCCCTTTACATTCCCCCCCCATAAAGCCTCGGAAAAGGACATTTATAATTTCCAGTTTAGTTCCCTGGGCTCTCGCAAATAGATGTGGGTAAAATTTAATTTGGGCTCCAGTTCACCAAACTGTAGCACTTTTTGATCCCTGGATTCAGTCCGGCACTGTGTGAAGTACTAAAAAAAGGAAGTTGGCCTCTGAGCGTGTGCAGAGTTCCTTTCTCTCACCTCCTGTATCAGTTTTATAATCCCACACAAGAAAGATTTTCTGTTGACACTAGTGAAAGTAGGAGGGGCTAGTAGAGGAACTGGATTCTTACTTGTGTTTCAGAGGGCTCCTCCCCTTGCAAAGGGGTCACAGGTGAGCAGACCACAAGCGGGACGCTGCGAGGCTGCAAAAGCTAGGTGGAACCACGGTCATGTGATCTCAGCCAATCATAAAATATCACACGATCACTTGCAACTCTCGGTGTCACATGACCACAGGCATGCTATAATCTTTGGGTGAGATCGTTGTAGGGTTGCCAGCTCCAGGTAGGGGGCTACCTGGAGATTTTGGGGGTGGAGTCTGAGGAGAGGCAGCGTTTGGGGAGGGGAGGGACTTCAGGGGACGACAAGAGTCCACCTTTCCAAGTGGCCGTTTCCTCTAGGTGAAATACCTCGAGCACCTGGAGGACAACTGTCATTGCAGGAGATCTCCAGGTGCTACCTGGAGGTTGGCAACACCATCTTATATCGATCCTCACACACTCTTTCTCCCTGCCCTGCACCAGTAATCAACCAGGAAGCACAACCATTTGCCCAAATGCTTATCTGCTGTTCCCAATTCTGCTGAGACTTCAAGAGATGGTAGATTCCACCAGCATCTCCTGCCCATTCTAAACACCAGTTCTCATTGGAGTCTATGCCTGCCTACACTTTTGCACAGCAACCCCCATGGCGTTTTGCTATATGATCCTATGGACATGATACAAATGAATGGAAATGCCCCTGAAAATATACAGGTTCACCTGGGTTCAAAAGAGCTGCAATCTTATATAACGGGTGGCTGACGGTAGCTCTCCAGATGTTTTTTTGTCTACAACTCCCATCAGCCCCAGCCATTGGCCATGCTGGCTGGGGCTGATGGGAGTTGTAGGCAAAAAAACATCTGGAGAGCTACCGTTGGCCACCCCTGTTATACACAGCACCACCCCACAAAAAGTCCATGAACATTAACAACCATCTGTGTTCTAGCCCAGTTATGGGGCCACACGCAGGCCATTGTTATGTCGCCGTCCGGGTATTTTAATTAACTTTAGCTGATACTTTCATGCTGTATGATTTTTGTTTGTGATTTTGTATGTTGTTACCCGCCCTGAGCCCATCCTTGGGGAGGGCGGGTCATAAATTGAAAATAATAAATACATAAATAAATAAATATAAATAAATAAATAACCGCTTCTGCCCTCGCCCTGCTTCCAGACCCCCAGCCTGTTCCATCAAATTCTTTTCTAGCCCCATTAAACATTAGACTTACAGCCTCAGCTGCCGTATAGCCTGTGAACGCATGGATTTCTCTCTAGATATACAGGATAACCGCGGTTCGCCTTGCCTCATTCCAAAGGTTTGCCCTGAAAAATGGAAGCTTATTTAAAGCTTCCAGGTTGGGTAATTCTTGGGAGATGGGAGGTGATGTCCAAGCTGGGGAGGGACGTCAAGGTATAATGCGGGGGGGGGGGGGGGTGTAGCAGGAACTTATTTGCATATTAGACCACGCCTCCCTGATGTAGCCAGTTCTTCTGGAGCTTACAGTAAGCCCTATACTAAGAACCCTGTAAGCTCTTGGAGGATTGGCTACATCAGGCAATGTTCCCTCTAAGTTGCAGAGTCTTGTGAGCAAAAGTTCTACTTTGTGAGCTCCTGGCATTAAAGCGGTGAGCTCCTGCATCAATTCGTGTGCTCTGGGGCCATCCTTCCTGAGGTAAGACAAAAAGGTGTGAGCTGGAGGCTAAAAATCTGTGAGCTAGCTCACACTAACTCAGCTTAGAGGGAACACTGATCAGGGGTGCGTGGCCTAATATGCAAAGGAGTTCCTGCTACAAAAAGAGCCCTGGTAGAATGTCATAGAATCCAAATGAGCCATTTTTTCTAGTGGAACCGATTCCTGTAGTCCGGAGACCAGCTGTAATTCCAGGAGATCTCCAGGTGCCACCAGGACATCGGCAACCCTACGCAGCCTTCCTGTTCCTACTTTCAGAACGAACACACTTCTCGCCTTAATCCTTGCTACTCTGCTGCAGTCCCTGCTCACGCTGTCTCTCCTTCAGCCGCCTTTCTCTCCTGCCAACAAACAGAATGTTTTAGGAGCGGAAAATGCTTCCCAAACCGTTGCTGTAGCTAGAACTGAAAGAAAACGGCAAAATAATAATAATAATAATAAAATCAGTCTTCCTTGTCTACAATTTAAAGGGTTATTTTTAAAATCCCTTTTACCGATGAGAAGCTGGAACTGGGCGTTGTGTTAAGAGCACATTTGGACGGCAGCAATAGCCTTCCTATGAACTACGGCATAAATTCACACGGCCGGTATTTTCTCCCATTGTGAATTAGCTGTAAATCCAGAACTCAACAGCATTTCCAGTTCAAGCTAAAGAAGTAACGGGAATGGTCAGACCGTCAAATTATTGTAATTAGAGCCACTAAACTGGCCCAATAAGGAAAACATCTGCTGTGGAGGGGGGGGGGTTATTGGGCTATATGTTAATGATCCTAAAAGTTCCAATCAGGGCTTTTTTGGTAGAAAAAGCCCAGCAGGAACTCATTTGCATATTAGGCCACACCCCCTGACACCAAGCCAGCCGGAACTGTGTTCCTGCTCAACATAAAGCCCTGGTGTCAATGATCCAACACTTCTGTCTCTCCATTGAAAGACAAATAAATAATGAGATGTAATCTATGGCTGCTTCCGCATGGAGACGATTCTCCTTGGACTTTCCTCTGCCTTAGCCCTTGGGGGCTGCCGTCCCGTTGCTCTGCTGCGGCCACAAGAGGGCTTTTTCCATGCTCTTTTTAAAAATGGTAATGGGTACATCGTTACAGTATTATAATAATCTATTACAATAACCTCCTGTTACCAGCTTTCGCTGTTTGTTTTTTTTAAAACAAGCCTCTAGCTATTTTGGTTGCAGAGTTACAGGGGAAAATGTGCCGTCTGTGCTTTCCCCCTTAGGCCTAAAGGCTTTTTAAAATAAAAGCTGAGAAACTAGTGCATTGTTGCAACAGATTATTGTCACGTTGGAATATTACAGCAGTTTAGCTAGTGCTTTTTTTTTTAAAAGCCTGAAAGGGGAGGGACGGTGGCTCAGTGGTAGAGCATCTGCTTGGGAAGCAGAAGGTCCCAGGTTCAATCCCTGGCATCTCCAAAAAAGGGTCCAGGCAAATAGGTGTGAAAAACCTCAGCTTGAGACCCTGGAGAGCCGCTGCCAGTCTGAGAAGACAAGACTGACTTTGATGGACCAAGGGTCTGGTTCAGTATAAGGCAGCTTCATATGTTCATATATATGAAAAAAAACCTCCAGGGGCATCAGAGAGAAAAAAAAAAGTGTGTGTGTGAGAGATGGCTCCAACGTAGGCAGAACTTGCAAAATACCCACTTTCTAATCGATCCAACACCCACAGATACTTCGACTGAGATCTTTAAAAAAAAAACAAACCCCAGTTTTCGGAAAGATCACAGCAAAGTGGGCCATGGGCTGGGGAATCCGTAGAAACGGGATGAATACAGAACGATGTCATATGACGGTCCTGAAAACAGCACTGCAGTTCAGAAGCCAACAGGGAGAAACCCCTCCCCCCACTCCCCCCCAAAATTGAAACAGCCTACTTTGCCACAGGGTGCAGACATGAACTGCCATGGTGCATCTGTAAATCCCTTTTCCTTTTGCATTAACCGTTACGGCACGGCAAAAGCGTGGCAAGTGCGTTAGGCTTCAGTCTTTCTACAAATATCGTATGGACACAAGCCCAGATTGCCCACTCTTTCTCCATAGGTGTTTTATTATTATTATATACGGGTTTTTCATACTGTGGCCTCATCACACAGCACTGAACGACAGGTGCATTCAAAACAGGGTGTCTTCAGAGTTCCCAGGCTTCTACCACCCCTATCTGACCTTGTCTTTCTTGACACTGCCCACCTCCTACCTTATAAGCATGCATCTGGGTTCATTCCTACATAATGGGGGGGTTCCTTCCCCCATTCCCTCCTTGGTTCTATTCTTCCGAGGTCCAAAGCACCGTGACATGCCGCTCACCACACTTCCCTCTGCATCCCCTTCCGCCGCACCGAGTTCATCTAGCAGGGTACGTTTGGTTCGTAAAGTCCGGCATCCTTTCTCCTCCCTAGCAGAGGCACCGCCTGTCGGATTTCACCACCTCCTCCGACGAATGCACGACGTTGGGGACGAAGCCGCTCTTCACCCCTTCCCATCCTTCTTGGATGGTGATCTCCCCCCTCTTAACCAGCTCGTAGATGTCTCGAGTGAGGTCGGTAAAGGCCTTCTCCACGTTGATGGCGTCCCGGGCGGAGGTCTCGATGTATTTCATGCCGTAGGCGACGGCCAGTTTCTCAGCCTCATGCCGGGTGACTTGCCGCTGAGTGTCGAGGTCGCACTTGTGGCCCACCAGCACAAAGACGATCTGGTAGGGCTGGACGTGCACTTTGGTTTCCTCTAGCCACTCGTGGACATTCTGGAAGGACCTGCGGTTGGTGATGTCGAAGAGCAGCAGGCCCCCCACTGAGTTCCGGTAGTAGGCTCTGGTGATCGATCTGAAAGGCAAGGAGAGCCCGAAGGGGGCAAAGCTCTTTTAATGAGGAGACCGCTGGTCAACATGAAGTCAAGACTGTCTACTCTGACTGCCAGCACCTCTCCAGGTTTTTGGGCACAGATCTTTCATAAGAACATAAGAGACAGCCCTGTTGGATCAGGCCAATGGCCCATCCAGTCCAACACTCTGTGTCACACAGTGGCCAAAAAACCCCAAGTGCCATCAGGAGGTCTACCAGTGGGGCCAGGACACTACAAGCCCTCCCACTGTGCCCCCCCGCAAGCACCAAGAATACAGAGCATCACTGCCCCAGACAGAGAGTTCCAAAATACTCTGTGAAATAAGAGAAGCCATGTTGGATCAGGCCAATGGCCCATCCTGTCCAACACTCTGTGTCACATAAGAACATAAGAGAAGCCATGTTGGATCAGGCCAATGGCCCATCCAGTCCAGCACTCTGTGTCACATAAGAACATAAGAGAAGCCATGTTGGATCAGGCCAATGGCCCATCCAGTCCAACACTCTGTGTCACATAAGAACATAACAGAAGCCATATTGGATCAGGCCAATGGCCCATCTAGTCCAACACTCTGTGTCACATAAGAACATAAGAGAAGCCATGTTGGATCAGGCCAATGGCCCATCCAGTCCAACACTCTGTGTCACACAGTGGCCAAAAACCCCCAAGTGCCATCAGGAGGTCTACCAATGGGGCCAGGACACTACAAGCCCTCCCACTGTGCCCCCCCAAGCACCAAGAATTCAGAGAATAAGAGAAGCCCTGTTGGATCAGGCCAATGGCCCATCCAGTCCAACCCTCTGTGTCACATAAGAACATAAGAGAAGCCCTGTTGGATCAGGCCAGTGGCCCATCCAGTCCAACCCTCTGTGTCACATAAGAACATAAGAGAAGCCCTGTTGGATCAGGCCAATGGCCCATCCAGTCCAACACTCTGTGTCACACAGTGGCCAAAAAACCCCAAGTGCCATCAGGAGGCCTACCAGTGGGGCCAGGACACTAGAAGTCCTCACACTGTTGCCCCTCCCAAGCACCAAGAATACAGAGCATCACCTGCCTCAGACAGAGAGTTTCAACAATACGTTGTGGCTAATAGCGACTGATGGACCAGTGCTCCATATGCTTATCCAATCTCCTCTTGGAGCTGTCTATGCTTGTAGCCGCTGCCACCTCCTGTGGCAATGAATTCCATGTATTAATCACCCTTTGGGTGAAGAAGTACTTTCCTTTATCACCTGTTACCAGAGCCTTAACTGGAGATGCCAGGGATTGAAGAAGACGATGATATTGGATTTATATCCCGCCCTGTACCCTGAATCTCAGAGTCTCAGAGCAGTCACAGTCTCCTTTACCTTCCCTCCCCCTCCACAATAGACACCCTGTGAGGTAGGTGGGGCTGAGAGAGCTCTTACAGCAGCTGCCCTTTCAAGGACACCCTCTGCCAGAGCTATGGCTGACCCAAGGCCATTCCAGCAGCTGTAAGTGCAGAAGTGGGGAATCAAACTCACAAATACCTCCCGCTAAATTCACAGGATCTTCATTGCTGTCAGATGGCCATCTAGCCTCTGTTTAAAAACCTCCAAGGAAGAAGAGCCCACCACCTCCCGAGGAAGCATGTTCCACTGAGGAATCGCTCTAACGGTCAGGAAGTTCTTCCTAATGTTGAGCCAGAAACTCTTTTGATTTTATTTCAACCCACTGGTTCTGGTCCTACCTTCTGGAGTCACAGAAAACAATTCCACACCATCCTCTATAGGACAGCCCTTCAAGTACTTGAAGATGGTGATCCCATCACCTCTCAGCTGCCTCCTCTCCAGGCTAAACATCCCCAGCTCCTTCAACCTTTCTTCATAGGACTTGTTCTCCAGACCCCTCACCATCTTCGTCGCCCTCCTCTGGACCCGTTCCAGCTTGTCTATATCCTTCTTAAAATGTGGTGCCCAAAGCTGAACACACTACTCCAGGTGAGGTCTTACCAGAGCAGAGTAAAGCGATACCATCACTTCACGTGATCTGGACACTAGACTTCTGTCGATACAGCCCCAAATTGCATTTGCCATTTTAGCCACCGCATCACACTGTTGACTCATGTTCAAACCCTTCTCCTTTGTTCTCCAGTGGGAAAGCTGGTTGGATCCAACCCTTTTGTGCCACGTGGCACCTTGCCTTAGCCTACTGAGGTGGACGTGACTCTAGGGCTTGGTCTGTGAGCAACAACAATTACCTGCCACGTGGCAGAGGTCTTAGACTGAACTCAGTGGCTCCTTGATTCAGTGGGTCGCGGGGAGCCCCCCCAAATAGGATGCAGCTTTGTCGATGAAATATGCATTACCCTCTAGATTAATAATTGTGTGCCTTCAGGTTGCAACCAATCTGCAGAGGCCCCAGGATGATGGGGTTTTCAAGGCAAGAGATGAGCAGAGGCGGTTTGCTCTTTCCTTCCTCTGCAGAGCAACCCTAATCTTAAAAACTAAGAAACAGAGAGCTGGAAGGGACCTCAAGAGTGAAGATATGAAGATATGAAGCTGTCTTATACTGAATCAGACCTTTGGTCCATCAAATTCAGTATTGTCTTCTCAGATTGGCAGCGGCTCTTTCTCCAAGGTCTCAAGCTGAGGTTTTTTCACGCCTATTTTGGCCTGGACCCTTTTTTGGAGATGCTGGGGATTGAACCTGGGACCTTCTGCTTCCTAAGCAGATGCTCTACCACTGAGCCACCATCCTTCCCCAAGAGTCATCTAGTCCAACCCCCTGCACAATGCAGGGAATTCAAAACTACCTTTCCCAGTGAGCCCTGCTCTATGGCCAGAGGAACGCAAAAAACCCTCCAGGATCCCTGGGCCAAAACTCCTTCCTGTCCCCAAAGGGGTAATCTGCATTACTCTAGACATATAAGAGAAGGCCACAGGAGGTGCACCGCCTCCCTTTCACTGTTGGACTCAATTCACACCTGGTGGTCTCCTATCCAGGGTTTTTTTGGTAGCAGGAACTCATCCGCATATTAAGCCACACACCCCTGATGTAGCCAATCCCCCTGGAGCTTACGGTAGGCCTTGTAAGCTCTTGGGAGGATTGGCAACATGAGGGGTATGTAGCCTAATATGCAAAGGAGTCCCTGCTACACCGGGGGTGGCCAAACTTGCTTAATGTAAGAGCCATACAGAATAAACGTCAAGATGTTTGAGAGCTGCAAGACGCGCACGTCGGATGTTTGAGAGCAGGCAGGCAAGCAGGAAGAAAGGAAAGCTAACAGATGGGGAAGGAAAAGAGAGGTGGAAAGAAAGCAACTTTAAATGTATTCTCCAAGCTGCTGGCTGACTTGGCTTGGATAAGCGATTTAAAGAGACAAATAAATGCTTTTTCCAAGCTGGCCGATGGGGCGGCGGGGGCCCTGAGAGCCACACAGCATGTGTGAAAGAGCCACGTGTGGCTCCCGAGCCACAGTATGGGCACCCCTGTGCTACACCATGACCAACTCTGCTTAGCTTCCAAGCTCTGATAAGAATGGCCTAGGCTGTGCTGCTGACCCTTGAAAGGGGTCCCTGTGAGGCCACGAAAATTGCCCTGTTAGCCCAAGGAATGTGCTCCGTGGACTCAACACCCTTCTTTGGCCAACAGACTCAATGGCTCCGGTGTAGCTGCTTTCTCTGGCAGCACTGGGGTTCTCTCTGAGGAAGCTTCTGGTTGTTGGCTTCGGAAGGCTTTCCCGTCAGCCCTGAGGCCTACCTCTCTGCTTCCCAGCAGGCCGCTCTCCGAGCAACCACTTCTGTACACCTCCTTCCTCACCAGGACGTACTTAGGCATTAAACATTCATTGCCTGGGAGCTGTGCTTTTAAAAGAAAATGGAAACAATGGGGTCTTAAAGAGATAGCTTGAGAGAAGAGCCCCACGTGCTTTTCCTAGCAGACCGGGAGGGCCGGCGAGATGTCGATGGCATCGCGAGGAAAAATAGGCAATTTCCTGAATGGCAAACATACACACAGCATCTCCTAATGGAAACGCTGCTTGAGCAAAATGGTTCTTTCTCCTGAGTAAGTAAATGTTGAGCTCCAAGGAGAGCGGCTGTTTGCTTATCGACACACCCCTTCTGGGGCACTGTTCAGGACGGCGGATCCAGTTTTAAAAAGAACCAGCCTTACATGAGGATGATATCCCAGGATGCATCACTCTGGGAAGGAGCTATGAGGCTTAGGGAGTACAGGAAGTCTTCCTCAGCGTTTCCATGGTGAGACATGGAGTTACGGGCTAGGCAGACGCTGCCTCTTCATACCCATCCGCCTACATGCCACAGACCCTAATTTTAGGAAGGGAGTCTGAAGAACTGATCCAAATTGAGGTGAACAGAAATTAAATTTTAGACCTACTGGGGAAATTTTAAAAGCCAGTAAGTCTCCAGCTCCTTATGGCATACACCTGAGAGTTCTTAAGGAACTCAGAAGTAAGATTGTTGACCTACTGACCCGTATACGTATCCTGTTACTAAATTCAGCGGCTGTGCCAGAAGACTGGAGATTAGCAAATGTGGCACCCGTTTTTGAAAAGGGATCCAGAGGAAATTACAGGCCAGTCAGCCTAACATCTGCCCCAGGCAAACTAGTAGAAACTGTAATCAAAGAGGGACAAAGCCTGCTGAGGGAAAATCAGCATGGCTTCTGCAAAGAGAAGTCCTGCCTTATCAGCATTTTGGAGTTCACTGAGAATGTGAACAAGCATGTAGATACAATGAGGAACCTAATATAGTGGTGGTGGGGCTCGCATCTGAAACCCAAATTATCACTGAATGTCGAAAACAAGGACTCTCATCAGGATACCTGCGGCACTCCTTTCCCAAATGAAATGAGCTGGATCCTTGGTCAGACAAAGCAGGGTGGGAGCGTTTTCCGCTGAAGCCCAGCCACGATGGCTCCACTGGATTGGATCCAACCATCTTCTCAGTAACCTTCCTCCAACTGCAGTGGCTCTTCCTCCAGTGGTAGAGCCACTAATGTTGGAAGAAAACTCCTTAGACTGGAGATAGACCTCAGACAGCTTCAAGAGGGGATTGGATAAGTATCTGGAGCAGAGGTCCATCGGTGGCTCTTAGCCACAGCATATTGCTGGAACTCTCTGTCTGCGGTGGGGATGCTCTGTATTCTTGGTGCTTGGGGGGGCACAATGGGAGGGCTTCTACTGTCCTGGCCTCACTGGTGGACCTCCTGATGGCACCTGAGTTTTTTGGCCACTGTGTGGCACAGAGTGTTGGACTGGATGGGCCACTGGCCTGATCCAGCATGGCTTCTCTTATGTACAGAGAGTTGGACTGGATGGGTCATTGGCCTGATCCAACATGGCTCCTCTTATGTTCTTAGACATGAGCCCAAGTGAAAGGTGGCGGCATTGCTATTGTAATAAGTGAATGAATAAACTAACCAACTATGCTTAGTTGAGTGGCAGGGGGCAGTTCTCCTCTACGACCAGCACTGGTCAACATTGTGGGAAGCGGTTCCTGAAGAAAGAGACAGCCCCATGGTTTGTATGCCATCCTTCGCTTGGGGGACTTTCGCCACCCACTAAAGACTCTGCAAGGACTTCACTGTGCTGGGCAGGAATCCATGTACCCTCAACACGGCTGTAGGTCTGTGGGTATGGGAGGGCCCCCCGGATGAGCTCAAGCACCTCCCCTGAGTTTGCCAGCTCTGGCTTTCTGGCAAAGTTGTTAATTTCCTGCACTGTGCAGAGGGCTGGACTAGATGACCCATGAGGTCTCTTCCAGCTCTATGTTTCTGTGTAATTCCAAGAAATCTCCAGTCCCCACTTGGAGGCTGGTTGCTATAACCTCCCCCAGCCTATGTGGCTGCAGTTTATCTGGAAGGAGGGAGGCCTTCCTTGTCCCGAATATGACAAGCAGGCCTCTGCTTTGTATGCACCAGGATCGATCCCTGGTACCTCAACTTAGTTAACAAGACTTCAGGAAGGGCCTTTTCTGCCTGAGTCCCAGAAGTGCTGTGCCAACTTGGTGTGGGGCAGGTTTGTCTGTTCAAAATCAGACTGATGTACATTTTTTTCCTATTGATGACACCTGTCTTACTTAACAGTGCACTTAGATGGGTGCAGCTCCACTTAGGAGCACATGGCCAAACTGCAAAAAAAAAAAAATTAGCCTTTTTTATTTAATGACAATACAGAAACAGTTTCAATATCTACGCTGTAAAATTTTCCTTTCTCACATGCTTCCTTGCTGCTTTTTAAAAGCGTGTGAAGCCGGCACCCCTTTCTTTCTCTTCTTTTCTTTGGGCTGGCTCAGAAAGAAATAACTGATGAAATCTCTGCAGGAAAAATACGATGGCAACAACAGAAACGGTCATCGGGCATTTTATGAGCCGCACAGCAGGAAAAAGGGAGGTTTCCCCCCATGTGCTGAGTGGCTACAATTCAGCCTGGCGGTCATGTGCCCTGGGCAGTTTTGGGTTGCTGCCACTGCCCTGGGACTTGTAATACACAACAAAAACCATTCCCAGTCCTCAGTGACAGACACATCCAGAACCGGGCCAGCCCAGTGTTTTAGGAGTCCAAAAAAACAGGCCCAAAATCCATGAGGTCCTTCAGATTTCATGTCTCTTTATTTCTACAAGGGTCTGACTTGAGCTGTTCGTGTTGAAGAGGAAGGAAAAGCGTTCTCCAGAGTATGCGGTACAGTCCTCTCCAAGGACTGCGTTGGCTTGGAACCTGCAGGTTTGTCGGAAGGAACTGCTGCGCCAAAAAAGGCCTCTTGGAAACGTGGGGAGCCTACAGATCAGAGCCCAGGAGGCGCCTCTCCAAGCCTGTGCTGGGAGAGGAGGGCAGGAGGTGGGCCCGGGATCAGCCCGCGGTTTCTCCAGGAGCCTTCTCAGCATCCTTCCTGCAGCGCAGGATGGAGGCTTGCAGCCTGTAACTGCGCATCCCTGAAAGTTTGTCCAGGGCAACAAAGGAAGCCCAGGCCAGCAGGTCTAAGGGACAGACTCAACCCGGCAACACCAACACCTCCCCCAGAAGATTCTGCTCTGCCCAGTTCTCCCTCTAAGCTGAGTTAGCAAGAGCTAGCTCACAGTTTTTTACCCTCCAACTCCAGATTTTTGCCTTAGCTCAGGAAGGATGACCCCAGAGCACACTCATTCATGCCAGGAGCTCACAAAGCAGAATTTTTACTCACGAAACCCTGCAGCTTAGAGGGAACGCTGGTTCTGCCCCCTGCGTTGCTGTTTGAAGGAGGAAGACCTTGGGAGCTGTATGGGGGTGGGGTGGGGGGAATGGCCTACTTTCCCTGGCACTGAGATGCGACGTCCATGATCCATCCCCACTGCCAGTGAGGGTCTCTTGCCCTTCCCACATGTATGGATGTCAGCAGGCCTGTAGCTAACCAGGGGCCCTGAAGGTTGGGGGGGGGGGGGGGCTCACCCCCAGGCAGGCCCTCTCTTCTGTGCAATTTAAATGGGGTGGGAGGGGCACCCAGGAGCAGCCGCTGCCCCTCCCCTGTCATTTAAAGGGCCCACAAATCAGCTGATTGGTATTCTTCACCCAAAGGGTGATTAACATGTGGAATTCACTGCCACAGGAGGTGGCAGCGGCTACAAGCATAGCCAGCTTCAAGAAGGGATTGGATCAACATATGGAGCAGAGGTCCCTCAGTGGCTCTTAGCCACAGTGCATTGATGGAACTCTGTCTGGGGCAGTGATGCTCTGTATTCTTGGTGCTTGGGGGGGGCACAGTGGGAGTGCTTCTGGTGTCCTGGCCCCACTGATTCTCCTGAGGGTGCCTGTTTTTTTTTTTTTTTGGCCACTGTGTGCCAAAGAGTTTTGGACTGGATGGGCCGTTGGCCTGATCCAGGATGGCTTCGCTGATGTTCTTATGCCTAGGGCAGTGATGCTCTGTATTCTTGGTACTGGGGTGAGGGGGGCAACAGTGAGAGGGCTTCTAGTGTCCTGGCCCCACTGATGCATCTCCTAACGGCACTTTTTTTTTTTTGGCCACTGTGTGACACAGAGGGTTGGACGGGATGGGCCGTTGGCCTGATCCAGGAAGGCTTCTCTGATGTTCTTATGTCCAAATAGCAGGGGGGGGGGGGAGGAGGCAGGCGCAGTCACCAGCCTCCTGCATGATTTAAAGCCCCCCCCCCTGCGACCCCCCCATAGCCCCCTCCTCAGGGCTGGATGTCAGGCATGACAAAGCAAGATGCGAGAGTCGTGGCCTCCCCGGCCGCTCCCCCCTAATGCTCCAGCAGCGCACAATGGAGCCCAGCGCTCTCCTTGGCGCATCCCGAGGGCGCCACGTCGGGGAGGCCGGAATCCCCCCCCCCAAGCCCGACTCGCCCCCCGGGGCTGCAGGGGCCCCCTGCCCAGCCCCCCTCGCCTCCTGCGGCCGGCCCTGCCCTGCCCCGCGGCGCCCACCTGAAGCGCTCCTGGCCGGCGGTGTCCCAGATCTGGAGCTTGATGCGCTTGCCGGGCTCGATCTCGACGAGGCGCGAGAAGAAATCCACGCCCACGGTGGGGTCGGAGACTTGGGCGAAGCGGCCCTCGGTGAAGCGGCGGATGAGGCACGACTTGCCCACCGTGGAGTCCCCGATGACGATCAGGCGGAACTGGTACAGCCAGATGGCCTCCATGCCCCCCCCCGCCCCGCCGAGCCCCCGCCCCCGCTAACGCTGCCCGGGCCGCTCCCGCATGGCGCCGCCGCCGCCTGCAAACGGCCTGCAAGCCCCGCCGAGGGAAGCGCCGCCGCCGCTCAAGGCCCCGCGCCGGCGGCTCGAGGCGGGAGGGGGGCCCTGCAGGGCAGCGGCTGCTCCGGAGCCATCCTCGGGGGGGGGGGGGAGACAAAAGGGGCTCAAGGGCCGGCCGGGCTGCTTCTCCTCCGGCGGGGCCTTCCCTGCCCAAGATGGAGAGCGGCGCGGGGCTGGCGGAGGCGGAGGGATGCGGGCGGCGGGCGCGGGGACGGCGGCGGCATCAGCACCAAACAGTCTGACTCATCATTGGCAGCGGCAGCGGCCGCAATGCCCCGACTAAAGGCGCAGCAGCAGCAGCCCCCGCCGGCCCGGCCGCTACCGCGCGCCTCCGAAAAGAAGCGGCGCCCCGAATGGAACGGAGGGAACGGCCCGACCCGAGGGGGCTCGCTCGACGGCACCGCGGAAGGAGGAGAAGGGACAGCCAGGCACACCACGAGACGCTGAAAAGAAGCAAGGAAAGCGCAATTCTGCGGGGTTTGGAGGAGGAGGAGGAGGAGGAGAGGGAGGAGAAAAAGAAGAGGGAGGAGGAGGAGAAGAGGAAAAAACGAGGCGAAGAGGAGGAGAAAAAGAAGAAGAGGGAGGAGGAGGAGAGGAGGAGAAAAAGAAGAAGAGGGAGGAGAAGAGGAGAAAATGAAGAGGAGGAGAAAAAGAAGAGGAAGAGGAGGAGAAAAAAGAAGAGGAAGGAGAGGAGAAGAGGCGAAAAAGAAGAGGTGGAGGAGGAGAAAAAGAAGAAGAGGAAGGAGAAGAGGAGAAAATAAGGAGAGGAGGAGATAAATAAGAAGAGGGTGGAGAAGAGAAAAAGAAGAGGAGGAGAAAAAGAAGAAGAGGAAGGAGAGGAGGAGGAGAAGAGGCGAAAAAGAAGAGGAGAAAAATAAGAAGAGGGAGGAGAAGAGGGAGAAGAGGAGAAAATGAAGAGAGGAGGAGAAAAAGAAGAGGGAGGAGGAGAGAAGAAAAAGAAGAGGAAGAGAAAAAGAAGAGAAGGAGGGGAAGAAGAGAAAAGGAGAGGAGGAGAAAAAAGAAAAGGGAGGAGGCGAGGAGGAGGAGAAAAAGAAGAAGAGGAAGGAGAGGAGAAGATGAGAAAAAGAAGAGGAGGAGGAGAAGAGAAAATGAGAGTAGGAGGAGGAAAAGAAGAGGGAGGAGGAGGAGAAAAAGAAGAGGAGGAGGAGAAGAGGAGAAAATAAGGAGAGGAGGAGAAAAAGAGGAAGAGGGAGGAGGAGAAAAAGAGGAGGAGGAGAGGGAGAAGAGGAGAAAAAGAAGAGGAGGAGGAGAAGAGGAGAAAATAAGGAGAGGAGGAGAAAAATAAGAAGAGGGAGGAGAGGAGGAGGAGAAAAAAAGAGGGAGGAGAGGAGGAGAAGAGAAAAAGGAGAGGAGGAGAAGAGGAGGAGAAAAAGAAGAGTGAAGAGGAGGAGAAAAAGAAGAGGAGAAGGATAAGTGGAGGAGAAAAAGAAGAAGAGGGAGGAGGAGGAAAAGAAGAAGAGGGAGGAGAAAAAGAAGAGGAGTCAGGAGAAGAAGAAGAGAGGAGAAGGAGGGGAGAAATAGGAGAGGAGGAAAAAAAGATGGAGGAGAGGAGAGGAGGAGGACAAGAAAAAGAAGAAGAGGAGGAGAGGAAGAGGGGAGAGAAGAAGAGGACGGAGGAGAAGAAGAAAAGGAGGAGGTTCCTGCACTCATCCTGAGGTGCTAAGGGAAGAAAGCATTTTGGCAGACAGGGTTACCCAACAGTACAAAGATGCCAAAATGCCACTCTCCAATCATCCTATCTCCATGCTAGAAAAAGTTTCACATAAGAACATGAGTAGACATAAGAGAAGCCATGTTGGATCAGGCCAAAGGCCCATCCAGTCCAACACTCTGTATCACACAGTGGCCAAAATACTCAGGTGCTATCAGAAGGTCTGTTGTGTGTGTTCCTGCCTGGCTCATTGGAGCCATAAGGACTGAGCTTGGGGACTCAGGGATGATGGACAGCAGGATCCAAATACCTGTTGCCCTTCTCCAATCACCAGCCTCTGGCTGGTTTGAATGCTCCAATGGCATGCTAGCGTGGGGACCTAGAAATGTATATACTGGGCTTCCGGGTCAGAAACAGCTTGCCGAGTGCCTCCTGGCAGCTCTTCTGAACCTCATGAATGGAGGGGCCCCTTCAAGGGGGGCTCTACTGGAGACCCGGTAAGGATCTCTGGCACCAAGAGGCGCGATGGTGGCGTAGAATTCCGACAGGTGCGGGATTCGTAGCACCTTCTTTGCCTCCGGCTGCACCGCGCAGTCACCAATTTTGTAATGGACTAGGTGAACCGCTCGTTAGTCCAAGAACAATGAAGAAGAGAGAAAATGAAGCAATGAAGAAGAGAAAAGTGAAGAAAAAGAGGGGAGGAGTGACACCATTAGCCCCCCTCAACCCCCCCTCCTTTTCAATGTTAAAAGACTTAAAAGTCTAAAAACGAGGCTTGAGATTGAAGAAAGATAAAAATCTTTTTTGGTGATTGGAGGAAAAATAAAGTGGAACATTGGATTTTGATTGGAGAATATAAAGTGGATTGATTTAAAGACTTAAACTGAAATAAAAGTGAAAAGTGGAAATATTGTAAAAGAGAAGAATTGACAGAAAGTCCTTTGATTGTTACAAACTTTCACAGCTTTTCTTTATCGAATGGACACAATGGGGTTGAAGTTAGAATCGGATTGGGACATAAATGTGGCTTTAGAAATTTTTCGGGACAGTTTTCGTGAATGCGATGCAAGCTCTGCAAAAGTCTTTGCATGAGTGCCTCAATCTGATGTGTGACCCGACAGCTAGCGATAGTACTGAAAGTATAAATGAGCCACAGGATGTAACAAACCAGATAATATCAGGAGACCAGAAGACAGAGATGATGGGAAAAGAAGAAGCCCAGCAATATGGGAATCATTTTAAAATGGAGTTGGTGGTTGTAGCTTTGTTTACGAAGGAGAAAGAACACCTTATCAGAAAGGAAGAGGAGGAGCGTCCCTCAAAGATTCCAAAAACAGAACAGAAAGGAGAAGATGATGCCAGCACATCAAACAATGATGAAAGAGAAGAAATGGAAGTCCAACTGTTTGTAGCAGCAGTAGGAGTGAAACAAACACAGGGGTGCACAGCAGCTGCAGCAGAGGAAAAGATACACAACAGCCCAGAAAATTTTGACAGACGTATGTTATTAGGACTGGCTAAAAATTGGAAGATCTTTAAAAAGAAAGAGACTAAGAAGAAGAAGAAGAAGATATTGGATTTATATCCCGCCCTCCACTCCGAAGAGTCTCAGAGCGGCTCACAATCTCCTTTACCTTCCTCCCCCACAACAGATACCCTGTGAGGTAGATGAAGATATTGGATTTATATCCCGCCCTCCACTCCGAAGAGTCTCAGAGCGGCTCACAATCTCCTTTACCTTCCTCCCCCACAACAGACACCCTGTGAGGTAGATGAAGATATTGGATTTATATCCCGCCCTCCACTCCGAAGAGTCTCAGAGCGGCTCACAATCTCCTTTACCTTCCTCCCCCACAACAGACACCCTGTGAGGTAGATGAAGATATTGGATTTATATCCCGCCCTCCACTCAGAAGAGTCTCAGAGCGGCTCACAATCTCCTTTACCTTCCTCCCCCACAACAGACACCCTGTGAGGTGGGTGGGGCTGGAGAGGGCTCTCACAGCAGCTGCCCTTCCAAGGACAACCTCTGCCAGAGCTATGGCTGACCCAAGGCCATGCCAGCAGGTGCAAGTGGAGGAGTGGGGAATCAAACCCGGTTCACCCAGATAAGAGTCCGCACACTTAACCACTACACCATACTGGCTCTCCCAGTAATAAATTTTGCATTGTCAGAAATGGAGAAGAAATTAATATATTCTTTGATTTTGTGAGAAATGGATTATTAGAGATGTAGTTAAAATTTGTAAGTATTGGTTAAAAATTGGACAGTTGGGGGAAAGAACGAAAAGATTGTGATATTGGGAGGGATTTATTTAGATTATTTAGCTGATGGCAAGGGAAAAATATATAAAAGGATGGTGGGCAGCCCAATCCAGACATAAGTGGCGGCCAGCTGTGGCGTAGCTGCCGAGCCGCTAGTAGACTTCCTGAGGACTTCGGCATGCTGGAGCGTGGGGAGGGGAGAAGCATAGCTCGCCGTGAGGGAGATGATCGACATGGCAACGTCGCTGGCATAGGCACGCAAGGGAGGCGGTGGCAGCCGGAGGGGAGGGCCAGCCCCCCCACCCCACCCCCCCATTGGCCAGTCCTGGCGCATGCACTGCGGCTCATATCAGTCAGGGATGAGGAGAGGCGGACCTAGAGAGGCTGATAGCCATCTCCAACTTACCCCCAAACAGAGAGCGGAGCCAATGATGGGCAGACCATCAAAGGCAAAGGAGAGATGTCCCACCAACATGGGGAGGGAACAGGAGTGAGGCTGGGCATGCGCGCACAAGAAGCTTGGCTTGGTGGCAAGGTGGGGGTGAGACAGGCCCGCATGGGACCACGGAGAAGCCGTCAATCCCCTCACACCCTCCTGCTGTCAGAGACTCTGCCAATGGCAGGCAGACAAGCAGGAAGTACCAAGTGCAGGAGTTGGATGTCATAGACAGTGGCTGGAATGTGTGTCTGGGAGTGAGCAGCCCAGCAGCAAACACCCCCCCACCCAGAGACTCCCTGTGCTGACCTGACGCCCCCTGCCATGTGCACAGAACACCTCCCCCAGGGGCCGCAGAACTCAGAGTGCGAGTGCATCAGCCACAGAACTCTGAGTCCACTTCATCAGCCCCCTCTTAGTGCCCTCCGCACAACAGCCCTGTGGGGTCGGGTAGGCTGTCAGCCCGGGCAGGCTGAGGTGTGGCGCTCCTCTCCCCTGTCCAGCCACACTAGTGGCAGCATGGCAGCTCATAGACCATTTCCCCTCACCAAAACCAAGTCTGCCCATCCTCCCAGGCAATCCCTTGGAGAGGCCACTGATGGGGGGGGGGTGCCCAGGGAACATGCAGCAGATGCCAAGCAGGAGAGACAACAGAGGGCACAGCTCAGACTTTATTTTTCTGGAACAGAGTGGGTGGGGCTGAGATGGCTCTCAGCAGCTGCCCTTTCAAGGACTACTACGAGAGCTATGGCTGACCCAAGGCCATGCTAGCAGGTGCAAGTGGAGAAGTGGGGAATCAAACCCGGTTCTCCCAGATAAGAGTCCGCACACTTAACCACTACACCAAACTGTTTTTAGGATGAGTGAGGGGCCAGGTGGGGCTTTTGCCCAGTGAGGTTTCTGACGGGCCTTCAGAGAGTAGATTTGGTTGTGCAGGTTTTTAGCAGCAGCTGCTGCCACAGCTCAAGGATCTTCACTGTGTGACTGAAGGGAAGCCGCAGCAGCCATGTTGTGGCTGGCTCTGGCCCCTGCGGCAGCTATTTGGAGGCAGCCATTTTGTGGCAGCACTCACCACCTCGTGTCAGAATCCCAAAAGTGCCTGCAGGTCAAAGGGGAAGGGGACCCCTGGCATACGGCAAGATGGATCCAGATAAGGGATCTCCTAGTTTGCAAATCCAAGTGGACTTTTTCCTCTGAGGGGAAAAAAAGTCAGATTGTGACACAAAGACAGAGCATCTCAGGACTCAGGTGCAGGCCTCATTTTGGGCAGGAGCTCACAGGAGCGGAACTCCGGAACCACTACATTTTTTTGTGCTCTTTCTTTCTTACCTCCCCTGCCCCAAATACTTGCTTCTGGACGCCATTGTTCTACCCCCTGTAAGAGTTTTGCTGAACTCTTTAAGATTTGACAAACTTCCTAACGCTTTTTTCTCACACAAAAAAAAAGGAAAATAAAATGTCTAAAGCAGACAGATGGACATCTTCATCATGCCATCGTGGCCTCATAGGATACATTTATTTATTTATTTTATTGAATTTATATCCCGTCCTCCCTGCCGAAGCAGGCTCAGGGTGGCTGAAAGTCATTTAAAAAGCGCAATGGGAGTCAGGTTTTATTATGACAATTATAATTCCAGAAGCATTTAAGGTCGATGCTGAGTTAATATAATTTGGTACACCTTCTGGTGATGTCAGGGGTGTGGGGCATGTGCCAACGAGTTGTGCTAATGAGCTCCGGCACCTCTTTTTCTGCGAAACAACACTTGCTCACGTGTGTTGTGTCTTTACGGAGGGGGCAGCTGTACTGGTTCCCATTCCTCTCTGACCCCAGTTAAGCCATTTTCTCTGCAGAAATTCTCTGCCTGGGTCTCTGCTTTTGGCACACCGTGGATTCCTTGTGGGCGCTTTGCTGGTGGATTGGCATTTGGGTGGGAGACAGACAGGCTGTTGACACCGAAGCTGTCATATAGCTATGGCTTACATTACTTTGGAAGAGCCCCGTGGCGCAGAGTGTTAAAGCTGCAGTATTGCAGTCCTCAGCTCTGCTCACGACCTGAGTTTAATCCCTGGCGGAAGCTGGGTTTTCAGGTTGCCGGCTCGAGGTTGACTCAGCCTTCCATCCTTCTGAGGTCGGTCAAATGAATACCCAGCTTGCTGGGGGGGGGGGGGGGCGGAAGTGTAGATGACTAGGGAAGGCAATGGCAAACCACCCTGTAAAAAGTCTGCCGTGAAAACGTCGTGAAAGCAACATCACTCCAGAGTCGGAAATGACTGGTGCTTGCACAGGGGACCTTTCCTACATTACTTTGGTTTCTACCAAGGAGAAGGCAAGACACAGTTTGCTGCCCATGGGCAGGATCAAGTTTGAATTAGCACTCATGAACAAAATCCAGGTGTTTATCCCCCAAGATTCCTATCTTTTCAAGCAGGAATGCAATTCCGGCTGGTTTGGCATCAGGAAGTGTGGCCTACTATGCAAATGAGTTCCTGCTGGGCTTTTCCTACAAAAAACCCTGTGTGAAACAATGGTGATGTCAGGGGGTGTGACCTGATATGCAAATGAGTTCCTGCTGGGCTTCTTCTACAAAAAAAGGCCCTGCCTAGCTAACTGTAGGTGCTAACCAGTGTTCCCTCAGGTGAGTTAGCATGAGCTAGCTCACAGATTTTTAGCCTCCAGCTCACACATTTTTGTCTTCGCTCAGGAGGAATGGCCCCAGAGCACAATTTCTGCAGTAGCTCCCAACTTTAATACCAGTAGCTCACAAAGCAGAATTTTTGCTCACAAGACTCTGCAGCTTAGAGGGAACCTTGGCCGCTAACATCTTGCATACCCCATCCTTACAAATGCTAATTTGATCCATCACATTTCATAAAGGACACCTCCACCCCACGGGCAAGGGAAAGGGCAAGAATGATGACAGACTCGGTAACCAAACAGTCGGTGCGCACAGCTGTCATTGACACTGCAAAGGTCAGAGGAAGCGGGATCACCCCATGGGAGAGAAATCTACTGGGACACCTGTTTCAATGTGACATCTGTACACAGCCTCCCAATCCCCTTGGCAGCTGAAGTCTTTCGCCACCTCCTGGTGGTTGGCAAAACTACAACAACAAGGGGGAAATGCCTGCGCCGCTCCTTGGCGTTGTAAGACTCCCGGTAATTGTCACGCGTTGCCTAGGAGACCAATCCACACAATCCATTAAATTGTTACCTGCATTGTTTTGTTTTCCCAGTGTCACTGTGCAAACAGCAGTTCCTCTCCTCCCGGGGCTGCTTTGGAAAAAAAGTTTTAAGTATGAATAAGAAAAATAGTGAATTCAAGAGGCTCAACGCAGTCTCTCTCAGCCTTTTGAACTGGGAGTGGGTGGGCATTGGAACTATACACCAGGGCTTTTTTTGAGCAGGAACGCAGTTCCGGCTGTCTTGGTGTCAGGGGGTGTGGCCTAATGTGCAAATGAGTTCCTGCCGGGCTTTCCCTTCAAAACAATGGTGATGTCAGGGGTGTGGCCTAATATGCAAACGAGTCCCTGCCGGGCTTTTTCTACAGAAAAAGCCCTGCTACACACTGTCTTCTGTCACCCTCCTCCTTTTGAGTTTTTGAAAATGCAAAGATCAGTGCATGCACCCAGAGCGGCTTACATCCTCCTCCTTGCCTCCGTTTTATCCTCACAACAACCCTGCAAGGTAGGTTAGGCTCAACAAGTGTGACTGGCTCAAGGTCACCCAAGGTCACAGCACAAGTGGGGATTCAAACCTGGGTCTCCCTGATCCTAGTCCAACACTCTTAACTACGGCACTACTGCAGATTGGGACAGTAGCTTTCTACTAATGCTAGAAGAGGAATCATAATAATGATGATGACCAGGGCTTTTTTGTAGCAGGAGCTCCTTTGCATATTAGGCCACACATCCCTGATGTAGCCAATCCTCCAAGAGCTTACAGACCCAGTTTGGTGTAGTGGTTAAGTGTGCGGACTCTAATCTGGGAGATCCGGGTTCGATTCCCCACTCCTCCACTTGCACCTGCTGGAATGGCCTTGGGTCAGCCAGAGCTTTCGTAGGAGTTGTCCTTGAAAGGGCAGCTGCTGTGAGAATCCTCTCAGCCCTACTCACCTCACAGGGTGTCTGTTGTGGGGGAGGAAGATAAAGGAGATTGTGAGCCGCTCTGGGACTCTTAGTGGAGGGTGTAATATAAATCCAATGTCTTCTTCTCTTAATACAGGGCCTACTGAAAGCTCTTGCAGGATTGGCTACATCAGGGGCGTGTGGCCTAATATGCAAAGGAGTTCTTGTTACAGAAATGCCCTGATAGTGATTAGGGTTGCCAAGTCCAATTCAAGAAATATCTGGGGACTTTGAGGGTGGAGCCAGGAGACATTGGGGGTGGAGCTAAGAGCAAGGTTGTGACAAGCACAATTGAACTCCAAAGAGACTGCACACCTTTTAAATGCTTCCCCTCAATTGGAAATAATGAAGGATAGGGGCACCTTCTTTTGCGGTTCTTAGAACTGGATCCCCTGGTCCAATCCTTTTGAAACCTGGAGGGTGTTTTGAGGAGAGGTACCAGATGCTATGCTGCAAATTTGGTGCCTTTACCTAAAAGGAAAAAAAACACCAGGGCTCCCAGAGCTCCACATACCCGTGGATCAATTCTCCATTATTCCCTATGGGAATCGATCTGTGTATGGAATAATGGAGTGCCCAGCAGACATTCCCCCTCCCGGCTTTCTGATGACCCGGAAGCAGTGGGAGGGCCTCCAAACCGAAAATGCCTTTTGGGAGCAATTGACTAATTGCGTGTATATTCTTACTGAGGATTGGTTCCAGAGTACTGAAGTATTTTGATCAGAGGAAGTGGATATCGAAACACGTAACTTCTACCTAGGAAACGTGTATACTTCTTATTCATTTTCGAGTCTTCACCACGCTGCAACGTTGTTGTTTTGAGAGAGTTCTTCTACAATAACTTTGTTTCTTTCCAGAGAGGTCCGCCTGTCAACACTGCTACGCTACAGCAGCCCTTTCGGGTGGCCTCTTTAAGTGACTCTGGTTTTTTTGTAGGATTTGCAATCGTTTCAATGTACTTTCATAAGTTGCGAGCGTGTAAAAATAGTCTTAACGCTTCAAATGCATTCATAGCTTTATTAATTAGCCGGAAAGTAAATGCAACTTCGCATCAAGCTCATGTAACTGTTTGTAGTTAATTGTCAGTCTCAGAAAATTCTTGAGAGATTTTACATCTCTTTCGAACACGGTTCTTTCTTGGTCCCCGCCTGCGGATGGGCAGCCCGAATAATGATGATGTTGTACATTTTAATTCATCGTACACAGTGCAACCCTATGTAATGTCTGAGCCCAGTCGGGGCTTAGGTGGAAGTCGCTGCATAGGGTTGCGCACACAGTGGACCTTTTCGACAGAATCGGGATTTGAACCTGGATCTCCCAGACCCGACTCTTAATGCTCCACCCATTGCACTTGCTCTGGCTGTCAACGGAGCACACTATTTCTCCTTCTCAAGCCGGACAAAAAGAAACATGCAAACACGGCGGCAGCTGTTCCTGAGGAACGGTCTTCCCAAACCAAACTGGGCCGTTGGGGTCATACCGGGCGAGTCATCACCGCTATTCCAGTGAGGGCTGCTGTATCTCCCCTTTAATCAGCTCTTCCCCACTGTCCTCACTCAGCATATATTTCTTCTGGGGTTGAAGCAAATGGTAGTTTCTTAGAAACAAGCAGCATTCTGAGCGACTGAGCAACCCAGCAAGCTCCAAGCACGTTCTGAACACAGGCTGCCAACCAGCCGCCCATGTAGATGGTGCTCGTTTTAAATCACGGACAGATCATCAGTGGGAGCATATGGGGTGTTCCACTCAAGAGAAAACAGGTGAGGTGTGCTTGATTTCCAAGTATGTTCTTTGTGAAAATGAGAACATCACTAGTCAGATCTTGGTTTTAGGGGGGAAAGAGGAGCAGGGCTTTTTTTTGTAGCAGGAGCACCTTTGCACCACACACCCCTGATGCAGCCAATCCTCCAAGAGCTTACAGGGCTGTTAGTACAGGGTCTACTGTAAGCTCCAGGATTGGCTACATCGGGGTGTGTGGCCTAATATGCAAAGGAGTTCCTGCTACGAAAAAAGCCCTGGAGAGGACATAACCTGTTTTAGAACCTTATCCCTCCGCAGAAATCTGCCTTGACGTATGAGGAAAGGTGGGAACTAAGGGTTTTTCTTTGTCGAAAAAACCCAGCAGGAACTCATTTGCAAATTAGGCCACATCCCCTGATGTCACCATTGTTTTGCACAGGGCTTTTTCTACAGCAAGAAGCCACATACCCTGACACCAAGCCAGCCGGGGATTGCGTTCCTGTTCAAAAAAAGCCCTGGATATAAATATTTTGATACATAATAAATGAAACTGAAATCTCCCAGGACACCCCCCCCCCCAAAAAAATTTGGGAGTCTCCGGTTAAGTGGATAAAGTAAGTATAGCTAAGAACCACAGAAGCGAATGTTGCATCAACTGCCACAGTGCTATTTGTGAGAGGCAAGGTACCCCACGTGCCCATCCCTTTCAAAGGGATGGCTTTACAAACCAGGGGGTGGGCTCGCAGGTGGTTCCCTTCCGACTGACCCAAAATGCCGCATGTGCTTTAGCTGATGCCAGTGGTGGTGGAGGGGGACTTCCGTGGAGACAAACTGTTGAGTGTACAGAGTGACCGTTCCAGGGAATGAATGGGGAGACCCTTCAGTGCTCAACACTGGAGCTTCCCGCTACAGGGATAAGGAGTCCAGGGGGGGGGGGCTTCTGTGACAGCAGACTGGAAAGGCACTTTGCACTTGTAGTTCTCTACAGGTTGTGTTGTGTATGTGGGTGAATGTGGTTACTTTGTAAGTGTGTTCCTGTCTGGCTCATTGGAGCCCTTAGGTCTGAGCTTGGGGACTCGGGAACAATGGGCAGTAGGATCCAAATCCCTGCTGCCCTGCTCCAATCACGGGTCCCCTGCTGGCTTGAATGATCCAATGGAGTGCTTGCATGGGAACCTGGATGTGTATGTAGTTGGCCCTGTGGGCCCAGTCTCCAGCCTTTTAGTTCAGCCCTTGCCATGCTGTGCTTAATAAAGGAGCTATGATCACTACCGCTTCGCCTCTTCCTTGCGTTGAACCCACTATATTGTAGTCTGAGGTCTTCTAGCCAGCACGATCTGCAGGGCTTTTTTTTTGGAGCAGGAACTCCTTTGCATATTAGGCCACACCCCTTGATGTAGCCAATCCTTCAAGTGCTTACAGGGCTGTTCTTACAGGGCCTGCTGTAAGCTCTTGGAGGATTGGCTACATCAGGGGTGTGTGGTCTAATATGCAAAGGAGTTCCTGCTACAAAAAAAGCCCTGACGATCTGTGTTTTGCTTTGCAACTGAGGTGCGATATGATGCGAATTTTGTCAACCAGCCTGAATTATTGGAAAGGCAGTCTGATTTCTGAAAACCAACCAGTAAATAAATACCACACTACATAGTGTCAGGGAAGGGGGGAAAGGGACTAGAAAATGCAAATATATTTTGGTTTATTATATATTTTAAGTCACATTTTTATGAACTCCTGCCCTGGGAGCCAACAGCATTAAGAAAATTTTCTAGGTAAAATTCAAAGAACATACACCTCTACATCATAAAGTGAGTGAAACCTTTGGTTTGCTACAGGTACTTCATTGCTACTGGATGAGTAACTGCATCTTTGGTTATAAAGCACTTCCCACACAAAAAATAAAACAGAAATGGTATGGTAACATTCATTCAACAGAATGCACCACGTTGTTAATATACCAAAGGGCAGACAGATATGATATGCTAACACAAAGTTCCTTATCACACTTGGGATTTAATTTCAATGCACAAAAGGGCTGGGAAATTCCCATGAACTCACAACATTGCCTTTTTTGGTTCTGGAGCAAACCCATCCAGGCTTTGTCCTCATGATGAAGTTGACTCAAAAATAGCACTTTCCCCCTGTGCTGTTAGCACTGAGTTCCAAACATGATTGTCTGGGGCTTGTGGTCACATGTGCCTTCCACGTTTTCTGGGATATTTACTGTGCACAGATGTGGAACGCCTCGTTGAACAGGATTGCTTCCCCTCCACCAATTTCAGTCCTGCACAGGGCTTTTTTTGAGCAGGAACACAGTTCCAGCTGGCTTGGTGTCAGGGGGTGCGGCCTAATATGCAAATGAATTCCTGCTGGGCTTTTCCCACAATGAAAGTCCTGTGCAAAACAATGGTGATGTCAGGGGGTGTGGACTAATATGTGGACTAAAATGCACCATCTTCAAGTACTTGAAGGGCTGCCATATAGAGGATGGTGTGGAATTGTTTTCTGTGGCCCCAGAAGGTAGGACCAGAACCAGTGGGTTGAAATTAAATCAAAAGAGTTTCCGGCTCAACATTAGGAAGAACTTCCTGACTGTTAGAATGGTTCCTCAGTGGAACAGGCTTCCTGGGGAGGTGGTGGGCTCTCCTTCCTTGGAGGTTTTTAAACAGAGGCTGGATGGCCATCTGACAGCAACGAGAATCCTGTGAATTTAGGGGGAGGCATTTGTGAGTTTCCTGCATTGTGCAGGGGCGGTTGGACTAGATGACCCTGGAGATCCCTTCCATGATTCTATGAAATGAATTCATGCTGGACTTTTTCTACAAAAAGCCCTGCGTGAAACAAGGGTGACACAAGGGGGTGTGGCCTAATATGCAAATGAGTTCCTGCTGGGCTTTTTCTACAAAAAAAGCCCTGGTCCTGCATATGTACTGGGGAACTGTGCCTGGTAATGAGTTACCTCTGGCTCACATAGGTGTGCTGGATGTGCACCAAAGACTTGCACCTGCAGGCTTCAAATCATGGAAGGGAAGGGAGGGATGCTCTTCATGAAACCCAGAAGCGCCTCCCCCTAAATCCAACCATGTGCCCCTCTTAGTGCTCTGCAAAAAGCAGCCCTCCTATAATGTGAACATGCCCCATCTGTACATAACAGCTGCTGAATGAACAGGTCTTTTTTTGGGGGGAGGGGGTTAACAGTAGCATGGTACATTTCCTCTGTTAACTGAATTGGGTCAAAAATAGCTTCTTAGAGTGCAGGGGTGGCCAAACTGTGGCTTGGGAGCCACATGTGGCTTCTTCACAGAGACTGTGTGGCTCTCAAAGCCCCCACTGCCTTGTCGGCCAGCTGGGAGAAGGTATTTGTCTTTTTTCATCACTTTAAATGCATTTAAAGTTGCTTTCTTTCTACCCCATCTATTTTCCTTCCTTCCTTCCTTCCTTCCTTCCTTCCTTCCTTCCTTCCTTCCTTCCTTCCTTCCTTCCTTCCTTCCTTCCTTCCTTCCTTCCTTCCTTCCTTCCTTCCTTCCTTCCTTCCTTCCTTCCTTCCTTCCTTCCTTCCTTCCTTCCTCTGACATTTATTCTATGTGGCTCTTACGTTAAGCAAGTTTGGCCACCCCTGTTATGGCGCATACAGAGAAAGGAGATGAGCACAGAGTCCATCCATTATTAGATAGAACCCTCCCTCTCCATATAACCACTTATCTTTTTAAAAAATCATCATGATACCAGAAGACGATTAGGGGAAAATGCACCACCAACCCTGGTAAATAAAGAAAAGAAGGAACAGATTAACAAAAGGCACAGACTGTATGGCAGACTGAGAAACCAACAAGACCATTAATAGGTATCAATATGTATCAGGATGTCTGGTGGGGCAAGGCATCCTGATGATACGAAAAGCTGTGGTTAGAATGTAGTTTGGCATTAACAGGTAAGGTAGCTCATGTAAGTTTGGCTGATTCAGTTTAATGCACCAATCACAGAACAGATCTCTTCCAGAGAAACAAGCATTGGTGGCTGTAGCTCAATAGCATAGAAAATACTTTTTGTGCAGAAGATCCCAGGTTCTATCTCAAGTAAGTGGGCCGGTAAAGGCCTTCCGCCACTGGCCAAGGGATTATGATGAATTTTCAAGTGTTGTGTCCCATCTTCACTATAATTCTCATGGGCCAGGGATAGATTTTAAATTTCAGACTTTTTTTTTTACAAAAAAAATTGTCCTCACAATTCATCTTTGTTAGGAGGTTTTGAGAAAAATGAACAAACAAACAAACAAACAAGAGGTGCCTTGCGAGGTAAGATCAAATCCAGCATCCTTTGCAGGAGTCCCAGCAACCAGAAGACATCGAGTGGTCCATCAGAACGTTGGCCGTTATCCATTGGGTGGGCTGTGATCGACCAGTTCCAGTATAGACAGTTTTGGCCAGATGTGCCAAGGACTGACTCATCATGAAGCAGACACATCTGTCCTAGAATACAGGTTTCACATTTCATTTATATCAGACTTTTATGCTTCAAAGTTCTGATGACATTGTGCTTGCCAGTGGATAGACGGACCAAGTTAATCATGGCTTTAGTATAACTTCCCCTGCATAGGAAAAACACCCCCAATGTCATGAAAACAGTAATATGATTATTTAAAAAAAAAAACGGCCTATAAAGTATTTACACCTCTTCTTCCCTGCCGTTTGGGTCTACACCCAACACTGAACATCTATCATCTGGTACGTAGAGAGAGAAACAGTAGTTATTTTGCCATGTAGCTAAGCTTTGGTGTGGCTAAGAGCATTATAGGTTTTTGCTCTTCCCTCGGGATAAGAAATAATACTTAGCCCGTAATGTTTTAAAAGAATGTTGGGAAAATGTCTCCAAGCTGGCAATCAAGGGACCTTCTTGTCCTTTGTCTGGGAACTCACTCCAGTTCTTAGCTGGGGACCAGCGGTTTCACTTCAGCTTCCTTTTCCCTGCTAAGGAGCGCAGAGGCAGTGTCCCTTCAATCCATTCGTTGGCCGTCGTCATCATCTCCTGCCAAAAGGCCACCTCCTCCTGTGTGGAATCCATCCAGTCGACAGCAATCCCATAGCTAGAGCCTTCGAAGAAGAAAGATGTGGAGAATCACTATAGCAAACCGTACAAGAAAGGGACACCCTCTCACGATCCAATCTGCTTTCCCAAAAGGACCGTGCACTTTTGGTGCACAACAGCAGGGGTGGAATTCTAGCAGGAGCTCCTTTGCATATTAGGCCACACGCCCCTGATGTAGCCAATCCTCCAAGGGCTTACAAGGCTCTTCTTTGTAAGCTTTTGGAGGGTTGGCTACATCAGGGGTGTGTGACCTAATATGCAAAGGAGCTTCTCCTAGAACGCCACCCCTGCACAATAGTAAATTGTTCACTGTCAAATCTTATTAGCAGAGTTCCACGTGACACCAAAAGAGCCATTTATGCCAATCTTGGAAGACAACACTATTCGTTATCTAAATTAGAAAGGGAGCCTCAAAGGTTGCAGCTGGCTATTTAAAAACAACAACAACTATAAGCAGATGTATATATCATTTTTTGTGGCCCACAGGTAATAAAATGGTACAGAAAGTGAGCTCTGAACATACAGTAGCGCAACAACAGCAGCAGCATCAATGGCAAGTAACACATCAACATCACAGCCTCATAATCAATTGCACATCCAACTCCATAATCAATTGCAAGGATTTTGACAAATGTTTTGACAACTTTTGGGTGCAATGGATGCAAAACGTGCTGCTGTTCTTAAAAACACTAATCCGTTTTGCATATGTAAAAAAAAGGTAAAGGTAGTCCCCTGTGCAAGCACCAGTCATTTCCGACTCTGGGGTGACGTCGCATCATGACATTTTCACAGCAGACTTTTTATGGGGTGGTTTGCCATTGCCTTCCCCAGTCATCTACACTTCCCCCGCAGCAAGCTGGGGACTCATTTTATCGACCTCGGAAGGATGGAAGGCTGAGTCAACCTGAGACGGCTACCTGAACCCAGCCTCCACCGGGATTGAACTCAGGTTGTGAGCAGAGAGCTTGGACTGCAGTACTGCAGCTTTACCACTCTGCGCCACGGGGCTCCTCATATGTGCCTGAATCTAATTTATTGTGTATTCTTTGTATAGTGCCCACTGAGGACTGGATGCTCATGCTCTTTAGGGAGGAGATGTCGCTCAGTGGAAGAGCCTCTGCTTGGCATGCAGAAGGTCACAGGTTCAATCCCTGGTATCTCCAGCTAAAAAGATCAGGAGGCAGGTGATATGAAAGACCTCTGCCTGAGACCCTGGAGAGCTGTTGCCAGTCTGAGTAGACAAGACTGACTTTGATGGGAGAAGAAGAAGACTATAGATTTATATCCCGCCCTTCTCTCTGAATCAGAGACTCAGAGTGGCTTACAATCTCCTATATCTCCTCCCCCCACAACAGACACCTTGTGAGGTGGGTGGGGCTGAGAGGACTCTCACAGCAGTTGCCCTTTCAAGGACAACTCCTACGAGAGCTACGGCTGACCCAAGGCCATTCCAGCAGCTGCAAGTGGAGGAGTGGGGAATCAAACCCGGTTCTCCCAGATAAGAGTCCACACACACAACCACCACACTACACAACCACTACATTCAATATAAGGCAGCTTCATGTATACATCAGGTCTATGTGAGCTCCTCTCAAGTATTCTGTGCCTCCCTGTTTCCATACCCCTCTGCTCTGTGGACACCTGCTCTGCTGCAAAACCCCCCCTTCCTATTCCCTCTTGGTGTCTCCTTTGTGGCTATACCTGCTAGGGTTGCCAAGTCCAATTCAAGAAATATCTGGAGACTTTGGGGGCGGAGCCAGGAGACTTTGGGGGTGGAGCCAGGAGCGAGGTTGCGACAAGCATCATTGATCTCCAAAGGGAGTTCTGGCCATCACATTTCAAGGGACTGCACACCTTTGAAATGCCTTCTTTCCATTGGAAACAATGAAGGATAGGGGCATTCTCTTTGGGGGCTCATAGGATTGGACCCCCTGGTCCAATCCTTTTGAAACTTGGAGGGTATTTTGGGGAGAGGCACCAGATGATGTGCTGAAAATGCCTCCAAACCGGGGGATCCCCTGCCCCCACTTGGGGATTAGGCTGGAGTGAATTGAATGAGAATGGCATAGAAGTGTGAGGAGTAAAAGCAAATTATTGGTTCAAACTGTAGCTTGGATAAAGCATTATTGCAAAACAGGAGTATAGACCGGTTATGCCTGTAAGCTGCTACTTAAAATTGTATTGGAGTATCCTCTGCATACATTGTGCAAATCCAGGTTTATTTAAGAATTTTTTGCTACTAGTAAAAGACTTGGAATACTAAATCATGTTTTGTGAAAGTATTTTTGATTGGACTGTTGAAGATAGGAAATTGACAAGAGGTGCACTACCCATGGAGCTGTTGCTTGCTTCCACCTGGGGGTTGGCAACCCTAACACCTGCCTACAGACTGCCCTCCATTGGTTGAGGGGCCTGGGAGACTTCCAGACCATGTGGATATTTACGGGAATCTCATGAGCAGCAGCCCTATTGATTAAAAGAGCTGTTGCTGCTGGACATGATAACAAGGATGTGAGATGTTGGCATGGCTTTCGGGAGTGATTCAGAAAATAAATGGTTGGGCTGCGTGACTCGCCAGCAGTCCCTCCTGACTCCCCGCCCCGCCCCAGGCCTTCTGTCAAGTGTCTCTTTTTAGCATAGGGGCAATTAGCCTTCTCAGGCAGCCGAAGGCTGGAATTTGGGGGGAGTCTTTAGCTTCAGGGGTTTGGGTGGCCTCAGACAAGACACTTCAACAGGTTCCCTTAACCTAGAAGAGAGTAGATCAGGGGCAGTCAAACTTCCTTAATGTAAAAGCCACATAGAATAAATGTGAGATGTTTGAGAGCCACAAGACATGAACTTCAAATGTTTGAGAGCTGCAAGGCAGGGAGGGAGGGAGGGAGGGAGGGAGGGAGGGAGGGAGGGAGGAAGGAAGGAAGGAAGGAAGGAAGGAAGGAAGGAAGGAAGGAAGGAAGGAAGGAAGGAAGGAAGGAAGGAAGGAAGGAAGGAAGGAAGGAAGGAAGGAAGGAAGGAAGGAAGGAAGGAAGGAAGCCCTTAATCCACCACTCTTTTAACATCCAACCTAATGAAAACTTCTGGAGAACCTGAAATCTTGGACATCATAATATTGTTTGGGTTGGGTTGGTCTTAATCAATGATATTATATGACTTTGGTTCATGCATTTTGATGTGGATTAAAATGCAACTGCCATCTACTTTAGTATGAATGTATAGTCCAGGTGCTTAATGTAAGAGCCACACAGATAAACATCAGATGTATGAGAGAGGAAGGAAGGAAAGAAGCAAGGAAGGAAGCTAGGAAGGAAGGAAGGAAGGAGGGAGGGAGGGAGGGAAAGGTGGAAAGAAAACAACTTTAACTTAAAATGCATTCTCCAAGCTGCCAGCTTGGAGAAGCTGAGGAAGGCCTCAGCCTACAGGACCGTATCTCCCCATATATGCCCTGGAGATCACTACAATCCGGCACACAACATTTGCTGACCATCCCTGACTTGAAGGATGTCCGTTTTGCCTCAACTAGGGCCAGGGCCTTTACAGCCTTGGCCGCAGCCTGGTGGAATCAGCTCCCCCTGGAGATTCAGGCCTTCACTGAACTATTACCTTTTTGTAGGGCCTGTAAAACGGAGTTATCCCGCCAGGCCTTTAATTGAGGCCTGGACATCCTACTCTATTCCTTCCATTGGCCGGCCCTATGCTGCGATACCATCTCTGCTGTAATATTAAATTACCTTTTTACTGTGCCAGATTCTTAATCTATATAACTTGTGTCCAACTAGGCCACCACCTGTAACCGTTTATGATCAAATTATATTGTATTATTGATATGATAAGTTTTGTTATTTATACTATTTTTATAATGATGTAATCCGCCCTGAGCCCTTTCTGGGATAGGGTGGAATATAAATAGTCTAAATAAATAAATAAATAAAAATAAGAGAGAAATGCCTTCTCCAAGCTGGCTGACGGGGCAGTGGGGACTTCGAGAGCCACAGATCATGTGTGAAAGAGCCACCTGTGGCTCCCAAACCACAGTTTGGCCACCCCTGGAGTAGATCAAGATGGGTGGCCATGTTAATCTGTCTGTAGCATAGGGCTACTAAGCCCCCGGAGGTTCTCAGGGGGGGATCTCCCCCTGTGTCGCTGGCACGATGACATCACCTGGAAGTGACATCATCAAAATGGCGTTGAGCGTGCAAGCTGTTCTAGGCATTCCCAGGAAAACTCTATGGTTTTCCCTGGACGCTCTAGCCATTTGAGAGGTTAAAACTCTATGGTACTTATTGTACCATAGAGCTTTACCTCCCAAATGGCTAGACTGTCCGGGAAAACCATAGCGTTTACCCGGAAACGTGCATGTTGCCATTTTGATGACGTCACTTCCAAGTGATGTCATTTCGTCCCCCGCCGGGACTTCAAGAGGACTTGGCAATCCTACTGTAGCAGTAGAAAAGAGCAAGAGTCCAGGAGCACCTTAAAGCCTAACGGAGCCGGGACTCCCGAAAGCTCCTCCCCTGCTACAGATTTTGTTAGTCCTTAAGGTGCTTCTGGACTCTGGCTCTTTTCTGCTACTGGGAGAGACTAGGCAGAGGCATTTGCTCCCACAGGAATGGCAAAAAGAAACCCAAAGCCCCATCTGTTATGCTCATTAGAGCAGTGAAAACCAAACAGTCCTTGGGGCTGTAGTAGATGGTGCAATGAAAATGTCAACTCCGTGTGCCACAGTGGTGAAAAAGGCAAACTCTATGTCAGGGATTATTAGGAAAGGGATTGAGAATAGAATGGCCTCATTTTGGGCAGCAGCTCACAGGAGTGGAGCTCTGGAACCTCTGAGTTATATTGTGCTCTTTCTTTCCTAATATTCCCCCCCCCCAAAAAAAAAATACTTGCTTCTGGGCTCCATTGCTCAAGCCCCCGGTGAAAATTTTGCTTAACTCTAGGACCGATTCCCCACTAGCCTTATGCTGCTCTCACTCTCCTCTTCTCCGCAGGGTTTCCGTGGGATTTCACACTCTCTGCCCCGGGGCTGCAACTCGCTCCGCCTCTTTCACGCAGCAAACAAGATCCTCTAAAAACCGGTTTCTGTTTGCCGCTCGAAAAAGGCGAAGCGAATTGCAGCCTTGGGGCAGAGAGTGTGAAATCTGTTGAAAGCCCCACAGAGAAGAGGAGAGTGAGAGCGGCATAAGGCTAGTGGGGAATCGGTTTAAGATTTGACAAACTTTCTAATATTCCCCCCCCCACACACAAAAAGATGGGGAAAGAACCAAAATATATAAAGCAGACAGATGGAAATCTTCATCCTGCCACTGTGGCCACATAGGAGAAAGTAATTTTAAAAAGTATGATGGGAGTAAGGCTTTATTATGACAATTATAATTCAAGCAGCATTTTAAGGTAGATGCTGAGGTGATACAATTTAGTACACCCTTCGCTGTTGTCAGGGGTGTCTGTGGCATATGCAAATGAGTTATGCAAGATGAGTTGTGCTAAAGAGTTCCGGTATCTCTTTTTCTACGAAATGACCCCTGCTGTAATGCCCATATGTAGATCTATGGGGCAGCCTTATTTGGAAAACTGCCTACAGTCCTGGTCACTTTATCTCCGAAAGGACGTGGCAGAGCTGGAAGAAGCACAGAGGTGAGCAACCAAGATGATGAGGGAGTTGCAGCACCTTCCCTAGTGTCAATTCTGTCTGTAACTCTGGCTCAGTCAAAGAGCATTCTGGGTAGAACCAAAGTATATTCAAATGCTGCTAGCCTGTACCTTTCCTACCCCTCCCTTCCTGTAGTGAATAGCCTTGCTTTGAAATGAAAAGATGTGAAAGTCTTATCTGTGCCTTCTCAGGCCTGGCTCTCGGAAGGGAGTCAGGAGCCCGCAACGATCAAGGCCATGCAAGCCTGAGAACGAATTGGTAACATCAATGTGTGAATGTTCCCTGCATAATCCTCCCCCCCTTAGGAATCCCTTTGAAGTGTCCCTTATATGCCATGTATCTACAGGTTATTCTTTAGTCTTTTCAATGCTGGTTTAACCTCAAGTATCAGTATCAATAAAGTAGTTTCTTTGTATCAACAACGACTCGTTATTGAATCTGCCAACTTGACACCTAGGAGGACAGGCCCAACAGTCTGGCACTTTTCAGTTTGGACAACTAACGGGGGACATGCTAGAGGTTTATAAAATTATGAATGGGACGGAGAGAGTTGACAAAGAGAGATTTGACTCCCCAAATATTAGAACTCGAGGGCATCCAATGAAACTGATGGGCAATAGGCTCAGGACACACCAAATGCAATATGACTTCACACAGGGAGTGATTCAAATGTGGAATCTGCTGCCTGAGGATGTAGTGATGGCCACAGGAATAAACAGCTTTAAAGGGGGATGAGAAAGATTCAAGGAAGATAAATCCATCAGTGGCTACTAGCCGTGCAGGCCCGGAGCCAGGATTTTAAAAGTTGGGGGCATGTAAAAAAATCTTTCACCCTTGCAGCAGGGGAAGGGAAGGGAAGGGAAGAAGAAGAAGATATTGGATTTATATCCCGCCCTCCACTCCGAAGAGTCTCAGAGCGGCTCACAATCTCCTTTATCTTCCTCCCTCACAACAGACACCCTGTGAGGTAGATGAAGATACTGGATTTATATCCCGCCCTCCACTCTGAAGAGTCTCAGACCGGCTCACAATCTCCTTTATCTCCCACCCCCACAACAGACACCCTGTGAGGTAGATGAAGATACTGGATTTATATCCCACCGTCTACTCCGAAGAGTCTCAGAGCGGCTCACAATCTCCTTTCCCTTCCTCCCCCACAACAGACACCCTGTGAGGTAGATGAAGATATTGGATTTATATCCCGCCCTCCACTCTGAAGAGTCTCAGAGCGGCTCACAATCTCCTTTATCTCCCTCCCCCACAACAGACACCCTGTGAGGTAGATGAAGATACTGGATTTATATCCCGCCCTCTACTCCGAAGAGTCTCAGAGCGGCTCACAATCTCCTTTATCTTCCTCCCTCACAACAGACACCCTGTGAGGTGGGTGGGGCTGGAGAGGGCTCACACAGCAGCTGCCCTTTCAAGGACAACCTCTGCCAGAGCTATGGCTGACCCAAGGCCATTCCAGCAGGTGCAAGTGGAGAAGTGGGGAATCAAACCTGGTTCTCCCAGATAAGAGTCCGCACACTTAACCACTACACCAAACTGGCTCTCCACATCTCCAAGGGAAGGTCTGGGGCACCCAACATGAACTCAGGGGACAGGGCCCCCACAGGCCCCCTGTAACTACAGGCCCGTAGCCATGGTGACCTAGCAGAACCTCCACATCTACGGGAACTAAGCCTCTGAATCTCAGAGCCGGGAGGCAACAGCTGAGGAAGGCCTCAGCCTCTTGGCTGTCCAGAAGAACTGGTTGGTCATTGTGTGAAACAGGATGCTGGACTAGATGGTCCACTGCTCTGACCCAGCAAGCTCTGCTTATGTTCTTATGTTTTATGGGCCTTTCCTCCATGCTTGGCCCTCCGTTGTCGTGCACTTGGCCTTTCATTGCCTACAGAACTGGGGCCCTTTCTCCCCTCTGTCTGCACTTTGGCAAAGGATTCCTTGGGGGGGATGAATGACGTTAAAGTCCCTGAACATTCCATTCAACTCCGACAGAAATGAAGCAAGCCGCCGACATGTTTCCCGTTGAAATGCAAAGAGAGAATAAATACATTTTCAGAGAGAACAAAAGTGAAAACAGTGTTGGAAACCAAGTGGAAACGGAAATAAATGCTGCAATTTGACAAACAAGGCAGCGCCTGCGGGCTGAGAGGTCTCTTATGGATGAGATGGCGGGCCAAACTCCAGTTGGTGGCTGGAGATCAACTCGGGTTACAACTGATTTCCAGGCAGAGCTTGTTCAACATAAAAAGGAACCACAGAAATAGAGTGGGAAGGGACCTCCAGGGTCATCTACTTCAACCCCCCTGCACAATGCAGGAAACTCACAAATACCTCCCCCTAAATTCACAGGGAATGAGCCCTGTGGTGCAGAGTGGTAAGCTGCAGTACTGCAGTCCTAAGCTCTGCTCACCACCTGAGTTCGATCCTGGCGGAAGCCGGGTTCAGGTAGCCGGCTCAAGGTTGACTCAGCCTTCCATCCTTCTGAGGTCGGTAAAATGAGTACCCAGTTTGCTGGGGGGAAAGTGTAGATGACTGGGGAAGGCGATGGCAAGCCACCCCGTAAAAGGTCTGCCGTGAAAACGTGAAAGCAATGTCATCCCAGAGTCGGAAACAACTGGTGCTTGCATAGGGGGACTACCTATACCTTTTAAAATCCACAGGATCTTCATTGCTGTCAGATGGCCATCTAGCCTCTGTTTAAAAACCTCCAAAGGAGAGCCCACCACCTCCCGAGGAAACCTGTTCCATTGAGGAACTGCTCCAATGGTCAGGAGGTTCTTCCTAATGTTGAGCAGGAAACTCTTTTGATTTAATTTCAACCCACTGGTTCTGGTTCTACCTTCTGGGGTCACAGAAAACAACTCCGCACCATCCTCTAGATGTCAGCCCCTCAAGTACTTGAAGATGGTGATCATATCACCTCTCAGTCGCCTCCTCTCCAGGCTAAACAGGCCCAGCTCCTTCATCCTTTCCTCAGAGGGGGAGGGAAAGCAGGAAGGGTGTCTCTCTCACCCATAGTAGCCATGAATGAATATCGCCCCTCTTCTGGGGAGGGTTGTAGAAGTGCCCTCTGGAGGGTTGTAATAAGCGCAGAGCCTCGCTCTCATTGCTAATGAAAGCACGGCCTGTCGGCTGCTGGCAAGAGCTAATCTTTGGTATGAGATTTTTACTGCGGCAGGCTGGAAGTTTATCTGAGCCGCTATTTCACCCTTGGGAGCTTTATAACGTGGCTGATGACATCTCCGCAGTCAGAAGTTCTACGGCCCGTGAAGCCGGGGTGAGGAGACCAATTCCAGTCACCGCAGACGTCTTCCAAATGATCCTCCTCAAATTACTCTCAGCAGATGTTCCAATGGGGAAATCAAGAGCCTTTTTGGGATTTACAGATAGTTTGGGGAGGTGGGGTGGGCCGTCAAGTCACAGGTGACTTATGGCAACTCTCAGGGCCGGCCCTAGACCGGCTGGCACCCTAGGCAAGGCTAACGTCTGATGCCCCCCCTGCACTGATAACATCACCGTCACGTTGGGGGCACCCAATCTGGCGCCCCAGGAGGCTGGCGCCCTAGGCAGTGGCCTAGTTGTCCCAGTGGCAGGGGCCAGCCCTGGCAACTCTGCACGATTTTCAAAGGACGAGACGTTCAGCGGTGTCGTTGCCTTCCTCTGCATCATTACCCTGGACTGAGTGCTGAGTTTCGGTGGTGGGGACAGGTTGTGGAGCGGAACAGTTCTGAACACTTAGCTTGTTGACCCGGGGACAGCTAAAGAGAAAAAGGCTCAGCAACCAGGGAGGGACGGTGGCTCAGTGGTAGAGCATCTGCTTGGGAAGCAGAAGGTCCCAGGCTCAATCCCCGGCATCTCCAAAAAAAAAAGGGTCCAGGCAAATAGGTGTGAAAAACCTCAGCTTGAGACCCTGGAGAGCCGCTGCCAGTCTGAGGAGACAATACTGACTTTGATGGACCAAGGGTCTGATTCAGTATAAGGCAGCTTCATATGTTCATATGTTCAATCAAGCAACCACTTTGCATGCAGAAGGTCTTTCGCAGAGGTGGGGTTATAGCAGGAGCTTCTTTGCATATTAGGCCACACCCCCTGATGTAGCCAATCCTCCAAGAGCTTACAAAAAAAGGGCCTTGCGAGCTTTTGGAGGATTGGCTACATCAGGGGGTGTGGCCTAATATGCAAAGGAGCTCCTGCTATAACCCCAATATGCAGGCCTAATATGTGTGGCCTAATATGTAAATGAGATCCTGCTAGAATATGCAAATGAGATCCTGCTAGAATTCCACCCCGGTCTCCTGCTCAATCCTAGCCATCTTCAGTTCTCTTTTTATGCTATTTACACTTAAAGAATCTCAGGCAGGCGGACTAGACCATTCTCTAAACCGACAGCCGTCTGTTCTAATTTTATTTTAACTGTTTCTAATCCATTGTGTATCTTATTTGATGTAATTTATGTGTTTTGTTTGATGTAATCTGCCCTGAGCCAGCTTGCAGGGAGGGCAGAATACAAATCGACAAAAGTAAAATAAAATAAGCTGATGCCAGTAAGAGTAGACAATACTAGGGAAGATGGATCAATTGACTAATAGCATAAGAATGATAAACCAGAAAATGAAAGTCCCATACAAGTCACACCTTTGTTGTTAGCTAAAATACAAGGATATGGGGAATTGGCGGGACTTTGTATTAATAAAGAAAAATCAAAACTTCTATGTAAAAATATGCAAGTAAATAAACAAAAGGAATTGCAGAGGCTAACGGGTTGTGAAGTTACCTCTAAGGTAAAATATTTGGGTGCGGAGATAACAATGAAGAATATTGATTTGTTCAAAAATAATTATGAGAAGCTATGGCGTAAAATGGATGAAGATATGTTAAAATGGAATAAACTTAATTTGTCATTGCTGGGCAGAATAGCTGCAATTAAAATGAATATTCTACCAAGAATAATGTATTTGTTTCAAACTATCCCGATTGTGAAAGACAGTAAACAATTTAATAGATGGCAAAGAAAAATTTCAGAGTTTGTGTGGGCTGGGAAGAAACCAAGGATTAAAATGAAAATTTTAACAGTGTAAGAGAGGCGGATTCCAATTACCAGATTTAAAATTATATCACGAAGCAGTTTGTTTAGTGTGGATAAAAGAATGGATGATGCTGTTAAACAAAAAACTCTTAGCGTTGGAAGGTCATGGAAATAAATTTGGCTGGCACACTTATATGTATTATGGGGAAAAAAAAGATGGATGGTTTTTTCTCTCACCATTATATAAGAAATAATTTGCTAAATACATGGATGAAATATAAGAAATATGGAGATGAGAGAAAACTGTTATGGATAGTGTCAGCAGAAGTAATAAAAATAACAGCTGAGACGGGTGAAGAAAAGTGGTTGTCATATAATCAACTATTAAAAATATGAAGTGGCAAAACAGAATTGAAAACTGCTGAAGAGCTGAATAATAAATATGTTTGGTTCCAAATGCAACAAATAAAGAGCTTGGTGGATAATGATATTAAAACGGAAGGAATAAGAAAAGAGCAAACAGAAATGGAAAAAGTTCTGATTGGCGATAATGAAAAATTAATTTCAAAACTATATAAATTACTTTTAAAATGGTCTACGGAAGATGAAGTAGTGAAATCTCAAATGATTAAGTGGGCAATTAATGTAAATAAAGAAGTACAGATGGAAACTTGGGAATATTTGTGGAAGAACTCTATGAAGCTTTCGACGTGTCATAGTATTAAAGAGAACTGTTTTAAAATGATGTATAGGTGGTATATGACTCCTAAAAAGTTGGCAAAGATGAACAATAAGATGCCAGACAGATGTTGAAAATGTAAAAAACATGAAGGTTCTTTCTACCATATGTGGTGGACTTGTGAAAGAGCAAAAAAGTATTGGCAGATGATTCAACAAGAAATTTCTAGGATCTTGGGATATGAATTTAAGAAAATTGCAGAGACTTTTCTGTTGGGGTTACAAATGGAAAAATTTCCAAAAGAAAATAGAACTATAATTTGGTACTTGCTTTCAGCTGCTAGGACATTATATGCGCAGCTGTGGAAGCAAGAAAAAATACCAGAGAAATGGGATTGGATTGTAAAAGTTATGACATGGAGTGAAATGGACAAATTAACAAGAATTTTAAGAGACTATGACTTAGAAGTTTTTAAGATGGAATGGAAAAAGTTCAGAAGGTATGTAGAAAAAGAGTGGAAAATAAAAGGACATTGGACAATTTTTTATAATGATTAAGTCTTAGAAGGAAGAAGAATGTAATTTTTTTTTATTAGTTAAGGGTACCTTTTAATATTAGTATTATAAGTAAATAACACCGGCGGGGGTCAAGTAACGGAGGGAGGGGTGGTTAGAAAGTAATATATGGGATAGATAAAAAGAAGTTATTAATGATGCAGGAATAAGATATTCTTACCGTATGTTACTAAATAAAAATTGTTTTAATCAGAAGAATGATAAACCAGAAGAAGTAGATGATGAAGAAGATGAAGAAGAGGAGGAGGAGATAGGATTTGTACCCTGCCCTTCACTACCGAAAGGAGTCTCAGAGCGGCTTACAATCTACTTTCCCTTCCCCTCGCCACAACAGACGCTGTGTGACGTAGGCGGGTGAGCAGAACAGCTCTAAGAGAGTTATGATTGACCCAAGGTCATTCCCAGCTGGCTGCATGTAGAGAAGTGAGGAATCGAACTTGGGCTCTCTCTGATAAGAGTCCACGCACTTAACCACTACACCCAATGTGGCACCTGGACTTCTGTTCTTTTTCACTGAAACAGACTAATTATTTGTAGCTGATAGTACAAGGTAAATCAGAGTGCAATCCTAAACAGAGTTCCAGAGCCCTTTTGAGCCCACTGACATCGGTAGACTGAGAAGGGTATAACTCTGCTTAGAACTGTACCGTTAATAGTTCAGATGGTGGTTTGGATCCTCCCTAGAATTTCTGTGGGTGCAAAAATGGGGTGATTGTCACCAATTCCCCCAGTGGCGCCAAACATTTCCCCAAATGCTGGGGACTCCCAAGAATAGGTGGCAAAGAGGAATCAGAGGATCCCTGCAAGACAGGAATCTACCTGCCCATGGAAATTCTAGGTAGGATCCAAGCTATAATGCAAAACCATGGTTTATTCTAACTATGGTTAGTTTGTGAACTCAGGATTCAGCCTCATAAAAAGGTTTGCCATTGCCTTCCCCAGTCATCTACACTTTCCCCCCAGCAAGCTGGGTACTCATTTTACCGACCTCGGAAGGATGGAAGGCTGAGTCAACCTGGAGCCGGCTACCTGAACCCAGCTTCTGCTGGGATTGAACTCATTTTGTGAGCAGAGGGCTCCAACTGCAGCACTGCAGCTTTACCACTCTGCGCCACGGGGCTCTTCAGCCTCATACCAAACTCAGGTCTGCCTCGACAATCACTGCTTCATTTCCCTCGGAGGGCTTCGCTAGAGAGCAAACCAGACTTCAGCCAGGTTTTCGGCATTCAGACTTCTTGTGAGACCATCGGTGAGATAAGGGGAGGAATTCTAGCAGGAGCGCCTTTGCATACTAGGCCACACCTCCCCGATGCAGCCAATCCTCTAAGAGCTTACAAAAGAGAGCCTTATAAGTTCTTTAAAAAGAGCCTTATAAGAGTATAGATTGGCTACATCAGGGGGGGTATGGCCTAATATGCAAAGGAGCTCCTGCTAGAATTCCACTCCTGGGTAAGATGAATCAACCCAGAGCTTTTTTTGAACAGGGACGCACAGGAATGCATCAGGGGGTGTGGCCTAATATGCAAACGCATTCCTGAATAAACCCATTTCAGACCCTGGCTGCGGACTGAGAGACCTAACTAATCATAGTCAGAGGGGTGGTCTGCCTTGAGACGATCACCCTCATCCGAGCCAGCATAATTGCAAACCCTGGTTTCGCCTGCTGTCTGACCTGCGCCAATAGGTTGATGATTAACGGCCTGTGGGGCCATGTCAGGAAACTTGGCTCCTCTTGATCTCAGCAAATAGAGACAAAGCATTCAACATACATTGGGGGAGCAGCTGCCTTAGTCACAGTTTAAGCTTTGGCAAGATTTTGTGTGTTTGTTTGGGCTTTTTGTTCAGTGAAAGTTCTCAAGTGGGGTAGGATCAAGATAGTTAATGCTTACTTTCTCACAGCGGTCTGGATTGCTCAGGGCTGCCCAGCTGCAGGCCTCAACTGAAGCCGGGATCACCCTTCTGACTGCAACAACCCACAGACACAAACCTGAGTGGATCCCTGCGTCGACAGTCTGTGTTGCATCGGACCGGGTGTCGGGATTATTCTAGTTTTCACTCTGGTTGCATTTTCTCATCTGATTGGTCACTTGAACAAGATCACACAGATTCTTACAAAAATATTCTCCTCCTCTGAAAGGAAACCCTTGGGATACAATGTTCCCTCTAAGATGCAGAGTCTTGTGTGAGCAAAAATTCTACTTTGCGAACTACTAGTATTAAAGCTGTGAGCTCCCGCATCAATTATTGTGCCCTGGGGCCATCCTTCCTGAGCTAAGACAAAAAGGTGAGAGCTGGAGGCTAAAAATCTGTGAGCTAGCTCACGCTAACTCAGCTTAGAGGGAACACTGCTTGGGAACCTTTTATATTGTTAAAACCAGGGCTTTTTTGAGCGGGAACACACAGGAACACAGTTCCGGCTGGCTTGATGTCAGGGGGTGTGGCTTAATATGCAAATGAGTCCCTGCTGGGCTTTTTCTACCAAAAAAGCCTTGGTTAAAACAATCCCCAGCTGGCATCCCGATGCCAGTTCTTTCTGCTCGTATCTGCCAAGCAGCGGAAGAGGGTTCATGTTGAAATGAAGATTAAGTTCAAGAACATTTGACGGCTCACTCACCTGTCCCAAGTCCCAGCCTGATTCCTCCAAGGAAATGATTGGTCAGTTTTTCGTGATCCCAGACAGTCAGCTCGACACAGGCGTCTTTGAGATCTTCCGTGTGGAATCCATCATATACAATCGTGTGGTTAAAGACAGGGTTGGAATCCCTCTTGATCACTCGGGTCTTTTGATAACTTTTCTTGCTGGTGTCTGGAAGGACGTAGCTTAGAACAAAAAGAAATGGTATGTTTCATGTCGCTGCAAAAGGATACGTTTTTCGATGGCATTTCCCCCAGCTCTTTCCCTTCCAAACATAATCCAAAACTGACAGATTAAAATGTGTTGAAAACTGCTGAATCCATACACTGGGGAAACGGGGTAAATAATACCACTTCACCACTTCTGCTGTGAATTGTACTGTAGTCCTAAGCTCTGCTCATGACCTGAGTTCGATCCCTGGCGGAAGCTGGGTTTTCAGGTAGCCGGCTTGAGGTTGACTCAGCCTTCCATCCTTCCGAGGTCGGTAAAATGAGTACCCGGCTTGCTGGGGGAAAAGCGTAGATGACTGGGGAAGGCTATGGCAAACCACCCCGTAAAAAGTTTGCCGTGAAAACATTGTGAAAGCAACGTCACTCCAGAGTCAAAAATGACTGGTGCTTGCACAGGGGACCTTTCCTTTCCTTGGTGTGTATTCATATTTTAAAAAAGAACAATGGCAAGAGGCCCAGCTATTGAGTTGGACCCAGCCAGCTTTCTCACTCAGTCTTTCCTAACTGCCCTCCTTGCTACAGACTCCTTCCCATGACTTTCAGGGGTCATTTTGTAGAAAAAGAGGTGCTGGAGCTCATTAGCACAACTCATTTGCATATGCCACACACCCCCTGACATCACCAGAAGGGGTACTAAATTATATCACCTCAGCATCTACCTTAAAATGCTTCTTGAATTCTAATTGTCATAATAAAACCTTACTCCCATCATACTTGTTTGAATTACTTTCTCCTATGTGGCCACATTGGCACGGGGAAGATTTCCATCTGTCTGCTCTATCTGTTTTGGTTATTTCCCCATGTTTTGTGGGGGGAAATATTAGATAGTTTGTCAAATCTTAGTGTTCAGCAAAATTCTCACAGGGGGTTGAACAATGGAGCCCAGAGGCAAGTTTTTTTTTTTGGGGGGGGGGGTAAGAAAGAAAGAGCACAATAAAATTTAGAGGTTCTGGAGCTCTGCTTCTGTGAGCTCCTGCCCAAAATGAGGCCTTCTTTTGTCCATGCAGGTCCTTTGATCCCCAGCATAGCCTTTTTGGTTGTTAAAGGGATGCCTTTTGACAACCAGTGGAAAAGCTGGCTGGAACCAAGCTCTGCATGAGATGTCGTTTGTCTCTTACCCAACAGGATGAAATGCTGCAGCATCCATGACTGAATCTTCCTGATTTTTTAAAAAGTCAACTAGCGGTTTTGTGAGGCCCTGATATGGACAGGGTCAACTGCATGCATGTAAGTTTTAATCCATGTTTCCCCCCTTGTCTAAATTGACCTGTCCTAGAAGGGAAAAAAGACGGGCACCACCTTTTTGCTCGATCTCACAACCTGAGTTCGATCCCAGCGCAAGCTGGTTCAGGCAGCCGGCTCCAGGTTGACTCAGCCTTCCATTCTTCCGAGGTCGGTAAAATGAGTACCCAGCTTGCTGGGGGGAAAGTGTAGATGATGGGGGAAGGCAATGGCAAACCACCCCGTAAAAAGTTTGCTGTAAAAACGTTGTGAAAGCAATGTCACCCCAGAGTCGGAAACAACTGGTGCTTGCACAGGGGACCTTTCCTTTTCCTTCCTCCCCCCTTCTGGGGCTTATAACAGCTCGCCCTCTGCACCAGGACACCAATCAAACTGGGCACTGTACAGCAGGTGCTGGCCTTTTAAAAAAAACACCAAATATCAGGCATGCCTGATCATGTCAGATTGCGGAAGCTAAACAGGGTCGACTGTCATTACTACTTGAATGGGAGACTTCCTTGAAATACCCAGTTGGGAGGACAGGGGCAAGCTATTCAGTCACCTCTCTGAATATCCTCCAGGCTCCTAGAAGGGGTCAGTCATCAGAGGTTGACATGACTTCCAGATACAGATAGATGCACACAGGAGTGGAATTCTAGCAGAAGCTCATTTGCATATTAGGCCACATACCCCTGATGTAGCCAATCCTCCAAGAGCTTACTAAAAAGAGCCTTGTAAGCTCTTGGAGGATTGGCTACATCAGGGGTGTGTGGCCTAATATGCAAAGGAGCTCCTGCTAGAATTCCACCCCTGGATACACATATACAAACAAATATACAAAAAAACACCAACCCCTCCCACTGAATATCTAGTCATAGATTTCTAAGCACCATGAGGCTCAGAATGAAAAAAAGATAGACACCAATTTTGACTACTTAAGAAAGTTTTTGCATTTTCTACTCTGGATCTTCAGAATACATTTCAAACATCACACACACACATGTGCTCAGCTAATTCTTTTAAAATGGTGATATTGACATAAAATCTGAGCAGGACAATTTTCATTATAAAGATATAGCTTTCTGCACTGTGCAGGGGGTTGGACTAGATGACCCTGGAGGTCCCTTCCAACTCTATGATTCTATGAGTCTATGATGCGAAAAGGAATTTTATACATGGGCTATAAAGAAATGAGGGCAGGGGGAGGAATGAACTCTCTAAATGACACACATACCATTTCACAAAGGAATCTACTCCCGAGGGGCGCAGCTGTGGAAGATCTTTGGTGTCCTTGACCCAGATATGAACTTCGCCAGATGGAGGGGTCTTCCAACCTTCCATGAATTATCATAGAAGATAATTAATCATGAAGAAGCATGTAAGTTTCATTCACCATAACTTTAATGAAACAAGTTTTATTAAACAGTAAAATGAAGTGTAGAGGACAGGGTTTCAGAACGATACAGCAGAGCCCTGGGTTCAAATCCTCCCTTAGACCTGAATATTGGTGGTTGATCTTGAATCCATTACCATCGTTTAGCTTAACCTAAAGGATGCTAAAGGGGGGGGGCGAGAATTAATTGGGGTGTGTGTGAGAGAACCATATGCCTCCAGGAGGACGGCTGGGATAAAAACATAAAAAAGTTAATTTTTTTTAAAAAAAATATTAAGGGCAAGGGGACCGTGCTCGTGGCCCTACGTGAAGCAACTGTAGGATGTAGAACAAACTGGCTAAGGGATACTTAGGTGGCACACATTATACCCCCAAGGAGGGGGGGATTAAAACAAATGTATCTTGGGAAAAAACCTTTCATTTTGATTCCTTAGAACAGGGGTGTTGAACTCAAGTTATGAGGGCCAGATCTGACATGGGCCATGTCAGTTTGGGCTGGGCTATGTTGGGCCAGGCCATGTGTATAGCTATTTAAGATTAGGTAGCAGAGATATAAACTTTATAAAGGACACAGACAAACACAATTAAATATTTTCTTACAAAAAAACACCTTAATACATGCTTAAAACGTTCGCACTCGTTGGTCTTAAAGGTGCTTTCTTTGTATTTCTCCCCTGGGATCCAGGGAACTGGGCAAAGGAAACTCTGGCTCTTTCCTTCCTTCCCCAGGAGGGGGAGGAGCCTCAGCTAATGGAAGTAAGCGAGGTTTGGCTCAGTAGCTCTGCTGGGGGATTGAGAGAGCCTGGAAAAATAAGCTCTGCTTTCCCCCCTTCCTCCCCAAGGGAGACTCAGCCAATGGAGAAGATAGGGGCTTTCCTCTGTAGCTCCTGTGCAGTTGAGCAAGCCTTGCAAAGCAAGCTGTGATGCAGAAGAGAGGGAGAAGGAAGCAGATGACAGCCAGTTGCTCGGGGGCTTGATAGGAGCTCTCTGGGAGCCTGATTTTGTCAAGCATGGTGAAATTCCATTGGTAATTGATTGTTATAAGGTTCTGTCTAACACTGGTCTGTGAAGTATCAGGGAGGACCCAGTTTTGCTAGCTCTGTTATTCTTCCCCTTTCTTGCTTTATTGCCTGAAAAGTAGAAGTAGTGAGAAACGAAACTAACTTGAGAAGAAGTAATCAGCACCTTCCCATACATTCCTGGTAGGGAGTGCGACACATCTGGGGAAAGCAAGGACAGAGTCCTGATAACACGATGAGAATGTAGACATTTATGATAGTTTATGTGTGAGAGCTACCCCGCAACCCCATCCCTTGGAATCCTTTTGAAGTAAGCCTTAAAAGTATTGTATCAATGTATTTGCAGCATCACTCTCAAGAATCTGTTACACAGAAAGTATCGGTCTATCAATAAACCTAGTCTTTGTATCAACTTCGACTCGTCATTGAACCCGCATGCTTGACAGATTTGGCCCCCGGGCTGCATGTTTGCCTTAGAATATATGAAAATGAGACTAGGTTTTTCAAACTGATGTTTTTCTTTTAGCGACGCGGAAAGGCTTCTTAACATACAGCCCTGTGTTACCTTGGCTTCCGGGTGGCACATATTTAATGGACAGGTTCATGACTCCTCGATGGTCAACGCAATTGAGGGTAGACAGGCTCTGAAAGAGAAAGGGCAGTAATAGGCAAAGTGTGTACAGAACAGCACCAAGGAGGACTTAATAATAATAATAATAATAAATTTTATTTCTACCCCGCCCTCCCCGCAAAGCGGCTCAGGGCGGCTAACAGTAAGTAATATATTAACATAAATAGTAAAACATTAGATTAGCAATTAAAATTACACATATAAAAACCCGTTAATTCAGTTAAAATACTTAATTTACAATTACATTATATATATATCTGGCAGTAATAGCTGTTCTGGCGCTGATTCTGCCAGTTTAAATGGTGTTAAAGATGGCGGTTCTTCGTTCATTGCAACTCAGCAGTCCGTATCATTATAGGCGTGTCTAAAAAGGGCAGTCTTGCAGGCCCTGCGGAACTGGTCGAGGTTCCGCAGGGCCCGCACCTCCTCCGGGAGCTGGTTCCACAGTGCAGGTGCCGCAACTGAAAAGGCTCGCACCCTGGTGCTTTGGAGCCTGGCCTCTCTCGGCCCAGGGATGGTCATTTTGTTTTTACTTGCTGACCTCAGTGCCCTCTGGGGTTCATACGGGGAGAGACGGTCCCTTAGGTAGGCAGGTCCTCGGCCATATAGGGCTTTAAAGGTAATAACCAACACTTTGTACTGGACTTGGTAGATAACTGGCAGCCAGTGCAGTCCGCGCAGCCCCGGCTGTATGTGCTCCCATTTCGGGAGCCCCAGTAACAGCCTGGCCGCCGCATTCTGCACTAGCTGCAGCTTCCGAGTCCGGCACAGAGGTAGCCCCAAGTAGAGGGCATTACAGTAGTCCAATCTTGAGGTGACCGTTGCATGGATCACTGTTGCGAGGTCGCGGCGTTCCAGGAAGGGGGCCAACTGCCTTGCCCGCTTCAGATGAAAGAATGCTGACTTGGCAGTGGCTGCTATCTGGGCCTCCATTGATAATGAAGGCTCCAGTAAAACACCCAAACTCTTTACCTGGCGCACTGGTTCCAATAGTGCGCCGTCGAAGGTTGGGAGAGCTATTTCCCCTCCCTGGGCGCCGCGACCCACGCAAAGGACCTCTGTCTTCGCTGGGTTCAACTTCAACCCACTCAATCTAAGCCACACCGCTACAGCCTGCAAGGCCCGATCCAGGTTCCCTGGGGCGGAGCCAGGCCGGCCGTCCATTAGTAGATAGAGCTGGGTGTCATCTGCATATTGATGGCAACCCAGCCCAAACCTCCGGACAATCTGGGCAAGGGGGCGCATATAAATGTTAAACAGCATTGGGGAGAGAACTGCTCCCTGAGGCACCCCACAGTCAAGTGTGTGCCTCTGGGATCGCTCGCCCCCAATGGCCACCCTTTGTCCCCGATCGGAGAGGAAGGAGGAAAGCCACTGTAAGGCCAGCCCCCTAACCCCTATGTCGGCAAGGCGGTGCTTTAGTAACTGATGGTCGACTGTATCAAATGCCGCCGACGGGTCTAATAACATCAGTACCGCAGAGCCGCCCCGATCCAGATGCCGCTGGAGGTCATCCACCAAGGCGACCAGCACTGTCTCCGCCCCATGGCCCGGTCGGAACCCAGACTGGCACGGGTCAAGGACGGAAGCGTCATCTAGGAACCTCTGTAGCTGCAACGCCACTGCCCTCTCAATAATTTTGCCTAGGAATGGTAGATTAGACACCGGACGGTAATTCGCCAATTCGGCCGGGTCTGCTGTACATTTTTTTAAGAGAGGGCGAACCAACGCCTCTTTCAGAGGCGTTGGGAAGTGCCCCTCTACGAGGGATCTATTTATGATGTCCCGTAAAGGACTTCTGAGCTCCCTCTGGCAGGATTTAATCAGCCAAGAGGGGCAAGGATCCAAATCACATGTTGTTGGGCGAGCAGCGGAGAGGATCCCATCGACTTCCTCCAGGTCGAGCGGGTCGAAGCGATCCAGGACCAACCCCGAAGACAGGCACGGAGCCTCAATTTCACTCACTGTTTCCAAGGTGGTAGGCAGGTCTTGGCGGAGCAGTGAGATTTTATCCGCAAAATATTTCGCAAATGCCTCACAGCCAATCTCCAATTCTCTAATGTTTGGTTTGCCTTGTGGCAAAGTTATAAGGTCCCCAATTATTCTAAACAGTTGTGCTGGGCGCGAATCTGCGGATGCAATCTTGGCTGCAAAGTAATTTTTCTTTGCGGCCTTGACTGCCATCTCATACGACTTCATAAGCGTTCTGTAGGATGTTCTCATTGCTTCGTCCCGAGTATGTCTCCACTGCCTCTCTAGTCGTCTGAGCCCTTGTTTCAGCTGGCGCAATTCCAAGGTGTACCATGGGGCCAACCTCCTACGAGGGCGCAGAGGGCGCCGGGGTGCTATTTCGTCAATGGCCCTGGTTAATCGGTCTTGCCAGGTTTCCACAAGGCCATCGAGGGAATTTCACAGCAGGGGGATGTTAAGCTGAGGCAAACATACTTTAGGACAGAGCTGAAAAGGGGAGGGAACAAACTTGAAGAACTCCACCAGGTCCCAATTGGGTGTTGGGTTTTCAAAGCCCTGAAGTGTTTACCACCAGGGTAACAGCTTCATATGAACCTTCCTCAAAATCTTCAATGGATGCCTCTCTCTGAATTCCCTCCCCGATCTGGAGGTGAAAGGACAGGGCCTTTTCTGTGGAAGCCCCTCACCACCGGAACTCTCTCCATGTAATAATTGATCCAGTGTCTGCTTGGATGAATTTTATGGACTTGCTTGGTCTTTAGACGGTGGTGAAGCAATTCACCTCTCCTGGAGTTTTAAGCAGCTGAAAGTTGAGTTTTGTTTTAATGGATGTGATTTTAAACAATGTTCGTGAATGATGGTTAGTAACTGTGATAGAAACATTTTCCATAAGAAAAACCATGTCGGATCAGGTCAGTGGCCCATCCCAGTCCAACGCTCTGTGTCACACAGTAGCCAAAAACCAGGTGCCCATCAGGAGGCCCACCAGAAGGGCCAGAACTCCAGAAACCCTCTCACTGTGGACCCCCAAGCACCAAGAATACAGAGCATCACTTGCCCCAGACAGAGTGTTCCATCTAGATCTTGTGGCTAATAGCCACTGATGGACCTCTGCTCCAGATGTTCATCCAATCCACTCTTGAAGCTGCTTATGCTTGTAGCTACACAGTGAATTCCACTTGATAATCACTCTTTGGAGTGAGCCAAATGAGTAGGGCACTGATGCACCACAGGGGCTAAGCTCACTGGGTCCGGAAATGGAGGGATGTATTGGCTTGGGACAATAAATACTTTGAACCACACAAAAGGCCCTGTCTCTGGTACATACCTGCCTAAATCCCAAAGGTTCCTGAAGAAGTACCCAACTAGGGATGCTGCCGGATTTCAATTTGAAAACTGCAGTTCTCCTTCTCAGGATGAGTCTGCGGTTGTGTTCCTTCCTGACAACCCTCATGACATGCAGTAGAATGATGGCTAATAAAGTTGGGGGGAGGTAGCCATGCTGGTCTGAAGCAGTAGGACAAAGTTTGAGTCCAGGGGCACTTTTAAGACCAACAAAGTTTTATGCTGGGCATAAGCTTTTGTGTGCACGAAAAAACCCAGAATAAGCTTCATTGGTCTTCAAGGTGCCACTGGACTCAAACGTTCTTCTCTTAACTGAAGACTGCTTTTGTAAGCACAAATTTACATCGAAGCATTGTTTTGTATGTAACACATGTCCTCACAAAGAAATCTGTGGCTGTGTGGGCCTGCTTCAGTGACAGAACATTTGCTTGGCATGCAGAAGGTCCAAGGTTCAATCCCAGGCATCCCCAGTGTAAAAAAGGATGATGCGATGATGTAGATGATGGAGGAAACCTCCACCTGAGGCCCTGGAGAGCCGCTGCCAGTCTGAGTAAATGACACGGACCTCAATGGGCCAGTGGACCAGTTCAGTAGAAGGCAGCTTCACGTGTTCCATACCTGTCCTACTTACCCGTGGTTTGAGCATGTACCAGTTCAACCTGTTGTTGCTCCAGTCCCAGCTCGCCAAGTCAATCTCCATCTCTCCCAGAAAACTGTTCCGTCCCAAAGGGTCATTGTGCCACACTGAAAGGTTCAGTTTTTGAATCAGCAAAACCATTTTTTCTATCTTATACTGCAGGGACGAGAAAGAGGAGTTGGACCATTTGGGGTGGCCAAACTGGCTTAACTTTAGAGCCACATAAAATAAACACCAGATGTTTGAGAGCCACAAGACAGGAAGGAAGGAAGGAAGGAAGGAAGGAAGGAAGGAAGGAAGGAAGGAAGGAAGGAAGGAAGGAAGGAAGGAAGGAAGGAAGGAAGGAAGGAAGGAAGGAAGGAAGGAAGGAAGGAAGGAAGGAAGGAAAATGGATGGGGAGGGGGGAGGGAGGGAAAGGTGGAAAGAAAGCTACTTTAGCTTTAAATACCTTCTCTGAGCCAACCAATGGGCCAGTGGACTATATATGATAACCACCAAAGCGTGTAAATATGCGGGGTTTTTTAGTGCAAACTAAATAAAAGCAGAACTAAGGCGCACTGAATACTCAATTCTAGAAATTTTCCCACAAAGTCTCTCAACAGTCTTTAAAGAATAACAGCCTCTTCAACGTAGGCTTAGTGAAGACGTGGGTAGAGTCTTTAATCTCTTAGTGTTCCACTCGTGATGGTATGGAGAGAATAAGGAACCGCTTTTGAAAGGAATCCTCACAGTTTTGCTTATCAGTTCTTCCTCAGCCTCTTTCTCCCGACGTTACACGGAGCCACAGCTCTGTGCTTTACAACACGGATCAACGCATGCTCTAATCTGCTGCTACTGGCAGTGGAGGCTTCAAGAGCCACACAATATCTGTGAAAGGGCCACATGTGGCTCCCTAGCTGCGGTTTGGCCACCTCTGATTTAGACATTGCTGCTTTCACTTCTGCTCAGGCAGAGAATGGTCTGTCCCGAACCTGCTATCTGAGAAACTTCAACTGAAGATATTCTGGACCATCCAAAGCTGAGGTCATTTCCGTGCACGGCACTGGGTTAAGGCCTTACGGGGCCTAGAAATATAGACCTCAAGGAGAAGGACTTTATCATGCCTTTCGCCCTGCCACAAGAGACTACATCCCGCAGAGACTGTGCCCAGGTTGCAAAACGCCATCTTAAAACTTCATTTTAGATACCCTGCTGCCCCCCAACATCTGGACTTTCTGGGTAACCTATCCTTGCCCTTACCCGCAAAACCTCGTTGTAAACTGGGCTCACGGTTCTCTTCTTCACCGACGTTTTTCTCTTGCCCATCCGAGCTTTGTCGGGAAGCAGATAGGTTTTGACGTACCTGGGAAGAAAGTGTCCCCGAGTTAATTGTGTACCGGATTCGTTACAAGGTGCTGGTTATCACCTTTAAAGCCCTATATGGCCGAGGACCTGCCTACCTTCGGGACCGTCTCTCTCCATATGTTCCCCAGAGGCTACTGAGATCTGGCTCGCAAAATCTATTGACAATCCCGGGGCCGAAGGAGGCCAAACTGAAAGTTACGAGAGGAAGTGCCTTTTCAATTACAGCTCCCCACTGGTGGAACCAATTACCAGAAGAGGTACGGGCCTTGCGGAGCCTTAACCAGTTCCACTGGGCCTGCAAGACTACCCTCTTTCAGCTGGCTTTTTATTAACGTGGAATTTATTCGACTGTCGTCACCTAAAATTGTGTCATGATGCGTAACGTCGAGATTGTAGCACCGAATTAATTTATTGGTTTTAAATGTGATAGTTTTAATTGATGGTTTTAATGTAATAGTACATTTTAATTGAGTAATATAATCGTTATGTAATTAGCGCATTTTTATTATTGTATTATTGTAATGTCTGCATTTTATGCCATGTAAGGCGCCCTGAGCCTGCTTCGGCGGGGAGGGCGGGATATAAATGAAAAATTATTATTATTATTATTAACATTCAACAGAGCTGCGCTGTCACACGCAAGCCGGCACCTAGGGTAGACAGTCAGCAGGCAAAACTAATTAAAGACCTCGCCAGGTTGTTAACATGGCCTCTGTGTGGAGAGTGATAAATCATTTGGGGCAGACGGGCGAGCTCTGACAACAACCAGCTGCAGGAGGCTGCCTAGACACTCAGAAGGGCAGGGGATGATTTAGAATCAGGTGTGGAGTCTCTTCCCCTTGGATTTATGCCTGTAAAGATCAAAAAACGGGGGAGCTGAGCAGGGGACCCAAGTGGGAGACGCACCGTGGCTGTCAGTGAAAGATGGTTGTACACCCTGCTATGCAGGGCTTTTTTGATAGAAAAAGCCCAGCAGGGACTCATTTGCATATTGTTGTCACCATTGTTTTGCACAGCAGGAGCTTATTTGCATATTAGGCCACACCCCTGAAACCAAGCCAGCCGAAACTGAGTTCCTGTGTGTTCCTGCTCAAAAAAAGTTCTGCTGCTCCAGGACCCTGGCGGAGCAGTTCCCGTCCAATCCTGGCCATTTCCACCAGCTACAAGGGCCTCAGGTGGAAAAGCTTGGCCTGAGGTCTTAAAGAAATGCTGTCAGTCAGAGTAACTACTGGTGGGCTGGAGGAACCAGCAGCTTGACTCAGTACAAAGCCTTGTCTTATGCTCGAGGCATGGGGAAATTATACCTTGAGTTAAGCTTCGAAACATAAGATGATATTGATTTATACCCTGCCCTTCACTCACAATTTCCTTTATCTTCCTCCCCCTTTCAAGGACAGCTCTGCGAGAGCTATGGCTGACACAAGGCCATTCCAGCGGCTGCAAGTGGGGGAGTGGGGAATCAAGCCCGGTTCTCCCAGATTAGAGTCCACGCACTTAACTACTACATCAAACTGGCTTTTTGTGGCACTAAACAAATGGAAGCAAAATTATTTGGTGGTTTGTAGGAAGTTGGGAAATTGCTGAGAAAGAGACATCAATTGCTGAGAAAGAGACATCTAACTGTTTGAGAAGAACATCAGGCTCCCAGTTTCCTGTTCTAAAGAGCTTCTCTTGGTTAGAGAAAAATACCTACAGACTAGTCGTCTTCTCAGACTACAGAAAATGAAGTGGATGTGGTTAAGAGTCTTTGTGGATAAGACTTTCTTCATTTAGTTTAAGGGACCTTCCTGGTACACGACTGCTCTTCTGTTCCATGTTTAGCTGTCACAATATTTATTTATTTGAAACATTTTATGCCCCATTCCCACCCAATCAGGGTCCTGAGGTGATGCACATAAAAACATTTGAACAATTAAAAACATTAAAAATGATAAAATGATTTCATAAAAACACAAACAATAACCAGAGTCAGGGAGGAAAACCAATGACTGTTACTGGGCGTCTGCCAAAGGAAACAAAAAAGTCTTCATATTTGGCATCATCCCTGGGATTGTGTAAGAGCCCCGTGGCGCAGAGTGTTAAAGCTGCAGTACTGCAGTCCTAAGCTCTGCTCACGACCTGAGTTCGATCCCCGGCGGAAGCTGGGTTTTCAGGTAGCCGGCTCAAGGTTGACTCAGCCTTCTATCCTTCCGAGGTCAGTAAAATGAGTACCCAGCTTGCTGGGGGGAAAGTGTAGATGACTGGGGAAGGCAATGGCACACCACCCCATAAAAAAGTCTGCTGTAAAAAAGTTGTGAAAGCAACGTCACCCCAGAGTCGGAAACGACTGGTGCTTGCACAGGGGACCTTGCCTTTCTGTTCCTGCGATTGTTTAACTGGGAGGTGGGAATGTGTTGAGGGACAAAAGTCTACACCCGCTAAATTTGGAGGCTGCACAAAATGAAAGCGGAAAGAGAAGGGCGGGGGATGTAAAACGATGGCAGGCTGGCTGAAGAAACTGTGGAAGAGGGAACAAGAGGGAATTCAGGATTAGGTGATTTGCCCTGGATTGGCAAAGCAAAATGGTGGCTTCATGTTGACCCAAAAATGTATGACAAACCTTGAAACAGTGAAGGACCCGTTATGTTTGTTGGAAGCTCCCCAGAGAGCTTCAGCTATGGGATGATGATGACAATAATAATAATAATAATAATAATAATAATAATAATAATAATAATAATAATAATAATAATAATAATAACAATAACAACAACAGATGATGGGATATGTTGGCTGGGTCCAGACCTCATTTTGGGCAGGAACTCACAGGAGTGGAGCTCTGGAACCTCAAACTTTATCGTTCCCTTTCTTTCTTAAACCCCCCCCCCCCAAAATACACACACACACACACACACTTGCTTCTGGGCTCCATTGTTCAAACCCCCGGTGAGAATTTTGCTGAACTCTAAGATTTTACAAACTTGCTAATATTTTTCTCCACAAAAAAACGGAACAGCGTCTCTGGCAAAAGCGATTCACCACTGGCTTTCTCTTGCCTCCTCAGTGCAGGAAGCACCTCAGAAAAGGCCTGAAACCATTGCGTCTCCAGTGAGTGGCCATTCAGGAACAGTAGTCTCCATTGCAGGAGGACACTTGGCTTGGATCATCCAAAATTTTTTTTGGAGCCTCCCAACACTTTGTGATGGTTCTCACCTCTGTGGTAGCCCCCATGGGTTCTGAACAGCCTCCCAGAAGGGGTTAAGCGAGCTCCTGCTAAGGTTGCCAGCTCTGGGTTGCAAAATTCCTGGAGATTTGGGGGTGGATCCTGGGAGGGTGGAGTTTAGGACCTCGGCAGGGTATAATGCCATAAAGTCCACCCTTGAAAGCAGCCATCTTCTCCAAGGGAACTGATCTCTGTAGCCTGGAGATCAGTTGTAATTCTGAGAGATCTCCAGCCACTATCTAGCCTAGCTCCTGACTTTCCAGCAAGGATGCTAAACAGAATGATGTAAGCTCCTGGGGGGGGGGAGGGGGGGAAGATAGGTAGATTATACATAGAACAAACAAAAAAACCCAGAGTTGTTCTGGAGAGATTGTGGGGCCGTCAGAGCCTGCTAACTGTGGCACTTTGGTTTTAGCTTTGTTTTTAATGTGTTGTTTTAATTTCCTTAAAAAATTTCCTTAGCGGCCGCGTGGCGCAGAGTGGTAAAGCAGCAGTACTGCAGTACTGTGGTCTGAACTCTCTGCTTACAACCTGAGTTCGATTCCAGCAGAAGCTGGATTCAGGGAGCCGGCCCAAGGTTGACTCAGCCTCCCATCCTTCCGAGGTCGGTAAAATGAGTACTCAGCTTGCTGGGGGGAAAGTGTAAAAGACTGGGGAAGGCAATGGCAAACCACACCGTAAAAAGCCTGCCATGAAAACGTTGTGAAAGCAACATCACCCCAGAGTCGGAAACGACTGGTGCTTGCACAGGGGACCTTTCCTTTCCTTTAATTTCCTTAAATTGTTTTGTGTTGTTTTTACGTTGTTGTTACCCACCTTGGGTCCTAGGATGCTTGGAAGAAAGCAGATTTGAATTTATATCCCGCCCTATACTCTGAATCTCAGAGCGGTCACAATCTCCTCTACCTTCCCCCCCTCCACAACAAACACCCTGTGAGGTAGGTGGGGCTGAGAGTTCTTTTATAGCAGCTGTCCTTTCAAGGACAGCTTCTATGAAAGCTATGGCTGACCCAAGGCCATCTCAGCAGGTGCAAGTGGAGGAGTGGGGCATCAAACCCGGTTCTCCCAGATAAGAGTCCGCACACTTAATCGCTACACCAAACTGGCTCTCATTTGCATATTAGGCCACACACCGCCTAGTAAGTTCTTGGAGGATTGGCTACATCAGGGGTGTGTGGCCTAATACGCAAAGGAGCTCCTGCTAGATTTCCACCCCTGAAGGTGGATATATAAATTATTTATTTATTTATTTTAGTAAATTTCTTTTCCGCCCATTCCCCATAGGGCTCGTGGCGGAGTACAATATATAACAAAACAATACAAAACAATAAAAACATTTTAAAACAGACACCTCAACAGCACTCAGATTACCATGACATCACATATTGCTCAGCCTAGCCATCTCACATCATGATATCTCATAGGGATGGCAGTTTTTATTCCAATTCCTAGCACAGGTGGCAGTGCTGGCCGGGGAGGCCAACCAGATCAAGAATAGACGCCCGCAGCCTCAGCTAAAAGCCTGGCGGAACAGCTCCGTTTTACAGGCCGTACGGAAGGCTAATAAGCCAGGTAGGGCCCGGATCTCAATAGGGAGCTGATTCCACCAGGTTGGGGCCAGAACTGAAAAAGCCCTGGCCCTAGCTGAGGTGAGGTGGGCATCTCTTGGGCTGGGGACGGCCAACAGATTCATTTCTAAATGAATACATTTTGTGGCTGGTCCCGTTCCCACAGAAGCTATTTTGTAGTGATGGTTACAACCCTTTCTCAAATTCCCACAGTGCCTTTCTCAAATTCCCACAGCAAGGCTGGGGGATTCAGGTTTAGAATTTAGCCTCAAATTCTAGACTCTCCTTCCGTATGAGGGTTTCCAGCTCTGGGTTGAGAAATACCTGAAGGGTTTGGGGGTGGAGCCTGAGGAGGGTGGGGTTTGGAGAGGGGAGGGACTTCAATGGGAAATAATACCATAGAATCCATCTTCCAAAGCAGCCCTTTTCTTCAGGTGAACTGATCTCTGTCACCTGGAGATCTGTTGCAATCCTAAGGAAGCTCTAGGCAGCATCTGGAGTTTGGCAATCCTAAATGGTGCCCATTTGACACCCACTTTGTCTGGACACAACTACCAACAGTCTTACAAGTCTGTCATTTTTAATCTCCACTCACGGGTCTGTTCTGCCTTTCTTCTCATCCACAATAGCCAGGTCTTTGCACTGAGAGACGTAGATTTGGAACTCTCGGTTTTTCTCATCGTAGTCCAAGGCAAATTGAACTAGCCCCTGGGCATCGACACTGCCGAAATCGCCACTGTACACGCTGAGAACACTGCCGCTCACCTGTCCAGAGTGCAATAGGAATATTTCCTGAGGTCAGAATGGACACTATCCCTTTTTCTCAGCTAGAGAAAGAGTGAATCTTTTTTTGGGCTGAAGTGACCTTCCATCATCTTTCCTGCTTCATTCAGGAAAGAAGATGAATCTTTATGGAGTTAACGCTGAATAATTCTTGGATGGAATCTTCACTAGCTGCACGATACACAGGCATAATATTCCTGAGAAAAGACCGTAGATTTCTCAAGTCAGCTATCACAGTAACTTGTAAAATGCTAGAGGGCTTGATCCAAGGATTCTATCAAGAGGGCCAAAGTGCCTAATCCCTTCTGTCACCAGGGAAGTTGCCGACAAAAGGAACCCACTGCTTTGATAAGTCACCCTACAATGGAGTACATGGCAGCTTTTCAGCCCAATGAAATTAGTGTCCTGAAGAGCCAATAAGATTCTGTCTGGTCTTATTCTGGCTTGGTGCCTTTCCTCAAGGTAATAGCAGCTGCATTGTGTGAGAATCTCACTGAGGCCTTGGGGAGATGGAGCCAGAAGAATTAATCCCTCATGTTGTTTTCCTTATTTAAATTGCCACTCCTGCTTCTATTTGCTGTGGGGGGGGAAGGTACCAGCTTCTTTATGATACAAGATGGAACCCTCAAATTCCTGAGGAAAACAGAAAGGTGGGAAGATGGAACCCTCAAGTTCCTGAGGAAAACAGAAAGGCGGGAAGATGGAACCCTCAAGTTCCTGAGGAAAACAGAAAGGCGGGAAGATGTCTCAGTGGAAGGGCACCTGCTTTGCCTAAAACAGGCCCCAGATTCTGCCTCAGAACTTATCCAATTAAATATCTCAAGGCAGACCAGGGAAAGATCTTTCTTTGTATGAGCATCTAGAAAACTGCTGGCATTGCCAGTCATTGTGTGCCTGGCACCACCCTCACAGCAGCCATTTTATACTGATGACCACCACCTTTGCTCAAAATTCTAAGGGCACTCACAGGCCCACCAAGGTTGGGGAACTCTGCTCTGGATTAACACAGGGTGGTTGAATCTCAGTGTCTTAAAAACAGTTCCCCAAACACCTGCTTGATATCAGGGGTGGACTGGAAGGTCACAAAGGATGCCTGCCATTCAATTTCCCTCAAAAGCCCTGGCGAAGAGGCAGGCCTCTCAGAACCTCGTGAAGATCTCCAGAGGTCTTCTTCCTCCTCCCCTTCAGGGAGCCTATTCCACAGAGCCAGAGCCACAATGGAAAAGGCCCAGGCTCTGTTCAGTGCCAGATGGGCCACACTAAGAGGTAGGCTAGCCAATAGATGACTGCTTGACCACCATAGATGGCCCACAGGGATATATGGAAGGAAGAAGAAGACCGTAGATTTATACCCCGCCCTTCTCTCTGAATCAGAGTCTCAGAGCGACTTATAATCTTCTTTATCTCCTTCCCCCACAACAGACACCTTGTGAGGTGGGTGAGGCTGAGAGAGCGCTCCCAGAAGCTGCCCTTTGAAGGACAACTCCTATGAGAGCTATGGCTAACTCAAGGCCATTCCAGCAGCTGCAAGTGGAGGAGTGGGAATCAAACCCAGTTCTCCCAGATAAGAGTCCACTTAACCACTACACCAAACTGGCTCTCTTTCTGGAGACCATCTTTCACAAACTGGAGACCATCTTTTACAAACAGCCTTGTCTTATCTGTGGAGGACAGCAACGGAAAGTGACTCATGGGAAGTAAGCACCTTGAGAACCCCAAAGAAGATTCTGGAATCAACCATATGAACTTCAGAGAAGTCAACAATGAAGCTCAGCAAAAACCAACAGTCAGTACACAGTTCTTAAAATCCTGGCACACAGTGAAACAACTTGGCAAATCGTATGGGGAACTAATGGACATGGACATTAATTCTCTTAGCAGCACTGTTCAAAGGATCAAGCTAACTTAAAGATAAACATTTCCCCCTTTTCCATCCTCTCATTAATTCTCTTAGCCATGATGACACCCAAAAGGGACTGCTGGATTCAGAGGCATATTTCTGGGGAGCTGTTAGTAGGATAACTCAACTATATGAACCATTGGTTTAATTCCTTGTGACTTAGGCCGTTTTCCCACTGACCTTACCTCGGAGCGATGTCCCTCTTCACCGCGCAGCGTCTGCGCGGATTTCCCACCAACTGCTCCGAGGCTGCTCCGAGGAACCAGGAAGTTCCCGACCTTTTGCATCGCAAATGGAAACCGCTAAAAACCAGTTTATGTTAGCGACGCAAAAGCCGCGACTCTACTTGGTTACTCGGAGCAGTTGGTGGGAAATCCGCGCAGACGCTGCGCGGTGAAGAGGGACGTCGCTCCGAGGTAAGCTCAGTGGGAAAACAGCCTCAGTCATCTTCTTAATGATTGGCAGAAATAGTACTGGGGAGGTGAGGGAGAAACCACTCTGGTTACAAGCACCAGAGCACCTTTGCTAGATTTTCTGTAGGAGTACCCACCGAGGAGACAGAGGCCATGTCAGAGGAGTGGCTGCCCATACTAGGCGACTTCTTGTGCCGGCTGAACTGGAAGCTGATTTCTGAAGCGGTGTCAGATTCTGTCTGCAAATCAAATCGAGAGGAGTGTTAAGTCTGGCAGCACAAGCCCCATGACATGCAAGACGCAAGCTCCGTCAGGGAACTGGTCTCCATGGAGTGCCCGGAGGATGTCTCTCCCCCCTCTTCCCACTTTCTGATAACCCTGAAGCCTCCAAACTGGGAAACCCCCTGCCCTCAGCTGGGGATTAAGCAACCACACAAGAGAATCCCAATAATAGATAGCAAACAAATAAGCACAAAGCTTCCAGCCTCAATCAAATGCCACAACTAACAATATTATCAAAACTACTATATTGTGAACCAGACTAAAAGCAAAACCAATGCAAAAAAATGATACAAATTGGAACATCACCAAACAACAATAGAATATAAAGTCCAACTTAAGAGAAGCCCAATGTTGTTCTTAGCCAAAAAGTCCGATGCTTGAAGAGACTTGCATTGTTGTGGTGTTCACACCCTTGTATCTGAAATGGATTTCTGAAGCTTGAAGAAGCAATAGTGAAACAAGGCATTAGTACATCCTTGTTGCAATGACTGGACTGCTGGCTGCCTTATGAATTCAAAGTTGGACTAAACATGACATCAATCTTCTCAAGATATCACCTTTTGGCTAAGAATACAGCATTGGGCTGCTCTAAAGTTGGACTTTATGGCTGTCTGGTGATGTTCCAATTTGTATAATTTTTTTGCATTGATCTGGCTTCGAGTCTGGTTCACAACATAGTAGTTCTGATAATATTATTTGTGGCATTTGATTGAGGCTGGGAATCATGGAAGCTTTGTGCTTGTTTGTTTGTAACTGGGGATTGGCAACCCTACACAGGTACCCTGGAAGTGTCTCACCTCTGAGAGAAGGAGAGGGGTGGATCGACTCAAGTCTTTGGCTCGCTCCGGTTCCAAGTACTGCTGGGTCAGCATTTGAGGCTTACTGTATGCTGGAGGTGGGGGTGGGGGAAAGAGGAGAACAAAATACAAAAAGGCAACTTATACTTTGCATAATAAATGGCATTTTATTATCAGTCCTTGAGAAAGCCGGGGTGGTCCTCTGTTTTAGGGCCCATGCTTGGGTGGGGGTGCAACTGTAGTAGTAGTTCTTTATTCACCGTCATCCGACCAGCTTAAAAATACAAACAAAACATAAAAAACAGAAACAAACTCATCACCTCTTATACAAAATTCCTGACTCCTACTATTACATATATTGTTAAAACCCGTAACCAAGATTTACACTCTCAATTTCCCTCCTTTCCAGCTGAGCAGCGTAACAGAAACGGGCAATCTTAGAGGGGGCAACTGTCTGCAGCCCAGTTCCCTCAAAGGAGGGGGGGGGGAAGAAGAGCAGGCTCTTGGGGCTGATTCTACCTGCCCTATCTGGGGCTCAGGCAGCTGGCTTCTGGGGACAGTGGTGGCCTCACTTGACCTCAGCTGGACTTGGGCCCAGGGCCACAGAATCACGATAACCACTCCTGAACAAATCAAAAAGGGACTGCAGAAAGCTGAACAGGAACTTTTTTTTAGGAGGGTGTTATTTTTGGATATGCAAAGGATTGTAGATTTCTTGCCCTGACCTGGGGTGCTTTCACACACATTCAATAATATACTTTCAATCAGGGCTGCCCCTAGGGTGCAAGGCGCCTCAGGCAGACTCGCCACCCGCTTTGCCCCCCCCCCATGACCAGCTGATCGGCGGGTAGAATGCTGCCACTGCCGCCTCCTCCCTCTCTCCCCTTCCCTCCTCTCCTGCGGCGCCGCGCTGTTTGCCCCCCCCCACACACACACTCAGATGTGCACGGCTAGAATTGGCCCTACCCTTAGATTCAGCCCGGGTCTCTCAGCGCTCTCACTTCCAGCAGAAGTGAGGAGGAGAATGCTGAGAGGCCCAAGTAAAGTCTAAGGGTAGGGCTAATTTTAGGTGCCCTTCTCTAAGTGCCTGGGGGGTGGGGAGTGTGGCACTGCCACGGAAGGGAAGGAGCGACAACAGTGGCAGCAATGTTTTACTGCCGATCAGCTGATTAGTGGGGGGGGGGCTTTAAAGAGGCCAGGAAGCGGCACTCCACCGCCCCATTGGCACAGAAGGGAAGGGGGGGAGGTGGTGGCGGCACAGCGGGGGGGGGGGGTAAACTAGGCATTTGCCTTGAATACGGGGCGGCGGGGGGAGAGCCCAATTTGGTGCCCCCCTTCCTGGTGCCCTAGGCAATAGCCTAGTTTGCCTAGTGGGCGAGCCGGCCCTGCTTGCAATCCACTTTCATCAAGGCACTTTGCAACGAGATTTTACTGTGTAAAATGGCAAAATCCACTTGCAAACTGTTGCTGAAATGGATCTAAACGGCATGATTTAACATGCGTGAAAGTGTGTAGCTCTTGTCAGGTCTCGGAAGCCAAGCAAGGGGCTGGTGCTGCTTTGTACTTGGATGGGAGACCTCTGAGGAAGCCCAGGGCTGCTATGCCAAGGTAGGCAACCGCAAACCACTGCTGAATGTCTTGTGCTTTGAAAACCCCAACAGGGCCACCTTAAGCCAGATGCCGCTACATGGCCCTTTCTATCTATCTCTAGATTTTACTTAAGCCTGCGCTTTCTTTTTTGTTTTAAACTTCTGCTGGCCAACACAGGTTCCGTTACTTGAAATCGGGTATGGTAGCACCGATGTCTGCTGAACTGCAGATAAACCACTTCCAGCATAGGACGGAAAAGCTGGACAGAAATAGCTTAAGTAATCGAAATCAGTATTTCAGTAAGGTTGACGTTAAAATGTTAGGTTCCCCCAAACAACTACACTTTGTAGGGGGTAAATTTAATGCGACTTTTTTTGTAGCAGGAGCTCATTTGCATATTAGGCCACACACCCCTGATGTAGCCAATTATCCAAGAGCTTACAGTAGGCCCTGTAAGAAGAAGATGAAGAAGAAGATATTGGATTTATATCCCGCCCTCCACTCCGAAGAGTCTCAGAGCGGCTCACAATCTCCTTTCCCTTCCTCCCCCACAACAGACACCCTGTGAGGTAGATGAAGATATTGGATTTATATCCTGTCCTCCACTCTGAAGAGTCTCAGAGCAGCTCACAATCTCCTTTACCTTCCTCCCCCACAACAGACACCCTGTGAGGTGGGTGGGGCTGGAGAGGGCTCTCACAGCAGCTGCCCTTTCAAGGACAACCTCTGCCAGAGCTATGGCTGACCCAAGGCCATGCTAGCAGGTGCAAGTGGAGGAGTGGGGAATCAAACCCGGTTCTCCCAGATAAGAGTCCGCACACTTAACCACTACACCAAACCGGCCCTGTAAGCTCTTGGACGATTGGCTACATCAGGGGTGTGTGGCCTACTATAAAAGAGATTGCGGCTCACAATCTCCTTTATCTCCCTTCCCCACAGCAGACACCCTATGAGGTGTGTGGGGCTGAGAGGGCTCTCACAGCAGCTGCCCTTTCAACGACAACCTCTGACAGAGCTATGGCTGACTCAAGGCCATTCCTGCAGCTGCAAATGGAGGAGTGGGGAATCAAACCCAGTTCTCTCAGATAAGAGTCCGCACACTTAACCACTACACCAAACTGTCTCTCTAATATGCAAAGGAGTTCCTGCTACAAAAAAAGCCCTGAGGTTGAGGATGATCAGTCCTGGACCGCCTAACAGGGCAGGTGGGCTGCATTCAGCTCCAAGTGTCCTGTTGATGGATCTGCATGAGGGAAAACCCAGGCAAGGGGGACTTGGGGGCAACTGAGACTTACTCTCCGTGGTGGTATAAAGGTTCACCATACTCTTGGCAAGGTTGAGGCCATTTGCGTGGGGCAGCTTCTTGGGAAGGGAGGAATGATACCCGTTTCCCTCTGAAAAGCAACACACGACTGAATTAAGCAATGGAAAAATACTGGCGTCATCGTAACGATGGCTGAGAAAGAATTCTTAAATAGCCACCCCCCTTTTCTTTGTTTATGTGATCTAAAGCTTTATGGGGATGACTCAGGGACCTATTGCTTATAAGGCAGAGAGGCTGTGGCTAAGATGCAGAGCATATGTATTGAATGCAGGAAGTCCCAGATTCGGTTCCAGATATAGCCAACTGAAGGATCTCAGGTAGCAGGAGCTGGGACAGACCCCTCTTTGCTAGGGAGCTGCTGCCAATGAGGGGAGTAAGGCTGACAAGCTCCCGCTGGAGGAGGGGCATCCCCTGCTCTGGAGGGCCCCAACCTGCCAGCAGGGAACAGGCCGCTGGGGGGATCCCCACCCCTGAAGAGCCCTGTTAGCAAATGCCATCCCCAGCACGATGACATCACCTGGAAGCGATGTCATCACACCAGGGATGTCACGCCGGGGACACTCTAGGACTTGCGCTAAAAAACCTCCTATGGTACCATAAAGTTCTACCATGAATCCTAGAGCATTTCCAGTGTGACGCTCTAGAAATCACGGTAAAACTCTATGGTATCATAGAGTTTTATCATGACTCCTAGAGCGTCCTCGGTGTTATGTCCCCAGTGCGATGACATCACTTCCAGGTGACATAACTGCACAGTGCAGGCTTTGTGTGTGCGAGGAACAAGTCCCCCACTGCAGTGGTGGAGGGACTTGGCAACCCTAGAAAGGTGTTAATACTTAGAGGGACCAATGATCCAGTAAGTAAGGGTCATGTGTTTTGACCAGGGCTTTTTTTGTAGCAGGAACTCTTTTGCATATTAGGCCACACACCCCCTGATGTAGCCAATCCTCCAAGAGCTTACAGGGCTCTTAGTGCAAGGCCTACTGTAAGCTCTTGGAGGACTGGCTACATCAGGGGTGCATGGCCTAATATGCAAAGGAGTTCCTGCTCCAAAAAAAAAAGCCCTTGTTTCGACCCAACACCCTGATCCTCAGTCAGTTGGCCTGGAAATAATGTTCACAGAATCGCCTACTTAGAAAGTGCGCCCAGGGTCGCAGTCTATTTAAGAGGTTATTTTTTTATAGGTGACTCTGCAAGCCTTAGAACCCAAAACCTACATAAACCTTCCATGGAGATAGATCAAGATGGGTAGCCGTTTTAAACTGTCTGTAGCTGTAGAAAAGAGCAAGAGTTCAAAAGCACCTTCCACACTAACAAAATTTGTGGCAGGGTAGGAGCTTTCGTGAGTCACTGCTCACTTCTTTTTCCCCCCTTCTTCAGATACAGCTAGAATGTGAGTCCATCTGTCCTTACATCTTCGAGAGCGGAGTGATTTCAGATGCTGAATGACAATAACAATGACATGCAGGGGGTTGTAGGCATGGCAGTTCTCTTACAAAGGAATTTCAAAGGGAGATCAGAGAGGGAGCCTGCTGAATTGCAACTGACAGTGAAGTTCGAGACAATGCATCCTCCTGGACTGAATCGAGACTTAGGTTTCCTGTCTCATTACCAGTGCTGATTTCGCCATACTTACTATTCCTCTGCATACCACACCTAAACCAATCACACCTTCTACAGTCATTCACCTGCTATTGTCACTTGGCATTTGTTAGTCTTGAAGGTGCTACTGGACTCTTGCACTTTTCTACTGCTATAAAAACCTGTAAAACATTCCACAGAGAAGCCCCGTGGTGCAGAGTGGTAAAGCTGCAGTACTGCAGTCCAAACTCTCTGCTCATGACCTGAGTTCAATCCTGGCGGAAGCTGGGTTCAGGTAGCCAGCTCAAGGTTGACTCAGCCTTCCATCCTTCCGAGGTCGGTAAAATGAGTACCCAGCTTGCTGGGGGGAAAGTGTAGATGGCTGGGGAAGGCCACGGCAAACCACCCCATAAAAAGTCTGCCGTGAAAATGTCGTGATGTGATGTCACCACAGAGTTGGAAACGACTGGTGCTTGCACAGGAGGCTACCTTTACCTTTTGGGGAGGGATGCTGGCTCAGTGGTAGAGCATCTGCTTGGTAAGCAGAAGGTCCCAGGTTCAATCCCCAGCATCTCCGACTAAAAAGAGTCCAGGCAAGTAGGCATGAAAAACCTCAGCTTGAGACCCTGGAGAGCCGCTGCCAGTCTGAGTAGACAAGACTGACTCTGATGGACCGAGGGTCTGTTTCAGTATAAGGCAGCTTCATATGTTCTTCATGTGTTAATTTGGGAATGGAGCGGTTAGTGACTAACTGGCTAACTCTCTCTTCAAAAAAAGAATATGTACACTTTACAAGTCAATTTGGTTCCTAGAATAGATTAATACAAATTAAGCTTTCTACGTGACACAGCCCACCAGGCAGGATCGTAAGGAATCCAAAAATATATCTGCCGAGCGAACGAGAGTCAGCTATAAAAGAATTTCAGTGTAGCGTGACAGTGTTTCTAATCCCGATGAAAGCTTATGACTAAGGCTGATAAAAGTAGAACCATCCCACAAACTTTGGCACTGATCTGGTCCCTTGTGGGGGGAAAAATATGAATCAAACACTAATCTGGTCACATTTGTCACAAAACAGATTTAAAAAAAAATATTTCCCTTTTTAGGAATGATTTAAAAAAGGAAATGTTACCTGCATTTAGAAATGTCATTTGTTGGAATTTTACAAAATGATATATAAATAATAATGCAGAAGAGGAACTGTAACAGCATGAAGAAAGAAGAAGCCTGTAGGGACCACCTCTCCCCACACGTTCCCCAGAGGGTACTGCAATCTGGATCTCAAAACTTGTTATCGATCCCCGGGCTGGGGGAGGCAAGACTTAAAACAACCCGCAAAAGGGCCTTCTCTGTGACTGCCCCCTACTGGTGGAATCAACTTCCAGAAGACGTTAGAGCTCTGTGGGACCTTGCCCAATCCTGCAAAGCCAGGGGTTGTTTTACAGAAAAATAGGTGGCAGAGCTCATTAGCATAACTCATTAGCATACGCCGCCCTCCCCCAGCCAAAAGCAACCCGATTCAAGAAAGAAGAGCACTGGGCAGGCAAGGCCTGCTTGGGCTGGCTAGAGATCCAGGCAGCCCAAGCAGGCCTCGCTCGCCTGGGGCTCTCCTGGGCCACCCCCCCCAGTCAAATGGTCAGCAAGCTACCCGCTGCCCAAAATCCCATAAGTGGAGAAAGGGTGGCGTGGGTTAATGAGGGCTGCTGGGGATATGGCAAAGCCCCTGGTGGCTGGCTGGCTGCCCGCTCTCCTAATCCAAGGATTGTTATGCAGCTGCACCTACTATTCAATGGACAAGGTAGGTAGGGGGAGGAGGGGGAACCCTCAGAAAGGTTCAGGAGCTGTGCTCCTGTGAGCTCCCACTGAATTTGCTTATGTAAGACTATGCTATTCCACCTTGTGTTTGATTGTTAGTGATTGACTGGAATTAGTAACATCAAACCTGCAATGTCATCGCCTAAGACTTCGGATGAGAAGAATTATTATAAAGGTTAACGGAATGCCGCCTACTTCAATTGTCTATTTCATCCTTTACTGAATGGTATGGAAATTAGCACCGATTGCTTTAATTAATGTTTTTATTGATCTTGTTTTATTATCATATGCTCGTGAGCCCGTTTGTCTGAGAGGGCGGGATACAAGTCGAATAAACTAAACTTATGCATACCTAAAATTAAGTTTTATAATAATGGTTATTCAATACATTAAGAAGGGAAGTCACAATGCATGTATGTTCCTAGAACTGGATGGCATGATTTGGCATGAAGAAGAAGAAGAAGAAGAAATTGGATTTATATCCCGCCCTATACTCTGAATCTCAGAACGGTCACAATCTCCTTTGCCTTCCCCTCCCACAACAGACACCCTGTGAGGTGAGTGGGGCTGAGAGAGCTCTTGCAGCAGCTGCCCCTTCAAGGACAACTCCTACGAGAGCTGTGGCTGACCCAAGGCCATTCCAGCAGTTGCAAGTGGAGGAATGGGGAATCAAACCCGGTTCTCCCAGATAAGAGTCCACGCACTTAACCACTACACCAAACCGGCTCTCAAAGCATATGCTAACAAATGGACCACAGAATACCTGAAAATGCAGAAGAGTCTGGTCCTTGAATGACTTCTCTTTCATTAGCAGCTTCATTTTCTGGTTGGTCACCGGCAGAACCACTAGGCTTATCCTTGAGCAGTTCTTCATTGGTTTCTAGATGGTTCTGAGGGCCCGGACTACTTTGGGTAGTAACTTTATCAAGGTCCTCCAAAGACTCGGACTCTATTAATATCTGCACCCTGCCTGCCAACGAATCCTTCTTACGCTTGCTTTCATCAGCCATGATGTACTCGTCGGCGGGGATCTCCGGCTCAAAAATGATCCCGCTCCGCTCTTTCGTTGGGGACTCAATATTAAGCGAAGGCACGCGAATGGGCAACTTTGATCTCCTTGTGCAGTGCTGGGCTTTCTTCTCTTCTTCCACCTCATGTTGCTTCCCGTTCCCGTTGCTCATGCTGTTTTTGTGAGCGGCTGCCCCTTTGCTCCTGCCGTAGGTGGATCTGGGGATCGAAGACCCCGATCCCTTCCTGGGGGGAGCTATATAAGTAGGTTCATCTTCGCTGGAAGAGAAGGTGGCCGTTCTTTTGTGAAGGACTCTTGTTTTTGGGTAGATATGAGAACTCTGTTTTTCCTCACCGTTTTGGCTTTGGTTGGAGAGCAACGAGAGGGACCTTCTCAGCCTGGGTGGCCTCCCGTTGATTTCCATCACACTTGCTTTTTCGGAGGATTTCTCAGATGCATTTTTAGACAAGGCAGACTTGCCTCCCTTCTCCCAAAAGTTCTTCAGATTCTTGAACTGTTCCCGATCTAGGCCTATCTCCTCATCTTTGTTACCAAGAGTTGAGATAATATAGTTGCCATCTTGTTTTGGAAGACTGTCCTCCCATCCCAGAGACGGCAATTTGAAGCCCTTCAGTAACTCTCTCTTTGCCAGATTTGATTCTGTTTTCTCAGCCGCATTACTTACGTCTGTGTCAAGACAGAAGAGCCCCTTCGTAGACTTTGTCTTAACTGGTATCTTGCTGGAAGAACTAGTTTTTTCCTGGGCAGCTGGCTGGATTGATGGGCTTCCGGCAGCCGTGTCAGGAACATCCGCTTTGGCCAGGGAAGCGAAATCATTTGGCTCCTTTTCAGAAGGTTTTGCGAAGGACACTGAGTGTCCTTCATGCCCTGCAACGATAGAATCGTCAAAGCATGCGTGGAACATTTGGTACAAAAACCGTGTACAATTATGATGTCGAAGGTGTGACAATTTTGTTGAATTATTCTGTGCTACTTCTCAGTTCCCTGGACTATTTCGCTTTAGCAAACAGTAGGTATATAGTTGCCCCAGCTGCCTACCTACACTTCCCTGAATCTCACAACACTACAAGGGCCTTTACCTTAGCTAGGAGTATGTCCCTGCCATCGGCAGTTGTAGAGGGGAGGTATAAAGGGACTCCTAATGCACTTAGGCTCCGTTCCTGTTCCCAACCTGAAATACGATTCTAGGGAATCATAGGCTGTTGTTAGCACTGACGAATTTGTTGCAGTGGTTAAAACCCTTCTAAGATTCAAAAGGGAATGAGAATTTAAAAGTAACTGAGCTGCTTGTCTAGTCTGACTATTCCAGCAGATCTTTGGTAAGGGTGTAGACTCCGACAAGCGTATAGAGGGATTAAGGGGAAAGTCTGGGGAAGACTCTGTATGAAGGGTCAAAATAATAATAAGAAGAAGACTGCAGATTTATACCCCGCCCTTCTCTCTGAATCGGAGACTCAGAGCGGCTTACAATCTCCTATATCTTCTCCCCCCACAACAGACACCCTGTGAGGTAGGTGGGGCTGAAAGGGCTCTCACAGCAGCTGCCCTTTCAAGGACAACCTCTGCAATAGCTATGGCTAACCCAAGACCATTCCAGCAGTTGTAAGTGGAGGAGTGGGGAATCAAACCCAGTTCTCCCAGATAAGAGTCTGCACACTTAACCACTACACCAAACTGGTTCTCAGTGGAAAAATAAGTGGAAGGTGATGATCACTGATAATGAGATCACCTATACAGAAATCTTTTATATACAATTCTAGTGAGAAAGGGACAGTAATATAATCAATTATACTGCAACCTTTATTAGAAATGAAGGTAAAATCCCCCCGAATGAGAAAACCTTTCCAAGCCATTTAGCCAGACCCTATTGTATTGGATATGGTGAGTCGAAGGGAAATTAGTAGCCCGCTGTTGAAAGGGTTCCCTGGCAGGTCAAATAAACTCAAATTAGATTACCTTCTGTCAGATAGGAACCACCAGACAACAAGGCAGGTGGCTAGGTTCTGTTCCCAGGTTTACAAAGAACGCACAAAGCGAGACGAATAGGCCAAACTGTAAATCTTTTAACCAATTTTAAAGTGACTTTTAAAAGGTTTAAAGGCTTAAATAATAATCTGTTCTATTCTTCTTCTTTTTTTTACTGTTATAACCCTCAAGTCATCAAATCTTAATATGTAGACTCTTTGTGGGACTTTTTATAAGGTACTTTTAAGGTTGTTCTAAATGAATTACATGTTCTGGTCAATGACTGTATTCATAAACTGACTGACTGTACTACTTTTGTTGAATAAGGGCAGCCGCTGATGATTAAAAGGAAGGCGACGGCCATGCACCAAGATTACATTTTTACTGTTCACCTTGAGGATGAAAAATGCCATTGAATCCCAGTCAATTTATGGTGACTCCTAGGGATTTCAAGGCAAGAGGCATTCAGAGGTGGTTTGCCTTCGCCTGCCTCTGCGTTGCAACCCTGGGCTTCTTTGATGGTCTCCCGTCCAAATACTAACCAGAGCTGACCCTGCTTAGCTTCTGAGATCTGGTGAGATCAGGCTAGCCTGGGCCATTTAGGTCAGGGCACTTCTTACCTTAAAGGGGGGGAAATTAATCAAAAAGTTTGCCCAGAGCTCCCTGTGGTAGCCTTCCACACACTTGTGGAATCAGCCATCTTCTCCCTTCTGCGAGGAGGCACTCGTTTGTCCTGGTCTGATGATCACGCTGATGGAGGAGGTGAACTTTCTGGGAGTGGAGGCGGAGCGTGCGATGCACTGACGCCACACAGAAGTGCTGTCATCACGTCGACGACATTGTGTGATGGCGCTCTGCTTTTGCGGCAAAACTCTATGATAAAACCAGAGTTTTGCAAAAAAACCCCAACAAAACCCCAGAGTGTTGCCGCACAACATTGCTGACATGGTGACTTTACTTTGCCATGACATCAGCGCATCATGTTTGGGGGCGGGATTTCCCTCTGCCGGCCAGCTGGCCAGCAGCAGACAGGAATCTGAAAAAAACGAGGGATCCCCTGCCCCCAACTGGGGAATGGCATCCCTACTCCGCTTCCTGCAGCAGCCATTTTGTGGCTAGCTCCACTTCCAGCAGCAGCCATTTTGTGGCTGCACCCACCATGCTGTGTCATACTTACAGCGCTCAAAAAAGTTGGGAACCTCTGTTCAACAGAAACATGCTCTGTACCCCTCCCATGGAGAAAGCAGTTACTTCGCAAGTACCCTCAAAGCATACCTTTTTCATATCCTTGTGAGCTGTCTCTTGTGGCCAAAAAAGGACTTATACCGACGCCGCTGTCTGGAGAAACATTTTCTAGACTGGATCTCTGAGGAGAAAATTTCTTAAACTTTCATTCGTGTCAGGACCGTAAATATGTCATTGTAGAACAAAGCAGGAGTCAAGTAGAAGAAGAAGAAGAAGAAGAAGAAGAAGATATTGGATTTATATCTCACCCTCCACTCCGAATTTCGGAGTCTCAGAGTGGTTCACAATCTCCTTTATCTTCCTCCCCCCACAACAGACACCCTGTGAGGTGGGTGGGGCTGAGAGGCTTCTCACAGCAGCTGCCCTTTCAAGGACAACTCCTGAGATAGCTATGGCTGACTCAAGGCCATTCAGGCAGGTGCAAGTGGAGTGGGGAATCAAACCTGGTTCTCCCAGATAAGAGTCCGCACACTTACCCACTACACCAAACTTTTGTTTGTTGGTCTTAAAGGTACTACATGACTCCTGCTTTGTTCTACTGCTTCAGACCACCATGGCTGCCCACCTGGTTGTATCAATATGTTATTGTGTTAGCTTTCAGTATGGCTGCCACATGTGACATAGATTTCTAAGCCTCTGAGTAGTGGAGGGGAAGCAGGCATTTCCTTGCAAAAATCAGTGGACCCAAATACATCTAGATCACTTTCAAGACCCACTTTCCTGTTCTCTCTCTGCTTTTCTGTGCTTCTCTTTTCTCTTAAGAAAAAACATAATAAAAAAAAATGGCAGCAGTTCCACTGGTGTCAACCACTGGAGGTCAGGGTGTGTCCCGCCAACTGAAGGCTAACCGAGCAGGGTGTGTCCTGCCAACATGTGACTGAGCACTTTCATTGGACCTTACCTTTTCGGAAAACGGCAGGGCTGACAGCTTCAGTCTTGGCTTGGGCTTCACTGGACATCCTTCTGCAGAATCCAGATCCGGTTCCTGTGATCTGCAGAGAAGGACAGCGACAGATTCCAAGGCATGGGATAGAGAAGGTAGAGAAAGAAGTACTTTTCTCCCTTTCTCACAATACAAGAACTCATGGGCATTTGATGAAATTGCTGAGCAGTCAGGTTAGAACGGATAAAAGGAAGTACTTCTTCACCCAAAGGGGGATTAACATGGGGAATTCACTGCCACAGGAGGTGGCTGCTGCAAGCATATATGGCTTCAAGAGGGGACTGAAAATGCATATGGAGCAGAGGTCCATCAGTGGCTATTAGCCACAGCGTATTGATGGAACTCTCTGGGGCAGTGATGGTCTGGATTCTTGGTGCTTGTGGGGGGCACAGTAGGAGGACTTCTAGTGTCCTGGCCCCACTGGTAGACCTCCTGATGACACTTGGGGTTTTTTTGGCCACTTTGTGACACAGAGTGTTGGATTGGATGGGCCACTGGCCTGATCCAACATGCCTTCTCTTATGTTCTTATTTGATTGAAAGGCACAGATCTCAAGGCACCAAAAAGTCAAGAGAGATCAGGCCTCACATTCAGCAGCAGCTCACAGGAGCACAGCTCCTGAACCTTTCGGAGGATTCCCCCTCTTCCTCCCCACCTGCCTTGTCCATTGAACAGCTGCACGACAATCCCTGGATGAGGAGAGCGGGCAGCCAGCCAGCCACCAGGGGCTTTGCCACACCCCCAGCAGCCCTCATTAATCCCTGGAGAAGCCCACGCCACCCTTTCTCCACTTCTGATGGGATTTTGGGCAGCGGGTGGCTTGCTGGCCTTTTGACCCACACATGGCTCTCTAGCCAGCTCAAGCAGGCCCTGCTCACCCGGGGCTCTCCATTCTTGCATTGGGTTGCTTATGGCTGTGGGGGGGGATATGGTAATGTGTTATGCTAATGAGCTCCACCATCTATTTTTCTACAAGCAACCCCTGTGGAAGATAATATATATTTTTTGGCGCAAACACTGTCTGATGTTCCTGGTTTTACCATCACCAGTTGTCATGATTATCATCCCTATGGTTGTTTTCATTGCCATTGCTCCTTGTTTTGTAGCATCAGTTAAACACCGTTTATTATCCAAACCGGGAGGACCCAAACATTTCTCCATCAACCTGAATGGAAAGGAAAGGTCCCCTGTGCGAGCACCAGTCATTTCCGACTCTGGGGTGACGTTGCTTCCACGACGTTTTCACGACAAACTTTTTACGGGGTGTTTTGCCGTTGCCTTCCCCAGTCATCCGCACTCCCCCCCCCAGCAAGCTGGTTACTCGTTTTACCGACCTCGAAAGGATGGAAGGCTGAGTCAACCTCAAGCTGGCTACCTGAAAAGCCAGCTTCCACCGGGGATCGAACTCAGGCCGTGAGCAGAGCTTAGGAGGACTGCAGTACTGCAGCTTTACCACTCTGCGCCACGGGGCTCTTTCCATTAACTTACCGGGTTGCAAAATGCTTTGTTTTTCTGCCAAGGCTACTGGGGAAAGGAACCACTAAAACAAGAGGCTGTGTCATTTTTTACACAGATTGTTTGGCCAAGTGCATTCAAAGGCTCCTCCATCTCTCACCTGCTGCTTGTTTAATGATTAACCACCCTGTTTGCCTCTGGCTCAGAATGGTTTTTTCCTTTGCAGTCAACCAGATGGAGAAACAATTGGTGGGAGCATTTTTCATGGTTTGTCTGAGGCTTTTACAATGACCACATGTGGCCATGAATGTATCTTTGTGTGTGCTTCCCAAACCATCTTTCAAAAGATACATTGCACTTCCTATGGTGCAGAGGGTTCCAAAGCAATTTTCATAGCAAGAATTAAAAAGGACGTTCAAGTGACAGGAAAACAAGAGGGCTACCACCAACTGCGGGGGTTTCCTTACTGGAGGGTACCAGAAGGTGGCGCTAGAGACACCAGGACTGTAATCACAGCCCAACTGTGCATGTGACCAGCTGCTGATTGGCTGGCAGTCCTTGGGGCAGTCTCGTGATGTCATCACCCGAACCTGCTCAGGGCACTGCTCATGACAGCAGCTATACATGGGCACTGTGCTAGGGCAGCAGCCCTCATGCCTCTGATTTAGGGTTGCCAGCCTCCAGGTGAGGCCTGGAGATCTCCTGCTTTTACAACTGATCTCCAGCGGGCAGAGATTGGCTCACCTGGAGAAAATGGCGGCTTTGACGGGTGGACTTTATGTCATTGCATTCTGCTGAGGCCCCTCCCCTCTCCAGAGTCTCCAGCTATTTTCCATCACAGACCTGGCAACCCTACTCTGAGTCCTGGCACCCTCCGGGAAGGTCCACTTCTGCATTTTGTGGTGCTCAAAATGATAGTGGGGAGTTGCCCAGCAAACTTGCATGAGCTGCCACTCATTTATGGTTGCCTACAGAATTTCATACTACGGAGCCAAGTGCTGTTTGAAATGAAATCCTGAAACTGACAATTACTTATTATTCTTATCTATGGGGGGGGAGGGGAATCAAGGAAAAATCCCTAGACTTTTTACTGAATCATTTAAGGAAAATCTTGTTTTGATAATACATTAGTTCTATGGAGGTATTCTTAAAACACCTACAGTCAATGTGCAAAATGAAGACTGGGATTCTACTTTCTGGCCCAGCCACCTAAATGAGTTGATTGTGCCTTATAAGAACTTAAGAGAGGCCAATGGTCCATCCAGTCCAACACTCTGTGTCACCAGGGATGGAATTTTAGTAGCTCCTTTGCATATTAGGCCACACCCCTTTGATGTAGCCAATCTTCCAAGAGCTTACAAGGCTCTTTTTTTGTAAGCTCTTGGAGGATTGGCTACATCAGTGGGTGAGTGGCCTAATATGCAAAGGAGCTCCTGCTAGAATCTGTTAGTCAGATCCAGCAGGGTTCTTCTTATGTTTTTAAGAATGAGGATTAGCATGTAGTTTTCTCAGATCCAAGTTTGACACTCTAATCCCTATACAACAATGGATCTCTCTTGGTCATCCTGACTCTCCCTTCTGGCAAATGAGACAGACCCTATCAGCTTTTCTAGAATATGAGGAAAGGCATTGCCCACCAAATAGCTTATGCTGGAGAGTCCTGCTGAATCAGACCCACGGTCCAGCTGTTTCATTCATAAGAACCTAAGAGCATCCTGTTTCATTCATAAGAACATAAGAGAAGCCAACTCACACGGTAGAGAGGCCATGGCGTGCCTCGATGTTGCTTACTAGTACTGGTAATTCAGAAATTTACTGCATCTGCATACAGAGGTTTTCAACAAGGGAGGTCCCCTCGTAGGACCTTCCAGGGACAAAAGGCATGCAGCGCAGAGGCTATGGAAGGGGGGATGGGCAGGATAGTGCAGGAAGCTCATAGGATCCAAGCCCATGCTCCCTTCCACCACTGCTACCCTGACCTAAATATAAATTGGACAGGAAGCCTTTCCAGGGACATAAGCCTGTTGCTTATGTTCCGGTTCCACCTGCTACCTGTGCTGCTGGGACTGCAACGCTCTTTAACATCCATGCTCAACACCAAGTCACTTCTTTAATCTGGCTTTATGGCGATGTGTTCCACTTCCATTGTTCTCCTTGGTTAATAATTACCTGTCTTCTTCCGATTCAGGAAAGGGCACAGCTGGTTCTTCGGAGGGCAAAAATGTCGCGTCGCCTTCTGGACTCTCTTGAGCGCGCTCAATCGTTCCATCTGTTAAAGAGTCCATAATGTCAAGTTTCAAAAGCCAACGCTGATGGCTGCTGTGTTTTATTCTTGTATAAGAAAATTCTTGTCGCATGATTGATAACAGACCTAAATCTGTGAAATTAAACAGGCATAGCTGAGCCTAAAGCGGGCTGGGGCAACCCACGGCACATCTGTGGGTTTCTACCATCCTCGTTGTTCAAAATGCTTTAGTCCAGAATAGGGTTGCCAAGCTCCCATCAGGGGCGGGGGATCCCCCAGTTTGGGGGGTCCCAACTGGCCGGACGGGAGGAGGCTGCCGGGGAATCCCGAGAGCCCTGTTGCCATGCAGTGTGATGATGTCACCCGGAAGTGATGTCATCGCGCTGGGCAAGAGTTCTACCACAATTCCACCCTGTGCGACGTGCCCAGTGCGATGACATCACTTCCGGGGTTGTTGTGCTTCTGAATCACTGTGGTGTGCTGTTTAAAATATCCATAGCACTTTCGACAATGCCACTAAAGTGAGCATTACAGTGCTTTAGCATTTACCTTAGAATGTTTTTATAAAGTCCAAGGAAGATCATGTGGCGAAAAAGGGCAGGAAAATAAAGCGCACGTTCAGTAACCAACCACAGCACTCCAGAGATGCACAACCCCCATCCCTGTATCCAGGGATCATTCATAGAAAAAGAAGTGCCGGAGCTCAACAGCGCAACTCATTTGCACACACCTCAACATCACCGGAAGGTGTACTACATTGTATCAGCTCAGCATCTACCTTAAAATGCTTCAATTATAATTGCCATAATAAAACTTTACTCCCACCATACTTTTTAAATGACTTTCTCCTATGTGGCCCCGGCGGCATGATGAAAATTTCCATCTGACTGCTTTATCGGTTTTGGTTATTTCCCCATTTTTCATGGGGGAAAATATTAGAAAGTTTGTCAAATCTTAAGCGTTCAGCAACATTCTCCCAGGGGGTTTGACGATGGAGCCCAGAAGCAAGGTTTTTTTTTTTTTTTGAGAGGGGGTAAGAAAAGAAAGAGCACAATAAAAATTTAGAGGTTCCGGAGATCCACTTCTGCCCAAATTGAGGCCTGCATTGCTTTACTTGAAACCACGTCAACAATGAATAACATCCAGTTTGAAACGGTCATGGGAAAAGGGCTTTTAGGTTGGATCTTAAAGATCTGTTCTGCTACCATTGCCATTTGCTCACGGCACAAGGAACCTCCTCCCGCCAAAAGAACCTGAGGGCGAGTGCCACTGTTAGGGGAATGGATCAGTGTAGATATTTGCGGTTGGGTGGATCTCATCTGTTCAAAGAAGGAAATGACGGGGCTCCAATCATCTGTGTAAGCACTGGGCTGGGTACCTAGTAGGCTTCCCAATCCCCAGGTCCCAGCGGGGGATCCCCCGGTTTTACAGGCTTCCCCCCTCCCCCAGCTAGCTGGTTGGCAGGGGAAGCCCCGCCCCCACAGCCATCATGCACCTCCATGAACGATTCCCATAGGGAATGATAGGGGATTGATCCGTGGGTATCGAAGGCTCTGGGGGGGGGGGCTATTTTTTGAGTTAGAGGCGCCAAAATTTCAGTATAGCATCTAGTGCCTCTCCCCAAAATACCTCCCAGGTTTCAAAAGGATTGAACCAAGGGGTCCAATTCTATGAGCCCCAAAAGAAGGGGCTTCATTATTTCCTATGGAAGGAAGGCATTTTAAAAGGTGTGCTGTCCCTTTAAATGTGATGGCCAGAACTCCCTTGGAGTTCAATTATGCTTGTCACACCCTTGCTCCTGGCTCTGCCCCAATGTCTCCTAGCTTCACCCTCAAAGTCCCCAGATATTTCTTGAATTGGACTTGGCAACCCTAGTACCTAGCCACCACCTGGCAGAGGGCCCACCACTGACTGGAGATGCTGAGTCAGGCTCCCGAATGAGAACTTCTTGGAGGCAGTGTTAGAAGTACAGCTCCATAGAACTGAGATCCCCTCTAGACTCCCCTCCCCAGGGGTGGAATTCTAGCAGGAGCTCCTTTGCATATTAGGCCACTCCCCCTGATGTAGCCAATCCTCCAAGAGCTTACAAAAAAAGAGAGCTCTTGGAGGATTGGCTACATCAGGGGTGTGTGGCCTAATATGCAAAGGAGCTCCTGCTAGAATTCCACCCCTGTCCCTCCCAATAGGTCCTGGGGCTGCCAGCAACACTGCAGAGCCTCCTGCTTACGGCGCTGCAATTTTTGCATAATAATATTGTCCTGTATCCATCTATGAGTTTCCATGCGTGAAATAGTACCTGCCCCAACTTTCAGGCTTTTCTCCTAATGGAGACTTATATGGGTTAAATCTGATACCGTTGCAGGCCACAAAAGTGGTTCAAGCTGCTGCTACCGAACAGGTTCAGTTGTGTGAGCACGCACTGTAAGGCTTAACAACAAAATGTGACATGCTACCATTGTCATGATAAGGACATGGGGCAGGGCAAATAGGTATGTGAGAAAGTTGCGTTTCGCTTCACTCAACATAGAGGCAATGGGAAGGGCAGAGAAGAGAAACTGCGATGGCTGGGGGAACAGAGGGGTGGGCTTGGGGGTAAGTGGGAATATGACTGCAATTCAAGGGTCCATTTATGGGAGAAGGGAAAGATGATGAAGGCCCAGAAAAACTTGCCACTGCAATGGTTTAATTGGGGGGGGGGGTTGTAGCAGGAACTCCTTTGCATATTAGGCCACACACCCCTGATGTAGCTAATCCTCCAAGAGCTTACAGGGCTGTTATTATTTATTATTACTTATTACTTTAAATTTATATCCCGCTCTCTCTGCAAGCGGACTCAGGGCGGCCAACAATCAATTATATAATACAATTTAAAACCAATAAAATACATTTAAAACATTTTGTGGTGCTATACAACTTTGATACGGCGGGATCTTTAGGTTTTTTTCTGTTAGTAACCAGGCCAACTGTAAGCTCCAGGAGGATTGGCTACATCAGGGGTGTGTGGCCTAATATGCAAAGGCGTTCCTGCTACAAAAAATTAATTAAACCCTTCGGCATTTTGTCATAGCTCTCTCAGATACTTTCTGACAGTAAACAAGTCCCCATGAAACTTGAATTGTGGTGGCTCTCTGAAGACATTACCGATAGCTAAGGAGACGTGTCTCCAGGGACATCAGCGGACATGCGATGCCCCTTGCAAAACCAGCCGGGGATTAAAACAGGTTGTCTTCCTTGGAATCCGAGCCCCAGCTCCCAGTTTCCTTCTGGGCAGCAGGCTGACAAGCCCAGGTGCAAAACTAAACAGGACGTGGCAGGAGGCTGTCAACAGAGTTAATCCATTCCAGGATTTTAATTGAGCTACTTCCTGTTTTGCGTCTAAGTCATCCGATCTTGGCAAACAGAGGAGGAGGCCAGAAAAGCTAATAAAAGGAGATACCCTATTGTTTGCCCTGGCACAGGAATAAGCAGCGTCCTTAAGGGGAAAGAAAAATAAAAGCACGCTAATGTTTCAGACAGTGAGGAGGTGGCAGACGTGTCCTGTCACTAAGGGAGCACGAGGGGAAGATGCATTCGGGCCCAGCAGGGGTGTTGTGCTATGCAACACAGCTTCAGCAGCACTTTGTGGCCCACTTGCTTCAGGCCAGCGCAAATGGAACACTCTGCAGTTTTGTGGCACTGGGATTCAGGCTGTGCGCTTTTTGGCTGAAGCCAGTTGCTGTTTTCATCTCAAGGATACAGGAGTAAGCAAAAAGGGTAGGATTGCCGATCTCCAGGGAAAGGCCTGGAGGTATCCTGGATTTACCACTGATCTCCAGACTACAGAGATTAGTCTCCCTGCCTGTAAAAATTGGTTGGTTTCAAGGGTGAACTCAAACGTATGACACCTTGCTGAGGTCACGCCCTCCCCCAAATCCAACCCTCCCCTGGCTCCACTCCCGAATCTCCAGGATTTTCCCAACCCAGAGTTGGCAACCCTTCAAAGGGGGGAGGTAATGTGACTCAGTGGAAGAACATTTTGCATAGGACGCACGCGATCGGTTCACAAGGCGTCTGCTTTTTCGAGGTCTCTATTTCCTGCTCTTGTGGTTTCGCCAAATCAAGATTATAAGAAACTTACTGAGTGCACACCCCCTTTCAGGGCAGAAGAGAGTGCCATCATTACAAAAGGAGAGAGGAGTTGAGACTTGCCCGGCCTGGCCCAAATACCTCATGTCCTGTTTCGTTTGAGTTACTGATGACTTGGAAGCTTTAGCGAGTGTCAAGTGTTGGGAACCCCAGGAGATGGGAGCCTGGTACACCTTTGCTTTTGTCAGAGAGCCAGTTTGGTGTAGTGGTTAAGTGTGCTGACTCTTATCTGGGAGAACTGGGTTTGAGTCCCCACTCCTCCACTTGCACCTGCTGTAATGGCCCTGGGTCAGCCATAGCTCTGGCAGAGGTTGTCCTTGAAAGGGCAGACTCTTATCTGGAAGAGCCAAGTTTGATTCCCCACTCCTCCACTTGCACCTGCTGGGATGGCTTGGGTCAGCCATAGCTATCGCAGGAGTTGTCCTTGAAAGGGCAGCTGCTGTGAGCGAGGCCGGATGAAACCCTGTGGAGGCCCCTAGGCAGTCAAAATCTTGGGGGCCCCCTTGCAAATTATCTCAGAGTTGGAGCGGCTGCCCTGATGTCTGTGGCCCCTGCTGCAACCTGCAGGTACCGTCTCAAAAGCCCCTTTGACAAAGCTGCAGGGGAGAGGCAGAGAGAGGCAAACTTGTTGATTACACCAGCATCAGCTGCACCAGGCAAGTCGGGCAAAGAGCAGCTCAGTTGCTGGCTGTGCATGCAAGATGGGAGGGAAAAGCAGGGGGGAAACTAGGGAGAGAAGCTGGCCCGGGGCCCCTAAAGGCATGGGGGTCCATAGGTCAGTGCCTACTTGGCCTAATTGTTAATCTGGCCCTGGCTGTGAGAGCTCTCTCAGCCCCATCCACCTCACAGGGTGTCTGTTGTGGGGGGAGAAGATATAGGAGATTGTAAGCCGCTCTGGGACTCCGATTCAGAGAGAAGAGCGGGGTATAAATCTGGTCTTCTTCTTCTTCACCCACCCTTTCTGCTGGGCCAATTATAGGTACCATTCAAGGTTTGGTTTGGCACAAATGCGGAGCTGAGCATTCTCTAGGGAGCCGAATGTTCATTAGGTGCCATTTTTAAGGACGAAAGGGATTTTTAGGAAGCCAAATGACACTCCCCCCAGTTCTCAGCCAAAGTGTGCCCCTTCAGTGCCTGGCAGCTTCTTTTTGCAGCCTTTATCAGCTGCCCCACTGGCATTGTTCTTTTCTTTCTACATTGTCCACTTCTGTTTCTGCACACCAGGAGGCTGTTGTGCAGCTGATAAGACTCGCCTGTATGCTGATGGCAAACAAAGCTTATGCAAAGTAAGGGTTTGTCATGCCCCACAAGGCACAGGGTTTGAGAACAGGCTGATCTGGAAGGAGGGGAACTGATGTCTGAGAACCATGTGCATAAGAGTGGCCAGCCTTCAGGAGGTTGCTCGAGATCTGCTATTCCACTGATTTCCAGACTGCATAAACCAGGGGTGTCGAACCTGTTTGTTATGAGGGCTAGATCTGACATGAATTAGACCTTGTTGGGCCGAGCCATGTCAGGTTGGGCTGAGCCATGTCGGGCTGGGCCATGTGTGCACCTATTTAAGATTAGGTAGCAGAGATATAAATTTTATAAAGGACACAAACACAAATATATATATGTTTAAAAAAACTTCAAACATGCTTAAAATGTTAGCACTCATTGGTCTTAAAGATGCTTTCTTTGTATTTCTCCCGCGGGATCCAGGGAACTGGGCAAAGGAAGCGCTGGCTCTTTCCTTCCTTCCCCAGGGAACCAGGAGGGGGAGGAGCCTCAGCCAATAGAAGGAAGAAGGGCTTGTCTCAGTAGCTCTGATATGCAATTGAGAGAGCCTGGCAAAGCAAGATCTGCCTCCCCCCTTCCTCCCCAAGGGAGGAACCTCAGCCGATGGAGAAAACAGAGGTTTTGCGCTGTTGCTCCTGTGCTATTGAGCAAGCCTTGCAAAGCAAGCTGTGATGCAGAAGGAAGCAAGAGAGAGGGAGAAGGAAGCCGATGACAGCCAGTTGCTCGAGGGCCTGATAGGAGCCCTCTGAGGGCCCGAACTGCATGTTTGACACCCCAGACATAAACCATTTAAAACTTCAGTTTCAGTACTCCTGGAGAAAATGGCTTTGAAAGGTGGACTGCACTGCATTATACCCATCCAAGGTCCCTCCCCTCCATAAACTCCACTTTCTCAAGTTCAATCCTCAAATCAGATCTGGCAACACTAGCCTGCATATATGTGTTGGATGGACCATACATAAACAGTTTGAATGCTGGCTAAAGGGCAGTGGGGGGACCGATGCATTTCATGGAGTACAAAGCTTTTCCTGGAAGACTTCCCCCATGAAACTAAAGTCCATAAAACTCCACACAGACTGGTACCTGCATACCCTAGAGTCTCTTTATGTGAATCCTCCCACCATCGGCATTCGTGAACTGAGGCCCCGTTTCCGCGGCAGCCTGTTTGTGCAATACTAAATCCCTTTGGAACTGAAGAATGGTTCCCTCTTGCTTCGATTCTAAAAAGGCCTCCTTTTTCTTTGAGACTCTTTTTGGCTGGCAGCGTTTTGTTGTCGTTTGTAATTCTATTTTAAATTATTTACATTATTTCAGTTTTAAAGCTATTTTTTTTATTGCTCTTCCTCTCTTGTTTCAATCCACTTTGAATGCCCGCTAGAAAAGCAGGATGCAAATCTTTCAAAATAAACTTTAACCTGATTTTACTAGAGGAAGCGTTAGTTTTTTAGGGGTGCGCAGGAACCACACTTTATGCTTCGAACCACAAACCGAACCACAAATTGATACCAACCAGGAGATTGGTTTGCAAACTAAACTGGATTGTATGGGTTCGTGACCCTGCTTTTTGCTCCTTGCTGCATTTCGCTCAGACCAATACAAACAAAAGAGGCAGCTGTGCAGAAAGACACAAACAGCGAAGCCCCGAAAGGCACACATGACGCTGCAAAGACTTGTACACCAAAGACTTTTACAAAACCTTGATGTATTTATAAATGCATAACTCATTCGTGCTGACCTATTGGAAACACTTGGCACAATTCATACAGGGCTCTCTCTTTGTCTCACACAAACCCTTAAAGGTACATGAACACTGAGTTCTGGAAATTATTTCTACTGGCTCCGTAGAGTTCCCAGTGGTTGATTCAGAGTCCAAAAAAAGATCCAAAGTCCTGTTTAGTGGAGGTCTTGCGCGACAGGACACCGGTAAGACCCCGTTTCCTGGAATTGCTTCCTCAGGTGCATACGTGCTCCAAGCTACCTGTTCCAAGGGACAAATATTGCCAGTGGTCTGTGCTGAGCTCGAATCAAGCGGTGTATAAATATTGATGGCAATATTAGTCCCTTGGAACAGGTAGCTTGGAGCATGTATGCGCCTGAGGAAGCAGTTCTTCCTATGCAAAGGAGCTCCTGCTAGACTTCCACCCCTGATAATAAGAGATCATATAGGTGAATTAGAGCAGGAGAGGTTGATGTAATTAGACACCAGTCGCCACAAACAAAGGCCTTGGTGGTTGAAAAGTTTGTCAAATCTTAAAGAAGTCCAGAACAATGAAGCCCAGAAACAAGTATTTTTTTTGGAGGGGGGGACGTAGTTTAGTTTATTACAGTCTCAAGACCAGGATACACTGTAAACATAATTTAGAAAAGTAAAAGCAAACATAGTATACACAACTAGCGATCTAAATTTAAGGGGGGGGGGTTAAGAAAGAGCCCAATAAAAATTTAGAGGTTCTGGCGCTCCGCTCCTGTGAGCTCCTGTCCAAAATGAGACCTGATCTTACCTATTAGGAGACTTTTGGTGTGCTCTCCTGTTTTTAAAACTGAATAGGCATTGGTGGTACATTAGGACTCTATTTTTTTAAAGATTAGATCATATCAAGAAGGATATAGACAAGCTAGAACGAGTCCAGAGGAGGGTGACGAAGATGGCGAGGGGTCTGGAGACCAAGTCCTATGAGGAAAGGTTGAAGGAACTGGGGATGTTCAGCCTGGAGAGGAGGCGGCTGAGAGGTGATAGGATCACCATCTTCAAGTACTTGAAGGGCTGTCATATAGAGGATGGTGTGGAATTGTTTTCTGTGGCCAGAACCAATAGGTTGAAATTAAATCAAAAGAGTTTCCGGCTCAACATTAGGAAGAACTTCCTGATGGTTAGAGCAATTCCTCAGTGGAACAGGCTTCCTCGGGAGGTGGTGGGCTCTCCTTCCTTGGAGGTTTTTAAACAGAGGCTAGATGGCCATCTGACAGCAATGAAGATCCTGTGAATTTAGGGGAGAGGTGTTTGTGAGTTTCCTGCATTGTGCAGGGGGTTGGACTAGGTGACCCTAGAGGTCCCTTCCAACTCCATGATTCTATGTAAGACTGAGGCCAGCCCAACCCCTGGCCTCTACACAGCTGGTCTGCACTTGTTCAAGCCAAGATAACAAGAAGGGTGCTGACCTTGAATTTCCATCATGTATTGTGTAACATCCAATCTCTGCTGTAACTTCTTGGGTAAATTTCAAAATTCCTAAGTCTCACTTGACAAGAATTATTGGCAGATCAATCCACAGAGATTAGCAGGATTTAAGAAATACAGGACATTTTGTATTGGGCAGTTCTGAAATTGTTTCTTAAAGAGCAAAAAATTAAAATGTGCTCTGGGCCTATTAGAGATGCCTAAGAAAATAGCGGCTTGGAACAAAGACAGCTGGAATTAGGAGGCAAATTATACTCTTGGCTCACAGCTGCCCATCCAGTTCAACTTGTTTTGTTCGTTGTTTTGTGAAAGATCCAGTTCCTCAAAAATGATAACCTCTTCAGTAATTTTACTGTCCTTTTAAAAGAGGCCAGAAGAAAAGGAGAATTTGTGTGTAGCGGCTAAGAGTGCAAATCACACCCCTGCCACACAAGCCACCCTGTATCAGCAGCAGATTTGTACTATTGATAAAAAGGTAAAGGTTTGTGCAAGCACCAGTCGTTTCCGACTCTGGGGCGACGTCACATCACGACATTTTCATGGCAGGCTTTTTATGGGATGGTTTGCCATTGCCTTCCCCAGCCATCTACACTTCCCCGCACACCCCGCAGCAAGCTGGGTACTCATTTTACTGACCTCAGAAGGATGGAAGACCTAGTGAACCTTGAGTCGACTACTTGAACCCAGCTTCTGCCAGGATTGAACTCAGGTCATGAGCAGAAAGCCTGGACTGCAGTACTGCAGCTTTACCACTCTGTGCCATGGGGATCATATAATACTGATACACAGGGCCAACTCCAGGCTTTGAGAAGCCCTGGGCTGAGAGTTCCCAGGGTGCCCCTCTCCTCCTATGGTTCCCAGCCTCCCACTGAGGGTGTGGCTTCCCCTCAGTTTTGGGGGCCCCAACCTGTTGGCACAGAGCTAGCCAGTCGGGGGGATCCCTGCCTCTGAAGAGCTCCATCAGTGTCCAATGTGCCTGGCGCATTGACATCACTTCCAGGTGACATTATTTCGCCATGTGTGATTTGCACGCATGAGAAACGTACCCCGCCTGGAACCAGGTAAGACCTGGCAACCTTATCCCCTCGTCTCTCTAACCTGATAACAAAAATTAAGGTACAAGATAGCATAGGCTACATCGCCTTGCAGTTTTCTCTCAAGTATTTGGGTAAATTTGTACAAAACTAAGGCATTTATAATTTTAGAATTCCATAAATATGTCAAATATTGCAATTTCATATGCTATGTTATATATGATGCATTTTATGGTCTCCCCCACCCTGTGGTTTCAAAATTACCAGAAATATGGACCTCTGCTCCATATGTTTATCCAATCCCCTCTTGAAGCCATCTATACCTGTAGCTTCCACCACCTCCAATGGCAGTGAATTCTATGTGTCAAGCTCACACAACAGTGTGGCTGCTGACTGGCTAGCAATTGTAGTGCAGGCTGCCACTGTCAGTACGGTCTGCCAGCCCATTGGCTAAAACTCCCTGCTTCTACTATCACCTCTTGATGGGTGCTGGTAAGAGAAGACCTTCTCAGTCCCCTCTATTGATCCACTAGGTGGAAATTTCAACCAGTGAACTGGATGGGCCATTGGTCTGATCCAACATAGCTTCTCTTATGTTTTTAAGTTCTAAACCCTCCACCCCCTGGAAAAAAAGAAACCCACCCACCGAAAAGACTGGACAATACATTCTGTAAGAGTCTCTACCTTGGCCCCTGACTTTCCCAACCAGCATTTTGTGGAAGTGGGTCATTTTGTGGCACCTGCCCACCAGAAGCCTTGCCACTGCCTGTCTGTTCTCTTGTTCCGCCATATCCTGATGATGATGATACCACGAGAGCCAGTTTAGTGTAGTGGTTAAGTGCACGGACTCTTATCTGGGAGAACCGGGTTTGATTCTCCACTCCTCCACTTCCAGCTGCTGGAATGGCCTTGGGTCAGCCATAGCTCTCACAGAGTTGTCCATGAAAGGGCAGCTTCTGGGAGAGCTCTCTCAGCCCCACCTACCTCACAGGGTGTCTGTTGTGGGGGAGGAAGGTTAAGGAGATTGAAAGCCACTTTGAGACTCTTAGAGTGGAGTGCAGGATATAAATCCATAATCATAATCATCATCAATAACAACAAAATGAATATAGAAGACTTACGAAAATGCGAGGCAATAGAGGAGTGATGGTGATGTGCAATGTAGAAGGTGCCTTTGAAAGTTGCACAAAGCGAGGATTTTTTGCTAAGTGTAGAAACAGCCATGATTCCAGAGACAAGGAAGTAATATGCAAGCAGTACTCTGTCCAATCACTGAGTGAGAAACAAACTCATCCCTACCTTTCCTGGGAGGAGCCAGCACCTTTGACTTGACATGCTTTTGAATTGAATGTGAATATAAGATTTGCGTAATCCCAACACGAATATCTGACGAAGCCTCCGTGTGAAACGGCCAGCTCCAGCTTGCGGCCCCGTGATCAATTTATGGAATGGGGGTTCAGCTTCAATGCCACTGACAATCTCTGAAGAATGGCACTGGTTTTTGCCTCTAAATTTATGAAATGATTGCAGTGGAGACAATGGTATTATGAACTGCTGATTCTGTCGTCTCCTGGTTTCATCGGGAGTTCATCGGGTCAAAGTACAAATTGTACAAAAGTACAAAGTACAACGGATCAGAGTTGTCCACTGTGATGGTGACAAACAGTATGGACTGTCTGCCAGAGTCTCAAGGCGGCAGGAGGAAGGTGGTGGGCCTAGCTTGTCTGGGAAATTATAGTTTTTTGTACACAAATGCTAGAAGTGTTCAAAGTAAAATTGGTGAATTGGAATGTTTAGTGTTGGGAGAAAACATAGACATTGTGGGAATTTCAGAAACTTGGTGGAATGAGGAGAATCAGTGGGACACGGTGATTCCTGGATATAAGCTATATCGGAAGGATAGGGAGGGAAGGGCTGGAGGTGGGGTGGCTCTGTATGTCAGAGAGGATATACGGTCCAGAGGAGATTCGGCAAATTACAGGCCAGTCAGTCTGACTTCAATACCGGGAAAGTTGGTAGAAACCATTATCAAGGACAGAATGAGTAGGCACATTGATGAACACGGGTTATTGAGGAAGACTCAGCATGGGTTCTGCAAGGGAAGATCTTGCCTCGCTAACCTGTTACATTTCTTTGAGGGGGTGAACAAACATGTGGACAAAGGAGACCCGATAGATGTTGTTTACCTTGACTTCCTGAAAGCTTTTGATAAAGTTCCTCATCAAAGGCTCCTTAGAAAGCTTGAGAGTCATGGAGTAAAAGGACAGGTCCTATTGTGGATCAAAAACTGGCTGAGTAATAGGAAGCAGAGAGTGAGTATAAATGGGCAGTCTTCGCAGTGGAGGATGGTAAGCAGTGGGGTGCCGCAGGGCTCGGTACTGGGTCCCATGCTCTTTAACTTGTTCATAAATGATTGGTGAAACAATCTAGTACAGCTCTTTGCCTACTGTTCTGGTTTTCCCTTTTCATGTCTCAATTAGCACTGGAAACCATTTAAATGAAATCCCCTCACTCCACTCACTTCTGAAGTCTAAAGTGGTTCAGTCAGTTCCATCATTTCTGGACTGTACCACTTAATATTACTACATGTGTAGTCTGGCCACATGGACTGGCATTTTTACATGCTTATTTAATCAAGGATAACAACAGTTATTGGGTTAGATCCTGCTTAATCTTGCTGTGGTGGGAGGGAACAATTTTCACCAGGTCCACAGATTTCTGATTCCTCCTCTCATGCTTTTCATGGGTGTTCCCCTCCCACAGAAATGGCATTGGGGGACATGAGGGCCTGTAGCAGGAAGCAGGATGACACTAAATTGTTCAGGGTGGTGAGAATCAGAGAGGATTGTGAGGAACTCCAAAGGGATCTGTTGAGGCTGGGTGAGTGGGCGTCAACATGGCAGATGCGGTTCAATGTGGCCAAGTGCAAAGTAATGCACATTGGGGCCAAGAATCCCAGCTACAAATACAAGTTGATGGGGTGTGAACTGGCAGAGACTGACCAAGAGAGAGATCTTGGGGTCGTGGTAGATAACTCACTGAAAATGTCAAGACAGTGTGCGTTTGCAATAAAAAAGGCCAACGCCATGCTGGGAATTATTAGGAAGGGAATTGAAAACAAATCAGCCAGTATCGTAATGCCCCTGTATAAATCGATGGTGCGGTCTCATTTGGAGTACTGTGTGCAGTTCTGGTCGCTGCACCTCAAAAAGGATATTATAGCATTGGAGAAAGTCCAAAAAAGGGCAACTAGAATGATTAAAGGGCTGGAACACTTTCCCTATAAAGCAAGGTTGAAACGCTTGGGACTCTTTAGCTTGGAGAAACGTCGACTGCGGGGTGATATGATAGAGGTTTACAAGATAATGCATGGGATGGAGAAAGTAGAGAAAGAAGTACTTTTCTCCCTTTCTCACAATACAAGAACTCGTGGGCATTCGATGAAATTGCTGAGCAGACAGGTTAAAACGGATAAAAGGAAGTACTTCTTCACCCAAAGGGTGATTAACATGTGGAATTCACTGCCACAGGAGGTGGTGGCGGCCACAAGCATAGCCATCTTCAAGAGGGGTTTAGATAAAAATATGGAGCAGAGGTCCATCAGTGGCTATTAGCCACAGTGTGTGTGTGTGTGTGTGTGTGTATATATATTTATAAGGTTTTTTGCCACTGTGTGACACAGAGTGTTGGACTGGATGGGCCATTGGCCTGATCTAACATGGGTTCTCTTATGTTCTTATGTATGAACAAACATATTGAATCATTTTTAATGTTTATATTGCACTATTCTTGAATTTTTCATCATTATAATTCTTTAAATTGATTACATTATTGTTGCCAGTAATTTGCAGCCGTGTACCTTTGGGTTCATTGTGTACTAGCTCCTCCTAAGAAGCCTGACCAAAAGGACAGGTTCAAAGATACTCTTCTTCATATTTCTGTCACAGATGCCAAGAGGAGGTGCAAAACAGCTGCTAAATAATGCCATAATGATGTGTCTGATCACCCAATTATATGCACAATGTGCAAACTAAACTTCCTGGACTGATTCAATTGGAAAATCTCTTTTCTTTCTTTTTTTATACCCTACCAGTCTCCCCAGTGGAGACCCAAAGTGGCTTATGTAATTCTTCTCTCCTTTATTCTCACAACAACCCTTTGAGGAAGGTTAGGCTGAGAGTGTGTAACTGGCCTGAGCTCACCTAGCAAGCTTCCACGGCAGAGGGGGGGGGGATTCGAACTAGGTTCTTCCAGATCCTAGTCTGATACTCAAACCACTACACCACACTGTCTTTCTATATGGTAGGGTAAATGGTAACCTTATTGGTAATGGAAACCTTTGTGAGATCATCAGAGATTGGAGTTTGTCTCCGGCTGGTTATTCCCACCCGGCTGCCCTTTTGAAATTTAGTTCCAATGTTATTGTATGGGAAATTGCAAACTGTTTAAATGCAATTGCAAACGCAATTAGTAGCTGGCCATTTTTCCCTCTCAGAAAGAAAGAAAGCAGAGAGTAGAAGATAACTCCTCTGCTGTTCCTTTGGGGCCTCGAGCAAATATATTCTTGAGGAAAATTCTGTGTTAGCCTGTTATGGTGAAGACACCGGAACGTGCTGTGAATGAACAGATTTACTGTGGCATAAGCTTATAACACAAGACATTTGTTAAGTTTTTAAGGTGTCACCAGATCCCTTATGAAAAAACAAGATATATGGCATGGAAGAGAAAAATCAGATGCCGTTGGAGCATCGGGGTCCAAACTGAACACAATTTGGAGATCTTTGACTGGATTCCGGATGTACAATTTAGCCTCCAACACAATCGATGGGAGGAACCTGATACGTGTCAGATCTGTGGTGCTGGGAAACATTAAAAAGTACCATTTGTGGTACTTTACCCTTCACAAATTCTTGTAGTCTTGACAAGGAAAACTGACTTTTATTTTTTTTTTCCTAACCAGGGCAAAAAGCAACCTGATTTACACATGGTAGGGGGCGGGGGGGAAGAGTTTAAAAAAAAATTCCTCAGTGCCATGGTCCCAATTCATATCGCCAGTTTGGTGTAGTGGTTAAGTGTGCAGACTCTTATCTGGAACCTGATTTGATTCCTTACTTCTCCACTTGCAGCTGCTGGAATGGCCTTGGGTTAGCCATAGCTATCACAGGAGTTGTCCTTGAAAAGGCAGCTGCTGGGAGAGCCCTCTCAGCCCCACCCACATCACAGGGAGCCTGTTGTGGTGGGAGAGAAGATATAGGAGATTGTAAGCCGCTCTGAGTCTCTGATTCAGAGAGAAGGGCGAGTTATAAATCTGCAGTTGTCTTCTTCTTCTCCCCACCCTAGCTTTAGGGTTAAATTTCACAGCGGGGAATCCAGTTGCAGATAAGCAGAGCCATGGACATGGGACCCTGATATTTAATGAAAGAGAACACAAAATTCCGTTTAAAAAAATTGTAGCCCTCAACCGTTCTCATAATTATAACTCCAGATTCCAGGAATCAACCGACCCAGCGGTTAACCCTTCTGTTTCAAATATCTGTGGTGTCCCTCCCTCACAAAACTAATTAGTCCGGCAGTTGGGCAATGCAGATCAGGGGTCCCATAATATTTTGGCTGGGGTTTTATTGGCCTGCCTCGGTGTTCATATGAATCACCCCTCTTGTTCCTGCCCACAAAGGAACACTGATAACAAGGTGCCAAATGCAGGCTGGCAGAACTGGATTCGAGCCAAACTTTACCTCACAAAAAGCCACTATATTCTCTTTCATCATGTCAAATTTGTTCTCTCTCTCACATACTTGTCATATATTTTCAAGCAAATTACAAGGAAAGAGTGGGTGTTTTTTTGCTGGGATAAGAACAGGACTTCAGACGTATCACTCGTGCCCTTCAGTGTTCCCTCAGGAAGTGTATTATTTCTTTATTCTTATTCCTAGTCTGCCTTTCTCATTAACCTCAAAGCAGATTACAAAATAAAGGTAAAGGTAATCCTCTGTGCAAGCACCAGTCGTTTCCGACTCTGGGGTGACGTTGCTTTCACAACGTTTTCATGGCAGACTTTTTTACAGGGTGGTTTGCCATTGCCTTCCCCAGTCATTTACACTCCCCCCCCCCCAGTAAGCTAGGTACTTATTTTACCCACCTTGGAAGGATGGAAGGCTGAGTCAACCTGGAGCCGGCTACTTGAACCCAGCTTCCGCCAGGATTGAACTCAGGTCGTGAGCATAGCTTGGACTGCAGTACTACAGCTTTACCACTCTGCACCACGGGCTCTTAGATTACAAAATATATTGATAATTCAACCAAACTTCAGAGTTTCCTGATAAACAAAACAATGCAATGGGATTGCGACTGAAGAACCAGGGGGGGAAATGCAAGCAAACAAAAAGCTATCTAAGGAGACAAATGCTGGGAAAAAGTAGTCTCCCTTGAGATATTTACGTGTTTCTATGTACATGATGTGATTTTTATTGCTCAGCCAATGGTTGGCTCCACTGAGCAGTCTGAGGATATGAAAACAGCATGGGGTGGGTGGGCTACAAACTCTTCTCCCTGCCTGCTGTGGTCATAAACAGAAAAGAGCCAATGTGCTTTCGAGAGGCACAAAACTCCCATTGCACATGTGAAGCAGAGGTCTTGCGTTGTTCCCCTACAAACACAAGGACTTTGTGATGCGTAGATGAAGTCTCAGACTACATCTGTGAGGCCTTGTTCAAATCTTCAGGGCCATACATAAGCTGTGCAGGCATTCTTGGAGTGGGGCCATGGCTCCTTCAGAAAATATTTTCTTCCCGGAGAGCTGGTGTCTGTCTCAGCTGACAGAATTGAGTCAGACAGATCTGACACGTGTTCAATACATGTTCAATACGGTATACATGTTCAACATAAAAATCTTGCAGAGCAGAGATTCCTGAGGGGGAAATAAATACTGATAGGGCTTTTTTTGTAGCAGGAACTCCTTTGCATATTAGGCCACACCCCTCTTATGTAGCCAATCCTCCAAGGGCTGACAGTAGGCCCTGTAATAAGAGCTCTATAGGTTCTTGGAAGATTGGCTACAAAAGAGGGGTGTGGCTTAATATGCAAAGGAGTTCCTGCTATAAAAAAAGCCCTGCTGATATATTTATACCGTAAGTTGTAGTTCAAATGAAGCCTGAATTCTCCTTAGAAGTTAAAAAAAAAAAACTAAACTGAGGCTATTGTACTTTGGTTGCATCTTGAGAAGACACGCCTCCCCGGAAAAGACAATCATGCTTGGAAAAGCTGAAGGCGGCAGGAAAAGAGGAAGACCCAGCATGAGATGGTTTGACTCAATGAAGGAAGCCATAAGGGCCCTCACTCTGCAAGACCTGAGCATGGCTCTTAACGACAGAATGTTTTGGAGGTTGTTAATTCATAATGTTGACTAGGGCTGTCAAGTTCCTGGGCCGGGCAGGGGTTCTCCCACCCTGGAGGTTCCCAACGCATTGGCCCACATTGGGCCATCGGGGGGGAATCCTCCCCCAACATCACAGGCGCAATGATGTCACTCTGAAGTGATGACATCGCGCAGGCGATGTCACACGCCGGTCGCTCTAGGGGCATCCAAGAAAACTCTATGGTTTTCCCAGATGCTTTAGCAGTTTGGGAGGAAAACTTCACGTACCATAGAGTTTTCCTCCCAAATTGCTAGAGTGTCCAGGAAAACCCATAGAGTTTTCCCAGATGCTCCTAGAGGGGCCGGTGCTATGACATCACTTTGAGTGATGTTAGAGTACTGTGCGCATCACACACAAGCATAAACAGTCCCCCACCAGAGTTCGCGGGGGACTTGACAACCCTAATGTTGATGTAAGCTGGAAGTGACTTGATGGCACATAACACATCATACTATAAGCTGAAAGCCAAGAATTAGGAAGAACACAGATGTATACATCTGGAGAGGTCAGCCTCTTATGATTGGCATAGCCCTTTTTGCAAAGATACAAACACTTCCCAACAAAATTAAGTCCAGGAACGGCTGGTTCCTCCTGTTTCCACAAGAAGCTGACAGAACAGAGTGATAATTGAACAGTTCTTGTGGCAGTTATGAAATCACTCCAAAGTTTCCTGAAAGCATTGCCCTCATTATGAACGAGTTTCATTTGTCCTCAGTGACATTGTACTGTAGCCAACTCTCATTGACTGCATGAGAATCTTATTGGCCTTTATCCAACCAGTCCACTAAGCAGAGTTGGAAGCCTTTCTATGGCTGGACTTCTTCCAGCTTCATGTCGGATTCTGTCCGCTTCTTCTAGCCCCTCTTCTTTCAAATTTTCTAGTTTACTGAACTCTATAACTTTTTTTCTTGGACATGTCAACAAGCTCAGGCTCCAGTTTAGCCTACAACATCCTAACCTATAGATTCAGGCTACTTGTCTGGGAATAACTGTACCTTGTTGATGGTTACTTTTCTACAGAAATATTAGCTGAATACAAGAGTGAAATTCTAGCAGGAGCTCCTTTGCATATTAGGCCACACACCCCTAATGTAGCCAATCCTCCAAGAGCTTAAAAGGCTCTTTTTTGTAAGCTCACAAGGAATGGCTACATCAGGGGGTGTGTGGCCTAATATGCAAAGGGGCTCCTGCTAGAATTCCACCCCTGGCTGAATATAAACTTTTCACCAAACCTATCTGTTAAATATGAGTTAAAGAGACACAGAGAGAATTCATTCGCTGAATGCTGATTACCTAGCACTGGTACAATATTGGGTGCGACTGATGTATTAAATGTATTATGATAAAGCAAGTATACTGCACTAGGTACGTTCATTCAATTACCATTCTGTATTTCATATTTATTTTAAAACACAAAAGGGGAATAACCCCCTCAAAAAACCAAAATGGAACATCTCATTTACGATGCACCACAAAGGTTTTTTTTAAGTTAATAATCACATTGGGATTGCAAATGGACTCTAAACAGACTTATAGAAGAAGATGAAGATATTGAAGAAGATATTGGATTTATATCCCGCCCTCCACTCCGAAGAGTCTCAGAGCGGCTCACAATCTCCTTTACCTTCCTCCCCCACAACAGACACCCTGTGAGGTGGGTGGGGCTGGAGAGGGCTCTCACAGAAGTTGCCCTTTCAAGGACAACCTCTGCCAGGGCTATGGCTGACCCAAGGCCATTCCAGCAGGTGCAAGTGGAGGAGTGGGGAATCAAACCCAGTTCTCCCAGATAAGAGTCCGCACACTTAACCACTACACCAAACTGGGACAATACAGTCTGTAAGCTCTTAGATGCACTTGGATTGATGTCTTTGAGGCCGGAATATATAGGTGATTTTACACCATACGTAAATTATTGTATGTGTGTTCATTCATGTTACAGAAACAGCCTGTCAGGCTCATCCTGACAGTGTCCATTAAAGCCAGAAGCCATTGAAATAAGCAGGGAGAGGGGGGGGGGAAAACACTCTTGGATCTTACCGCTAACGACCCAGTACTTACAACTTGCATCGCTCTGTTTTTTCCTAATCGAAACTCGAAGTAGATCTGGCCCTTCTAAGTCTTCTTGAAACCGCTTGGCCTTCGCTTCATGGAACCATTCCCCAGTCACACATTTCTTCTTCTCATCCGTAAGTGAGCCCTGCAATCGCCTGGAGAGAAAGTGAACAAAACCAGGCTCACAGCTGCTTTAAGGATCTGCTTTAAGGACCGCCATAAGATGGCTGTGATGCGATGGGAAAGACAAAGAACATAGGCCAGATGTTTGAGACAGGTAGGATACCTCTCTTTTTTTACACCTGCTCTTACAATTGTTGAGGTGGTCGAGGCCTACAGCGGCCATTTTGGACTACGCTACTTTCAGAAGCCTGCCAGCCTGCTGGGAGTAGCAACTATCAGCAAAGGGATCAACGACTCCTATTCCTGTAAGGCTTGGAGTGTCAATATGCTCTGACTTCTTGCAGGCTGCCCAGTGGAAGGAGACAGAAAAGGGGATGCTTCTTCCTCAACCTTCACGGAAAGTATCAAACAGAAAATGATCAATGGTTGCTAAGCCTAAGCACTCTGTTTAATTGATCTTTGACAATTTGAACCTTGCTTTTTGTATTGTGTATTGTGCTTGGAAAATTGACTCTTGGATTTGGATTCTTTGATGACTTTGTGTGTCTTGATAGTAATTTATAATATAATTCAGTCTGTATAATTCATTTTGAGGGTGGTTCTCTTTCTAAACGTTTCACTTCCATTCCTGCACTATTGCAGTATTTCTCTGGTTTTGATTCATTGTCTTCATATATTGTAATCAGTGTTCCCTCTAAGCTGAATTAGTGCGAGCTAGCTCACAGATTTTTAGCCTCCAGCTCACACGTTTTTGTCTTAGCTCAGGAAAAATGGCCCCAGAGCAAACCAATTTATGCAGCAGCTCCCAACTTTAATGCCAGTAGTTCACAAAGTAGAATTTTTGCTCGCAAGACTCTGCAGCTTAGAGGGAACACTGACTGTAATCTCTCTCAGTTTTAAGTTTTATAGTTCAGGTTTTGATTTTTTGAAACCATGGCTTATTTTATTATTCCCAGTTGGTTGGTATGTGTTTAAAGCCACTGCTTGTGCAATTATTTGTTTCTGTTCTTATTATTGGGTTTCGTTTTATGACTGCTACTGCTTTTATTAGAGTGGGATGTTGCGAATGCAAGAGACAGGAGTCCCAAATACGTAGAAGCTGTGGGTTCTGCTGGAATTTTGACAACCAGGAGAGGGTACCCAACAAAATGGTTGCCTAGTAGGGGTCTGTTAGGGTTGCCAACTCCAGACTCGGATATTCCTGGAGATTTGCTGGTAGAGCTTGGGGACGACAGGGGGTGTCTGGGGAGAGCGAACATCTGTGGGGTGTAATGCCATACAGCAGGGGTGGCCAACGGTAGCTCTCCAGATGTTTTTTGCCTACAACTCCCATCAGCCCCAACCAGCATGGCCAATGGCTGGGGCTGATGGGAGCTGTAGGCAAAAAAACATCTGGAGAGCTACCGTTGGCCACCCCTGCTATACAGTGCACCTCCCGGGGGGAGTAATCTCGGTATTCTGGAGATCAACTGTAATTCCAGGATATTTCCATCCTCCACCTGGAGGTTGGCAACCCTGCTCTGTCAATCATAAATTAACTGTCATGGGGGCTGGGGCCAATAACAAAAAGTTGGGTGGTCCCAGGGCTTTTTTTGTAGCAGGAACTCCTTTGCATATTGGGCCACACACCCCTGATGTAGCCAATCCTTTACAAGCTTACAGGGCTCTTAGTACAGGGCCTACTGGAAGCTCCAGGAAGATTGGCTGTATCAGGGACATATGGCCTCATATGCAAAGGAGTTCCTGCTACAAAAAAAGCCCTGGGTGGTCCCAAGCTGAATGTCTTCCTGCAACATTGCATGTGCTCACATTAGGGTTGCTGGGTCCTTCTTCATCATAGGTGAGGGCTTTGGGGGATGTTTCTAGTAGGGGCGGGGATGTCTCCAATGTGATGATGTCACACAGAAGTGACATCATCACGATGGAGACCAGTGCCTTGCATGCTTGAACTCCATGCAGCAAATTTGCCAATTGGAGTTCAGGCGCACATCTCCTCCCCCCCACCTCACTTCTTGCAAAAAGCATTTAAAGGGTCCCTTTACCTGCTTTTTACAAGAAGCGGTGGCTGCACACACTTGCACTCCAAGTGGTGAATTTGCTGCTCGGAGTTCAGGAGCACCCCTCTGCTTCTTGCAAAAAGCATTTAAAGATTTCCTTTAATTTGTCACTTGGAGTTCAGGTGTGCAGCCACTGGCCACCCCTCTCTCTCCCTTCCTACAAGATTTAAAGCAGCGGTCCCCAACCTTTTCAGCACCAGGGAATGGTTTTGTGGAAGACAATTTTTCCACAATCCGGGGTGGGGTGTGTGTGTGTGTGGGGGGGTGACGGCATGGTTTCAGGATGATACAGTTGTACACTTTATTTTGATGTGGTGGTTAAGTGTGCGGACTCTTATCTGGAAAAACCGGGTTCGATTCCCCATTCCTCCACTTGCACCTGCTAGCGTGGCCTTGGGTCAGCCATAGCTCTTGCACGAGTTGTCCTTGAAAGGGCAGCTTCTGGGAGAGCCCTCTCAGTCCCACCTACCTCACAGGGTGTCTGTTGTGGGGGAGGAAGATAAAGGAGATTGTGAGATGCTTTGAGATTTGGAGTGGAGAGCGAAATATAAATCTAATGTCTTCTTCTTATTATTATTACCACATTGTAATATATAATGAAATAATTATACAACTTACGGCCTGGTTGCTAACAGACCATGGACCGGTACTGGCCCACAGACGGGGGGCTGGGGACCCCAATCAGCTGGAGGGCCCTTTAAATCTCACAAGAGGGGGCAGAAGGGGTGGGACTTCCTCTGCTGGCTAACTGGCTGCCGGTGGGCAGGAGCTTGTTAAACTGGGGGATCCCCCCGCTTCCACCTGGGGACTGGCATCCTTAGCTCACATTCCTCCATTTTTACTCTTGTTTCGGTTGGAAGTGGAGGACTGTGAAGTGCTCCTTTGTAGTAGGGTTACCAGGTCCCCCCAGCCACTGGTGGAGGATGGGGGTATGTCTGCCAGATGCAGGTTGGGAAACTCCTGGAGATTTGAGGATGGAGCCTGGGGTGGATACAGACCTCAGTGAGGTACAATGCCAGCAAGGCTGCCCTCCAAAGCAACCATTTTCTCTAGGGGAACTTATGTCTGTAGTCTGGAGATAAGCTGTAATTCCGGAGGATCCCCAGGTCCCACCTGGTGGCTGGCATCCCTACTTTGGACAGAACACAATGATGCTTCAGAGGGGGCAGTAGAGCGAACAGGGCTAGAAAGGTCTATTCCTGTACCCTTCCTCTTTCTTTGCTCTGATGCTGTCTTTGTCTACCCAGAATGCCACTCTCAGGGGTTTCTTCCTTTTGGTAACCTCCTTCTCTTCCTACTTCTCTCTCTATCTGCCTGCCGTAAGGGCAAGCGGTGTTCTCCTCAACCTCTCTCCATCCTAGGTTAGATAGACAGCTAGAACCTTTCACTTTGTCTTTCCTATCCAGTACGAAGTTCCTTCACAAGAAAGGATTCCTATTTCATTTCTAAAGCAACAGACCTAATCTCTGGACTTTGCTCCATAAGCATCATTTCCCTTCTGAACTGCAAACCGAACCCTAGGCTAACATCCCTATTGTGAATATTGTATGTGCCTTGGGGCTGAGAGTTGTCATTTCTGTTCTCTTACAAACCTTTGTAAAATTCTACGTAGACTGATGGAACTCCATGTATGTACTTATAAAAGAAACCACATTTTACTGGGAAGCAGGGCTTTTTTTGCAGCAGGAACTCCTTTGCATGTTAGGCCACACACCCCTGCTGTAGCCAATTCTCCTGGAGCTTACCGTAGGCCCTGTACTAACAGCCCTGTAAACACTTGGAGGATTGGCTACATCATGGGGGCGTGACCTAAGATGCAAAGGAGTTCTTGCTACAAAAACAGCCCTGATGGGAAGGCTTCTTGAGCGAACCGACTGTGGAAAATTAGCACTCATAATATTTCACAATCGATCCCCTATGCGAGTCTGTTGGTTGACTGCAACCCGCCTCTCAGAACCTGCAAAGACTTCGCGATGGAACCAGCCCTCCTACCTGATCCGATCGCCATCTTTCCTCTTGAGCTCCGCATCCCTCTGCAGCACCTGTAACAGCTTTTCGTACTCCTCGTCGGTCAGAAAGCTCAGGTCCAGCATCTTCCCTGTGGTGCTCTAGCAGATCAGAAGAAGCTCCTGTGGCACGGAGGCCATCGAGTCGTGAACGGAGGATGCTGTCACAAAGTCTGAAGGAGAAGGCACCGGGAACAGCAGGAGATAGTTCACACTAGCGTGGTTTGGAAAAGGCGTCTTTGTAGGACCCCGGCTTGAACCTCCAAATACAGGCCTCTTCTTCTGTGACTCAGACTTTTCTCTGGCATGCCCATGTGAAACAAAGCATTCCCACCATGGAGGGATGCCTTCCACTGACTGCACGCACAGGTGGAACTATGAATGGCCCAGTCCAAAGCACCCAGAAGTGAAGACGGCCGGCGGCTGGCATTGGAGAGGATCGAATTGGTTGGCCCTGAGGCAGCCGCCCACTACTCCTGTCTGCCCGCCTGGTTCAAGTGCTCCTGCAAAAGAGAAAGAATGAAAAACCACACCGAGATGCCTTCTGAGATAAAGCCGATATGTGGAGATTGCCTGTGTACATTGGGGATGTTTACTTGTGCCGGAGCACATGACTGCAAGCAAGCCACACTGCTGAGACACCGGGAGTTCTTTCCGGGCTAGCAGGTTGACACTGCGATATGATCTTTCACTTGTCCATTGTGCGGGGAGAAAAAGGTGACGAGAGAGCACAGCAAAATGGATTTCATGTTTGGTGGAAGAAACGCAGATCGGAAAAGTCAGTTCCCCCCAATCTGCCCAGTTTATGAGAGGACAATAAGGGAATTTGCTTTCTGTGAGGCTTCCTCCTCCAAGCTGCCTGACTGGGCAAAGCCATGACAATGTGTTTAGAAACATGTCGCAGCAACTTGGGCTACAATGTCCAGGGGAGGCCAAACTGTGGCTTGGGAGCCACATGTGGCTCTTTCACATATATTTTGTGGCTCTCAAAGTCCCAACCGCCCGTTCAGTCAGCTTGGCGAAGGCGTGTCTCTCTTTAAATCACTTCTCCAAGCCAAGCCAGATAGTGGTTTGGAGAACTGAATCTAAAGTTAAAGTTGCTTTCTTTCCACCTCCCTCCCCTCATGTATTTGTTTCCCTCCCTCCCTTCTATTCATACATCCAACTTGTGGCTCTCAAACATCTGATGTTCATGGAGAGCCAGTTTGGTGTAGTGGTTAAGTGTGCGGGCTCTTATCTGGAAGAACCGGGTTTGATTCTCCACTCCTCCACTTGCACCTGCTAGCATGGCCTTGGGTCAGCCATAGCTCTGGCAGAGGTTGTCCTTGAAAGGGCAGCTGCTGTGAGAGCCCTCTTAGACCCACCCACCTCACAGGGTGTCTGTTGTGGGGGAGGGAGGTAAAGGAGATTGTGAGCCGCTCTGAGACTCTTCGGAGTGGTGGGCGGGATATAAATCCAGTATCTTCTTGTGGCTCACAAACATTTGACGTTCATGTCTTGTGTCTCTCAACCATCTGACGTTTATTCTATATGGCTCCTACGTTAAGCAAGTTTGGCCACCCTTGCCCTATAGTATTTCTACCCACTGAAGACTTCAGTCTTCAAATTATGTTTACCCCTGAATTGTAAAAAGAATACGGGTATGCCATCCAGTAAGGGGTAAAAACAGCTTTTAAGGTCGCCACCCTCCAGATGGATCCTGAGGGATTTCTGGGAATCACAAGATCTCCAGACTACAGTGTTCAGTCCCCTGGGAGACAAACGGCTGGTGTTGAGGGTGGTCTCTATGGCATTATACCCCACTAAGGTCCTCCCCCTCCCCCAAACCCAACCTTCCCAGGCTCCACCCCCAAATCTCCAGGAATTTTCCAGCCCACTATTGGCAACTCAATTGGAGATGACAATTTTTGAGGGGATTGGGACTAGAAATGGGGAGCAGCATAGGCAGAAGTGTTAAAAGCCACCCCCTTCCAGTTTCCCTCATGAAATTACAGTCCCAGCAACTACAATCTGTAAAATTATCATCTTTATTTAGGATATTCCTATGCTGTCTCTTCGGAGTCCTGCTCAAGGCAGCTTCCAATTAAAATAATGTAAGAAGATAAAACAACAAGCCATTAAAAACAAGCCCAGGGACATAAACAACACGACACACAAACCAGCCCTCAGACCAGAAGCCCATGAAAAACCTGAAAAGATAAAAAGGTAAAGATAGGCCCCTGTGCAAGCACCAATCGTTTCCGACTCTGGGGTGACGTTGCTTTCATAACGTTTTCACAGCAGACTTTTTACGGGGTGGTTTGCCATTGCCTTCCCCAGTCATCTACACTTTCCCCCCGGCAAGCTGGGTACTCATTTTACCAACCTAAGAAGGATGGAAGGCTGAGTCAACCTGAGCCAGCTACCTGAAACCAGCTTTTGCTGGGATTGAACTCAGGCCGTGAGCAGAGGGCTCCGACTGCAGTACTGCAGCTTTACTACTGCCCAGTATTTAAAATTCCATTCACAGGCAAGGTGCCTGAACAGGTGGTGCCTTCACAGTTTCAGGAAGTCTTGGAGATGAATAATGCAGGCTCGTTTCAATCTGGATGCAGGCCAAGTTTCAGGATGGAAATGGGCCGACTAGGGTTGCCAAGCCCCAGGTGGGGAACAGGGAAATACCATGATACAATAACAGAACCACTAATAACAATTTATACCCAATTTATCAAATTTAAATAAGGTGATATTAACACCCAACATGTATATTTTGCTACCACTGGGTAAGGAATTTTCATAACAACTTATCCAATACAACTGAGCACACATAAAAATATGGAGCACAGGTCCATCAGTGGCTATTAGCCACAGTGTATGTGTGTATATAAAATTTTTTGCCACTGTGTGACACAGAGTGTTGGACTTGATGGGCCGTTGGCCTGATCCAGCATGGCTTCTCTTATGTTCTTATGTTCACATGAAACCTTATATGAAACTTACTTCAAGATGAAGAAGATATTGGATTTATATCCCGTCCTCCACTCCTAAGAGTCTCAGAGCGGCTCATAATCTCCTTTACCTTCCTCCCCCACAACAGACACCCTGTGAGGTGGGTGGGGCTGAGAGGGCTCTCACAGCAGCTGCCCTTTCAAGGACAACCTCTGCCAGAGCTTATGGCTGACCCAAGGCCATGCTAGCAGGTGCAAGTGGAGGAGTGGGGAATCAAACCCGGTTCTCCTAGATAAGAGAGATCTGGCTGACCCAAGGCCATTCCAGCAGCTGCAAGTGGAGGAGTGGGGAATCAAACCCGGTTCTCCAAGATAAGAGTTCACACACTTAACCACTACACCAAACTGGCTCTCCAGTTACTTCAAATAAAGTGCAAAGTGCAAAAAAGTGCTTCTGTATTGAGAAATTTTCTTTTTAAATCCCAAGGTTCATTCCATAGTTCTTTTTACAGAAGACTCTACCAAAACCAACTCTGACGGAGCCCGGTGCCAGCTGATAGTTTGCCGCACCGTTTCAAATCTCTTTGTCAAAGAGGGGGCATTTGAAGTTCTTCCAAACCTTTTTACATCATAGAAATGTACAGAAGCTCATACAAGCATGAACAAAAGCTTTCACAGGGTATATTACCCCAGGTGGGGGCAGGCAATCCCCCAGTATGGAGGCCCTCCCCCTGCTTCAGGATCATCTGAAAGCGGGGGGGGGGGGAGGGAAATGTCTGCTGGGCACTCCATTATACCCTATGGGAATCAGTCTCCATAGGGAATTGATCCACGGGTATCTTGGGCTCTGGAGGGCTGTTTTTTTTTAGGTAGAGGCACCAAATTTGCAGCATAGCATCTGGTGCCTCTTCCCAAAATATCCTCCAAGTTTCAAAACGATTGGACCAGGGGGTCCAGTTCTCAAAAGAAGGTGCCACACCCATTATTTCCAATGGAGGGAAGGCATTTAAAAGGTATACAGTCCCTTTAAATGTGGTGGCCAGAACTCCCTTTGGAGTTCAAAGTAGCTCCTGGTTCCACCTTGCTTCTGGTTCCTGGTCCTTGATCCTGGTTCCACCTCCAACGTCTCCTGGCTCCACCCCCAAAGTCCCCAGATATTTCTTGAATTGAACTTGGCAACCCTAGGGCTGACTGACGGCCTTCGCTGGGAGAGTGACAAGGGAAGTGTGCCCATTCTGATTCTCCTGGACCTCTCTACACCTTTCGATACCATCAGCCGTGGTCTCTTTCTGGATACTGTGGCTGGGTTAGGATTGCGGGGCACTTTGCTTCAGCGGTTCCTTTCTTATCAGATTGGCCTGATTTCAGAAAGTGAGGCTGGGGGACCACTGCTCAGCTTTGTGGCATTTATGCCGTGGGGCCCTGCATGGCTCCATCTTATCCCCCATGCTATTTAACATCTACAGAGAGCCAGCATGGCGAAGTGCTGAAGAACTGGATATGATTCCCTACTTTGTCTTCCTCATGAAGCCTGCTGGGGGACCTCAGGCCAGTCATGGTTCCCTCCAAATTCTCTCAGCCTCACCTACCTCACAAGGGGCTCGTTATAGGGAGAGGAAGGGACAGACTGTAAGCCGCTTTGAGAGTATGGTAAAGAAAAGGAGGGTATGAAAACCAACTCCTCTTCTACATGAAACCACTGGGAGAGCTCTGGGGATTTGGAGTGAGGCGTCATCAATATGGATGGCACCCAGTTCCGTTTCTCCTTAACTGTCAAGTTAGGTTGATCTGTGGAAGTTCTGAATAGGTACCTGGAGAATGATATGGGATAGCTGAGAGCCAATAAACTGAAGACTGAGGTACTTTTGGTCAATGAATGAGCTTCTCAGAGACCGCAGACTCAGCCTGCTCTGTTGGGGGTTGCAATCTCCTTGAAGGAGCAGGCTCATAGCTTGGGGTTGCTATTGGATGATAATATTTTTTTGATGATATTGGATTTATATCCCGCCCTCCACTCTGAATCTCAGAGCGGCTCACAATCTCCCAGCAGAAACTGGTTCAGGTAGCCAGCTCAAGGTTGACTCGGTATTCCATCCTTCTTGCTGAGGGGAAAGTGTAAATGACTGGGGAAGTCAATGGCAAACCACCCCGTAAAAAGTCTGCCGTGAAAGCAACGTCACCCCAGAGTCGGAAATGACTGGTGCTTGCACAGGAGACTACCTTTACCTAGTCATTTAGGGCACTTGAGTCCAGGGTAGAGATGTAAAATTTCCGGAAATTCTGAAGCTTGGAAAAAAACCCAGTTTTTTTTCCGGGGGGAAACGGAAATTTTCGGAAAAATTGAAAAAAATGCCACATTAGCACTTTTTTTTTTCTTTTCCAGATTGAAAGTCATTCTGTTACTTTAGGAACATAAAATATGACTATGGACAATTTTACTTGGCATGAAATTATCACAACTAGCATACTAAAAATATAGTGTATCCAAACAATTATTACAAACAGAATGTACTTTTAAAATAATATTTATCTGTAATTGTAACAAATGGTACAACAATCTAATTAACTGTTTACTAGTTTGTGTGGAACAGACAAAAAAGCCTCCACAAAACAATTTTTAAAAATCCAGAAGTAACAATTATTCATATTTCCTCTCCACAGTATTAAATAAAAATAAAAAACCCATCCCCATAAAAAGAATTGAAGAGGGGGGAAGTGTATAGAAGGGAGTGTAAGACTAAGTTTCAATGAATGGGTATGACCTAGGACTTGCTTGTCCTCAGTGGACAGAAATTAAAATAATCTGATACCATACATATTTTTTAAGAAATGATTTGGAAAATATTTGAACACCTTGTCTTAAAATGTTTTATTCATCATGTTAAAATAAAACGCTCCATGATCAATTTTTTTTCCTTCAATTTTTCCAATTTTTCGGGAAAAAAATTAAAAAAGGCTTCAGAAAAAAAATGGAAAAAACCTGTATTTTCCCCAAATTTTTTCGATTTTCTTCCGGGCCTTCACATCTCTAGTCCAGGGATATCTTCTTCAGGAAGGGTCTCACAATTGCTTCCTTCAAAGTGGTTGGAACTGCACTTCCCAGCAGAGGGATATTTATTACCTCCTGGCCCCACTCATCCATCTAGCCTGGCACTATACTATTAACCATGAGCGGCAAGCAAGACTTATACATACTAGATAATATTACAGATTCTGTAAATCAACATGAATCTGATCCTCACTGTTCATCTTTTGTGGCCGCTTGGTTTCCTGTATTAGATTAACTTGCATCTAAACCAGGATTTTCTTCTATACTCGAAGCAATTAATGTCATATACTGAGGTTAATTTTTTGCCACTTATTTTTTTCTTTAGAATGATTTTTTTTTCCTGTTTTAAAAAGGGGAAAGAAAACGTTTCTCCACTGTCGCTATTACTTTTTATGCAGTCAACCGACTCGAAGTTGTTGTTAATTCAGCATATTAGTATATTTTTAAAAAAATTAATGGATGTGTGTTATTTTTGTTATGCCTTATCTTATTGTTATTTTGGACATGTAGTTCTATATTAAAGGTAAAGGTAGTCCCCTGTGCAAGCACCGGTCGTTTCCGACTCGGGTGACGTTGCATTCACAACGTTTTCACGGCAGATCTTTTTATGGGGTGGTTTGCCATTGCCTTCCCCAGTTATCTGCACTTCCCCCCAGCAAGCTGGGTACTCATTTTACCGACATCGGAAGGATGGAAGGCTGAGTCAACCTAGGGCCGGCTACCTGAACCAGCTTGCGCTGGGATTGAACTCAGGTCGTGAGCAGAGCTTAAGACTGCAGTACTGCAGCTTAACCATTCTGCGCCACGGGGCTCTTTTTACTTCGAAAATTAGCATTCAATAACAAAAATAATAATTAAAAAACAACAACCATGAGGGGCAAGGATCAAGCCAAGATGTGATGGGCCTTGTGCCTCTAAGCAGCTTGTCTCCTTCATCAGGCATCACCAATGGAAAGAAATAAGGGCAAGCGATGAATCCCCACGGCACAGAGTGGTAAAGCTGCAGTACTGCAGCTGGAGCCCCCTGCTCACGACCTTTCGATCTCAGGCGAAGCTGGTTCAGATAGCCGGCTTGAGGTTGACTCAGCCTTCCATCCTTCCGAGGTTGGTAAAATGAGTCCCCAGCTTGCTGGGGGGGGGGGGGGAAAGTGTAGATGACTGGGGAAGGCAATGGCAAACCACCCCGTAAAAAGTCTGCCGTGAAAACGTTGTGAAAGCAATGTCACCCCAGAGTTGGAAACGACTGGTGCTTGCTTGCACAGGGGACTACCTTTACCTTTTATGAATCCAGTAACTCCCTAAAGATCAACATGATTTCCAGGGTACATTAGGGTTCCCATCCTCCTGCTGGGGACGGGGCTTTCCCTGGTTTTGGAGCCCCAACCCGCAGACGTGGAGCTGGCTGCAGGGGAATCCCTGCTTCCAAAGAGCTCTGCCAGTGCCTGATGTGCCTGGGGCAATGGAGAGCCAGTTTGGTGTAGTGGTTAAGTGCTCAGACTCTTATCTGGGAGAACGGGGTTTGATTCCCCACTCCTCCACTTGCAGCTGCTGGAATGGCCTTGGGTCAGTCATAGCTATCACAGAAGTTGTCCTTGAAAGGGCAGCTGCTGTAAGAGCTCTCTCAGTCCCACCCACCTCGCAGGGTGTTTGTTGTGGGGAGGAAGATAAAGGAGATTGTGAGCTGCTCTGAGTGGAGGGCAGAATATAAATCCATCATCGTCTTCTTCTTCTATGACATCACCCAGATGTGACTTCATCTCACAGGGCGCGTTGTGCGGGCGCGTTCTAGCATTTGGGTAAAAACTCTATGGAAGCATAGAGTTTTTTACCCAAATGCTAGAGCATCCCCCATGCGACACGCCTGCCACAATGACGTCACTTCTGGGCGATGCCAATGCGCCGTGTGTGCAAAGCGCATGCGAGAAGCTTCTCCCACCAGGAGCATGGTAAGAGCTGGCAAGCCTAGGGTACATACTTTCGAGAGTCAGATCTGACAAAGGGAGCTTTGACTCCCGAAAGCTTATACCTCGGAAATCTGGTTGGTGTTCACAGAATACCACTGGACTCAAATCTTGATCGTCTACTGCAGACCCACCCGAAAGAAATAAGTCCTTCAACTGCAGATGCCAGTGCAATCTGTCCCTCGAACAAGCAAGGACTGGGAATCCTGTATAAAAACAGGATTTGCAGTTAGGAAATAATTTTTAAATACAAGGGCAGGGCTACTGTTTAAAATCCCAATTTAAAAAAAGAAACTGTGTAAGAGCAGGGATTCTCTGGACCCGGGACAAGGGATGTTGAGATAAAGCCGTCAAAATACCTTTTGACTATACTCGACCAAACCCGAAACTCGCCGAAGGCCAGACTTGTGGGAATGCGTCTTTGCAAACGTGGGCCAATTTGTTTGCACACCTGTTTCCAGTGCGGCTAAACTCCCAGCATGGAGCAGCCAGAAGTAAACAGCTAGCAACCATTTGTCTTGGTTGTGTGCTTATCGGGAGCTGGGGTACTACAAATTCGAAGCTTCTGTTCTGCCTGTACGCATTTCCGTGGTGGTGTTTGTTCTGCCAGCCTCTGTACCTTGTACAGCCTCAGGGAAAGAGAGCCCATAACACGTTTTATTGCAATCTCCTGCATCTCCGTTGACTTAGTAGCACCGAGGGGCTAAGATCAGCTGGCAAGCGACAGGGTGCTGCCATAAAGGCAGTTGTGTGGAACAGATCTTTGCTCCCGCACTTCTTCAAATTACAAACACCGACGTTCTTATACTTTTCTTCCCCTTCTCGAAGTAAGCTTTGCGATTGTCAGCATTCCTCTAGGCTGGAGATTCTCTAACTTCCAACGCTACTCACTCAGAAGGCAAATTTGAAGGGGCTCACGGCATTCTTCATCACCACATTTCTCCACCAAATTCGATCTGCGCCCTCACTGCCACAGCACAGTGAAGCAGGAAAGGAAAGGTCCCTATGCAAGCACCAGTCGTTTCCGACTCTGGGGTGACGTTGCTCTCACAGACTTTTTTACAGGGTGGTTTGCCATTGCCTTCCCCAGTCATCTACGCTTTCCCTCCAGCAAGCTGGGTACTCATTTTACCGACCGCGGAAGGATGGAAGGCTGAGTCAACCTCGAGCTGGCTACCTGAAAAACCCAGCTTCTGCCGGGGATCGAACTCAGGTCATGAGCAGAGCTTAGGACTGCAGTACTGTAGCTTTAACACTCTGCGCCACGGGGCTCTACTCAGTGGAGCAGACACAAGTACAGTTTTTTCAGGGGGGGGGGGTGCTCTCTTCATTCCACTCAGAAGACAAATTTGAAGGGGCTCACAGGATTCTTCATCATCACATTTCTCCACCAAATTCGATCTGCGCCCTCACTGCCACAGCACAGTGAAGCAGGAAAGGAAAGGTCCCCTATGCAAGCACCAGTCGTTTCCGACTCTGGGGTGACGTTGCTCTCACAGACTTTTTTACAGGGTGGTTTGCCATTGCCTTCCCCAGTCATCTACACTTTCCCCCCAGCAAGCTGGGTACTCATTTGACCGACCTCGGAAGGAGGGAAGGATGAGTCAACCTTGAGCCGGCTACCTAAAAACCAAGCTTCCACCGGGGATCGAACTCAGGTCGTGAGCAGAGCTTAGGACTGCACTACTGTAGCTTTAACACTCTGCGCCACGGGGCTCTACTCAGTGAAGCGGACACAAGTACAATTTTTTCAGAGGGGGGAGCTCTCTTCATTTTGCTGCCTACAAAATGATGATTTCTTCTGTGTGGCTCTTGAGTTAAGCATGTTTGGCCACTCCTGCACTACACCAAACCGAGGAAGCAGGGAAATCCTACTCTGCTGATGGAAATCCCTTCCATCAGTGGAGATTTTGGGAAGAGATCCCGTCCACAGTCATTTTAATGGCACTGAAAATGGTATGGTAGTGGGGTTACCTATCCCCAGGTGGGGGCAGGGGATCCCCCGGTTTGGAGACCCTCCCCCTGCTTCAGGGTCATCAGAAAGTGGGGGGAGGGGAGGGAAATGTCTGCTGGGAACTCTCTTATTCCCTAGGGAGATTTATTCCCATAGAAAATAATGGAGAATTGATCCACGGGTATCTGGGGCTCTGAGGGGGCTGTTTTTTGAGGTAGAGGCACCAAATTTTCATTATACCATCTAGTGCCTCTCCCCAAAATACCCCACAAGTTTCAAAAAGATTGGATTAGGGGGTCCAATTCTATGAGCCCCAAAAGAAGGTGCCCCTATCCTTCATTATTTCCAATGGAAGGAAGGCATTGAAAAGGTGTGATGGCCAGAACTCCCTCTGGAGTTCAATTATGCTTGTCACAGCCTTGATCTTGGCTCCACCCCTAATGTCTTCTGGCTCCACCCCCAAAGTCTCCTGGCTCCACCCCTAAAGTCCCCAGATATTTCTTAAATTGGACTTGGCAACCCTATATGGCAGAGATATTGCGGCCTGTAACTCATGTGTTAGTTTCTTGCCCTACAATCTTCTCTGGTCAAGCACATGTCAATATTTCACCTGAAGATGAAGAAGATATTGGATTTATATCCCGCCCTCCACTCCGAAAAGTCTCAGAGCGGCTCACAATCTCCTTTACCTTCCTCTCCCACAACAGACACCCTGTGAGGTAGATGAAGATATTGGATTTATATCCCGCCCTCCACTCCGAAGAGTCTCAGAGCGGCTCACAATCTCCTTTACCTTCCTCTCCCACAACAGACACCCTGTGAGGTAGATGAAGATATTGGATTTATATCCCGCCCTCCACTCTGAAGAGTCTCAGAGCGGCTCATAATCTCCTTTACCTTCCTCCCCCACAACAAACACCCTGTGAGGTGGGTGGGGCTGGAGAGGGCTCTCACAGCAGCTGCCCTTTCAAGGACAACTTCTGCCAGAGCTATGGCTGACCCAAGGCCATGCTAGCAGGTGCAAGTGGAGGAGTAGGGAATCAAACCCGGCTCTCCCAGATAAGAGTTCGCACACTTAACCTGTATCTGCGCAGTTATTGACTATATATGAGCACTTAACCAACCAATTGTTTCATCTGTAAATTTTAAAAATCAGTTTTGTGGCTGCTGGTGTGGGAGCCATTGAACTCACGCTGGGAAGTGGAACAGAACAATAGCTCAGGCACCTTGAAAAACTACAGTGGGTGCGTGCATGTGCAGATCTAAACAGCGGACACGGTGGAAGACTACCACTCCCGTGGTTCTTTCTTGCAGAACCATATTTGCACAAAAACCTAGCCGAATCACTTACATTGGTGACTGCAAGCAAAAAGAAAACCTTAACTGGAGACCGCAACCATTAGGATCTACTTTAAAAATAATTAAGGGGCCAAGACGTTCGTGATCTACTTAAATGAGGTTGCAGAGCACAGCAGACCTATGAAGCAGCACCACTGGGCTGTGAGAGATAATGAGCATGTGCAAAAACTGATCATGCATGCACGCTACACTCCAGAAGAGGCCAACCAGCAAACTTTTGCAGAGCAGTCCGTCAAGATCTTGATACGGTAAATGAAAAATCAGTGGCAAGTTCAAGATGCGAATGGAACTTGAAAAAGTTTGAGTATTCCAGTTTGCAGTATGGCAGACTGCTGAACAGAATATGAGATATCATGCCTGTATGAACATTAAAGGCGAAGGTAGTCCCCTGTGCAAGTACCAGTCGTTTTCAACTCTGGGGTGACGTCGCATCACGATGTTTTCATGGCAGACTTTTTAGGGGGTGGTTTGCCATTACCTTTCCCAGTCATCTACACTCCCCCCCCACCACAGCAAGCTGGGTCCTCATTTTACCCACTTCGGAAGGATGGAAGGCAGAGTCAACCTTGAGCCGGCTACCTGAACATTAACAGATCCATAATCATGAATGTGGGAGGGAAGTGTGCCCTCCTCAGGAAGATTTTGGGACTCTTCCTAGAATTTCAGGTTGTTTTTTTTTTTAAAAAAAAGGTAAATTGTTAACTCCTCTGGCTGCTCTTCAATATAACCTAAAATTTAACATTATAATGAGATAAATTCAATATTGCACCATTTTGTCTGTTTCTATTTAGCTTCAGGCCATCCCACACTGATCTCCCCCACCTCCCAGGGTACCGTTCAAGTCGAGGTCTCCCAGAATTACAGTCCCTCTCTGCAAAATTTTCAGCTCTTTTCCTGTTGATGTACTAGAAGAAAATAGAGGACAGCACTAATTGGAGCAAAAAGGTGAAGAAAAAACAGTGGTACAGTGGGAAGAGAATTTTATTCCCACTATTAATACCGCTTTTTATTTTGAATAATTTTTCCTTCCCACTGCCTCCTCGTTTTTTTCCTAGCTATGTCTACCAGGGATGGCCAAATTTGCTTGATATAAGAGCCACATAGAATCGACATCAGATGTTTGAGAGCTACAAGACATGAGCATCAGATGTTTGAGAGCCACAGGAAGGAAGGAAGGAAGGAAGGAAGGAAGGAAGGAAGGAAGGAAGGAAGGAAGGAAGGAAGGAAGGAAGGAAGGAAGGAAGGAAGATAAATAGATGGGGGAGGGAAAGTGGAAAGAAAGCAACTTTCAATGCATTCTCCAAGCTGCTGTCAAACTTGGCTTAAAGAAGTGCTTTAAAGAGGCAAATGCCTTCTCCAAGTTGGCTGACAGTTTGGTGGGGGCTTTGAGTGCCACACGATTGTGTGAAAGAGCCACATGTGGCTCCCGAGCCACACTTTGGTCACCTCTGGTATATACGGTAAATGAAAGCCAGCGGGTTCTCGGGGTCAGACCACTAGACTAGAACTGCAAAGTTCTGGGTTCAAATCCCCACTTGAAGTTCTTTGGGTTAACATGAAAAAGTCTGTCTTTCTTGGTCCAACCCACCTTGCAGACTTACTGACTGGAAAATAGGCTGGGGGTGGGTGGGGTGGAAATGAATATACAGGAATATTAAGCAGGCATATATTTTATACATTCCAAATGCCACTTCAGTATCTCCGTGTAACAGGATCCTGGTTTTCCTGAAGCTCGTTCCAGTAGAGTTAATAAATAATTGTTCCTCAACAAGAATACATTTTTCATTTTAAATGCTGTGCTGAGCTACATTAAGATCCCGGTTGCAGCTATGCAGCTCTTAAGTTTCCTGCGTCCTTGTGTGACTTAGCTGTTTGGCCTGCCACGGGCATATGTAGTACAAATCATAAAACAATTGAATTGTTTGCAAATGCAGTACAATCTCTTCTGCACCCAGACCGCTCACTGTTCCAGGCAAGCAGGTAGGTGAGGCTGGGCAAAAACTGATATAAGCACAGTTCCGGAAAACTTTCAAGGTGTTTCCCAGTGGGAGCATAACGCTTGCCCTTAGGTTTTTAAAAAATGACTTTGTCGTTGTGAATTTTCAATGTTTATAATAAAAAAGAAGAGCAAACGTGAAGTGCCTTGAAAAATGGGAATTAATTCAACCCAAAATTCTCAGATACGGTAAATATGTAAAAATTATATCACATTTTGTTTGATATAAAGTCAAGCTGGGCAAAAGGATGGGAGTTTTTTTGGGGGGGGCAGGGGGGAGTATTTTTGTATTTTTTTAATGTGCATGTGTGCGTGTGTGTGCTTGTGAGTGTGTGTGTGTACTTGAAAGTCATGGGCTGCTTACACTAAATAATCCACTTTAATTCCACTTTCAAGAAGAAGAAGATATTGGATTTATATCCTGCCCTCCACTCCAAAGAGTCTCAGAGCGGCTCACAATCTCCTTTCCCTTCCTCCCCCACAACAGACACCCTGTGAGGTAGATGAAGATACTGGATTTATATCCCGCCCTCAACTCCGAAGAGTCTCAGAGCGGCTCACAATCTCCTTTATCTCCCTCCCCCACAACAGACACCCTTTGAGGTGGGTGGGGCTGGAGAGGGCTCTCACAGCAGCTGCCCTTTCAAGGACAACCTCTGCCAGAGCTATGGCTGACCCAAGGCCATTCCAGCAGCTGCAAGTGGAGGAGTGGGGAATCAAACCCAGTTCTCCCAAATAAGAGTCCGCACACTTAACCACTACACCAAACTGGCTCTCTTGGAAACAAGGCACTTTCCAACTGGATTGTACTGTGTGAACTGGCAGTATCCAATTGGAAAGTGCATTATTTCGTGTGTGTGACTGAAGCCATGGCGACCTCTGGTGACTGACCCTTACTGGTGGCACGGAAGATATTCAGAGAGGTGTCTGAATAAAGCTGCCCCTGCCCTCCAGGCTGCTGGTATTCCAAGGAAGTCTCCCACCCAAGTACTTGCCAGAGTCAACGCTGCTTAGCTTCTGAGATCTGATGAGATTGGCCTTGCCTGGATTATCCAGGGCAGGGCGAGGATGAGGATTTTTTTGCTGTCAAGTTGGAGTCGAGGTATGGCAAATCAGTAGGGTTTTCATAAGAACATAAGAGAAGCCATGTTGGATCAGGCCAATGGCCCATCCAGTCCAACACTCTGTGTCACACAGTGGCCAATACACACACACACACACTCTGTGGCTAATAGCCACTGATGGATCTCTGTTCCATATTTTTTATCTAACCCCACATGTTTTTATCTAACCCCACAATTGTCACAACATTTTTCATGCTCCCTTGACCTCGTTTCCTTAATTTGACAGCAGCTTCTCCATTCTCAGGGTGCTCTAGATATACTGAAACAATGTTTTTTCTTCCGAAATTGAATGTTTCTCCCATTAAAGGCTACTATATTCTCCAGCTGCCAGTACAAGATGAAAAGTGAGAACTTTTAATGTTATTGATCTGTATCTAACAGCAACCAGTAATATTGTTAATTTCCTTCAGTTCCTTCTATCTCTTTGCTTAATACATCAAACACTATTCTGCATTCAGAAGGATTCGGTAAGAGGTGATGCGAAAGACTACCACCTGAGATTTTGGAGAGTTGTTTCCAGTCAGAGTTAGGGTTGCCAAGCCCCAGTTACGGGTGGGGGAATGGAAAGGGTTAGTTCTAGGAATTGCCGGAAACTCTATGGTAAGAGCTTCTGGTTTTACCATAGAGTCTCTAGCAATTCCTTGAGCTACCCTTAGCTCTAGGCAGGGCTTTTTTTGGTAGAAAAAGCTCAGCAGGAACTCATCTGCATATATAAGTGCGCAGACTCTTATCTGGGAGAACCGGGTTTGATTCCCTACTCTTCCACTTGCAGCTGCTGGAATGGCCTTGGGTCAGCCATAGCTCTCGTAGGAGTTGTCCTTGAAAGAGCATCTGCTGTAAGAGCCCTCTCAGCCCCACCTACTTCACAGGGTGTCTGTTGTCGGGGAGGAAGATAAAGGAGATTGTGAGCCGCTCTGAGACTCTGGGATTCGGAGTGCAGGGTGGGATATAAATCCAATATCATCATCATCTTTTTTCCTTCATTTTCCCAGCATGCCAAAGGCACAATCTGTAGCACTGCCAGCTTCCACATGGCACCCGGCGATGTCCTGCTATTACAATTGATCACCAGATGATTCTCCTGGAGAAAATGGCTGCTTTGAAGGGTGGACTTTATGACATTATACTAGACTTGCCAGGTCCCCACACCGCACTGGTGGGAGGATTGGGGGGCATTCTGGGACACTGCGACAAGCTAAAGTCACCCAGAAGTGATGTCATCGCATTGGCAATGTTGGGGGCGGTGTTCAGGTTTCTGGGCAAAACTCTGTGGTAAAACAGGCTTCAAACCATAGAGTTTTGCCTTCAAACCACAGTGTCACTGTCCGATGTCCCCACGTGAAGATGTCACTTCTGGCCGATGTCATTGAATCAGGGACACAGCACAGCAATGTTGCTCTTTGTGGGGCGGGGTGCCTGGCTGGTGGCAGGCAGAAGGCCCGAAAAACAGGGGAACCCCCACCAGGACCAGGGGACTGGCAACCCTACATTACCCTCAGTTGAGGTTCCTCCCCCTTCCCCAAACCCTGCATTTTCCAGGCTCCACCCCACAACTCTCCAAGAATTTCCCAACCCCGAACTGGCAACCCTAACAATCTGATACCAGCTAGCCACACTCTCTGCATGTTGAAGTAACCTAAGCATCCTGCAGACGATGCAGGCCTGGAGACTTTAACACCACGGCCTGAAAGATGTGTTTTTAACCATCCAACATGGAAGTAGCGACAGACTTCACATTTCTGGCATCCAAGATGACTGCAGATGGCGACTGTAGCCATGAAATTAAAAGACAGTTTGCTCTTTGGGAGGACAGCTATGGCGAACCTGGGCAGTTTAATAAAAAGTATTACAAAAGTCTGTATAATCAAAGCGATGGTATTCCCAATAGTAATGTATGGCTGTGAGGGTTGGACCATAAGGAAGGCCGAGCGCAGAAGAATAGATGCTTTTGAGCTGTGGTGCTGGAGAAGAATCTTGAGAGTCCCTTGGACTGCAAGAAGATCCAATCAGTCAGCCCTAAGGGAAATCAACCCAGACTGTTCCCTGGAAGGTCAGATGCTGAAACTGAAGCTCGAATACGTTGGTCACCAAATGAGAAGGGAGCATTCCCTGAAGAAGACCCTGATGCTGGGAAAGACAGAAGGCAAAAGAAGAAGGGGACGACAAAAGATGAGATGGCTGGACAACGTTACTGATGTAACTAACATGAATTTGAGCAGATTTTGGAGGATGGTGAAAGACAGGAGGGCCTGGCGGGACTTTGTCCATGGAGTCGCAAAGGGTTGGACTCGAGTGTGCGACTGAACAACAATAACAACAACCTAAAGAAGCATTCTGGACCATTTAAAAGTCTGCAGAATGGGTTGTGTCCTTTGGCTAGCCCTGACAAAAGGTTTAACGCAGATTTAGTTTGAATTTTTCTTACCATTAGCACACACAAGTCAAGCTCACGCATGCTTTCAAGTTCTCCAGAACTCTTGGTCAGGTTAGATGCTTCCCTTTTTCGTTCAGAAGAAGACCAAAAGCACAACCTGACACCAGCTCTACCCGGCACCGTTTTATCCATGCAGACTTGCTTGGCATTCTAGGCTGGATACTTAACAGCAGCAGCCCCCCACCTTTTTGACACCAGGGACCAGTTTTGTGGAAGACAATTTTCCCACAGACTGGGGGTGGGTGGGTGGGGGGGCGGAGCTTTGGCGGTGGTGTGGGTGGGAGTGGCTGTTGGTGCAGATGAAGCTTCGCTCACTTGCCCACCGCTCACCTCCCCTGCGGCCTGCTTCACGCTTCAATCTGGTGCCAATACTGATCTGACAGGGGCGGAGCTCAGGCGGTGGTTCAGGCTGCACAATGACATCACATCCCCTGTGTGACCCGGCTGCTAACAGGCCATGGACTAGTCCTGATCCGTGGCCCAGGGGTTAGGACCCCTGATTTATAGAAACCCTTAATCCACCACTCTTTTAACATCCAACCTAATGAAAACTTCTGGAGAACCTGAAATCTTGGACATCATAATATTGTTTGGGTTGGGTTGGTCTTAATCAATGATATTATATGACTTTGGTTCATGCATTTTGATTTGGAGTAAAATGCAACTGCCATCTACTTTGGTATGAATGTATAGTCCAGGTGCTTAATGTAAGAGCCACACAGATAAACATCAGATGTATGAGAGCCACAGGAAGGAAGGAAGGAAGGAAGGAAGGAAGGAAGGAAGGAAGGAAGGAAGGAAGGAAGGAAGGAAGGAAGGAAGGAAGGAAGGAAGGAAGGAAGGAAGGAAGGAAGGAAGGAAGGAAGGAAAATAAACAGAGAGCAGGGAGTGAGAGGTGGAAAGAAAGCAACTTTAACTGTAAATGCCTTCTCCAAGCTGCCAGCTGGTTTGGCTTGAAGAAGTGATTTAAAGAGGTGAATGCCTTCTCCAAGGCAGCTGATAGGGTGGTTGTGGCTTCAAGAGTCACACAACATGTGTGAAAGAGCTACATGTGGCTCCCGAGTCACAGTTCGGCCACCCTGGGTAGAGTCTCCCCTGTTCATCCCTGTCTGTAACTCCCTTCCCCTCCCTTAGGTCAAAAGTGAGACTGTAAACTCCTCGGGGCAAGAACCTGGCTTCCTGTACTCTGAAATGGGCTGCAAGCGCTGACGGTGCAAGCTAAACCAATAAAATGCTGTAAGGCCTGGGCGAAAACTAGCCCTAAAATGGAGGCGGGAAAAAGGCTGGCTGGTATTGACCAAAGCCAATGAGGCGAGCTCCTGAAACTTCAGCTCAGCATGGAAAACCTGCAGGGCTGCACGCAAGCCAGCTTGGAACAAAGAGCACTGTGTGGTTTATCATAACAGCCACCGACGAAAGTTCTTCCTATTCCACCTGCCCGCCTCCCTCCGTTCCCCGAGGGTCAAGGCCCAGCTCTGTCAATATATAGAAATAATCTCACCCTTCAGAAATGCTTCCCTGAATGCGCTTATTGTTCGAGGACGCCAGTCTCCAAACGGGAACTCTGCAAGGAATGTCTTTTGTTATCTTCAGCCTGCTGATGCGGCTTCTTCTTAGGCGACAATCCAGGAAAGGGGCTTATACCCTCTCCTGTTGCAAACGGGCGGGAACACACAGATTTAGCATTGGTCACCACCCACTAGGGCCGGCTCATCCACTAGGCATACCAGGCAATTGCCTAGGGCACTAGCAGGGTGGGGGCACCAAATTTGGCTTCCCCTCCCACCTCGCCCCCCCTAGGCAAATGCCTATTTGCCTCCCCAGCCTACTCCGCCCTTTCTTTTTTAATGCCTGTAACCGTGGTACAGCGCTGCATTCTGGGGCTCTTGAAAGGCCTCTCCCCCCCCCCCCGATCAGCTGATAGACGGGTAAAACCGTGCTGGAGGCTGTTTATGATCACCACCTTCAAGTACTTGAAGGGCTGTCCCATAGAGGATGGTGCGGAATTGTTTTCTGCGGCCCCGGAAGGTAGGACCAGAACCAATGGGTTGAAATTAAATCAAGAGTTTCCGGCTCAACATTAAGAACTTCCTAACCGTTAGAGTGATTCCTCAGTGGAACAGGCTTCCTCGGAAGGTGGTGGGCTCTCCTTCCTTGGAGGTTTTTAAACAGAGGCTAGATGGCCATCTGACAGCAAGGAAGATCCTGTGAATTTAGGGGGAGGTGTTTGTGAGTTTCCTGCATTGTGCAGGGGGTCAGACTAGATGACCCTGGAGGTCCCTTCCAACTCTATGATTCTATTATTCCCCGGTCTCCTCCTCCCTCCCTTCTCCACAATTTTAAGGCCCGGGAAGGGGCAGTAAAGCGCCATGTTCCCAGGCTCTTTAAAAGCTGACTCCCCTGCTGATCAGCGGGAAAAACCACACTAAAGGCTGGGCTCCTCTGCCCCTCCGGCACGCTCACGCAGGGCTGGATCTAGAAGGGGGGCAGAGGGGACTGTTTGCCCCGGGCACCGATGGAGGGGGGGTGCCAAATTGGGTATGGAGTCCATTGTATTCTATGGAACCATAAGGGGGTGCCATTTTTTAATTTTGCACCCCCTCCCCCTCAAAAAACATGCCGATCTGGTCCTGCGCTCATAATCAGCACTGGGAGCAGCAGCAGCGAGCGACTCACTGAAAGAGCAGCGCCACCCTTTCCGCCTCCCCGCTTTCTTCCTGACCACGCAGAGCTGTAAGTGCGCATGTCTGTATGCCGCAAAGGCTTTCCGTACAGAAGCGCATAGGTTTGGGCCAGAGTCTGTTGCTAGGATCTTACCTCCCCCCACCCCCACGCATCTTCATTCCAGCCTACATCCAAAGAGAGCTGGAGAGAACCTGGAGTTAGCTGATAGTGCAGCACGCTTTCGGAGGCACACAAGAGCTTTCCCTGGAGACCTGGCCTGGTATAACAGATCCCCTGCTTTGAAGGCATATCTTTCTGCCTCCACTCCGGTTCCCCTTCTGTACTTGCAAAGGAAGCAAATCCAGCAAAGATGCCACAGGTCTCCAGAGCTCTCTTGCAAAGGAAACTCAAACCGGCTCCATTGCCCCACCTGGATCTTCTCGCTGCTCAGGGAAATGGCAAGCGCAAAAGGACCAGACACTAATTTCACAGCAGCTGCTAAAGAATTTCAGAGAAGCCGAGGGGGTTTATTATCCTTTAAAGGGAACTGACTGCTTGAATTTAAATATTTGTGGATGATGTTGAGTCAATAGGTGGAGATTTGTTTGTCTAGTCTAGACCACAGGACATCAGGCTCTTGCCATTTCCGTAACGTTGGGTCACAAACGGAGACCAACGGGACACCAAACACACCTCCGGGTTGCCGATTTATGGACAATGAAAATGAACATGACACTTTTTTGCACTCCCTAGTTAAATGAGAAACACGTTTGGGCCGGGATGTACATCTGGCTCAAAATTCTCTCTTGTGCTTTGGTGTGTGTGTGTGTGCGTGCACAAAGTACCGGCAAGTCGCAGCTGACTTCTGGTGACCCCAGCAAGGGGCTTTCAAGGCAAGGGAGAAGCCAAGGTGTTTTCCCATTGCTTTCCTCTGCAGAGTCTTCCTTGGTGACCTCCCATCCAAATACCGACCCTGCTTAGTTTCTCTGATCTGACAAGATCAGGCTACACCAGTGTTCCCTCTAAGCTGAGTCAGTGTGAGCTAGCTCACAGTTTTTTAGCCTCCAGCTCACACCTTATTGTTTTGGCTCGGATGTGAGGGCGATCTGGCTGCGACATCTGTCACCCCACTGATTGCCAGGGGAGATTCGGCTGATCTGTCTGGCTAGGCGGGTGTCCCCTCCCTCACCATTCAACGTGCGCCTCTCCCAAAGCTGGGTGCTCGGTGGAAGAGGATGACCATCCCAGATAGAAGGAGTGGACCGTTCTTTGGTCAGGGGTCTATGATAGCTGCACTCCCCTGCTAGAACCTCCAAACAAGCTCAAGGTTTTAGCTCAGGAAAAATAGCCCCAGAGCAAACTAGCGTATGCAGCAGCTCACAACTTCAATGCCATTAGCTCATGATGCAGAATTTTTGCTCACTAGACTCTTTGGCTTAGAGGAAGTGTTGGGCTACACCAGGCCACCTTCTCTCCGGTGCTTTCTCAGCTGATGTTGTTAAAAAAAAAAACAGTCCACATCTTGAGCATCCGGATTTAAAGAGTTCTGTTCCTCCCGACACGCCTGGCGCGATGACGTCACCTGGAAGCGATGTCATCGCGTCAGGCATGTTGTATGGGGGATGCTCTAGCAATTTGGGCTAAAAACTCTACGGCACCATAGAGTTTTTACCCAAATTGCTAGAGCGTCCCCCTGCCGGGAGCCCGGTAAGACCCGGCAGCCCTAGGTTTTTCAGATCCACCAACAGGACCCCCCCCTCATGCATTCACTCCAGTCCACCCCATCTCCGCCTGCCTGTGTTTCCTTCCTTTCCCTGCCTCTCTGTGGACCTTCCAATGGGCTGTATGTCCTTTCCCTGATGGCACTGACTGCTGTGTACGGATAGGAACATCACCACTGTGCCCCCACTTGTGCGTGTGGTTAAGAACATAAGAGAAGCCATGTTGGATCAGGCCAACGGCCCATCAAATCCAACACTCTGTGTCACACAGTGGCAAAAAATTTTATATACACACATACACTGTGGCTAATAGCCACTGATGAACCTGTGCTCCATATTTTTATCTAAACCCTTCTTGAAGGTGGCCATGCTTGTGGCCGCCACCACCTCCTGTGGCAGTGAATTCCACATGTTAATCACCCTTTGGGTGAAGAAGTACTTCCTTTTATCCGTTTTAACCTGTCTGCTCAGCAATTTCATCGAATGCCCACAAGTTCTTGTATTGTGAGAAAGGGAGAAAAGTACTTCTTTCTCTACTTTCTCCATCCCATGCATTATCTTGTAAACCTCTATCATGTCACCCCACAGTCGACGTTTCTCCAAGCTAAAGAGTCCGAAGCGTTTCAACCTTTCTTCATAGGGAAAGTGCTCCAGCCCTTTAATCATTCTAGTTGCCCTTCTCTGGACTTTCTCCAATGCTATAATATCCTTTTTGAGGTGCGGCGACCAGAACTGCACACACTACTCCAAATGAGACCCGGCAGCCCTAGGTTTTTCAGATCCACCAACAGGACCCCCCACTCATGCATTCACTCCAGTCCACCCCATCTCCACCTGCCTGTGTTTCCTTCCCTTCCCTGCCTCTTTGTGGTTGAGGGGTTCTGGCAAGTGGGCCCTGCAGAAACCCTGGCCCCACATCCCAGGCAGGCCCACTGTGTTCAATGGTATGTGCGTATAAGATTACCGGATCAAAGGAGGTGCCCTTCTGCAGCAGAGGACAAATTGCTGCTGCAATTAGAGAGCTAAAGTTGCACCCGCAGAGCATTAATCAAGACTCAGGAGGTTGCACAGGGGTAACCTGATCCGTAATTGCTCAGTCTGAATACACTTATGGCCTATTCAACCACAGAAGCTGCGCATCAGTTGGCTTAATAAGACAACTGCCGAAAATTGTGCTAAATAGCTGCCCCAGTCTGCCAGCATCCCCCACGCACCATGCACAAAAAGCGCTCTGCTTTTGTGTCATCCCCCAAAAGCTTATTTGATTTGTTCAGTTCAAAAAGGCCCATTTTCAGCTCCTGGGGAAGCTTTTGCAGCCAGCTGCTTTTGACTTTGCTGGAAAGTTCCTTGAGATAATTTGCTCTTTTTCTGTCAGGCTGCAATCTTTCGGAGATGCAGATAGCGGTGTTGATTTAGAACCAAATCAAAGCGAGGCGGCAGCCAGCACAAGGGAGGCATTGTTTCTCCCTGGGCTTATGGTGCTTTATAAGCTCAGGGAGAGGAGAAATTCCTGGATGCAAGCGTGCCTGCATCTGGGATAGGCAGTGAACCCTGTAATGTGAAGAGGATGAAAAGAGAGCTGGAGAAGGAAACTACAGATAGGGGGGGGGGTGTCTCTTTCATACATACAGTGTGGCTCTTGAAGCCCACACTGACTTGGAGAAGGCATTTATCTGTTTAAACCACTTCTCCAAGCCAAGCCAGTTGGCGGCTCGGAGAATGCATTTAAAGTTAAAGTTGCTTTCTTTCCACCTCTCTCTCCCACCTCCCCCCCATCTATTTCCTCCCTCCCCATCTTCCTTCCTTCCTTCCTTCCTTCCTTCCTTCCTTCCTTCCTTCCTCCTCTCCCCTCCTCATCTGACATTCATGTCTTGCAGCCCTCAAACTTCTGACATTTATTCAATGTTACTTTTATGTTAAGCAAGTTTGGCCACCCCTGCTACAGAGTCTTCTCTTCCAGATGAAAAAGTGGAGTGAGCGTGGTCCTTCACCTAGGGTTGCCGGGTCCCTCCTGGCCACCTGAGTAGGGTTGCCAGATCTAGGTTGGGAAAGTCCTGGAGATTTGGGGCTGAAGCACGGGGAGGACAGGATCCCCAGTGGGGCACAATGCCAGAGAGTCCTCCCTCCAGAACATCCATTTTCTCCAGGGGAACGTATCTCTTCAATCTGGCGATGAGCAGCAATTCTGGGGGATCCCCAGGTCCTACCTGGAAGATGGCATCCCTATTTTCAACTCATTTCTTCCACTGCAAATGATGCATATGTTTTTTTTAAATTTATTTTTATTGATTTGATTTATATCCCGCCCTCCCCGCCAAAGCAGGCTCAGGGTGGCTCACGACATAAAATCCCAAAAACAATTAAATTAATGAGTATTAAAATGACACATTCAGGAATAAAATAGATATACAATGATTCAAACAGTTAAAGCAGGAAAAAAAAACAGATATGGAGTTGGTGCTATTCTGGTGGGGACGGCCTTCTTCCGCTTCTCTTAAATACCGGTGCCGAGCCAGCCAGAAGAGGACAGTCTTGCAGGCCCTGCGGAACTGCACAAGGTTCCGCAAGGCCCTCACTTCATCTGGCAGTTGGTTCCACCAGCGGGGGGCTACAATTGAGAAGGCCCTGTCTCTGGTTGATTTCAATCGGGCCTCCTTCAGCCTGGGGATTACTAATAGATTTTGTGATCCCGATCTGAGCACTCTCTGGGGAACATGTGGGGAGAGACGGTCTCTAAGGTAGGCAGTGTGTGTGCAGTACCATATGTGTGTGCAGTACCATCAAGTTATGGCTACCCTTGGGGTATTCAAGGCCAGAGGTGGTTTGCCATTGGCTGCCTCTACACAGAGACCCTGGGATTCCTTGGTAGTCTCCAACCAGGGTAGATCCTCCTTAGCTTCCAAGATCTGATGAGCTGGGGCTAGGCCTGGGCCATCATGCCCTGGAGAAGAGCCGACTGCCATTCAGACATCACATCTGCACCAACATGCATTGGTCAGCTGGGATGGTCCCCTTTTCCAGGTGTCCGTCCCTGGTGTGATCAGGGCTGGCCCAGGCACTAGGTGAACTAGGCAACTGCCTAGGGCGCCGGCCTTCTGGGGGCACCAAATTGGGCATCCCCCATGTGACTCAGTGATGTTATCAATGTGGGAGGGGGCGCCAGAAGTTAGCTTTGCCTAGGGTGTCGGACAGTCTACAGTCAGCCCTGGGTGTGATGCTATCATGGTTTTGCCTCCAGAGAATTTGGGTTAGCCATAGCTCTGGCAGGGGTTGTCTTTGAAAGGGCAGCTGCTGTGAGAGCCTTCTCAGCCCCATCCACGTCACAGGGCAGGGCTTTTTTTTTTTTTTTCTGAGCAGGAACGCACAGGAACGCAGTTCCGGCTGGCTTAGCATCAGGGGTGTGTGGCCTAATATGCAAATAAGTTCCTGATGGGCTTTTCTCACACAAATCTCTGTGAAAAACAATGGTGGCATCAAGGGGGTATGGGCTAATATGCAAATGAGTTCCTGTTGGACTTTTTCTACAAGAAAAGCCATGTCACAGGATGTCTGTTGCGGGGGGAGAAGATATAGCCGATTGTAAACCGCTCTGAGTCTCTAATTCAAAGAGAAGGGCGGGGTATAAATCCTCAGTCTTCTTCTTCCTGAGAATTTGATGTGTGCTAGTTTTCCACCTGTAAACGCCTAACCAAATAGCAAAAGTTGCTGAGATCTACTGGCAGCCTCCAGGTAGGGTCTAGAGATCTCCTAGAATGACAACTGATCTCTGGACAACAAAGATCAGAAGGGCATGACTGCTTTGGAGGATGGACTCTGGAATTATATCCTGCTGAGATCCCCCTCCTTCCCCAAATCGACCCTCCCCAAGCTCCATTCCCAAATCTCTAGGAACTTCCCAACCTGGACCTGGCAACCTATTTCCATGTGCTGTTTAGACCGAGAGAATCATCTTTACATAAACCAAAACACAATCCACCCATGCCAGTGGATCTTAGGCTTGCCAATCTCCCGGTCCTAGTGGGGAATCACCCAGTTTTGCAGGCTCCTCCCTGCCACCAGCCAGCTGGCCAGCAAGGGGGGGAGAACCCCACCCCAACAGCCAAAATGTGCCTTTAAACCTTGGCAGGCTTAAAAGAAGCTTGCAAATTGCTTGTGTTTTGGACTGTGTGTACGTCTTTAAATCTCAGCTGGAGGAAAGCTGCATGGGCGGGATGAGCAGGCAGAGCCATGTAGCTCTTCCTGGGGAGTGTGTGAACCATGTGAGAAAGGAAGAGAAGCAAGTACAGTCCCTCTGTTTGCTTTGCATTGGTTTCAGAAGTTGTGGGATGGTAAAATGGAGTTAACTAGAACCTAATTATAGAATGGAGAAAAACGCCATCCCCTAGGCTGCTCTCCTTTTGTTTTCCTGTTAATCTGAAGAAGTTGGCTGAAATACAACAGATGGTTGCATTCAGCAACTCCTGTGAGTAAACTGCCCCAGTGAGATCACAAAAGTGTGCGCTTGTAAACTGTTTATTTTGGCTGCTTTGTGTGTGTGTGTGTGTGTTCACCTTCATTTAGCGGAAGTGTAGCTGCTGGGGGGGATGAGGAAATGAAGACTGTATTCAGGGGAACTGCACTATTGTATTCTTATTTATTTTAAGGGAATGGGAAAGTCTCCTAGCTCCACTCCCAAAGCTCCCAGATATTTTTTGAGTTGGACCTGGCAACCCTAGCGGGTCTGACTGCTGGTGTTATATTGTGGCAAGTTGTGAATTTGGTGATGTTCCCCTATTGAACTGCTTCGTTATTTCCCCCTGGTCCCTTAGGGTGGAAAAGCAGGTGCTGTCCTTGGTTTCACTTTCCTTTGCTGGTTGTTGGCTGTTAGTTTTTTTGTTCAAACAGAAGCCAGGAAAGGCCCTGCTTTTGCTCCAATTAAAACTTTCAATCCTTCTGGCACGGTGTGCTTGTGGAGGCATAACAGCTAGACTATCTTTGCCAGTGAGCAAAGCGAGAAATGCCTTCATGAGAAGGCATAAAGTAGGAGAATCTAAAGCTCCGGTTTGGGAAGCCTCTTACTGCGTTGGGTTTTTATCAGAGATTACCGCTAATCTTCTAAAAGAGCGCAGGCCTTCAAACACAACTGGGAGCTTGCTGTCCAATCGATCCCTGATGGTTTTTGCCATCTGGGATTTTTGCTAGTCAAGAGTTTGACCCCTAAGTGCTCTTTAATGGCTGCGGCTGTTTCTTGACTGGGCAGTTTGCCAGCCAGAGAGAGGCAGGAGTGCCCTGGAAATGGCACGTGGGCAAATCAACAGCTTTGAATAGGGTTCCAATCGCCTGGTGGGGCAGCTAAGAAGCTCTAAGGCATCCACACCAAACTAGCCTCAATTATAGAAATGTTTGATATTTTATAACAAAATTCACTTATAAGATAATACAATACAACGCGCGAGTATGAACCACACCCGAACGCAAGGTCCATCCATTTGTAATTGAACGTTTATCCCTTAAAACTGGAAATCCGGGATGTGGTCTGGCGAGCTGTTTGAATAGAGTCCAATGCTCCAAATCTTCTTTCATTCACAGCCGGTGTCAAAGTTGGAAGCAGCAAGGCACAAGATCGCAACAGGGATGAGCATAGCGCCCTGTTTCCCACGAGGCTTCTACGAGCGTCAAAAACATTTATATAATTCATACAGGAGACCAACGCTCCATCCATTCCGCAGACAAACAACAAACACAGGGCTCACCAGACCACACCCCGGATTTCCCGTTTTAAAGGATAAACATTCAATTACAAATGGACGGACTCTGCATTCGGGTGTGGTTCATATTTGCATGTTGTGTTGTATTGTATCATCTGATGTGAATTTTGTTATAAAACACCAACATTTCTATAATTGAGGCTGGTTTGGTGTGGATGCCTCAGTGCTTCTTAGCTGCTCCAATTTCCGCATTACTCTCTTTGGTTGCTAAATCCCCTGGTGGGGGCAGGGGATCCCCCGGTTTAGAGGCCTCCCTCCCACATCAGGGTCATCAGAAAGCAGGGGGTGGGGATGGAAATGTCTGCTGGAAGCTCCAGCAGGGGTGTCGAACGTGTGGCTCGGGGGCTGAATCAGGCCCCTGAGCAACTGGTTGTCATCTGCTTTCTTCTCCCTCTCCCTTGCTTCCTTCTGCATCACAGCTTGCTTTGCCAGGCTTGCTCAATCGCACAGGAGCTGCAGAGCAAAACCCTCTATTTTCTCCACTGGCTGAGGCTCCTCACTTGGGGAGGAAGGGGAGGAGGCAGAGCTTGCTTTGCCAGGCTCTCTCAATTGCAGAGCTACTAAGCCAAGCCTCTCTTCCTTCTGTTGGCTGAGGCTCCTCCCCCTCCTAGTCCCCTAGGGAGGGAGGGAAAAAGCCAGAGCTTCCTTTGCCCAGTTCCCTGTATGCCATGGGAGAAATCCAAAAAAAGCACCTTTAAGACCAACGAGTGCTGATGTTTTAAGCATGTTTTATTTTAAGGTTTTTTTTTTTTTTTAAATCTTTAATTGTGTTTTTCTGTGTCCTTATAAAGTTTATATCTCTGCTTCCTAATCTTAAATAGGTACAGACATGACCTGGCTCCACATGGCCCAGCCCAATAAGATCTCATTTATGTCAGATCTGGCCCTCATAACAAATGAGTTTGACACCCCTGCCTTATAGAGACTGATTCCCATAGGATATAATGGAAAATTGATCTTCGGGTATCTGGGGCTCTCGGGGGCTGTTTTTTGAGGTAGAGGCACCAAATTTGCAGCACAGCATCTGATGCCTCTCCTCAAAACATACTCCACGTTTCAAAAGGATTGGACCAGGAGGTCCAATTCTATGAGCCCCCAAAGAAGGTGCCCCATCCTTCATTATTTCCAATAGAGGGAAGGCATTTAAAAGGTGTGCAGTCCCTTGAAATGTGATGGCCAGAACTCCCTTTGGAGTTCAATTATGCTTGTCCTGGCTCCACCCCAATGTCTCCTGGCTCCACCCCCAAAGTCCCCGAATATTTCCTGAATTGGACCTGGCAACCCTAGCTTTGAATGGGGAGCGAGTCAGGGTGTCAACTGGGAAATTCCTGGAGAGTTGGAGGTGCCGCCTGGAGAGGGAGGAGCTCAGCAGGGATGTGTAGCCAGAGACTCCACCCTCCAAAGCGGCCATTTCCTCCAAGGGAACTGATCTCGGTAGTCCGGAGAGCAACTGTAATAGCAGGAGATCTCCAGGTGCCACCTGGAGATTGGCAACTCAATGATGCTGTGGATTGACCATGAGGGTGCAGCATCCTGGGGCTCGAGGGTTGCCAGCCTCCAGGTGGGGCCTGGAGATCTCCCGCTTTTACAACTGGAGAGCTGCTGCTAGTCTGAGTAGACCAGGGTCCCTCAACCTTTTTGAGCCTGAAGGCATCTTTGGAACACTGAGATACTGTAGCACTGGGGTGGCCGACGGTAGCTTTGCAGATGTTTTTTGCCTACAACTCCCATCAGCCCCAGCCATTGGCCATGCTGGCTGGGGCTGATGGGAGTTGTAGGCAAAAAACTTCTGGAGAGCTACCGTTGGCCACCCCTGCTGTTACAGGTGCAGCCAGAAATGGTGACAGCGGCTTATCTTCAGACACAAAGGCTGTGGTCAGACAAGCCGATGCACTTTCAATCCACTTTCCAACTGGATTTCACTGAGAGAACGGGCGAAATCCAGTTGGAAAGTGCACTGAAAGTGCATTATTTAGTGTGGGCGTGATTGCAGCCATAGCAAATGAAGGCCCTTGTGTTGTGGTAGCAACTGCTGCCGAAGCAACTGCCTCTGCACAGCCAATCAGATTTCCCATGGCCAATCAGAAGCCTTGCTGGACAAAAGCTTGATCTGGCCCTGCCCTCTTTCTAAAAACACTTGGTGGGCACCAGGGCTTTTTTTTTAAAAGAAAAAGCCCAGCAGGGACTCATTTGCATATTAGGCCGCACACCCCTGATGTCAACCAGAAGTGACGCCACCCATTCAGTGCATTACTTTCTGCAAATTGACCCAGAACAGTACAGTGCCATCAGCTGTACTTCATGGATGTGTGTTCTCACACAGTCCAACGAGAGACCCCCAACACGGCCGGAAAGAGAGGGCTGCGTGCAGCGAAGTGGGCAGCGGCAGGCTCAGCTTCTCCCAGGAGGGGGCGCTCATGGGTGGCTCCACATCTCTCACTCTCTTTACAAGCCTGTTGGAGGCTGGAGGGGGCAGAGAGGACAGAGCGCACAGTCCGGGAGGCGTGGCTGCCTAGTGCCTTCCCTCTGCCAGAAACCTCTTTTTGAGCTGGAACTCTGGCCAAGCTAGCCGGAACCGTATTCCTGTGCGTTCCTGCTCAAATAAAGCCCTGGCAGGCACCAGGAAATCTATTGGTGGGTGCCATGGCCCTTATGAGCACCATATAGGGGGGCGACACTCTGGTTTTAGGGCAAGCTCTATGGTTTTGAAGGCAAAAAACCCCGATGAAGTTTTGCCCCCAAACCAGAGAATCACACATGATGTCACTGACACGATGATGTCACTTCCAAGGGACACCATCACGCTGGGGATGTCATGTGTGGTATACAACCCACCCCCAGAACACCCCCCAAATCCCGCCACCGCAACAGCAAGGGTGTTTAACCTTCCCCATTTTAAAGGCATCTTAACTAGATTTTATAATGACACACTGTGGCAGGGAGTTCCACAAGCTAATTATGCACAGTGTGAAGAAGTGCTCCTTTCTGTCTGTCCCGACTCTATCACCTACTGCTGTTATTGGTCTTCAGAATAGAGTGAAGAAACGCTGATGGAAACTGGTGCACGACAGGGGCTCCGGAAATGAGCTGCCATTCAGAAGGTCCCCGTCCCATAAACATACAGTGCCCCCAGAAGGCTGGCGCCCTAGGCAATTGCCTAGCTTGCCTAGTGGCAGAGACGGCTCTGGTGTGTGTAGGGGGCTCGCATAAACCAGCCCAATCTCATCAGATCTCAGAAGCTAAGCAGAGTTTGCCCCTGCAAAGGCAGACAATGGCAAAGCAAGCTCTGCGGGTCTCTTGCCTTGAAAACCGCCTTTCCCCATACATGCCCCGGAGGTCGTTGTGGTCTGCTACACAACACCTCCTGACCACCCTTGGCCCGAAGGAGGTCTGTTTTGCCAGAACCAGGGCCAGGGCCTTTTCAGCTCTGGCCCCTGCCTGGTGGAATCAGCTCCCTATGGAGATCTGGGCCCTACCTGAATTACTATCATTTTGTAGGGCCTGTAAGACAGAGCTGTTCCGCTGGGTTTTTGGTTGAGGCAGCGGGCATCCTATTCCACCAACTATTCCATCTGTTGGCCTCCCTTGTTGGGACATCATGCTTTACAGACTACGGTGCTATCCTGTTTATTATCACCATCATTTTGTCTTGGGCTGGAAACTGTGAAATGTGCCCTTCCTGCCTGATGATGCACCTATTTGTTTTATTGTTCTGTTGTTTGATTTACTAATTTTATTGCATTGTTTTAAATTTAGATGGTAGGTTTTTATTGTTGTTCCGTTTATGTTGTGATCCACCCTGAACCAGCTATGAGAAAGGGTGGAATATAAGTCTACTGTCATCTAGAGCAGTGTTTCCCATTTGCAGGGTCGCAACCCAGCACCAGGCCATGGAAGCCTCAATACCGGGTCACAAGAAAAGCCAAATCTAGCCCCGCACGCAGCAAAGCATGAGCTCTGCTTTGCTTCCTTCCTTCCCCCATCTCTCTGTTGTGCAGAGAAAAGTTAGCCTTGAAGACTGACACAGGCTGCAAAATCTGAGCTCCGTTTTCTTTCCTTCCTTCCCCCATCTCTCTGTTGTGCAGAGAAAAGTTAGCCTTGAAGACTGACACAGGCTGCAAAATCTGAGCTCTGTTTTCTTTCCTTCCTTCCCCCATCTCTCTGTTGTGCAGAGAAAAGTTAGCCTTGAAGACTGACACAGGCTGCAAAATCTGAGATTCGTTTTCTTTCCTTCCTTCCCCCATCTCTGTGACATAATTCCTGTTGTCTGGCTCCACCCCCAAAGTCTCCTGGCTTCACTCTCAAAGTTTAGTGGGCCACGAAGGAGAAGTGTAAAAATTACTGGGCCACAGGGGGAAAAAAAGTTTGGGAAACCCTGATCTAGAGGATGGTGCGGAATTGTTTTCTGTGGCCCCAGAAGGTAGGACCAGAACCAATGGGTTGAAATTAAATCAAAAGAGTTTCTGGTTCAACATCAGGAAGAACTTCCTGACCGTTAGAGCGGTTCCTCAGTGGAACAGGTTTCCTCGGGAGGTGGTGGGCTCTCCTTCCTTGGAGGTTTTTAAACAGAGGCTAAATGGCCATCTGACAGCAATGAAGATCCTGTGAATTTAGGGGGAGGTATTTGTTTCCCGCATTGTGCAGGGGGTTGGACTAGATGACCCCGAAGGTCCCTTCCAACTCTATGACTCTATGAAACAAACAAACCCTCTTTGGTTGTCCTCAATCGGCTACAACTTGAAAGTCCTCTCCACCACCACTTGGTGAACACAGAGATCTCTGGAACTCCCATGCAGTTCTTGACAATGCATTCTGTGAGCAAAGTTTCTCATTCAGGCATGTATTTTATGAATGAGAACACCACTGCCTGCTCTGGTCTGGTCTTTCCCCTAGCAAAACCAACCTAAAGGCATGATAACCATGTCCTTCTGCATTTCCAGGGCAGTTGCAACCGGGGACGGCACAAAACGGGTGGAACTTCTAAGAAAGGATATCAAAGGGAACCCATTCCAAACCTAGGGAAGGAAACCCACATTCCTCCTTTGATCTCAGATGGAGGTGAGGGGATTATGTTTCCCCGTTTATTGCCGGATGTGGCTCTCCTGCTGTTTGCAAGGCACTGTAATAAAACAACCATGAAAGCAGGGATGCTCCTGGGAATGAGCCCGTCACGTGCATCATTCTGTCAGTTCCAGATGCTTTGCAATCCAGAGGTGGAGTCACACAGTGGCTGAGCGAACCAGCTATGGTCCAGCAGACCAGACCCTCCCCCCCCCCCACTAAAACCACAACTCTGCCTTAAGCAGACTGCTCAATCTCAACCTTCCATGGGAAGAATGCTGGCCCACCTCACAGGACTGCTGTAGGGATAATTTAGGAATGCGTTTAGATTGTCAGGCTAGGACTGGGGAGTTCTGGGTTCCAATCCCTGCTCAGCCATAAAGCTCACTGGATGTGCAGAGCCACATATAGCTTGTAGGCAGTGGCTCAGAATGCAAAATGGCACAAATTTAAGATCCAATGTACCATTTTGCATTCTGAGCCACTGCCTACCAGCTATATGTGGCTCTGCTCGCTATACCGGATTCCTCGTCTGAGGAAGTGTGCTTAGAGCACACGAAAGCTCATGTTCTGAATAAAACTAAGTTGGTCTTAAAGGTGTAACCTGACTCCTGTTTTGTTCTACTACTTCAGACCAACATGGTTGTCCACTTGGATCTATCTAACTCTTGTAAGGCTAGGATAGGGGAGGGAGAGCCATCTTGTAGATAGTTAAGAACATAAGAGAAGCCATGTTGGATCAGGCCAATGGCCCATCCAGTCCCACACAGTGGCCAAAAATCCAGGTGCCATCAGGAGGTCCATCAGTGGGGCCAGGACACTAGAAGACAGTTGTGTTGGTCTGCAGATAAATCTCAAAAGCAAAAATCCCTCCATGCCTTTTATTATTATCCACATTATCCCAAATTGGTGTGCAAATCTAGGATAGGGGAGGGGAGAGCCATCTTGTAGATAGTTAAGAACATAAGAGAAGCCATGTTGGATCAGGCCAATGGCCCATCCAGTCCCACACTCTGTCCCATCCAGTCCCACACAATGGCCAAAAATCCAGGTGCCATCAGGAGGTCCATCAGTGGGGCCAGGACACTAGAAGACAGTTGTGTTGGTCTGCAGATAAATCTCAAAAGCAAAAATCCCTCCATTCCTTTTATTATTATCCACATTATCCCAAATTGGTGTGCAAATCTAGGATAGGGGAGGGGAGAGCCATCTTGTAGATAGTTAAGAACATAAGAGAAGCCATGTTGGATCAGGCCAATGGCCCATCCAGTCCAACACTCTGTTTCACACAGTGGTAAAAAAAAAACCCAGATGCCATCAGGAGGTCCATCAGTGGGGCCAGGACACTAGAAGACAGTTGTGTTGGTCTGCAGATAAATCTCAAAAGCAAAAATCCCTCCATGCCTTTTATTAGGATCCACAACATTATCCCAAATTGGTGTGCAAATTTGTAATCTGCCAATTTAAAAACTACTGTGTGGCTTTTTATTGGGGAAGGCAAATAACTGGTGCTTGCACAGGGGGGCTACCTTTACCTTTATATGGCCTTTTAACGTTAGGAAAGCCTGTGAGATGTTCTCAGCGCTGGATAAAATGCGAAGTAATACTCTTTCTTTTCTGGACTCTGTTGGCTTTCCTGCTTTTTCCCTCTTCTAAAACCCCCAGAGGATTTTTCGTTTTAATTCTTCCACACGCCAGCATAGCTTTTAATTCTTTGAGCCCACTAAATCCACATCACGGTGTTCAGGTTCAAAGTCAGAGGGCTGCTCTCTCTTTTAGCCAGCACGTAACAGTTAAGGTGTCTGATCGGGATCTGGAAGGCTGGGGTTTGAATCCCTGCTCTGCCATAAAGCTTGCTGGGGGACCCTGGGCTAGCTCTTCTCCCTTTCTCAGGCTAACCTACCCTCAGAGTGCTGCTGGGAGGATAAAACAGAGGAAGGGGGAAAGATGCCCTGAGTTCCTTGGATTAAAAATATTGTAAATGAATAAACAATTAGGGAGGGACGGTGGCTCAGTGGTAGAGCATCTGCTTGGGAAGCAGAAGGTCCCAGGTTCAATCCCCGGCATCCACAACTAAAAAGGGTCCAGCCAGTAGGTGATGGAGATGGAGGGACGGTGGCTCAGGGGTAGAGCATCTGCTTGGGAAGCAGAAGGTCCCAGGTTCAATCCCCGGCATCCACAACTAAAAAGGGTCCAGCCAGTAGGTGATGGAGACGGAGGGAGGGTGGCTCAGGGGTAGAGCATCTGCTTGGGAAGCAGAAGGTCCCAGGTTCAGTCCCCGGCATCCACAACTAAAAAGGGTCCAGCCAGTAGGTGATGGAGATGGAGGGACAGTGGTTCAGGGGTAGAGCATCTGCTTGGGAAGCAGAAGGTCCCAGGTTCAATCCCCGGCATCCACAACTAAAAAGGGTCCAGCCAGTAGGTGATGGAGACGGAGGGATGGTGGCTCAGGGGTAGAGCATCTGCTTGGGAAGCAGAAGGTCCCCGGTTCAGTCCCCGGCATCCACAACTAAAAAGGGTCCAGCCAGTAGGTGATGGAGATGGAGGGATGGTGGCTCAGGGGTAGAGCAAGCATCTGCTTAGGAAGCAGAAGGTCCCAGGTTCAATCCCCGGCATCTCCAACAAAAAAAGGGTCCAGGTAAGTAGGTGTGAAAAACCTCCGCTTGAGACCCTGGAGAGCTGCTGCCAGTCTGAGTAGACAAGACTGACTTTGATGGACCGAGGATCTGATTCAGTATTCTCTCTCTCTCTCGGCTTGACTTCGTGAACGAAGATTTAAGAAGGGTGCAGTAGTCCACGTCTGCTACAGGCTCGCTGGTGGCTGACAAGACCAATGCGGGACAGGCATTGATTCAGTATTAATGACACCTTAACTGTTACGTGCTGGCTAAAAGAGAGAGCAGCCCTCTGACTTTGAACCTGAACACCGTGATGCGGACTTAGTGGGCTCAAAGAATTAAAAGCTACGCTGGCGTGCGGAAGAATTAATACTGAATCAGACCCTCGGTCCATCATATAGGTAACATACCATTAGGCAGGGCTTTTTTTGTAGCAGGAACTCTATTATTTGCATATTAGGCCACCCCCCCCCATGCAGCCAATCCTCCTGGAGCTTACAGTAGGCCCTGTATGAAGAGCCCTGTAGGCTCTTGGCGCAGAGTGCTGAGCTGCAGAATTGCAGTCCAAGCTCCGCTCACGACCTGAGTTTGATCCCAGCGGAAGCTGGGTTCAGGTAGCCGGCTCGAGGTTGACTCAGCCTTCCCTCTTTCCAAAGTTGGTAAAATGAGTACCCAGCTTGCTGGGGGGAAAGTGGAGATGACTGGGGAAGGCAATAGCAAACCACCCTGTAAAAAGTCTGCCAGGAAAACACTGTGATGTCACCCCAGAGTCGGAAAGAACTGGTGCTTGCACAGGGAGCTATTTTTACCTTTTTAAGCTCTTGGAGGATTGGCTACATCAGGGGTGTGTGGCCTAATATGCAAAGGAGTTCCTGCTACAAAAAAAGCCCCGCAAAGCCATTACGCTACTTGTTCCTTTATGAAAATGGACACAAGATTTCTGATTTGCACGGAGATTTTTGCACAGATCTGCAGCAATCTTGGGACTTGTGGCGAACAGGAGTTGCGGGTGTTGGGGTGCTACTACACAACAGTACATTGCACGGTGTGTGTGTATGCACACTCCATAAGACCGACAGGCACAGCTAACTTTAAATTCCAGCGACAAGGTGCTCTGCTCCACTGCAGAACCCAAAAGGAACTTGCGCTTCTCCCAAACGCGATGTTCTGAGCTTGACCTCTCTTCCCTGGGCCCTGTCGCTGTGCTTTTTTTGCTCTGTTCCAGTCCTGTTGCCTGCAAGGCAATTTTTAAAAAAGGACATCCGGAAAATCGCAAGGACATTCAGTGCCTTCATGGATGTATAACCACTGCAGAGCTCATTCATCACCAGCGCACTTCACATATACACAGCACAGTGGGAACGTTCCAAGTGCTTCACTAGCATTCTCTTTTGTATAATCCTCACAACACCCTTGTAAGGTAGATCGGTATTGTTGTCCTCATGCTGGAGATTGGGGCTGGGGCCTGAGATCAGGTGGCTTTCCTAAGGTGGAAAACTGAAGATTGCTGTGTTAGCCCAGCAAGCGGGGGGGGAACATCTCCAAATAATATTATCACATTATTGTATTGACCTTATTTATAGCCTGTCTTTCACCCCAATGAAGTCCCATTACACCTCTCCTTCATATTAACCTGTTGACAGTCCTCAGCATCAGAAAAGCGAGGCTCAAAACAACGAGAGCCAGGGCCTTTTCCGTTGCTGCCCCTAGCTGGTGGAAGGAGCTGCCGGAAGAGATCAGGGCCCTGCGAGAGCTTCCACAGTTCCGCAGGGCCTGCAAAACGGCACTCTTCCGCCGGGCATTTTCATAACAATAACATCTGCAGCAGCGGGACTGGCCCATAGAAACCTCGCCGATGGTCTACCTCTTCATGCTATCGCGATCCTAGGAGCTCTTAGAATGGCTGACCGCCATTCAGAGCACTGCCTGAAACCTTGAGACCAGCTTAAGTAGATGTTTTTAGAAATTGTTTCGATGTGTTATGATTTTATTGTTGTTTTATTTTATTTGGTCACGTAACGTAACTGCGTGACCTCAAATTTGTGAGCCGCCCTGGGCCTGTCTCGGCCGGGAGGGTGGGATATAAAATAAATAAATAAATAAATAATCTTCTCAACAACCCTGTGAGGTAGGTTTGGCTGAGAGTGCATGACTGGCCCCAGGCCACCCTGTAAGCTTCCATGGCAGAGGGGGGATTCAAACCTGGGTCTCCCCGAGCCTAGTCCGACGCTCTTAACCGCTACACCGCCCTGCTGGGGCTCCAGAGTGGCTTACACTGTCCTCTCCTCCATTTTATCCTCGCAACAGCCCTGTGAGGTTGGCTAGGCAGAGAGCGCACAACTGGCCCAAGGTCACCCAGCAAGATTCCATGGCGGAGCTGGGGCTTGAACCCGTGCCGTCCAGTTTCCCAGAGCAGCGGACTAAGCACCGCCTCAGCCTGGTTCAGAATTCCTCATCGGGCTGGAGGGGGGGGGGCAGAATGAGAAAGATGTTTTGGTCATGACAGAAGAACCTGGAATCTGCTGTCTGCATCTGTTCTGAAATCAGATGAGACAGATGAAACGAGGTGTTATGGAGCTGGGTGCAAGGCAGATTTCAAGTCACACCAGAGGATCTTGGAATGAAAACAAGCAACCCCCCTCCCCTCCAAAAAAATGGTGACTAGGAAGGGCCCTTGTTTCCACCTCCTTGGTTTAACCAACACACCGCATCAGTTCCTCTTCTTTCTCATAGCACATTTTCATGAGCAAACTGCCATAGAAATAGCTTGTTAATCCTCCAGTGTTACAGACTTGCAAACCAGCATTCACGGTCTTGTCCTAACTAAGTTTATCCTAGAAAGAAGTCTCAGACATTTCAACAGGACAGACTATCAAGCGACAGGTGAGAAGGACTGGGGCCTGACTAGGGTTGCCAATCCCCAGGTGGGGGCAGGGGATCCCCCGGTTTGGAGGCCCTCCCCCCGCTTCAGGGTCGTCAGAAAGCAGGGGGAGGGGAGGGAAATGTCTGCTGGGAACTCTATTATTCCCTATGGAGATTTATTCCCATAGAAAATCATGGAGAATTGATCTGCAGGTATCTGGGGCTCTGGAGGAGGCTATTTTTTGTGGTAGAGGCACCAAATTTTCAGTATAGCATCTAGTGCCTCTCCCCAAAATACCCCCCAAGTTTCAAAAGGATTGGACCAGGGGTCCAATTCTATGAGCCCCAAAAGAAGGTGCCCCTATCCTTCATTATTTCCTATGGAAGGAAGGCATTGAAAAGGTGTGCCGTCCCTTTAAATGTGATGGCCAGAACTCCCTTTGGAGTTCAATGATGCTTGTCACAGCCTTGATCTTGGCTCCACCCCTAATGTCTCCTGGCTCCACCCCCAAAGTCTCTTGGCTCCACCCCCAAAGACCCCAGATATTTTTTGAATTGGACTTGGCAACCATAGGCCTGACATTGCAATCCTAAGCAGAGATACTGAATTTAAGCCGATTAATGGACAGTTTGGGATAACTCTGCATAACACAACTCTATGAGAAAGATTTATCCCAGAGTCACATATTGAGTTCATGACTGATGTTGGCTTGTGAATTTCAATGGAATTACAGGCTGGCTTTAAAAAACACCTCCTCTACTCTTGACTTATGTTATAAGGCCCATTGTGGGGACAAATACAATGGGTGCTAGAAATTTGCTGTGGGTGAGTTTCATGGCGGGGGAGGGGAGAGAAGGCTGACTTTTAAATACGCTTCCTCTACTCTTGACTTATGTAAATATTCAGGCCTGGAACTTTGTGTTGGGAAAGAGATCAGCGGGGCAGAGCTGCTGGACAAACCATGATGCGCTGATCTTTAAGCGCAAGAATTGCAACTTTTGTCAGCTTGCAAATTTGAATGTCCATTGAGAAATGGGTCAGAATTTTACCTAAAATCCTGAATGGCGTGCATGCGTGTAAGAATGCATGTGCATGTAAGACAGAATGTTCCCCCCCCCCCCCTTATCTTGGAGAAAAGAATTTCCATACAAGCTAAGGCTGAATGTCCCGCAAGTATTCCAACACAAGATCCTTTTCAAAACTCATTTGAAAAGCTCATCAGTCAATCTCTGTCTGGTCACAAGTTACAGTGAACACATGTACATACATACATGCAGGACAGACATCCATCAGTAAGACAGAACCAACATGCATTTGCTACAGCAGGGGTGGCCAATGGTAGCTCTCCAGGTATTTTTTTTGCCTACAACTCCCATCAGCCCCAGCCATTGGCCATGCTGGCTGGGGCTGATGGGAGTCGTAGGCAAAAAAAACATCTGGAGAGCTACCGTTGGCCACCCCTGCACTACAGAACTGAAAATGGGGACTATTACTTGGATAAATGTGTGGCTTCAGTCACATGTTCAGCAGTACATGCATTGAATGTAGCATGAAAATTACTCAACAAACATAAAAAAGGAAAATCAAGCATACAGGGCACATGGATTAGAGGTGTGTCACTGAAGCTATCAAACATGGATAGATTCTCTAGGGCAGCAGTGACCAAACTTGCTTAACAGAAGAGCCACGTAGAATAAATGTCAGATGTTTGAGAGCCACAAGATGGATGGATGGAAGGAAGGAAGGAAGGAAGGAAGGAAGGAAGGAAGGAAGGAAGGAAGGAAGGAAGGAAGGCAAATAGATGGGGAAGGGAGGTGGAAAGAAAGCAACTTTAAATACATTCTCCAAGCTGCCAGCTGGCTAGACTTAGAGAAGGGATTTAAAGAGAGAAATGCCTTCTCCAAGCTGGCTGATAGGGTGGTGGGAAGTTCGAGAGCCACACAATATGTGTGAAAGAGCTACATCCGGTTCAATGTGGCCAAGTGCAAAGTGATGCACATTGGGGCCAAGAATCCCAGCTACAAATACAAGCTGATGCGGTGTGAACTGGCAGAGACTGACCAAGAGAGAGATCTTGGGGTCGTGGTAGATTCTCACTGAAAATGTCAAGACAGTGTGCGATTGCAATAAAAAAGGCCAACGCCATGCTGGGAATTATTAGGAAGGGAACGGAAAACAAATCAGCCAGTATCATAATGCCCCTGTATAAATTGATGGTGTGGTCTCATTTGGAATACTGTGTACAATTCTGGTCACTGCACCTCAAAAAGGATATTATAGCATTGGAAAAAGTGCAGAAAAGGGCAACTAGAATGATTAAAGGGCTGGAACACTTTCCCTATGAAGAAAGGTTAAAACGCTTGGGGCTCTTTAGCTTGGAGAAACGTCGACAGTGGGGTGACATGGCAGAGGTTTACAAGATTATGCATGGGATGGAGAAAGTAGAGAAAGAAGTCCTTTTCTCCCTTTCTCACAATACAATGTGAGAAATTGTGGGAATTCAATGAAATTGCTGAGCAGTCGGGTTAAAATGGATAAAAGGAAGTACTTCTTCACCCAAAGGGTGATTAACATGTGGAATTCACTGCCACAGGAGGTGGCGGCGGCCACAAGCATAGCCAGCTTCAAGAGGGGGTTAAATAAAAATATGGAGCAGAGGTCCATCAGTGGATATTAGCCACAGTGTGAGACCAATGAAGGTGGACCGTTTTCGCACACAGCTAACCTCGCAGTCACAATCCTGTTCCCTCCGCAGCGTCTGGTCGGATTTCCCACCTCTGCGCCAAAGTTACAGGAAGTGCCGCAGCTTTTGTGTAGCAAATGTAAAGCGCTAAAACCCAGTTTACGTTTGCTACGCAGAAGCTGCAGCACTTCCTGTAACTCCGGTGCAGATGGTGGGAAAGCCGACCGGACGCTGCGGAGGGAACAGGATTGTGACTGCGAGGTAAACTGTGTGTGAAAACGCTAGTAGTTTTTTGCCCCTGCCTGCCTCTGCTCAGCAGCCTTGATATTCCTTAGCAGTTTCCCATCCAAACACTAACCAGGGCTGACCCTGCTTAGCTTCTAAGATCTGACAAGCAAGCCTGGGCCTGCCAGGTCAGGGCGTGAAAAGCAATGCAAGATTACAATTCATAGCATTTCTATATCGCTTTCTGGATTAAGAGCCGGTTTGGAGTAGTGGTGAAGTGCGCGGACTCTTATCTGGGAGAATGGGGTTTGATTCCCCACTCCTCCACTTGCAGCTGCTGGAATGGCCTTGGGTCGGCCATAGCTCTCGTAGGAGTCGTCCTTAAAGGGCAGCTGCTGTGAGAGCTCTCTCAGCCCCACCCACCTCACAGGGTGTCTGTTGTGGGGGAGGAAGGGAAAGGAGATTGTGAGCCGCTCTGAGACTCTGAAATTCGGATCGGAAGGCAGGATATAAATCCAATATCTTCTTAATCTTCTTAATTAAAGTGCTGCGCATGCAGTAACTTGTTGTAAGCCCCACAGGGCTGGATTAAACCCTGTGGGGGCCCCTAGGCGGTCAAAATCTCGGGGGGCCCTCACAGATTATCTCAGAGTTGGAGCGCCCTCCCCGCTGCCTGTAGCCCCCTTCTCAAAAGCCCCTTTGACAACGCTGTCGGGAGAGACAGAGAGAGGCAAACTTGGCGACAATGCCAGCATCAGCTGCACCAGGCAAGTCAGGTAAAGAGCAGCTCAGTTGCTGGCTGCACGTACAGGCTGGGAGGCTTGCAAGCAGGGGGGAAACCAGAGCCCCTAAAGGCATAGGGGCCATAGGCCAGTGCCTACTTGGCCTAATTGTTAATCTGGCCCTGCGACACGGGTAAGGCGGGCCAGCATTCTGACTGCAGATGAGAGGCTCTGAGAAAGTGCTCTTACAATCTGATTATCAGACTTTCTCAGAAGCCCAGAAAATAATTGCATAGATGGTGGGTATGTCGTATCAGGTATGTCTGTTTGCTGAGGTGGCGGAAAAAAAAATCTTCAAACCCAGATGAATTTTTGTCCTTTATTCTGGAGATGAGTCTATACATTTGGGGTTGTTTAAAATACATTTCCCATCACAGAGAACTGCAATGGCCCTTCTCCTGAGGCAATAATGTTGGAATGACTTGGCTGAAAGCAGGTAACAGCTTTCCACAGACCACACCCTTCCCTTACACAAACACATATGGTAGACGCTGGATTGAGAATTCCAGACAGAAACTTTTGTCTATGAGCATGGGAAGTAGAATAAACAATGACCTTGATCCTTGAGCGCAGTGAAACCACAGAGGATGGTTCACTGGAGTCTTTGCATACCTTCCCCTCAAAGGAGGAGATTCCAGTGTCTAGGACTAAGAATACCCTCCATGGAGAAACATAAATCAGTTGAACGCATAAAGCTGCCCTACACTGAAGCGGACCTTTTCCTCATCCATTAAAATCAGTATTGTCTACTCAGACTGGCAGTAGCTCTCTATGGTCTCAGGCTGAAGTCTGTCAACATTGCCTGTCACCTGACCCCTTCAACTTGAGATGCCGGGGATTGAACCTGGGACCTTCTGCATGCCAAGCAGATGCTCTACCACTGAGCCATGGCCCTTCCCCAAAGAGACCTGTTACAGGAACACCTAAGTTATTAGCCTCTGGCCCACAGAAATGGGAGGAAGCCAGAAGCACCCAGGTGGGTACCAGAACTCAGACCTGCTCCACCTACATACCTGAAAGCCCTGCCCCTTCTATACATATGGGTGGGATGCAGCCTCAGTGGCACAGGGAAGGTGCTCTTCACATGCTCAGCTGCTCTGTTACTCTTCACATGTGCTTCTTTACAGGTACTTCTACAGGTACTCTTTACAGGTACAGTCTCTGTTACTACTTTACTACTTCAGAACAGCATGGCGACCCACCTGAATCTATACGAGGAGTCTGGAGAAGTGCTTATACCCAGAATTAAACTTTGTGGGGCTTAAAGGTGCCACTTTGTTCCGTTGCTTCAGACCGACACAAGTACCCACAGAATCACAGAGGACATTCAGACCATCTAGCCAAACCCAAAGAGAAGGGGTGGCCAGACTTGCTTAATGTCAGAACAACACAGAATAAATGTTAGATGTGTGAGAGCTGAAAGACATGAATGTCAGATGTTTGAGAGCCAGAAGGAGGGAGGAAGGGAGGGAGGGAGGGAGGATAGAAATATGATAGATAGACAGACACACACACACACACACATACAGAAGTGGAAAGAAAGCAACTCGAAGTTTAAATGCATTCTCCAAGCTGCAGCTGGCTTGGCAAAATGATTTAAAGAGACAAATGCCTTCTCCAAGCCAGCCAGTGGTGCAGTGGGGGCTTCAAGAGTCACACAATATGTGTGAAAGAGCCACACATGGCACCTGAGCCACAGTTTGGCCACCCTGAGCCTAAACCATCCCTGACAAGTGTTTGTCCAGCCGCTCTTTAAAGACTGTCAGTGAGGGGGAGCTCACCACTTCTCAAGGCAGCTGATTCCACCGCTAAACTATTTGTACTGTAAATCCCCCCTCCAAATACCCACCCATAACTTAAACCCATGATTGGTGCCTCTGCAGTACTGCAAGAACCCACAGCTCAGGTGCCGCCAAGTTTTGGCTCACCGCGGCTTTCTTCTGCACTTCCTCTGGTTCAGCCATGAACATACGAAGCTGCCTTCTACTGAATCGGATCCTCGGCCCATCAAAGTCAGTCTTGTCTACTCAGACTGGCAGCGGCTCTCCAGGGGCTCAAGCGGAGGTGTTTTTTTCACGCCTATTTGCCTGGACCCTTTTTAGTTGCAGATGCCGGGGATTGAACCTGGGACCTTCTGCTTACCAAGCAGCTGCTCTACCGCTGAGCCACCGTCCCTCCCCTGGCCTGCTGTGGTGGTGCAGAAGGGGACCACAGGCAAACCAACACTCCCCAACTGGGAGCTGCTGGCCCTGTTTGAGTTGAGTGTACCCAGAGCTCCCAGGGCTTGGCCCTACTCGCTAGCAGCACTCCTAATCAATGCCCCCCCTGGAATTCTTCCTGGAAGTGAGATAGCCAGTCTGCCCCTGGATTCTAGAGTCACCCAGGACTATGAGAGGCATGCCAGTACAGAAGGGAGTAGCATTCCAACGGGAATAGAGCATACCGATATGTAGGGTTGCCAGCTCTGGGATACCTGGAGATTTTTTGGGTGGGGGGTTGGGGGTTGGGGAGGGACCTCAACAGTGTGCAATGCCATCATTCAGGGGAACTGGCCTCTCTCTGCCCCGAGCCCACTTGCGGGGTAGGATGGAATAAATATCCACTAAAATAAAATAAATGCTTGGAGATCAGTCGCAGTCTCTTAGTTCCCTCTAAGCTGCAGAGTCTTGTGAGCAAAAATTCTACTTTGTGAGCTCCTGGCATTAAAGTGCTCACCTACTTCATCAATTATTATGCTCTGCGGTCATCTTTCCTGAGCGAAGACAAAATGGTGTGAGCTGGAGGCTTAAAATCTGTGAGCTAGCTCACGCTCACTCAGCTTAGAGGGAACACTGGATGCGATAGTGGGAGACCTCCAGGCCCCGCCTGGAGGCTGGCAGCCCTCTGGTGTCCTAGTCGGCTCTGAATCACCGAAAAGGCTGCTGTTATTCTGTCCCGCCCAGGAAAGCATACAGCATGGAGCAAAGTGTTAAGTGGCAGAGGGGACAGGCCAGAACTTTGGCCCGACCTGGGTAGCCGCTGTGTCACTGGGTGGGGGTGGGGGCATTTCATATAGTATGCCATCAAGTGAGTGTGCTGTCAACCGGTAGAGCTGCAGTCGAACTCAGCTCCCTGACTCCAGGGTCTGGATGACAGTGGTCACAAGCAGTGCTCCCTCTAAAATGTGGAGACTCGTGAGCAAAAATTTTACTTTGTGAGCTCCTGGCATTAAAGCTGTGAGCTACTGGCATTTAAAGTTGTGAGCTATTATATACATCAGGGGTGGCCAATGGCAGCTCTCCAGATGTTTTTTGCCTACAACTTCCATCAGCCCCAGCCATTGGCCATGCTGGCTGGGGCTGATGGGAGATGTAGGCAAAAAAACATCTGGAGAGCTACCGTTGGCCAACCCTGATATACATTAGTTTGCTCTGGCACCATTTTTTCTGAGCTAAGACAAAAATGTGTGAGCCGGAGACTAAAAAACTTTGAGCTAGCTCACACTAACTCAGCTTAGAGGGAACGCTGGTCGTAAGTATGACAAACACGTCGGCCGTGCTCACAAGGCATTATAGGTGCATTATAGTGTAGAGAGCCAGTTTGGTGTAGAGGTTAAGTGTGCGGACTCTTATCTGGGATAACCAAGTTTGATTCCCCACTCCTCCACTTGCACCTGCTAGCATGGCCTTGGGTCAGCCATAGCCCTGGCAGAGGTTGTCCTTGAAAGGGCAGCTGCTGGGAGAGCCCTCTCCAGCCCCACCCACCTCGCAGGGTGTCTGTTGCGGGGGGGAAGGGAAAGGAGATTGTGAGCCGCTCTGAGACTCTGTCCTTGAAAGGGCAGCTGCTGTGAGAGCTCTCTCAGCCCCACCCACCTCACAGGGTGTCTGTTGTGGGGGAGGAAGGGAAAAGAGATTGTGAGCCGCTCTGAGACTCTGTCCTTGAAAGGGCAGCTGCTGTGAGAGCTCTCTCAGCCCCACCCACCTCACAGGGTGTCTGTTGTGAGGGGAGAAGACATAGGAGATTGTAAGCCGCTCTGAGTCTCAGATTCAGGGAGAAGGGCGGGATATAAATCTGCAATTCTTCTTCTTCTTCTACCTACCTACATCCTGCACACATACACACTCTTATTTCTGTTTGCATCTTTCTTGCCTTACAGGCTGGGGGGAGGGGAGACACAGCACTGCTTCCAACATTTTCTTCTGTCTCCTATTTTACCTTTATAACAACAATCCTGTGAGGTAGGTCAGGCCGAGAGAAAAGTGACTGGCCCAAGGTCATCCAACCAAGTGAGCTTCCATGGCAGAGGGAGGACTCGAACTTGGGTCTCCCACAGTACCTGGATAAATTGGGGTTTTGAATCACACGTTCAATGGCCTTACAATGGGTTGTAAGGTAAGAATTACTCAGCCCCCCAGGGGAAAGAAAATACATGCATTCAGCACAAGGTTTGTAGAGGGATGGTGGCTCAGTGGTAGAGTGTCTGCTTGGGAAGCAGAAGGCCCCAGGTTCAATCCCCGGCATCTTCAACTAAAAACGGTCCAGGCAAATAGGCGGGAGAAACCTCCGCTTGAGACCCTGGAGAGCCGCTGCCAGTCTGAGTAGACAATACTGACTTAGGTGGACTGAGGATCTGATTCAGTATAACAAAGTAGGAGTCAAGTTGCACTTTTAAAAGTTTCATTCAGAACGTAAGCTTTTGTGTGCTCTAAGCACACTTCATCAGATGAGGAATCAGGTGCAGTGAGCATATGCAATACACTAAACCCATTACATATACTAAACCCATCGGCCACTATATTTTAATGTATTTTCTTCTAATGGCAAACTATATGTATGTTACATGTTAAAAGGTAAATTAGTTGGATGGGGAAAACTTCTGAGAAAGAAATGCCCTCCTTTTGACCCAGGCATAACAATAGAGTGATTAACAGACATTCGCACATTCTGACCTGTTACTGTTTTATTGGTTTCTAATGCTCATGTTACCCAGATCAAAGGTTTGCTCAATTCGTTAATTTTACTATTCTGTCATTGGATCTTAACACCTGTACCATTTTGCATTCTAAACCACTGCCTACCAGCTATACGTAGCTCTGCTCACTGTACCGGATTCCTTGTATGGTGAAGTGTGCTTAGAGCACACGAAAGCTGACATTCTGAATAAAACTTGGTTGGTCTTAAAGGCGCCACTGGACTCCTACTTGGTTCTACTGCTTCAGACCCACCACGGCTGCCCACTGGATTCAGTTGAAGGCAGCTTCCTACGATAGGCACTTTTACGATTTCCAGGGGCGCAAGCAACCCCCACGCTCCACACCCGGGGTGGCCAAACCGTGGCTCGGGAGCCACATGTGGCTCTTTCACACATATCGCGTGGCTCTCGAAGCCCCCCCCCCCCGTCAACTGCCTCGGAGAAGGCATTCCTCACTTTAAATCACTTCTCCAAGCCAAGCCAGTTGTCAGTTGGGAGAATGCATTTGAAGTTAAAGTTGCTTTCTCTCCACCTCTCCCTCCCTCCTCCATCTATTCCCTCCCTCCCTCCAACATCTGAAGTTCCTGTCTTGCCGCTCTCAAACATCTGATGCTTATTCCACATGGCTAAGCAAGTGTGGCCACCCCTCCTCCACACAAACCCTCAACCCCCTCTATTTAAACGAACAAAGCCAGAACGTTACCTAGATTTATGGCACTTCGCACCTACAACAGCAGTCTGCTTTTTATCACCCTCCACTGTTTTTTTTTCCCAGCCCTGCTTTGTCCTAACGCTAACACACGCAGATCCCTGCTGGACGATTCTTTTCAGCCGCGAAAAACATTCCCATGATTCTACACTGCCCGCTTACATGAAGCATCGCTGCCTGCCGTCCCCCTTTCGTCTGATGAAGTCCGCTTAAGAGCCTTACGAAAACTTTGCATTCCGAATAAAACTTCGCTGGTCTCAAAGGCACCCTCGTCTCCTGCTTTGTCCTCTGGCTTCAGACCAACGCGGCTGCCTCCCGGCCGGGGTCTCTCCTCAAACGCCGCGGCTGCGTGCTGGAGGAGCCAAACGCGAGTCGCCCGTCTGAACGCTCCAACCCGGACTTCCTTCCTGCACGCGTGCCCCCCCCCCCCCAACAGCGTGCCCGGCTAGCGAGCCGTGTCCCGGGGCTGCCCGGCGAGAGAGGGCGCTCCCTTACCTGGCCTGCTGCTGCTGGGGGAGCCAGTGCCCGGCCAAGGGGGCGCCCTCCTCCTCCTCCTCCTCCTCCTGGGTCCTCGGGAAGCGCCGTTGCGCGCCGCAGCTCCAAGGCAGCCGAGCCTCCCCAGCGCCCTCCAGCCTCTCTCGGCCACCCGGCGGCGCCAAAACCCGGCCTGGATCGCCCAGCCAGCCGGCCCCTTCCGCGTCCGCCCCGGGCCCGAGGAGACTGGGCCAAAAGCCCGGAGTGGATGCAGAGGACCGACGCCCCGCAGGAGCGCCAAAGGGAGACTTCGGCCCCGGCTGGAAAGCTCCGCGCGCCCTGGACGCTAGGGTTGCCAATCCCCAGGTGGGGGCAGGGGATCCCCCGGTTTGGAGGCCATCCCCCCGCTTCAGGGTCATCAGGAAGTGGGGTTGGGGGGGGGGAAGTGTCTGCTGAACACTCCATGATTCCCTATGGAGACCGATGCCCGTAGGGTATAATGGTGAATTGATCTGGGGGAACTGTTTCTTGAGGTAGAGGCACCATATTTTCAGCATAGCATCTGGTGCCCCTCTTTGAAATACCCGCCAGGTTTCAAAAAGTTTGGACCAGGGGGTCCAATTCTATGAGCCCCCAAAGAAGGTGCCCCTATCCTTCGTTATTTCCAATGAAGGGAAGGCACTGAAAAGGAGCATCATCCCATTAAATGCGATGGCCAGAATTCCCTTTGGAGTTCAATGATGCTTGTCACAGCCTTGTTCCTGGCCCCACCCCCAAAGTCGCCTGACTCCACCCCCAAAGTCCCCAGATATTTCTTGAATTGAACTTGGCAACCCTAATGGCCATGCAGGGAGGGGTTCAGAAGGGATGAGCAAGCTCAGCGAGGGGGTGTTTCGTTGCTTCGGGGGTGGCCAACCTGTGGCTCTTTCGCACATACTGTGTGGCTCTCGAAGCCCCACAGCCCCATCGACTGGCTTGGAGAAGGCATTTATAGTTAAAGTTGCTTTCTTTCCACCTCTTCCTCCCCCCAATCTATTTGCTTTCTTTCCAGTTTTCTTTCCACCCTTCCTTTTAGCTCTCAAACATCTGACATTCATGCCTTGTGGCCCTCAAACATCTGACATTCACCTCTTAAGGCTCTCAAACATTTGACATTTATCCTATGCGGCTCTTCCATTAAGCAAGTTTGGCCACCCCTGCTTCAGACCAACACGGCTCCCCTCCTGAATCTATTTCAACAGGGGAAGTGTATGTGGGATGGGTTTGGGGGGTTTCATAATTCCTGGATCCCCATCTTCCAGACACGGAAAGAGCAATGGAGGCCACCAACTACACACTGCTTTCCTCCCCGACATTTTTTCTTTCACAACAACCCTGCAAAGCAGGTTAGACTGTCAGAGTGATTGGCCTGTGGTTGCCTAGCCAGTTGCCCTGGGAGAGTGGAGATTGGATCCTAGTTCAGCACTCTGACCACAGGGGATTTCCTTGACACACTAGCTTTCTAGGTGCAAGGATTTCCCCCCCCCTATGGTTGATCATTCAGTCACATGACTCACCTCCCCAAGCAGCTGCAGTCTGAAGGGGCGTTCCAGGAACAAGTTTTCTTTCTCCCCCGCTGTTTGCGAGGACTCATGTCAGCTGTAAAAATTTCTGCTTTGCGGACCCTGATTGGGAGGAAAGGTGGCATTAAACTGAGAGAATCACTCACCTCCTTGCTTATTATAAAAGAATCACCACCAGGAAAAGTTAAAAAAAAAAAAAACCTTTCCCCTGGAAGGAAATGTCTGTCAAAATTTGATATCTGCACACGGGAGGCATGAATTTAAGACCCACAACAAACTATCACAGCTTGCTTTTTCAGTTTTTCTTGGGGCCGTTTCTAAGACCCAGAGATCAACCACACACATGGAGGAGAGGAGAAGGATATAAGCTGTGTTGGGTACCCCTTTGAAGAGAAAGGCCGGGCTATAGCTAAAGCAAAGAAATAAAAAATAAACATAAGGGTGATTCCTTGAAATTTACCATCTGCAGAAGATACTTCCAAACAACAGCAAACCTGCATTTTCACGGCACCATGACATCAATTAACACTAATTCTAGAGTTAACTCATTCTAGTTCCAGTGGTTGTGCACCTTCTAATCCCTGTACAGTTGCATATCATTCAGTCTCCATGCAAAGGGGTAGACAGTCTTGGAGAAAGCAGGGCAGCTGTTTTGAGATCCAGTGGCACTCGCTATCCCACCTGCCAGCCATCACTTTAGGGGCGGTGGTGGTGGTGGAACCAAACTGGCTTAGTTTTCTTCCATTGACGGAGGTCTAGGGGTGGACTAGGAAGTTAAAACAGACCAGGAACAAGCCAGGCTGAATGGCTCTTGGGCACTATAATCTGTGCTGCAGGACCCACCTGGTTCAGAATTGGCTAGCGGTGCTCATAATGGACGCCACTTCATCCCTGGCTTCTTCTGCCTGTCCGCGTACGGACCAGGCCTCTCTTCCAAACAGTCCTTTCAGACCGGTATTTGCCCTGAAACTTGTTTATCTGGTTATTTCTTTGCATGGCTGATGCACAAGTAAGCAATGGTTACAGGAACAAATAGACTTCCCAGTCTCTCAAACTACCCCCTCCCCCACAACCCTTTAACAGGATATAGCTTTCCCTTGCAATGCTCAAGGTCCTAATAAATGTACAACGCATTGCATCTGAGGCTGTTCAGGCCGTGCAAGTCAATTGACTTTGTCCATAGTGCTGAAGTTCTTCAAGGAAGAAAATGCAGCAGCTGGAGAGCTGGTTGGTGTTTTGAAGCTAATTTCTTAATTTGACATGGAGCTAGTGCCCTCTAGTGGTAGCAAGGAAGCACCACCATTCCCACTTAACTGCCAGCTTATCTTTGATTAGGTTTTGCGAGTGTCTGTCTGTTATGGGCTGTCGTATTGCTTCTGATTTATGGGCACCCTCTGAATTCATGACCTACAAAATGTCCTATCGTTAGCAGGCTTGCACATCTCCATCTGATCTTGGGTCTTCCCCTTTCCCTACAGCCTTCAACTCCCCCCAGAATTATTTATTATTTTATTGTATTTTGGTAAATTTATATTCCACCCTTTCCCAGATGGGCAGATTACATCCAGGTAAAACCAGTCAGATACAATACAATAAATCCAATAAAATGCAATTAAAACTACAGCACAACACAGTACAGTATAACAAAGGCGGGCAGGCTCATAGTGCAGGTTGGAGTATAATTAGTGGCCCAGATATAATCCTTCAGATGACAGATCACTGTGTGGGATGATAGCCGATGGTATAGGCAATAAGGAAAAGGGCATCTGCTTGCCTCAACCAATAGCCTGGCGGAACAGCTCTGTTTTACAGGCCCTACGGAAAGGTAACAAATCCAGTAGGGCCCATATCTCCACAGGGAGCTGATTCCACCAGGATGGGGCCAGGGCCGAAAAGGCCCTGACCCTGGTTGAGGCAAGATGGACGTCCCTTGGGTCAGGGATGACCAGAAGATGTTGGTTGGCAGATTGCAGCAACCTTCGGGGCTCATATGGGGAGAGGCGGTCCTGCAGGTATGTCGGTCCCAGGCCACGTAAGGCTTTGAATATCGATAATATTGACAATACTTATTATTGTCTTGATTAGGTTTTGGGGCCTAATATTTAGGATACACGAAGGGAGCACTCACTGGAGAAGACCCTGATGCTGGGAAAGACAGAAGCCAAAAGAAGAAGGGGCAGAAAAAGATGAGATGGCTGGACAGTGTCACTGATGTAACTAACATGAATTTGAGCAGACTTTGGAGGATGGTGGAAGATACGAGGGCCTGGCATGACTTGGTCCATGGGGTCGCAAAGAGCTGGACTCAACTGTGTGAGTGAACAACAACAACAAATAATTTAGGAGACAAGGATCTCCTACAAATGGTTTTGTGTCTGTGGTGTTGGATCCAAGTTGTGGTACTGGGGGAGAGAGAAATCTTTTCCTCCCATGGCATGTCCTCCAATCCAAATCCCTCTCCTAAAGCTACTTATTTGCCTCATGGAGGAAATATACAAATAGTTTATATGCTAATATATTTTCCAGTTTGGGACAAATACACCCCGAGCACAGATAACCAGCTTCAGCTAGAACCTTTTTTGTAATGCTAATGCTACACTACAATTTCAGTAAGGCGCCCGCATTTTTATTGATCTGCAGAGTGTGAAAAATGGAATTGTTCAGAAGGACCTTTTTTATAAAACAAATGAAACAGGGTTGTAATGTTAACATCCATAAGAAAACGTTAAATAACTTTAAAAACTGCATGGGTTTATTTTATGCATTTCCCTGTTTTTATCGCATTGTTTCTCATTTTGTAATCTACTGTTATTGCATTATTGTATATACTACACTGTTTTCTTTGCATTCTTCCCTTTTAAATTTTCACAATTTGCAATCTGCCTTCAACCTCAGGGAGGAAAAGTAGACTAGAAAAAAAAGGAAATACGTAAATTTGGAAAGAAAACTTTTCTGTGTATAGCAGGGGTGGGGAATGTCCATCTGGGGGGCCATTTACGGCCCTTGATCACTTGGTCCGGCCCTTGGAGATTGCTGAGCTGAGCCGAGCCATGTGGCAGCCTCCCTGGGGCCCGGCTGGCTGGTGAGGATCATGGGGCCCAGCCACACTGTGCAGCGACCTCCCCGGGGCTGAGCTGGTGGGCAGGGATCGCAGGGCCCATTTCTTTATTTCCATTTCTTCCCCCCTTTCTTTCTTTCCCTTTCTTCTTCTCCCCTTTCTTTCCCTTTCTTCTCCCCATTTTGCCAGTCTGAATCGTTCTCCCTTGGCGGAGCACTCTTTTTTAAGTCGATGATTTTGTATGGCCAGGGAATGATGCTATAAATATCCAAATGGCACTTGGCAGAAAAAAGGTTCCCCACCTCTGGTGTAAAGGAAAATCCAGTCATGTGAGACCCCATCCGCAATATGGAGTGGAGATCCTTGTGCTGTGGTGGCAGCTGCTGCCAAACCAATGTTTTTAAACATCTGCACAGCCAATCAGTTCTGCAGAGCCAATCAGAAGCCGAGCTGGACAAAAGCCCCATCTGGTCCTGCCCATTTCCTAAAAATGCCTGGTGGGAACCAGGAACGGTGTCAGTGGACACACCACGGAGCCCACAGGCTGCATGAAGGAAAACCTAAGAACAGTATTCTGCAGACAAAGAAAGTCAAAGCAGCTTGAGAAAGAAGCTACTCCCCCTACAGTCCAATCTAACTAGAGTTTGCTGATGTCTACAGGATCTTCTTCTTTGCACACAAGACATTGGTATATTCCAACATTCTGCAGAGGTTACTCAAAACAGCAGGCTCCTCCTATATTGGATTGCCCTTTGTGCATATTCCCAAGAAGCTCCTTTCTTGTGGTCTTGATCTGAACTCTCCCACGGAGCTCTCAATTTTCAAATGTGTCAGTAATAATCCATTAATGACCTCTTTAAGAACATAAGAGAAGCCATGTTGGATCAGGCCAATGGCCCATCCAATCCAACACTCTGTGTCACACAGTGGCCAATATATGTGTGTGTGTGTATACATACATATACACACAGACACACACACATATACATACATACACACACACACATATATACTGTGGCTAATAGGCACTGATGGACCTCTGCTCCATATTTTTATCCAATCCCCTCTTAAAGCTGTCTATGCTTGTAGCCACCACCACCTCCTGTGACAGTGAATTCCACATGTTAATCACCCTTTGGGTGAAGAAGTACTTCCTTTTATCCATTTTAACCTAACTGCTCAGCAATTTCATTGAATGCCCACGAGTTCAATCAGTTGTAGGGCCTCCTCCCTTGTCACCTCAATTTAAATCAGGTCTTTCAACACCCCTTCCAAAATTAGTGGTTCTGGAGGGGCAAACACTTCTCATTTTCCACAGTGAAGACGGAGGCAAAAAATGCATTCAGCTTCTCAGCCATTTTCCTATTCTCCTTCAGTAATCCTTTTACCCCTTGGTCATCCAAGGGCCCAACTGCCTCCCTGGCTAGTTTCCTTTTAATATATTTGAAGAAATTTTTATTGTTGGTCTTATGTTTTTTGCAATATGCTCCTCATAGACCCTTTTTGCCTGCCTGATCACAGCCTTGCATTTGATTTGCCACAGCCTGTGTTCCCTTTTATTAATCTCACTTGGACTAGCTTTCCACCGCTTAAAGGAGTCCTTCTTACCTTTTACAGCTTCCATTACTTTGTTTCTTAACCATGCAGGCCTTTTCTTATACCTGTTTGTGCCTTTCCTAACTTGTGGTATATATTTTATCTGAGCTTCTAGGATTGTAGTTTTAAATAGCCTCCAAGATTCCCCAATGGTTTTGACTGTATTTACCTTTCCTTTCAGTTTCCTCTTCACATGCCTCATCTCAGAGAATTTACTCCTTTTAAAGTTAAACGTGGTTGTGCCCGTCTTTTGGGGCAACTCTCTGTTTATACAAATGGTGAAATCAATAACGTTATGGTCACTGCTCCCAAGCGGTGCAATCACTTTTACATCTCTCACCAAGTCTTGGGCATTACTTAGGACCAAATCCAGGATCGCCCCACCCCTGGTAGGTTCTGTGACCATCTGCTCCATAGCACAGTCATTGAGAGCATCTAGAAACTCAATCTCTTTCTCTCAACCTGAACACATATTGACCCAATCAATCTGCAGGTAGTTAAAATCACCTATTATGACACAGTTTTTACGTTTAGCCACTATCTTTCATTCTTCCATCATATTATAATCATCCTCTATCTTTTGATTTGGCGGGTGATAACAAACTCCCATAGTTAAATTTCCTTTTGGGCCCTCTATTTCGACCCAAAGCATTTCTAGAAGGGAATCTAATTCTCTGACCTCAGTCTTACTGGACCGTATGCTCTCTCTGACATACAGAGCCACCCCACCTCCAACCCTTCCCTCCCTATCCTTCCGATATAACTTATATCCAAGAATCACCGTGTCCCACTGATTCTCCTCATTCCACCAAGTTTCTGAAATTCCTTCCTGTTCCAGCAAAGAGGTTCTTGGTATTTCTGTTGCCCCACCTAGGTTATTCTGCTGAACTGAAACTAATCTCTTGTCATTTGAACCCTGTCATATTTCAGAGGGATGAAGGGATTTTTTGTTGAGCCAGTTTGGTGTAGTGGTTAAGTGCGTGGACTCTTATCTGGAGGAACCGGGTTTGATTCCCCACTCCTCCTCTTGCAGCTGCTGGAATGGCCTTGGGTTAGCCATAGCTCTGGCAGAGGTTGTCCTTGAAAGGGCAGCTGCTGTGAGAGCCCTCCGAGGCCCACCCACCTCACAGGGTGTCTGTTGTGGGGGGAGAAGATATAGGAGATTGTAAGCCGCTCTGAGTCTCTGATTCAGGGAGAAGGGTGGGGTATAAATCTGCAATTCTTCTTCTGATCTGATCTGACCTTGACAACTGGTGGTGGGGGGAAAGTGCTGTCAAGTTGTACCTGACTTACGCCGATCCCATAGGGTTTTCAAGGTAAAAGATGATCAGAGGTTGATTGCCACTGTCTGCCTCTGTGTAGAAGCCCTGGACTTCCTTGGTGGTCTCCGTCCAAGTATCGACCTGGGCCAAGCCTGCTTAGCTTCTGAGATCTGACAAGATAGGGCTAGCCTGGGCCATCAAGGTCAGGGCAATTTGACAATTAGGCTTTTGTTTAATAAACAAAATCTTTTTTTATACTGCACTTCTGCTGACTAGGTTGCATATTGCCCCCCCCCTTTAATGTCCCCAAGTAGCGTTGCAAACGCAGCGTCAAAATCTTTTCAATGACAAAATGTTATATAAACACCGTTTCATACATCCATCTACCTGATGCCAGGCCTCTTGGGCTTTGGGCACCCGGTTAAAATGTATTTGTTTCCCCAGGCATCTTATCAATATCGTTAGGTGGACTGCACTTGATAGTGTATTTCTCTCCTTCCTCTTAGAACGTATCTTTTAATTCTGCCCAGGGGATCATTAGATTGACTGCTTTTGAGAATGACTTTAACGTGGCTCACTGCTTTTATTGTATTTTGTGTTATTTTGAGATGGTTTTCAGATTTTTGTTTTTAGTATATTTGAGGATTCTGCTAGTCTTAAACGATGCAGTGTTTCTTTGCTGGCATTTTATTGATCTGCTGATGAATTGGTTTTATTGATTATTAGAAGCTTTGTTCCGATAGAATATCTCAAGAAGAAGATATTGGATTTATATACTGCCCTCCACTCTGAATCTCAGAGCGGCTCACAATCTCCTTTATCTCCCCCCCACAACAGACACCCTGTGAGGTAGGTGGGGCTGAGAGGGCTGTCACAGCAGCTGCCCTTTCAAGGACAACCTCTGCCAGAGCTATGGCTGACCCAAGGCCATGCCAGCAGGTGCAAGTGGAGGAGTGGGGAATCAAACCCAGTTCTCCCAGATAAGAGTCTGCACACTTAACCACTACACCAAACTGGCTCTCAGAGTGATTACGGGTTGAGAATGTGGGTTTAAGAATAATCTACTATCCTCTCAACATATTATCATTTTCCTCTTAGACTTCTGTTGAGCAAATATGTTGTCCATTTGTGAAGAAGGGTGACAGAGCTAAAAAATGATGACAAATGATACATTTGTTCTGAAAGAACAAAACAACATGGAGATGCAACATAGAGGCCAAAGTATTGTGAATCAAACTCGGAAAGCAGAGAACAAGTGGGAGAGGCATATGTGGCTACTGCATGCAGTTAGGGTCCAAACTTTATTGGGTCCAGCTAGTACAACCTCCCCTTACTCTTCCCTGATCCCATCTCATACTTACGGGCTCATGAAGCATGAAAGAAAACAACGTGTTGTATTTCTGAACTATCATAAACACACCATTATCATAAAACAAAGTTGAAGTCCAGTAGCACCTTTAAGACCAACAAAGTTGTATTCAGCATGTAAGCTTTCGTGCGCATGCACACTTCATCAGACAATGAAATGGGGTACCAACGAAGTTTTATTCAGAATGTTAGCTTTTGTGTGCAGGTACACTTCGTCCGATGAGGTTACATGATAATAGATCCAGGTGGGCAGCAGTGTTCCCTCTAAGCTGAGTTAGTGTGAGCTAGCTCACAGTTTTTTAGCTCTGGCTCACACATTTTTGTCTCAGCTCAGGAAAAACGGCCCCAGAGCAAACTAATGCATGCAGTAGCTCACGATTTAATGCCAGTAGCTCACGAAGTAGAATTTTTGCTCACAAGACTCTGCAGCTTAGAGGGAGTATTGGTGGGCAGCTGTGTTGGTCTGAAGGAATAGAAACAAAGTTGGAGTCCAGTGGCAGCTTTATGACCAACTGCCCGCCTGGATCTAACACCATTATCATGCAACTCAAGCTGGATCTCTCTGGACCTCCAGTAAAGTGAATCTGCTCCCTTCCCCTAATGTCTTGTGGACAGTTCCAGCATCACCCTAGGCTAGGGAATAAACTTTAAGTCCAGTTGCACCTTTAATTCTGTGTGTAAGCTTTCATCGCACTGCTACAGCACCAACCCCAAATCAGACTTTTCCCTGCAGCCACTGTGGCCAGATCTGCCTGTCCCGCATTGGTCTTGTCAGCCACCAGCGCGCCTGCAGCAGACGTGGACTACTGCACCTTTCTTAAATCTTCGTTCGCAAAGTCAAGCCGAGAGAGAGAGAAGCTTTCATGTGCATGCACACGTCTTCAGATACATGCACACAAATACTCATACCCAGAATTTATCTTTGTTGGTCTTTAAGGCGCTGCTGGTCTCAAACTTTGTTCCGTTGCCTCAGATTAACACAGCTACTCATTTGAAATTACCCAAGAGTTCTTTAGATACTCTCTGGGTCTATATGAGGGGAATATAGTGTAAAAGCTCAGAGAAAGGCAAAAAATCAATAGATGCAGCTTTCCCGTTGCTGCACTTGTTGAGAGCCGGCCCTTTCAGAGAGGGAAAAAAAGGAAAACCATCCATCAATTCTCCCTCCATCTCCTTTTTGGCGTCATCTCTTCCAACCCGATCGTTTCATTTTGACAGGCCGGGAACAAGGAAAGGGCATAAAAAGCGCGCAAGCGCGTCGGAAACGACTAACGCGCATGCTCTCTGCATCTCGGTCGCCGTTTGAGGGCATACGGCTTCAGCGGCCGTAACTGAGCCTGCGCATCTCTTCGCGGCTCTCATGCTTGGTAAAGAGCGGGCGAAAGGGGCGGGGGAAGAAAACGCGGGGCCGGGAAATGAGGCCGCGCTGTGGTGGTTATGAATAAAACCAAAGCGCAAAGCGCTGCGCCTGTCCCCTTCTCACGGTCCAAAAGCACTGAAAAGTCAAAAAAAACGGGCCCCAAGGCTCTTTCTCCTGACCGAATGGCGTCGCTCTGCGGCGGCCTCCCTCACGAGGGGAACGAATGCCTCGTCCACGTCAGGCGGAGAATGCCTCAGGCGGGCCGGGTTAAGGCCTGAACAAGGGTCCCTTGGGAGAGAAGCCGCAAGAGAGTCCCTCAGGCTCGCGCGCTCCCCTCGTTCGAAACGGCCGCGCCAAGTCTCGCGAGGCTTGCCGTAGAGGGCGCTGTTGGGGGGGCGGCGGGGGGGCGGGTTTTGCGGGGGTCCCTTCCCCCTCCCCTCCCCTCCCCTCCCCCCGACCGGCGGGCCGTCGCGAAGACAAAATGGACGCCGCCGTCGCGGGCCCCGCCAGCCCCAGCCGCTCCGAGGGCGAGGAGGAGCCGTCCACCTCGGCCGCTGCCGGCGCCGCCTCACAGGACTGCAGCCCCGAGGAGGTAGGGAAGGAAGGGAAAGCGCGGGAGAGGGAAGGTGCGGCGCTCCGGCCGGCCCTGGGCGCCAAAACCGCCCTCCCCCAAAAAGGCCGCCATCGCAGCCTCAGAGAGCTCCGCTGCCTGCTCTGGGTTGCTGGGGTGACCTATTCACACATCGCCTGCGGGGCTGACACGCGACACGCGTTGGACTGAGCGAGGCCGGCTCTCTACGCAGGCGCAGAGATGTCTTCAGGCTTATTGCGGTTATTATTACTGGCTCCATGCATCTGCACAGGGCATTTTTGGTAGAAGAAGCTCAGCAGGAACTCGTTTGCATATTAGGCCGTGCCCTGTGACGTCACCATTGTTTTGCACAGGGCTTTCTAAAAGAAAAGGTCCAGCAGGAAATTATTTGCGTATTAGGCCACACCCCCTGGAATCACCATTGTTTCGCGCAGGACTTTTTTGGCAGAAAAAGCCCAGCAGGATTTCATTTGCATATTAGGCCGCACCCCCTGGCATCACCATTGTTTCGCGCAGGACTTTTTTTGACAGAAAAAGCCTAGCAGGATTTCATTTGCTTATTAGGCCACACCCCCTGACACCACCATTGTTCTGCACATGGCTTTTTTTGGTAGAAAAGGCCCAGCAGGAGTTCATTTGCATATTAGGCCACACCTCCTGGGGCCAAGCCAGCCGGAACTGTGTTTCTGCTCAAAAAAGCCCTGCATCTGCATAATGAAAATGTGTGGTTTTAATTTTAGGCTTTCTCTTGCCTTTTTCCATAATGGAACTGTGAGTGGTGCAGAGGGGGCGTGTGTCTCCTTATCTTGGCCTGCTCCCCCCTCCCCTTTTACTCCCATAGCTGGTGACATCCTAAGATTGGCAGCCTCCAGGTAGGGCCTGGAGATTGGGAATTATAACTGATCAGTTCCCTTGGAGTAAATGGCTGTTTCGGACTTTACTGTATTATATTCTGCTGAGGTCCCTCCCCAAACCCTACCCTCCACCATTGTTCCCTCTAAGCCAGGGGCAGGGCTTTCTTTGTAGAAAAAGCCCAGCAGGACCTCATTTGCATATTAGGCCACACCCCTGGCACCAAGCCAGCCAGAACTGTGTTCCTGTGCGTTCCTGCTAAAAAAAAAAAAAAGCCCTGGCCAGGGGTGTCAAACATGCAGTTTGGGGGCCAAATCAGGCCCCCGAGCAACTAGCTGTCATCTGCTTTCTTCGTCCTATATCTTGCTTCCTTCTGCTTAACAGCTTGCTTTGCAAGGCTTGCTCAGTTGTACAGGAGCTACAGAGCAAAACCTCTATTTTCTCCATTGACTGAGGCTCTTCCCTTGGGGAGGAATAGCTTGCTTTGCCAGGCTCTCAATTGTGCAGCAGAGCTACTGAGTCAAGCCTCTCTTCCTTCTATTGGCTGAGGCTCCTTCCCCTCCTAGCACCCTGGGGAAAGAAGGAAAGGGCCAGAGCTTCATTTGCAGAGTTCCCTGGTTCCCATGTGAGAAATACAAAGAAAGCGTCTTTAAGACCAATGAGTGCTAACGTTTTAAGCATGTTTTAAGTTTTTAAAAAAATATATATTTGTGTTTGGTTCTTGATAAAGTTCTGCTACCTAATCTTAAATAGGTACACGCATGGCCTGGCCCAACATGGCTTAGCCCAACCCAACACGGCCCGGCCCTCAAGATCTCATTTATGTCAGATCTGACCCTCATGAGTTTGACATCCCTGCTCTAAGTTGCAGAATCTTGTGAGCAAAAATTCTATTTTGTGAGCTGCTGGCATTAAAGTTGCGCACTACTGCATAAACGATCGTGCTCTGGGGTCATCCTTCCTGAGCGAAGACAAAAATGTGTGAGCTGGAGGCTAAAAAGCTGTGAGCTAGCTCACACTATCTCAGTTTAGAGAGAACTCTGGTCCTGTGGCTATTTGGGATTTGAAGGGGAGGCCTGGGTCTTGAAAAGTTAAAAGCTATTTTAATAGGTGTTTCACCAGAAATTGGGCAAGAACCATAGTCTTATCTTCTGCATACTGTGGTGCAGAGAACAGGACATTATTATAACATTTGATTCATCTACTTTGCCAGGCCTGTGGGTCAAGTTCTTCCAAGCAAACCCTTATATCTCTCATTTAAGGCAGAAGTGGACTATGTAGCTATATATTTTATCCTTCCATAATGGAGCTCAAAGCAGTGTCTGTATTTCTGCCTTTCTTGTCTCTATCCTTGAAGTAACCATTTGGGGCTAGTAGGTAGGATTGCCATTTCCAGGTTGGGCAATTTCTGGAGATTTGTGGGCAGAATCTGATGGTGGTGTGGTTTGGGGAGGGACTACCCTTCAAGTCAGCCATTTCCTCCAGGATAATTGATCTCTTTTATCTGGAGATCGGTTGTCATTCCAGGAGATCTTCAGGGCCCACCTGGAAGTTGGCAGCCTTACTAGTAGGAGAGAGTGCAACTGGCTTAAGTTTACCCCACAACCTTCATGGCTGTTGGGGAAGGCTGAACTCAATTCTCCCAGATTGTAGTTGACTTCAGGCTTTCATGGTCTACCTATTTTGTAACAATCCCTGTATTGTAGTGATTGCATCTATTTATTTGTACTGATATCATCTGAAAGAAAGGGCTGTGAATGTGGATCTTTCGCTCCCCATTTATTTTGTTTATTTATTTTTTATTTATAGTCTTGGACTCAAGGTGGATTACACAGTTTAATCTCTGTATAATTTCTCATTTGGACTCAGAGTGCGTAAATATGGTTGATGGATCGGACATGCAGTAAACAATGCAAAAGGATTATCGTTATGGAACCAACCATAAATCTAAAACCAGAGCTGAAGCAAAGCATAAGTATTAACATGACACATTAACAGTGCAATCCTAAAGAGCGTTATCTAGTCTATGCCCATTCATTTCACAGTGCTTAGACAGGAGTAACTGCATAGGACTGTATTATGATACGAAATTTCATAACAAGATCCTAGTTCTATCCCAATAGTGTGGGATTATTAGTGGCCGGCAGTCTTACTTTCAAGTGTGCGGTACCCTTTAAGTACCTATTATTTTATTTCTTGAATTTGCCTTTATTTTATTTTTTTAATTCACCTTTCTCTCCATTGGAGACCCAATTTACAGCTTTTATTAGCTGTCTCCCTTATAGAGCTTAAGGTGACTTACAAACATACATAAAACACATAGGATAAAATGCATTAAAACCAAAATTTTAAATACGGTAACTCCTCAGGACTGTTACTTAAGAACATAAGAGAGAAGCCATGTTAGATCAGGCCAATGGCCCATCCAGTCCAACACTCTTGTGTCACACAGTGGCCCAAAAATTTTATATATATATATATATATATATATATATATATATATATATATATATATATATATATATATATATATATATATATATATATACACACACACACACACACACACACACACACACACACACACATACACACTGTGAGTAATAGCCACTGATGGACCTCTGCTCCATATTTTTATCTAACCCCCTCTTGAAGGTGGCTATGCTTGTGGCCGTCACCACCTCCTGTGACAGTGAATTCATGGTCTACCTATTCTGGTCTACTTAAGTTAACCAAATGCAGTCCTAAATAAAGCAGTCTTAAACCGTCTCCTAGAGATTGAAAATGATTGAAAGCCAGATGTGCCTCCCTGGGATAGTTGTTCCATCAACTCATGTACCTACCAAAAAAAGCTTCTTAGGTTGATGGGAGTCTTGTGATCTTGATTCCCAGGCAGGAACATATGGGAGAAGACAGTCCGTCAGATAACCAGTATTTCTTTCATACTGGAACATGTAACCACCACCCAACAATTCTTTCCAGGAGCCTCCTCAGCCTTCCCTCCTAATTTTTCTAAATCAGGGGTCCCCAACCCCCGGTCCGTGGCCTGTTAGCAACCGGGCTGTGAGTTGTATAATTATTTCATTATATATTACAACGTAGTAATAAAAATATTAAGAGGACATTGGATTTATATCCTGCCCTCCACTCCCAATCTCAGAGTCTCATAGCGGCTCACAGTCTCCTTTATCTTCCTCCCCCTCCACCCCAAACACACCCTGTGAGGTAGGTGGGGCTGAGAGAGCTCTTACAGGAGCTGTCTTTTCAAGGACAACTTTGCTAGCGCTATGGGTGACCCAAGGCCATTCCAGCAGCTGCAAGTAGAGGAGTGGGGAAATCAAACCAGTTTCTCTCAGATAAGAGTACGCACACTTAACCACTACACCAAAATAAAGTGCACAGTTGTATCATCCCAAAACCATTGTCCCTCCTCCCCCCCCCCCCCCGGGCCCATGGAAAAACTGATCTTCCATAAAACCGGTCCCCAGTGCCAAAAAGGTTGGGGACTGCTGTTCTGAAGGATCTGTATTCCCCTTCTGGCCATTTGCCTAACTGCAGAAAATTTCTGGATAGGAACCCAAGTGTAGGAATAAACACAAAATAAACATACAGACAGAATTATCAATATAGCACAGGTCTAAAGCTGCCAGCTAGCCAGATTTTTACATGGTGGTAGCTACGTATGCAGTGTAGTGTGCCGCTGTGCTCTGTAAGTACCACTGCATTTTTACGCCGCCGCTTCTGGTTTGTTGTGTAGCTTGCACCCTTTCTCCCCCCTCTCCTTTCAGGCAGAGCCGCAGCTGAAGACTTCCTGGTTTAGTCAGTGTGATAAGCCAGATGCCTTTCCATCCACCGGCTGCATTTCGATTGCAACGACAAGCTGCAATTAAACTGCAGTTCTTGTCGCTGTGCTCATGCAATCAACTTCACTAATTCCGTCTCCTTGGGCATGGAATTTGGTTAAAAGTGGTTTGAGGAAGCTCCCAATCTGTCTTTTCCGTCTGAATGAATTATTGATCCCTTGCCCCCCCCCCCCCCATTTTAAACCTTGGAGAGCTCCCATTGTGTTTGTACTTGGCTTCAGGTTAAACATAGGTTGCTGTTACATTTTTACATAGCCTGTAACTAATTCTTGATTAGAACCCCAAGTGCATAATTTCTTCAGGTTCCTGTGTTGGGAAATAATAACAAATTTTGAATACCTAAACCAGGAAGTCTGGTGGAGGCTCTGCATACAGTGGGAGGAGGATGGGGCGGGGAGTGTGTGAGCTGAAGAATTAATCACAGTTACGTTTGTTATAAACTGATTCTGATTTTCTTGTTACATCTGAATAGAGCTTCAGTGTTTATTGAATTACCTTCCTTTATCAAATATATCAGTTCCATAACTTTTGGATTTTGGGAAACAATGAGGAATGTTTACAGCATATAATAATCACATGACATACTTTTTAGTGTTTGATGACTATAACAAACATGCTAAATTGGATTCTCATTGCTTTGCACCAGAATATTTCCTAATTGAGAATTTTCTTGCAGATCTACCTCATTACTTCCAAATAATTGCCAGGATCCAAAGAAGTAATTGAGTTTTGCCTAATAGAATTTTTCATGTTTTTCTTCCAGCAGCAGTAAAGTGCTAGTTTTTCTTCCAGTAGCAGTGCTAGTAAAAGTCAGTGGGCTTAGAAAGCTGTAACTTTGTGTAGGGTCACACTCACTTTCAAAGCAGCTTCCCATGTAGCCTGGCAACCTCTTTTAGAAATATGAATTAAAATTACCCTTGGTCATATAGAAATTGTTGCACAGTTCTTTGAGTCCTGGTCAATTTGGATCTGGCTTTAGGAAATACTTAGGTCTTATTGGTTGTAAGGTGTTGTACTTGAAAGCACAAACAGAAGCCTCTTTCTTCATGTCAGAACTTCATACTCTGTAAATTGTTTTTTTGGTCTGTCGGCCATGAGACATGCTGCCATAATAAGAACTTTGAATTTTATTTACAGAAAAATGACCCTCCATTTCAACTCAAGCCTCCTCCAAAGGCATCTAAGTCTGAAAAAGAAGTTGATCCAGAGTATGAGGAGAAAATGGTAAGTTTTCCATCTTGGAAGTCACTGTTCTTAAATAAGATAATAAATTTTCATTAATTGATTCATGTCCAGTTGCAATAGTCTTTAATAGAAGGATGCATTGTTAGAATTTTAGTTCATTGTTAAAATGCTGAGCAAGGATCCAGTATCCTCACATAGTTTTGGTTATTGAGCATGAGATAGATTGATTGCATTTTAAAATTAGTTTTCTGCATTTTTTGATGTTTCTGTTCTTTCTTTCGCCCTTGCCCAAGATCTGTTAATTGACCCTCCTGAACTTTAAGCAACTATTTCATGATCACAGTGCGGTGATTCCTTTATCTCCTTAGCAAGTTGTAGAAGGAATGTTTTTCTTTTATGCTCTTCCCAGGAGCTCAAAGGGGGTGTTATGCCTGAGAACAGTATTTAGACTGTCCTTTGAGTTACTGGGGCCTGCCCTTGTTTTGCATTTCCCTGTAAAGGATGAACTCTATATCTGCTCAGGATGCCAGCTTGCCAGTGAATGAGCTGGTGTCAGAATGAATCCATTCTTAAACAGAACTGCTTACTTTACTGAGCCTGCTTCGGCGGGGGAGGGCGGGGTACAAATAAAATTTATTATTATTATTATTATTATTACTAACAGAAAAGCCTTTAAGTGATTTTTTCTCTCCTGGACAGATCTCAGAGAAGGGAAGGGGATTTCATTAGGGGTACATTAAGAGTCCTGTGGCGCAGAGTGGTAAAGCTGCAGTACTGCAGTCAGAGTCCTCTGCTCATGACCTGAGTTTGATCCCAGCGGAAGCTGGTTCAGGTAGCCGGCTCAAGGTATACTCAGCCTTCCATCCTTCTGAGGTCGGTAAAATGAGTACCCAGCTTGCTGGAGGGAAAGTGTAGATGACTGGGGAAGGCAATGGCAAACCACCCCGTAAAAAAGTCTGCCGTGAAAACGTTGTGAAAGCAACATCACCCCAGAGTAAAAAACGACTGGTGCTTGCACAGGGGACTACCTTTACTTTTTTTAACCTTTACATTAAGAGAATCCCCCAATGTGCATACACACGTACACAATATTCCAAAGATTGCAACTGGAACTTCTAGTGGTTCACATGAACAGAATTGAAAATGTAAGAAGGTGTAGCCTTTTAGAATGTCAGACTAGGATCTGGGAGGCCCCGGTCTGAATTCTTATTCTCCTATGACCTTTGGCCACTCATATACTCATAGCCTAACATACTTCACAGGGTTGTTGTGGACTTGCAAGGATAAAATGGAGGAGAGGAGAATTATGTAAGCTGGATCCTCAGTGGGGGTATAAATGAAGTAAATACATGAATTAATCAGCCACTGTGGGAAATTTATACGCAACCTAATCCTGTGTATCTTGACCCAAAAGTAATTCTACATTTAATAGGACTTACTCACCAGTAAATATGTGCGGGGGTTGCAGTTGACATGTGCTTTCCAGGAAGTTGGTCCCCTTAACTCAAGTGGATTTATTGGCTGACTGAATGCAGAGGCTGTCAGCAGAATCCCTGCAGGAAAACACAAGTCTGAAGTGTTACATGTTGCCTTAGGCATATCTGGCATCTTTCAAAGGAGGGCTTGCTGAGCAGATTAAAGCCATTTATAGATCAGCTGTCAAATAACATTTCCCCCCTTGAAGCGCCTAGTCACTTGTTGAATGGCTATCACTTAAACAATTATGCTTTTCATAAAGAAACCTTAAAGAATAGCGTTTTGGAGTTTCTTTTTGGAAAGCTCTTACCCTTTCAGCTTTTGAACTTCTTATTTCCACAGGTGAATGGTATAGAAAGAACTCCCAGTTGTTTGATTTCTGAACTGTTTTGAAGCTCAAAAATTCTTTTAGAGGGGCTTACCTTAAGGGAAACCAGGTTCGAGAAAGGGCAAGGCTCCCATACTTCTAAATAGTTGTGTGGAACTTTCAGAAGGTGCAGGTAGTCACATCACAGTGGTGTTGGGGTGGGGCAAGCTAAACCACACTAAAGTTTTTCCTGCTGCATTATTGTTAAAGCTAGAGGAGAACCATGTCCTCTATTATGTGTGGTCAACCTGTTTTGTCCATGCAGTGTCGGTCACAAGGGCATATAACAAGTAATGTTTCATTTGTAAACAAACTCCAACAGAGGTGCTAAAAGCTGAGAAATCCTTAGAATGATAGTGGTCTCGAATAGGGTTGCTAGAAGACATTAACATTCCAGTCTGGTTAAATTACAACAGCCACAGGGATCATTCCCCCTGTGTTGTTCCTGGCAGGCACTGCTGGCAATTTCAAGGGCAAGTGCTGTTGTACTCAAATTCATTAGCAGAAAGGCCATGGCTCCCTTGAGATCCCAAAGAACCACTGCCTACCAGAGCAGGCAATTCTGAACTTGGGTTGCAAGTCAGGCAGAGCCAAGGGTGGGTTCCTGGAAGGCAGTCTGCATCCATGCAAGGGAGGCCAACTCAAGAATCCAGTTGAAGAGTTCTGAGCAAGAAATCCATTACTAAGGGGTTGTCAAAGAGCCATAGTCAAGTAGTTCAAGGGTAACTCACAAGCAGAACCAGAAGCTATAGTTAACATGCCAACAGTCATACAAGTAAGACAGCTTCCAAATACCTCCTTCTCACCTAACAGCCTCCCTTGGCTGGTTTTTATAGGCATGTATACCCAGCAGCTCAGAAGTAATTCTGCAACTACCCAAGCTGCTGGCATCAGGCCAGGAGGCAAGCACTCTGCCATCTTTCTTGTAGTCCTGCTTGCAGCCTTTCTCTGCAGCGCTCAAAGGGTGTGGGTGATGTTGGAGGGCTGGGAACGATCAGTTTAGTTTCACCTATAGACTCAGGGCTGAACACTCTAGTGCTGTTGCCTGTAAATCCTGATCAGCCTGCAGTTTGTCCTCCTGCTTGATGGCTTCTGCTTACTCAGAGCTCCTCTTCTCCTGAGGGGTCCTCATTGAGCTCTGACTGACCCATGACAGCTTGATGCATCAGTGGCCCAATTCTGACTCTTCATAAGGCCATATATTCGTTCATTTATGTTTGAAAATATTGACAGCTTTTTGCTGCTTGCTGGAATGTCGGTTGATAATGACTTCAGAGGCAGATTTTCACCTCATGCTTTCTGTCTCGGGCTTATATTAAATGGTCCTTCCTTGCTTTGCATAGATGTTTGGTTCCCATACCAGTTTTAATCCTCCCATCGGGGAGGGACGGTGGCTCAGTGGTAGAGCATCTGCTTGGGAAGCAGAAGGTCCCAGGTTCAATCCCTGGCATCTCCAAAAAAGGGTCCAGGCAAAGAGGTGTGAAAAACCTCAGCTTGAGACCCTGGAGAGCCGCTGCTAGTCTGAGAAGACAATACTGACTTTGATGGACCAAAGGTCTGATTCAGTATAAGGGAGCTTCATATGTTCAATCCTGTAGAGGCACAGAATTGGTAGAAAAGTAGAGAACTACTTTTTTTAAAAAAATGAGAGATGTTCATGTTTAGTACATGACAGTCTGCCTCACTCTTTATCTTGATAACAGATTTGGAGTGTTTGGTAAATGGTGTTTGTGGAAAGGCATGAACAAATTCTGTGTTCATTGTTATATTGCCCTCATGTGGTGAAAAGATGTCAAGATCTGACTGGAAGGATGGTGACAGCAGTATTGTAATGGCAGTATTAGCACTGCTGCAGCACTCCACATTGTTCAATGCACTTTATGTGTATCCAAAGAAGTGTGCATGCACATGAAAGCTTATATCCAGAATTAAACTTTGTTTGTCATAAAGGTGCCACTGGACTCAAACTTGGTTCTTTTACATGTATTGTCCGGTTGTAATCCTTTCAACATCCCTTTAAAAGTACTTCAGTGTGCTTACTTCCAATATTCCCTCTAAGCCGCAGAATCTTACGAGCTGCTGGTATTAAAGTTGTGAGCTGCTGACATTAAAATTGTGAGTTACTGCATAAATTATTGTGCTCTGAGGTCATCCTTCCTAAGCTAAGATAAAAATGTGTGAGCTGGAGGCTAAAAATCTGTGAGCTAGCTCACACTAACTCAGCTTAGAGGGAACACTGCTTACTTCCATATTGAATATAGGTGTAGTGTTATACCAGCCATGTATTTGAGTCATACTCTTCTAAAAGTATTATTTCTCAAAAATGCAAAAGTATTAAAGATGCAGTGTATGTTTAGTTTCCCCCCCAAAATAAAATACATCATGCATTTTTAAACTTGCTTCTACCCTAGAGAAATTGCCATTGATTGCCCTTTCAAAGCAAAAAGAAAGAAGAATGTTGTACCAGCTGGAGTAAAGAGACAAAGGAAAAAACAATGCTGCAGTGGGAAGGCAGTTTTATTCCAATATGTTAATAACCCCTATACATTTCTCATTGAGCTTCCTCCAGGGGAAGCTGGTTCAATGGGAGCATCACTGCGTTTATCCCCCTGAGAAAGGTAGATGTAAAATGCATAGAGGTTATATTGGAATAAGATTTTTTTTCCCTTTCAAAGTTAGCAACAATTACGAAGAGATCTGCTTCAGATGTTAGAAGAGATGACTCCTCTTATCTATCAGCGGAGACAGCTGTTGTCTCTGAGTGCATTTTGCAAAGTCACGAGTATTACATTTCAGATATTATTTTGCTTTTATTGCTTTGCCTACAGAAAACAGATCGAGCCAAAAGATTTGAATTCCTTCTGAAGCAGACAGAGCTTTTTGCGCATTTTATCCAGCCAGCAGCACAGAAATCACCAACGTCTCCCTTAAAAGTGAAACTTGGACGGCCTCGGATAAAGAAAGATGAAAAGCAGAGCTTACTATCCGCTGGGGAGTATGTTTCATTTTTATACTTAAAACCCTTTTAATGTTCAAATGGCGCTACAGTTTGCAGCTTAAATCTTATTATGCAGGTATTTTTATACCACGTAACTATAGGAGATACACTATGTAAGCCTGATTATGACTGCCATCCATTTGAAAGGGATACATTAGGACGGTGTTATCATTTTAGCATAAGCTGGTATCCAGTTACATACTCTAATTGATCCCCATAGGTAATATACTCGTAAGCCAAAGTAGCAACCTTTAAATGTGTCTCTATAATTCGGATTGCTGTTTTAAAATCTTGCATTTTCTTAAATATTTTCGAGGTGGAAATATTTCAATTTAAAGTAGTTTCCATGAGTCGAGTGTAACAAAACCATGAATCTTTGGCTATGGTAAATGAGCATCTTCACCAGAATTTTATTGAGATGTATTTTGACCTGGAATTAGACATGGGAATCGTATTGAGATGTATTATAAATCCTATTGTACGTTGAACAGATTGTGTTGTACATTGAACAGACTGAAAAGAACATGTTAGGGGGGAGGCTAGGTTAAAATACTTCTTCTCGACCTGCTTGTTTTCTACATGTGGGCGTTTCTACAGAAGCACATTCCATCAGGTGAGCAGTGCGAAGAGGTGAAGCCCAGAAACAGGTTAATTTCTCAAGTGAGAATGAGGCCTTGGTTAAATGCGCATACACATCCGTATGGGTGCCTCATGTTGGACTTGGCCTGTCAAAAGCGTCTGTTGATAGTCATTGACGGTTATAGCTGAACACCGTTGTTATCAAAGTTATGGGAAACAGCCCTGTGTACTTATGGAGCGCGGCATAACAACCAATAATGATCTGAATGTCGAGAGAAATCCAGTTTGCATAATTAATATGCAGAAGGATCCTGGTCAAGAGCGCTTACTTTGCACATGAGCGGGAGTGTAGTTTCCCCATTTCTTTTGCAGTTATCGCCACAGGCGCACAGAGCAAGAGGAGGATGAAGAACTTCTTTCCGAGAGCCGGAAAACCTCCAATGTGTGCGTCCGATTTGAGGAATCTCCTTCTTGTGAGTACATTCACCGATAACTCTCTGTTTGTTTAGATGGCTCTGGTGTAAACCAAGAGTTTAGATATCTAAATGACATTTTATGTTTGTTTGTTTTTTTTGAAGATGTTAAAGGAGGTACATTAAGAGACTACCAGGTTAGAGGTTTGAACTGGATGATCTCCCTGTACGAAAATGGTGTGAATGGCATTTTGGCAGATGAAATGGTAAGCAGGCTGTTTTCTGAATGTGTGTTTTCCTGGTGTGGGAAAGATGTGTCCTTCTTGGGGCAAGGTTGTTCTCAAAGGTGGAAGCATAAGCCAGGAAGGTTATGGTAGTTTGCATGCAAATTGGGGAGAAATAAATCTGAATCGGGGGTTGCATTCACACTACACTAAATAATGCGTTTTGCAACTGGATTTTTACTGTGTAAGAATTGCAAAAATCCACTTGCAGAACGCTTTAGTGTGATTGCACCCAGAGTGAAGCCCACACAGATATCATTTGCCACAATGCCCAGCTTCTTTTAATAAGTGGCTTTCTTGTCAAACCTCCAAACATTTTTAAAGCTCTCTTGAAAGTAAAGTACAGTTTTAGACAGTGGTCTGCATCCCACTTCCTTGTGGTAGTTCAGATGGTTTTAAGTCAGTATTTAAAATATAGAGTTGTTTGCCCATAAGTTATTGTCCATTTAGGTAGCTGTTGGAGAGAAGATGTGGCCAAACTCTCTTTATCACACTTTTCTGTAACTTTTGTGATTCCCAATAAGTCACAAGGCATTCAGGTGAAAGTGGCAAGACTGAAATGGCCATTGACCAGTCTGCTAATAAGATCACACAAGAATAAGTGAATTGGGGATGGTGTCCTCAGGATGCAGTCCATATCCTGCTGAAATGAACGGCAACTCTCACATTGATTTTGCAGATTGGATGTAGGAATTCACAGCATTGGCTGTGGTTGCAAAGAACTTTTCACTGGGTCAGGGGCAGTAACCTCACTTGGAAATAAGATAGGACAGATGAATGGAATGAATACTGTTTATTTAATTGCTTTCTTTGGAAAACACCCCCTCCCCATGGGTCCTCCAAGCAGCTTATATTGTTCTCCTCCCCTCAGTTGTATCCTCACAACAACCCTATGAGAGAGGTTAGGCTGAGAGCATGGAATCAGCCCAAGGTCACCCAGCAAGCTTCCATAGCAGAGTGGGGATTGGAATCCAGGGTTGCGATCACACACACACTAAATACCGCCCTTTCAACCCACTTTTGGTGCACTTTCCAGCTGTATTTTACTGTTCCCAAGGCAAGTACATTGAAAGTGGATTGAAAGCACATTATTTAGTGTGTGTGATCTCAGCCTAGGTCTCCCAGATCCTAGTCTTAACTGCTACATCACACTGGCTATATAATTAGAATGTGCACTTTTTGATCTCCCATTGTTCTGTGGAGGGTGCATCTCTTTTCCAGATGTTAAAAATTTATTTATTTATTTATTTATTTATTTATTTATTTATTTATTTATTTATTTATTTATTCCGGGATTTATATCCCGCCCTTCCCACGAGTGGCTCAGGGCGGCTTACAACAAACAATAAAACAATAAAATCGGAACAAAGTTATTACATTTAAAATCAAACATTTAAAAACCTAAAAACCTTAAAATTTTTAACATTAAAACTATACAGTATCACAGAAATCTAGAAAGCTACATTATCCAGTCAGGCGTAGGCTAACTGGAAGAGGGTCGTCTTACAGGCCCTGCGGAACTGAGTAAGATCCCATGCAAGAAATTAATGAGTAAGAAATTAATGGATCTGCAGGCATCTCAAATAGTCAGGGAAGAAGAGTTTTGTTTAATTCTGGGAGAAAATGCATAATGAATAGTAATAGTACAGGCTGAGGCTCAAAACATTCAGTAGTAGCACAGCTCAGAGCTAGCTGTAATTAAAATTTAATTATCTGTAGTATTTCATGTATACACAGAAGAATGCTTATGAGAAGCGGTAGTTTTATAATCTCTAAACAAATTCTAACTAGAATGGTAATTTACATATCATAATATATTGAAATTATGGCAGATTTCTAGTCCATACTTTATTGTGATAGATTTTTTTCGTGCACAGATATAAATGGAAATTAGTTCAGTGCTGCTAGCAGTGTTGCATAACATTGTTGTTATTTTTTATCTATAGGGTCTAGGTAAGACTTTGCAGACCATCGCTTTGCTAGGCTATCTGAAGCATTATCGAAACATTCCTGGGCCCCACATGGTTCTGGTTCCCAAGTCAACTTTACACAACTGGATGAATGAATTTAAACGCTGGGTTCCTTCCTTACGTGCCGTTTGTCTAATTGGAGACAAGGATGCTCGAGTGAGTAAGAGCACAGATCACTCTAACAACATTGCAATTTGCAAGTCAGAGTGATATCTCTGAAATACAACCTTCCCCCCTCTTGTGTAACTCAATATATGTGGAATGTAGGTTGTAGGTGCAAGTTGTAGATGAAATTATTCTAATATACTCTCAGATTCTTTTAGAAATTTTGCAAAATCGTATAGCATTTGCTTGGAACGTTTAGGATCCTGGGGTGACTCATTATGGAGCTTGAATTTTTCCTTTCTGAGGATTAAAGGTAGTTCTTTTTTTCCTGATAGTAGAAAAGAGCAAGAGTCCAGCAGCTAAGGATGGGCACAAACTGGAAAAATGCATTCTGAGCTGAACTGAACTGAACAATTTGCAAAATGAACTGGTTCATGTCCCCCCAAACCCTGTTGAAAGGGACCACAATCCCTTTAAACAAGGTTTGCAGAAAGCTTGAAAAACAGGTGAGCAGTGGGAAGGCACTTTCCACCACTTGGTTGTTTTGGGCTGTCTGAAAAACAACTGAGCAGCAGGGAGCACATGCTGTTCACCTGTTTTTGTGGCTTTCACAGGGAACAGAAAGCGGGTTTAAAGGGACTCTGAATCCCTTTAAACTCCTGCTTTCTGCTCTTTCCATGAACTGCCACAAAATGCTTCAAAAGTTCTTGGAAGTTTGGAAGGGAGACCTGTCATGAATTTCTATTTGTGACCATCCCTACCAGAAGCACCTTAAAGACTAACAAAATTTGCGGCAAGGTATGAGTTTTCACGAGTCGCTGCTCATGAAAGCTCATACTGTGGCACAGATGTTGTTAGTCTTTAAGGTACTGCTAGACCCCTGTTTTTTTTTACTTCTGCAGACAGACCAACACACCCATCTTGGTCTTGGCTGTGGCAGTAGTCTCCAAATGAGTTTGATGTCCTGCATTACTTTTATTACTGCATTACTTTTATTTCTTTCAGAATACTAACCTGATAACACAAAAATACAGTAATGGTATTAACCCCCCCCTCCCAAATACAGTAAGCATATTTGTAGGTCTCAGAATTAAGTCATATGGATTTACTAGCCCCTCAGAAAAGCTAGACACATATCCCTATGTTACTAATTGAATCTTTGTGAAGATCTTATAATAATAATAAATTTTATTTATATCCCGCCCTCCCCGCCGAAGCAGACTCAGGGCGGCTAACAGGACATGGTCTATACCATGATATTATATAAAACAATTGTAAAATACAGTTAATAAATACATTAAAACAGTTACATAAAATTTAAAACTACAATAAATTAAGGTGCTATATTCAGTAGGTATATTCCGATGGCTAGATATCGCATTCAGGGTTCCTTATAAGCTTGCAGAAAGAGGGTGGTCTTGCAAGCCCTGCGGAACTGATTAAAGTCCCGCAGGGCTCGCACTTCCTCCGGTAGTTGATTCCACCAGTGGGGGGCCATTATAGAGAAGGCTTGCTCCCTCGTTGCTTTCAGTTTGGCCTCCTTTGGTCCAGGGATCCTTAAAAAACTTTGGGAGCTAGATCTTAGTGCTCTCTGGGGAATATGTGGAGAGAGGCGGTCCCTAAGGTAGGCAGGTCCTCGGCCATTAATGAAGTTAATTTTAATAACAGTGCAGTCCTGTGCAGAGGTTGATTATAACAGGTTTAGGATGGCATAACTGCACGGGATTGCACTGTAAATTGTATACCTCGGACAGCCATTGATTTCTTGAAGATTCTATATATGATCCTGGTGTTTGCCAAATTTTCTGACAGCTGTTAGCATGTATGATATGCTTCAGGTACTGAATGCTTTACATAATTCAAAGAGAATAACAGATCTGCAGGCAAGTGAAGAAGGGCATAGAATTTTATAACTTGTACTTGCTGCCAGTCCTACCTTGCTGAGAAGTGTTTACTGCCTTTGTTTTTCACTAGGCTGCTTTCATCCGTGATGTTATGATGCCCGGAGAGTGGGATGTTTGTGTGACCTCATATGAAATGGTAATTAAAGAGAAATCTGTTTTCAAAAAATTTAACTGGAGGTACCTGGTGATCGATGAAGCCCATCGCATAAAGAATGAAAAATCTAAGGTAAGCTTTAGTTTGTTTTTTATAGTTAATTCATGTCATAACAGCTGGAGCAGTGAATACCTTGGGGGTTGGGGTATGTGTGTGATGTGGGATGTTTTGGGAAAGGAAAACTTGTTGGTACATTGCCAAAAATTTAAAAGAGTGCATTGTGACACGCCACCCCCCCCCCTGGAATGATAGGTAGAAAAAGTAGAATTTAAAACAACAACTATCAGAGCTGTTTTATTCATATGGAATTAAAAACAATATCAGGTAGGTAAAATAACTAATAGCCTAATATTGAATTACTTTCAACTTCCATTTGTAAAAAATGGAACTTTTTGTATGGTGGTAATAAAGTTCTTTTAATGTTTTCTTAGCTATCTGAGATTGTCCGTGAGTTCAAGACAACAAATCGCTTGCTACTAACAGGAACTCCTTTGCAGAATAATCTTCATGAGCTGTGGGCTTTGCTCAACTTTCTTCTGCCTGACGTCTTTAATTCTGCTGAGGTAAAGCTGGAATGGGCTTTAAAGTATTGTTTTTATATACTCTTTATGAGAGAGGATAGGATAAAATGTGATAGGTAATCTGTGATAGGGATCTGTTGAGGCTGGGTGAGTGGGCGTCAACGTGGCAGATGCGGTTCAATGTGGCCAAGTGCAAAGTAATGCACATTGGGGCCAAAAATCCCAGCTACAAATACAAGTTGATGGGGTGTGAACTGGCAGAGACTGACCAAGAGAGAGATCTTGGGGTCGTGGTAGATCTCACTGAAAATGTCAAGACAGTGTGCGTCTGCAATAAAAAAGGCCAACGCCATGCTGGGAACTATTAGGAAGGGAATTGAAAACAAATCAGCCAGTATCATAATGCCCCTGTATAAATCGATGGTGCGGTCTCATTTGGAGTACTGTGTGCAGTTCTGGTCGCCGCACCTCAAAAAGGATATCATAGCATTGGAGAAAGTCCAGAAAAGGGCAACTAGAATGATTAAAGGGCTGGAACACTTTCCCTCTGAAGAAAGGTTGAAACGCTTGGGACTCTTTAGCTTGGAGAAACGTCGATTGCGGGGTGACATGATAGAGATTTACAAGATAATGCATGGGATGGAGAAAGTAGAGAAAGAAGTACTTTTCTCCCTTTCTCACAATACAAGAACTCGTGGGCATTCGATGAAATTACTGAGCAGAAAGGTTAAAACGGATAAAAGGAAGTACTTCTTCACCCAAAGGGTGATTAACATGTGGAATTCACTGCCACAGGAGGTGGTGGCAGCCACAAGCATAGCCACCTTCAAGAGGGGTTTAGATAAAAATACGGAGCAGAGGTCCATCACTAGCTATTAGCCACAGTGTGTGTGTATATATAAAATTTTTTGCCATTGTGTGACACAGAGTGTTGGACTGGATGGGCCATTGGCCTGATCCAACATGGCTTCTCTTATGTTCTTATGTGACACAGAGTGTTGGACTGGAAGGGCCACTGGCCTGATCCAACGTGGCTTCTCTTATGTTCTTATGTGACACAGAGTGTTGGACTGGATGGGCCACTGGCCTGATCCAACGTGGCTTCTCTTATGTTCTTATGTGACACAGAGTGTTGGACTGGAAGGGCCACTGGCCTGATCCAGCATGGCTTCTCTTATGTTCTTATGTGACACAGAGTGTTGGACTGGATGGGCCATTGGCCTGATCCAACATGGCTTCTCTTATGTAATATACGGCTCTGTCATTTCTTCTTTTCCTGTGTAATCTGTTCGGATCTGAAAAGGAAATTTCTACATCCTCATCTGTATAAAAGGCCTGTTAATTCTTTTAACTATCACTCATTGACTCAGTTAGTGGGCTTGGATTTTGGTATAACATCAGATGTGCGTAAATATATAGTTGCTGCAATTAAATGTTGTTTGTTTTTAATGAATATTGAAAAGCAATAACTTTTTTGTTACACTGCTATCTTTTTCTGGTCGAACAGCCTATTGACTTTAAGACCTAGATGGGAAATGTATATAGCTCTCTTTTAAAATACCTTCTTGCACTAATTTTAGATAATTGAAAACAACAAAATCACTACACATAATATTTTTTTAAACCTACAGGACTTTGACTCATGGTTTGACACTAAAAACTGTCTTGGTGACCAAAAACTTGTAGAACGACTTCATGCAGTAAGTACAATGGCTTTCTTTGCTGCAGTAAAATAAGAGGTTTACTCATTCCGTTGTCCTAGCTGGTATAAAAACATATTGTACAGAAAATTTAAATTATCTGAGAAACAAAGTATAGTAATGAAAAATAAGCCAGTATTTGCTGAATTCCAGTGATAATGTTCATTAGTTTACATCTGATTTAGCATTGCTTTTGGGACAGGGGATGTGTCTTTCCTGAAAGCAAATTGCTTAGGTTGACGCAGATTTCCTATTCATATTATGTATTCAGTAAGTTAATAATTTCACCAGTCCAAATGTAAGACTTCAGAAAGAACGAATGGTCATTTGGGGCGGTGTCCAGCTGGCTGGCCACCAACAGATACAGCTGGGTATTATCAGCATACTGATGACAACCCAGCCCCAAACTCTGCACCAGCTGTGTGAAGGGGCGCATATACCAACAGGCGGCAGAGTGAAACCCTCTCCCTAAGCGCCCCCCTCTGTCCCTGACTGTGAAGAAATGAGACAAGCCACTGCAATTAATTAGGAGGGCAAAAGGCAGAGTAAGAAGCCCAGGGTTTTGTCAGAATTAACTATCAAGGCACTGAATATATTAACCAAGGCTTGTGACAACCTGTAAAAATTGTTGGTACTTAGGTTTTGAAGCCATTTTTGTTGCGGCGCATAAAAGCGGAAGTGGAAAAGAGCTTGCCTCCCAAAAAAGAAGTAAAAATTTATTTGGGACTCAGCAAAATGCAGAGAGAATGGTAAGGAATCTTTTTTGTCTTCCTTGTATTTTAAATTTGTTGGTAAGGAGTTGTTTTTTGTTTCTCAGTAAGGAAAGATCTGTTCCCCAAAGTCTGAGGGGGGGGAATACAGTTATCCAGGAGGGCTGTAGATCAGGGGTCTCTAAACTTTTTGAGCCCGTGGGCACCTTTGGAATTTTGACACACCATGTTGAGCACAGCCGCAAAATGGCTGCTCACCTTGCCTTCAGTCACACAGTGAAGATCCTTGTGTTGGAGTGGCAGCTGTTGTCAAGGCAATGTCAGTTAAATCTTCAGTGGCCAGTCAGAAGCCTTGTTCGGCAAAAGCTCAATCTAGCTCAGCCCACTTTCTAAAGTCACTTGGTGGGCACCAGGAAAGGTATCACCAGCTGACTTGGCACTTGTGGGCATCATGTTGGGAACACTGGCTATAGATCATTGCAGATGTGTTGGGCTGTTTTAAGCTGGGACCTCTTGGTGACAAGCTGTGGCATTCTGTTAACTTTCGATGGCCTGTCTTTTAGCAGGATATTTCTGGTGACCCATCTGGCTTTGGCAGTCTGTTTCTTCATTTAATTGTGTGGGTTCCGTAATACTTGATGTGCGGCTCTCTGTCCGAGGATTTGGAGTAAATGCTGCTATAACACATTACTTGGCTCACGGTGGTATCTGGAAGCATGAAGAGATGCGTTGTAGTGGGTGGGGTTTTATTGTACCGTGGTGTCAATCATGTATTTATATAGTGGTGTCTAGAAACTTGTCCTGTTGTACGATCTGATCCAAACTCTGATTGATGGGGCACAGGGCTTTTTTTGAGCAGGAATGCACAGGAACGCAGTTGGGTGTGGCCTAATATGCAAATAGGTTTCTGCTGGGCTTTTTTCTACCAAAAAAAGCCCTGATGGGGTGTATATATATTTGTGTGTGTTAAATATTGTTAATAATTATAATTAAAAAATGCAGTTTCCAAAAGTCTGTTCCTGTGTTGTACTGTGAGCTTGTCAGAGGGACAAGAATGTGGGAATTTTTGGAGAGAGGTGCACTTGGTATATATCCATGGACCCTTAGCTAAACATATACGATAAAGCTGGTTTCCTGATTTTTTGACTGGGAGCTGAGAATTAATATTTAGGAAGGTGGAGGAAAAGGAAGAGAATGAGATAGTGTGTCAGAGATGCATTCCCTTCTCCCAACCCAAGAATTAGCTGGGAATACATGTGCTTGTGTGTTGGGTGTCTCAGTGTCTGTTGTGCTGCATGGCTGCCTAGCATCAGCCATTGTGAATTAGGCTTCTGGACCATGCTTGACCTGAGCTGGTAATAGAAACTTCTGTCTCTCCAATGCCAAGGGGGCATTTTCCTCCCTTCTCCACTCATCCTTGGTTGAAATAAGCACTTTGGGGGTAAATTCATTTGGATCCAGAAGGATGTTTCCCATGTGACTGTGCTTATGTCTGGTTTGGCATACTCGTCCTTCCTTCTAATGTGGTCTGAGTTTGGCCTTCCCTTCCTTACCAATACTACTTCCCTTCTGCAACTATGATTCTTGATAGGCTTACAGCTAGTGCTAAAGAATTCTCAAATTTATGTTAGAGTACTTTCCGTTTCCCTGGCCTGGATAGCCCAGGCTAGCCCGATCCCATCAAATCTCGGAAGCTAAGCAGCATCGGCCCTGGTTAGTACTTGGGTGGGAGAACACCAAGGAGTCCATAAGTGCTATACAGAGGCAGGCAATGGCAACCACCTCTTGTCTTGATGAAAACCCTGCGAGGTTGACTTGACTTTCCCACCATCACTTTTGGTTTCTGTGCAGTTTGATCCTAACATACCAGACTCTCACACACACTTATTTGTAAGTTTGTTCCAGTTAAATCAAGGGTGTCAAACTCGCATCCCGAGGGCCAAATCAGTCCCCTGGAGGGCTCCTTTCAGGCCCCCGAGCATCTGGCTGTTGTCTGCTTCCTTCTCCCTCTCTCTCGCTTCCTTCTGCGTCACAGCTTGCTTTGGAAGGCTTGCAAAGACTCTATTTTCTTCATTGACTGAAGCTCCTCCCTTGGGGAGAAAGGCAGAGCTTGCTTTTCCAGGCTTTCTGAATCACACAGCAGAGCTACTGAGCCAAGCCTCACTTCCTTCTAGTGGCTGAGGCTCCTCCCCCACCAGTCCCCTGGGGAAGGAAGGAAAGAGCCAGAGATTCCTTTGCCCAGTTGCCTGGATCCCTTGGGAGAAATACAAAGAAAGCATCTTTAAGACCAATGAGTGCTAACATTTTAAGCATGTTTTAAATTTTTTAAAAAATTCTGTTTGTGTCCTTTATAAAGTTTATGTCTCTGCTATCTAATCTTAAACAGATACACACATGGCCTGGCCCAACCTGCCATGGCCCGGCCCAACGAGGTCTCATTTATGTCAGATCCAGCCCGCGTAACAAATGAGTTCGACACCCTTGAGTTAAATAGTACTTTCTTTTGAGTAAAGACGCACACGATTCATATATACATGTTTGTGGCTTTAACAGCAAACCGTTGTTCATAAATTGCCAATGTTACTACAGGTATACAAAGATCCTGATGAAAGATATTGACATCCTGAATTCAGCTGGAAAGATGGATAAGATGCGGTTGCTGAACATTCTGATGCAGCTGCGGAAATGTTGTAATCACCCCTATCTCTTCGATGGGGCGGAGCCGGGTCCTCCTTATACCACTGATACGCACCTTGTGACCAACAGTGGCAAAATGGTGGCCCTCGATAAATTGCTGTCAAAGCTCAAAGAACAGGGTAAGGAATTACTGAATCGTATGGGATGAATTGGCTGCAGTTTGGGACACAGTTGGGAAGGGGAAAATCTTGACCTTTACGTTTGATTCTTGGCATTAAAGAATGGCATTAGCTCTCACCTCACAATGTCCCTGAGTACATCCTTTTACTATATTCCTTTGGTGAAGAATACCGTGGAGTCTTAAAGGAACATCTGCGGCAAGAGAGAGCCTTGCTTACCGCCCTTAAGAGAAAGGGACTGGTTTCCAGCAGCAAATACCCCGTGGTGGCATTCAGTATGTTTTTGTACATCAACTGCACACTTTGCATCCTTCTCAAGATCCCTGCAAGAGTGGAGTGGATGCATAGAAATTGGTGTAGTGGTTAGAATTTCAGACTAGCATCCGGGAGACCCAAGTTCAGATTCCTACTCTGCCGTGGAAGTTTACAGGGTGACCTTGGGCCAGTCACGCAAAGGGTTGTTGCAAGGATAAAATGGAGCAGAGATGACATAAGCCACTTTGGGTCCTAATCAGAGAGAAAGACAGCATAAATGAAGCAAATAAATACATTTTAGAGGCTGAAAAGCCGGGGAGGGGAGAATAGAGAGGAGTTGAAAATTTCAAGACCTGGTGATGAGAAAACCATTGCTACATTTGTGGCCTTGGAGGGTGGAATGTGCAGGGCAGACTTCTTTCTGTGGCAGAGGACCTGGAGTGGGGGAGCAGGAAATGCAAGGTAGCCGCTTTTAGTATGATGGAAGAAGAATCGTAGAGGAAGTAGAAGACCCAATGAGGGGTGGTCTGGGTGAGATGAGCACTGTTGTGCCGGAGGTGAATGTCTTTAAGCAGCCACCTCGGGTCATAGAGTGCTTCAGGCTAGAGATGTTCTGTCAGTTGGTAAAGATATTCAGGGAATATTCAGTAGAAATATGGATGGATAGTAAGAAGATAGTGAAGAGGGGCTTCGAAAGACAGCCAGTTTGGTGTAGTGGTTAAGAGTGGTGGACTCTAACTTGGAGAACAGGGGTCGATTCCTCACTCCTCTGCATGCAACTCCTGGGTGACCTTGTGTCAGTCACAGTTCTCAGAGCTGTTCTCTCAAGAGCAGTTCTTGAAAGAGCTCTCTCAGCCTCACCTACCTCACAGGGTGTCTGTTGTGGGGGGAGGAAGGGAAGGAGATTTTAAGCCACTCTGAGTGAAGGGTAGGATAGAAATCCGATCTCTTCTAAAGCATGAGAAGAATGATCAAGCGGTTTAGCTAGGGACTCAGTATCCAGGTGAAGCAGAAGGGGGAACATCTGCAAACATTTGCTCACCACCATCTTTTTGCCTTCTCCCTGTAATTCAACATGCCCCAAAGGCCCCAAAGGGTCACAAACATAGACTTTGGGAGCTATCTCGGCTAGTAGTGTATTTTGGGAAATGTTCTGCCAGTGGGTGTTATAAAATTTACTTTTATCGTTGTTTGTTCCTCACAGGTTCTAGAGTTCTTATTTTTAGCCAGATGACCCGTTTGCTGGATATACTGGAAGATTATTGCATGTGGCGGGGCTATGAGTATTGCCGGCTGGATGGGCAGACACCACATGAAGAGCGGGAGGTGAGATAGATTGATATGGTTACTTCCTATCCCCAGTGGCAGTTTGGAGGCTGGTCAGTAGCTGCCCTGTGGCTCTTATGCAGTGAGAGGTCATTCCTCAGCTTACATTTGTATTTCCCATCTAGCCATCTTTGTCGACTTGATATACCACGTTTCGGAAACAAGCTTCATCCAAGAGCCAACCTGTAAACTCACAACAATGCCATCAAACTAAGACATATTCAGTTTCCAAAAGGCACAAGCTCTTGAAAATTAGGGTTTGTAGAATCTTTCGGGCTCAAGTGCCGTGTTCTACTGGAGAAAGTTTTCCTTCCAGACGTTTCGTTCTCAGCTGCGGAGAACATCCTCAGTGGCGTTGCAGCTGGAGCAGGCGCTCAGACCTTCTTGGCTGCTGTGCATTGAGTGGGGCCAGGGCTGCTGGAGAGCTGCTATTTGTAGGCTGGAGGGGGAGTGATGAAAGGGCAATTGGTTTGTGGATGTGCCCATTGTTTGGTGGGGCTTCCTGGAAGGGTAGTGATAAGGAAACTGGCTGTTGAATGTGACCATTGTTCTGTGTTAATTGCTGGGAAGGTTGGAAGGGGTTTGAAGATAAGGAAGATGGTTGTTGACTGTGCTGATTGTTCTGTGGAATTTGCTGGTTGTTCTGAGACTTTCTGCAATTTATAGTCTGTAGGGTGTTTTGAAAATTGTTGTGGAATCCATCCCCTCATGAAATACACTTCCTGTGTATTTGGGGTATCTTTATAAATTCTTTGGACACTTTATTATTGTTGATGCATGTTGTGTTTGCACGGTGGTTTTGCTTGGATTTTCTGCAGGGGAGCTAATCTTTGCCGTCTGGAGGTCCAGCCCCCTACCTGAAGGTTGGCAACGGTACTTCTAAACAGAGATTGATCCACAATTATTGAATTTTCTCTTGTGTTACTTTCGCGCCATCCAGCTTTCTATTATGAATTTATGGAGTCGAAGGAAGGGAAAATAAGCAAAGGGTGCATTTGTTAAAAAAAAAAAAGACAAAAGGCGATGTGAACGAGTCTCCATGTTGTAGCAGTGAGAGTGTCAGAATGGAACTGCTTCAAATTTCCATTCAGTCATTACCTGATTTGCGGCTTAACCTACCTCACAGCATTATTGTGGGGAATAATAGGGAGCCCCGTTGGAGTCCCTGGAGGAAGTGTGGGGTGGAAAAACAAACCATAATGATAGTAGAAAGCAGCAGTGCAAAAGGAAAGTGCGGCTCAGGTGTTCTCTTTGCTCAGATAGTGTTCTTGAAGGAAATAATTTTGGATTGCTCTATTGTTATCTTGGTTCCATTTAGCCCTACAGCTTGCCATGGAAACAGGCTAAATAACTTCTTTTTAATAGTAGATGAAAGCACTCTCTTCAAGAAATTGCTGCTATTCTAATAAAATACGTTTTTCTCTTTTTAGGAAGCAATTGACACTTTTAACGCCCCCAACAGCAGGAAGTTTATTTTTATGCTAAGTACAAGAGCCGGAGGCTTGGGGATTAATTTGGCAACGGCAGACGTCGTGATCCTCTATGATTCTGACTGGAATCCACAGGTTGACCTGCAAGCCATGGTGAGTGACCTTTTAGCACGTCTCAGGCAGCTCTTCTCACCTCCAAGGCATCAGGCAATCAGCACTGGGTTGGATATACCTCTGGAGCTGAGAGGTGGGCTTAGAACAAACACAGCCAAAATCCTTCCCCCCCCCCCCCCCCACTCCCAATCTGTGGCAGTTGTGAGAGCAACATCTGAGAATTAACCCATAGCCCAGATACACTCCATAGAGCACAGGCAGATGCAGGAGTTCCAGTGCTGGATCATGCACTGAATATGGAATGATGACGACGACCTGCTTTTGACATGGCCACAGATACTGCTTCACAGACCACGAAGGAAGGGGGTCTGAGAATGGACAATGAACAGGACTTGCATCAAACAAGGATCATGTGGCAGGCGCTAGACTAGAGCATTGAGGGTGAAAAGGTGCCAGCTAGCAGTGCAGCTCTAGCTTTTTGGGATCAGACTGAAGGAAGAGCACAGTTGATCTGAAATAGCCTTAAGCCCAACCTTGCCTCTTGCGATGTTTTTGTCAGTTACGACTGCACCTAATGTGTTGTTTTAAAACGCTGTTGTTGCCATTAGGACCGTGCACATCGTATTGGACAGAAGAAGCCAGTGCGGGTATTCCGACTTATCACTGACAACACTGTTGAAGAGAGGATTGTGGAGAGAGCTGAGATCAAACTGAGGCTGGACTCCATAGTTATACAGCAAGGTATAACTGCGTGATGTGTGTTTTGTGGCTGGAATGCTCTTTATCCATTTTTTGAGAATACCAGTATTGGGAGCAGCACCACTTCTGGAGCTCCACAAGCATTTGGGGGGACCATTCTAGAGGCTCCTCCTCAGTCCTACAGCAGGGAGAAGCTGTTTGGGGAGGGCCTTTGAACCCCAGGCACCCAGAGTGAGGGATGGGACAGTCTGAGAGAGAATGTTGTAGGGTGGGTGGAGTGTTTTGCAGTTATACGTCTAAGACCTCACTTTTAATTTCTGTTCTTTCATTTTTTATTTATATATTCCCCTCCTTGTTATTCCTCCAGAAAAAAAAAAAACAGTAATGACATCACATAATTTTTTTGCATGAAACGAGTGAGATGTTATCCAAGCAAATATTGATTTGCAATAAAATGAGTCCCTGTTGTGGCATTTTTTTCCCCTATTCTCACTCAGTCAGGAAGTCCTCAAAACTAATAGGACTTTCCTATGGATAGGGAAACTTAAGTTTAATCTGAATCTTCACTGTCATTAATGTTAGTTTCTAAAAAAAAGCAAATTGCAGCCCATTTTAGTTCTCAAGTGGGTAAAAGCACTAAAATAGCTGCAATTTTCTGTCTATGAAATGTTGTATGAGCCCGCCTATTTATTACCAACTAGGCTTTAAATATATTGATGTTGGGGAGAGCATTGTGGAACTCGCAAGTGATATACATTCCCCAAGGCCTTAGACATCTCGTAAGGCTCCTGCTCTAAAAACATGATGATAAAAAAGTAGTTCAGGATACGTGACAGTTATTTAGTACAGTTTTATCCTGCTTTTCAACCCAAAATTGGCTCAGGATTCAAAATGTAACACAAATTCCAGCATTGAATACCAAATGTGCCTCAGGGGAAAGAGATTCTCAGCTGAAGTAGACCCAGGCATGATGGATATGTGTGCTGGACTGGTTGAAGTTTTCCCTTTGGCCGTATTGGTAGTGTTTGGCAGCAGGAGGGATGGTAGTGGTTGGGAGAGTCCTCAGTTGGAACTGGATTCAGGTAGATTGCAGGGGTTCCTGACTACTTCTAGCTGGCCGTTGCCCACTTGTTGTAGTTGGACAGCTCTCCTGTTAATTACAACAATATCCAAGTTATGTTACTCTGCTCTGGTAAGACCAAGTTACTCTGCTCTGGTAAGACCTCGCTTGGAGTATTGTGTTCAGTTTTGGGCACCACATTTTAAGAAGGATATAGACAAGCTGAAGCGGGTCCAGAGGAGGGAGATGAAGATGATGAGGGGCCTGGAGACCAAGTCCTGTGAGGAAAGGTTGAAGGAGCTGGGCAGGTTTAACCTGGAGAGGAGACGACTGAGAGGTGATAGGATTACCATCTTCAAGTACTTGAAGGGCTATCCTATAGAGGATGGTGTGGAATTGTTTTCTGTAGACCCAGAAGATAGGACCAGAACCAGTGGGTTGAAATTAAATCAAAAGAGTTTCCAGCTGAACATTAGGAAGAACTTCCTGACCGTTAGATCGATTCCTTAGTGGAACAGGCTTCCTCGGGAGGTGGTGGGCTCTCCTTCCGTGGAGGTTTTTAAACAGAGGCTAGATGGCCATCTGACAGCAATGAAGATCCTGTGAATTTAGGGGGAGGTATTTGTGAGTTTCCTACATTGCGCAGGGGGTTGGACTAGATGACCCTCGAGGCCCCTTCCAACTATGATTCTATGTTAAGTATGTACACCTAAAACTACCAGCTCATGTTAAATTTCTCATGTGAACCTTAGTGCCACTCTGATATTCACTTTGTGTGGCTTAGGAAAGTAGGGGAGCCATTAATCACTTGTTGTATTATTTCATTACAGTAGCTTCATGTGATCCTCACCTTAAGTGGGGCAAAGATGACTGTAGCATTTCCACTTTGGGGGAAATCTTGTTCTGACCTTCCCTATATTATAGCTAGAGGGTTAAGGTTCTCATTAGGCAAGAAAGGAGCACCTGTCTGTCTCCAGTCTGAAAACAGCAAAGAGGCTTTAGACTGCCGTTTTCTCCCTCTTTTCCCTGTGTTAAAAGGTAAAGGTAGTCCCCTGTGCAAGCACCAGTCGTTTCTGACTCTGGGGTGACATCGCATCGCAACGTTTTCACCACTTTTTATGGGGTGGTTTGCCATTGCCTTCCCTTGTCATCTACACTTTCCCTCCAGCAAGCTGGGTACTCAGAAGGATGGAAGGCTGAGACAACCTTGAGCCGGCTACCTGAACCCAGCTTTGGCCGGGATCGAACTCAGGTCATGAGCAGATAGCTCGGACTGCAGTACTGCAGCTTTACCACTACAAAGAGGCTTTAGACTGCAGCTCTCTCCCTCTTTTCCCTGTGTTAGGAAGGCTTATTGACCAGCAGTCTAACAAACTGGCTAAAGATGAAATGCTGCAGATGATCCGACACGGAGCGACACACGTGTTTGCTTCCAAGGACAGCGAATTGACCGATGAAGACATTACCACCATTTTGGAGAGAGGTGAAAAGAAGGTGAGATGATATGGGAGCATATTTATTTGTAAAGGTAGTGTGTACCTGGGCCACCTGGGTGTTAGCTCCAGTATCAGGGGTGATCAGACAGTCTTTTGTAATAATATTTATTCGAACATTTATAAGTCGACACCTTTTTGTATTCTGTATTCTGTTAGTGCCTAGTCATCATCCTTTGACTTGGGAAAAATTATGATTGTTCGTTATGTTTTATCCACAACAAATGAAGTTTCCTGAAGACTGCTGTGTTCTTTTTTTGTGACTTGATTTAGACTGCTGAAATGAATGAGCGTTTGCATAAAATGGGTGAGAGTTCCCTTCGCAACTTCACAATGGACACAGAAATGAGCTTGTACAATTTTGAAGGTGAAGATTACCGAGGGAAACAGAAGGTATTTTTTCCTCTGTGCTTCAGATGTGTGTGTGAAGTGCCTTCAAAGTCATATCTGACTTATGGTTACCCTATGAATTAATGACTTCCCAAGTGTCCTATTGTTAACACCCTTGCTCAGGTTTTGCAAATTGGGCGTCATAGCTTCCTCGATCATATGTTGTGTCTTCCTCTTTTCTTGCTGCCTTTGACTTGTCATTCCATTATTGCCTTTTCTAGCAACTCTTGTCTGCTCATGATGTGACCAAAGTTTGGTCATTTAAGCTTCTATAGAGAGTTCAGGCTTGATTTGATCTTAGTTGTCTTTTTGGTGGTCCATGGTATCCGTAAAACTCTCTTCCAATGCTACATTTCTATTTTCTTCCTGTCAGCTTTCTTCGTCCAGTTTTCACACCTGTACATGGTAATGGGGAGTACTGTGGTATGGATTATCTTGCTCTTGGTTGCCAGCAATGCATCCTTTCTTACGGATTTTTTCTGGCTCTTTCATGGCTGCCCTTTCCAGTCTCAGTCTTCTTCTGATTTCTTGGTTGTAGTTTCTCTTTTGGTTATGGAGCCAAGGGATAGAAAATCTTTTCTTTTATCTATACACACACATACACATAAGTGTGTGTGTGTGTATATATATATTAAAGCAAACTATAATGTAAAGGGAATGCAGAAGAAAAAGGGGATTATATGTATAAATATTACATTTGCAAGACAGAACAGAAAAAGTAAATATTTCTCCCAGTCATCATCTTCATCTTGATCTGTTTCTCAAGTAGGTTGTTAATTTTGCCATTACTGCATAAATTGCCAATTTTGCCATTACTGCATAAATACAAGTTTCTCTTCCCATTCTTCCAGACTTGGACAGATGTCTGTTTTGTTTTGCAGCACAAGGGAACAGAAATTCTTTCTTTCTTTCTTTCTTTCTTTCTTTCTTTCTTTCTTTCTTTCTTTCTTTCTTTCTTTCTTTCTTTCTTTCTTTCTTTCTTTCTTTCTTTCTTTCTTTCTTTCTTTCTTTCTTGTATACAGTAAAATCCTACAGTCCTCAATTAACATTATATAATAATTAATACAACACAACAGTTAATTAAAACACAAGATGGTGGTATTTTATTTTCTTCATTGTCATCCATGAAGTGGTGTGATTCCTCAGTGGTTATTACTTTTGGTGTCTTGATATTCAGCTGTAATCCTTCTTTGGCACTTTCTGCTTTAACATTTATCTGTGGTTGTTTCAGGTCTCTGTTTTCTGCCACTATTGTGGTGTCATCTGCATATCTCAGATTGTTAATGTTCCTTTTACCACATTCATCTAAATTGAATCCAGCTTTCCTTATCATATATTCTACCTAAAGACTGAAGAGCCAGAGAGATAAATGACGTCCTTGTCTAACACTGTTTCCGGATGGAAACCATTCTGTTTCCCTGTATTCTATTCTGACAGTAGCCCCTTGTCCAGAGTATGGGTTGCAAATCAGCACAGTCCGATGTTCTGGTTACACCCATTTCTTCTGAGATCAGCTCCAACCTTTCATGATACATACTGTCAAAAGCTATGTAATCTATGTACACAAGCTGATTTTCTTTTGAAATTCTCTTGTATGTTCCAGTAACCAACATAAATTTGCAATATAATCTCTAGTGCCTCTTCCTTTTCTGAATGCAGTTTGAACATCTGGCATTTCTCACTCCGTATGTGGTAACAGTCTTTGTTGTAAGATTTTTAATATCACTTTACTCGCATGAGAAATTTATGCGATGGAGTAATAGTTGCTGCAGTCTTTGATGCCTTTAAAAAAAAATTGCAATGTAGATTGAGCATTTCCAGTCTGTAGGTTTTGTTTTTCACATTTGCTGGCGTGCTCATGTTAAAGTTTTGATGGACTCAGTTTCTGCGGCTTCAAATAGCTCTATTGATAACCCATCTATCCTTGCTGGTTTGTTTCTCTCAATTTCTTTGAATGCACTTTCTAAAAACTGCAGGTTTTTCTTCAAAAGATTCTTTGAAAGAATCTGTCATCCTTTCATCTCTTCTGTATAGTTATTCAGTAGATTTCCCCCATCTTTTCTTTATTTTGTCTTGTTCGGTTAATGTATTTCTGTGTTGATCTTTCAGGATGCCTAACCATACTTTAAATTTCCCTTTGATTTCTTGGCTCTTGTGGAACTGATCTCTTGTTCTTCCTTTTTTTTGTTGTCCTCTTCTGTTTCTTTAAGCTGGTTATTATAATAGTTCTCTTTGTCTCTACATACAAGTCACTGGAATCCTGCATTTAAGCTTCTTGCAACCGTACTCTAAGCAAATTAAGCTTTTGGCGAAGACCCTCAGGTTTCAAAGAATGCTTTGTGTTAGGATAAATTTAAAATTGTGTTATTTTTTTGTTGTCCTCTGTTTACTTTATGTACAACACTTTGTAAGGGCATCACCAAACTAGACTGTCTTGCATAGAGGATTCCTTGATTTGTTTTTTGAGTGATTTTGATGTGGTTATACAAGCAATGGCCTAATGTTTGCAGGACACAGAAGTGTGACATAATAGTCCGAATGCCCTCAGAGGCAGGAAGCACTCTGGTGAGGCAAAGACCCGCTCCTTCTGATTACCATTTGATAGGGCCGTTGCTTCAAAGCTAGCTGAAGTAGGCTGTAGAATAATAAAAGCCCTGCTGGAGAATAGGTCTTGCCAGGCTATGCTTGTCCTTCGAAAATGTATCTTGGTTTGATTTAGGTTGCTGCCACATGGATGTTAAGATCTGCCTTGCCTCCCAAACCAGCATTTTTCCCTCCCCAAGTTTCCAAAAAACATTGTTGTGCAAGCATTCTCCTTCTGGGGTTTGCCCTGCCTCAGTACACATGCTTTGTTTCAATTTTTCTAGAAATATCATACCTAGAGTGGGTTTAGTCACTGCATAGATGGGAAACTGGATTTTCAGATCTCTCCACCAATGTTTCCTCTAAGCCGTGGAGTCGTTGTGAGCAAAAATTCTACTCTGTGAGCTACTGGCATTAAAGTTGTGAGCGAGCGATTTGGCTGCTGCATCGATTAGTTTGCTCTGAGGCCATCTTTCCTGAGCTAAGACAAAAATGTGTGAGCCAGAGGCTAAAAACACTGTGAGCTAGCTTCACTGTAACACTGCTCTTCACCCACATCAGCACTGTTTTCCTTTTGTATCACCTTGTTTGCCACTTGGAGGTCAGGCAGCAGTTTTTCTCCCGGCCAAGGATCCTGTAGGCCCCCCCCCCCCCCGGCATAGAGAAGAAGAAGAATTGCAGATTTATACCCCACCTTTCTCTCTGAATCAGAGACTCAAAGCAGCTTACAATCTCCCATAACTTCTCCCCTCACAACAGACACCCTGTGAGGTGGATGGGGCTGAGAGGGCTCTCACAGCAGCTGCCCTTTCAAGGACAACCTCTTTCAGAGCTATGGCTGACCCAAGGCCATTCCAGCAGGTGCAAGTGGAGGAGTGGGGAATCAAACCTGCTTCTCCCAGATAAGAGTCTGCACACTTAACCACTACACCAAACTGGCTCTCAGGAGCAGGTGTCACTGGGGGTGTGAGGGGGAGGTATTTGTAGATTTCCTGCCTTGTGCAGAGGTTTGGACTAGATGACCATGGAGATCTCTTCCAACTCTGTGATTCTAAGGAAGAACTGAAAGGACTCAAGTCAAATACTGAGAGAAGCTAGAGTTCGCTGAATGAAATGGGGGAGGGGGAAGAGCCACAGATTGCTGTTGTCCATTAATGTTGGCCCTTTATTTCACAGTTATTTGTCAGTTATAGCATAACCCAGTTAGATGAGACTAGTGGGAATGGCTTTCATTAAATGTTACATACTTTTTTTGGAGATGGCAGAGAAATGCCAGCCTTTCTTTGCTGTTCTGTGAATTAAAGGTTTATATGTTAAAAGCAGCCCAAAACAAACCTTTCAGCGGTCTTACACGGAGTGGCGACAATTCATTGGACGAAAAGAGTCAGTCTCAGTTTATATAAAAAAGAATCCTAACAGGAGCCATGTAAATCTGATTATTACTTTCCAGAGTAATGAAGTTTCTTGTAGGCCGAGTTCAGGTTTAGCTCAAATGTTTGTAATATCCTGTTTGACTATCTCCGCACTCTTGTTTAGAATAATAGAATCATAGTGTTGGAAGGGACCTCTGGGGTTATCTAGTCCAATCCCCTGCACAATGCAGGATCTTCACAAATACCTCCCCCGCACCCCCAGTGACACCTACTCCATTCCTAGAAGATGGCAAAAAAATCTCCAGGCTTGTGTGCCTGTAGTGCATCTCCCCCCCCCCCTCTTTTTCATGCATGCTTTGCTCCCTCTAGGAGTTGCTTTGATATTACATCACTGTATCTCCAGCTTATTTCTGTTCACTGAAAATGTAGGGAAATAAGCTGGAGATGTAGCAATGTCATATCGAAGTGACCACTAGAAGGAGCAAAATGTGTGTGGAAAAGAAAAAAAAAACCCAACCCAATATGAGCACACAAGTAATGAAAACAAGCATGCAGAAAAGCCCTTTATCTCTTTCCTTGTTTGCTGGGCTGTTCCAAATGCAATAATATCTTGCACTGAGAGACAGGAATAAAGACTTGTTGGCACAATCACAACATAGGTGCAGTTTATGTTTTAAGCCAGTTTGATGTAGTGGTTAAGTGCATGGACTCTTATCTAGGAGAACCTGGTTTGCTTCCCCATTCCTCCACTTACAGCTGTTGGAATGGCCTTGGGTCAGCCATAGCTTTAGTAGGAGTTGTTTTTGAAAGGGCTGCTTCTGTGAGAACTCTCTCAGCCCCACCTACCTCATAGGGTGTCTGTTGTGGGGGTGGTGGTGGTAAAGGAGATTGTGACTGCTCTGAGACTCTGATATTCAGAGTATAGGGCAGGATATAAATCCAATATCATCTTTTTCTTCTTAATACTAGCCAGTGCATCTGTTCATGAGGCCAAGAAGGATGCAAAACATATCACTTGTGACAATTCATCCACTGTCACTCTTGCAAGAAGGTTTGGGATAAATTGGAAAAAATACTCTTCTTTCGACTTGTGTTTTTATGTCAGTTGAATATTGCTATTCTGAAGCAAGGCCTCTTGAACCTAATTGTTACCATATATCTACATAGCAGTTTAGGTAATGTACATCTGACTGTCGAGATGTGTTTTTAAAAACAAGCATCTGTGTTGACAGCAACATGTCCATCACTCACTGGTATCTAGGATACTTGCTACAATTTCTCCTGCCTTTTGCAGAAAAAATTTTTTGAGCCCGCTTATGCTTACTAATTGCCTTTTGTTTCCAGCTGAGTATGATGGAATGGATAGAGCCCCCGAAAAGGGAGCGCAAAGCCAACTATGCTGTGGATGCCTACTTCAGAGAAGCTCTCCGTGTCAGTGAACCCAAAATCCCAAAGGTGAAAGAATCTAGCTTTGTAATCCATGCTCACCTTTCCTGTGTTAGAACTTTGTTATGTAAAGAGGAAAAGGTTGCTTCGCCTGAATGTGCAGTCTCAACTGTGGCACATCATAGGCAGGGATGTCAAACATGCTGCCCAGGGGCTGAATTAGGCCCCCAGAGGGCTCTCATCAGGCCCCCAAGCGGCTGGCTTTTATCTGTTTCCTTCTTCTCTCTTGCTTCCTTCTGCATCACAGCATGCTCAATCGCACAGGAGATACAGAGCAAAGTCTATTTTCTCCTTTGGCTGAGGGAGGAAGGGGAGGAGGGAGAGCTTGCTTTGCCAGGTTCTCTCAAATCAAAATACCTTTAATGGCATAACAGTATTAAAAAGAGTACATTGTGACATATACTTCCAGCAAGGCTCTCTCAGTTGCACAGCAGAGCTACTGAGCCAAGCCTTTTTTCCTTCTGTTGGCTGAATCTTCTTCCCCTCCTGGTCCTCTGTGGAAGGAAGGAAAGAGCCAGAGCTTCCTTTGCCCAGTTCCTTGGCTCCCATGGGAGAGATACAAAGAAAGCACCTTTAAAACGAATGAGTGCTAACTTTTTAAGCATGTTTTATTTTAAGTTTTTTAAAAATCTTTAATTGTGTTTGTGTCCTTTATAAAGTTTATATCTTTGCTGCCTAATCTTAAATAGATACACATACGGCCCAGTCCAACATGGCTCGGCCCAACAAGGTCTCATTTATATCAGATCTGGCCCTCATAACAAATGAGTTTGACACCCCTGAAAATGTAGTTTGATGCTAATTGAATGCAGCGGGGAGATTTTTGCGTTTGCACAGTCCCTTCTCCTCCTCCTCACACATGGTCGTAGATTAGTGATTTCCATTTTTGTGGTGAGCCACAGTTTGCCAATTTATCCAAACCAGCAAACTGGTTTGTATTTTTCCTACAGCATAGGGTTACTAACAGTTGTTTAGGTCATGGTTTGGAATCCTGCTTTGGACCAAAAGCATATACCATAACCTGCCCATTGGAATGACAATGGATATAACTGTTAGTTTAGGGGAGGCGAGAGGAGGCAGGTGAAAAGAGCATGGGAACTTGAGGAACTCTCAGGCTCCTTCCCATAGTAAATCATGGGTCGCTATATACCTGGACCATTTTATTAATACCTAAGTGTATACTATTAATTGCATGCTGTTCCCTACCTGATGTTAGACAGGGGTTCGAATTTAACATTACTGGTTGCTAAAGTCCTGTCTCATATTTTCTTTTAGAACCAAATTTAGCATTCTTCTTGTCATTGCTCAAGATCAGGGGAACTCTGGAATGGAAAGGTATTAATATGTGCATTTATCTTTCAAGGCTCCACGACCTCCAAAACAGCCAAATATTCAAGATTTCCAGTTCTTTCCACCACGGCTATTTGAGCTTCTTGAGAAAGAAATTCTGTATTACCGCAAGACCATAGGCTACAAGGTAACGTCTGATCCATTTTACTTTTTTTGCTAGTGGAAGGAAAGTATATTGGTATTTTAGTATCTTTATTTTGTAAAGGAGCAAAATTCAGAAAGTTTTTCAGGCAAAAGGGAAAAAAGCACAGATTCATCATGTGTTTCTTGACTTCTTGGTTATTTTGAATTTGGTTTCGGCATGTATGTAGCAGGAGCAAGATATTAGTTAGCCGAGGGCCATGTTAGAAATGCATTATTAATTGAAGGGCTTCAGAAAATCTGTTGATTCAAGCTCTGTTACGTCAGCAGACTTGTTGGAATTATGTTGGAGACCCATGATTCCTGGCATTAAAAATATATGTATATTTAAAAGCAACCATGAGTATTTTGGTTTGGGGCCACAGCAGTGGAAAGGGGAGTTTGCGCTGCCATTTTGACAGTAGGAATCAGCCTTTCTCCCTTAGGCTGCTACTAGCATTGTTTTGGGTGGAGGGGGAGGGGATGGATATACCTTCTCTTTTTCTTATTACTGGGACTACTAGGAGGATTCTACCAAGAAAACAGCATGGAAGGAAAAGGTTAATTCTACCTTCACTCAGTGCTGTGATCCTTATAAGGTCCTTGGTTTTTTTTTTAAACTATTGTGCAGTTGAGCTCTTAGAGAAGACTTGTTCATTAGCCATGAAGGTACCACCTCATGGCTGGATAATTTATACAAAGACTGTTTGCTTTATTCAATAAGAAGAAATATGAATATTAATATTTTAGGAATAAATGTCCATGCTTGATAAAAGCAGGAAGGCCTGAGAATGTATCGTGGAGGCATCTGATTCGCAAGTTACAGGACCGAATGTGTGCAAACAGATTAGTTGTGCTGCATGGTGTGGTGCAACATTTGATTCAAGGCAGTAGGATGCTGTGCAAAGCTTGTATGAAATTCCAGCTAGCAATGATTATGAAAATATCTTCTGCTTTCCATATTTTGTGGAGGCACCAGGGAGGCACAATGCTGCGGATCTCTTAGCCAAATTAGAGTGAATTCCCTGGACCATGAGGTTCGACATCAGTCATTGTAAAATGAGTACCCACTGGGACAAGACAAAAAGAAATCTTAACAAGGTTTGAGTTTAATGACTAATCGGGAAACAGATTTTGAGGACTAGGGTGAATCTCAATGGAAGTTCAACTCAATATGCAGAGGTGATGAAAATACTAGGGATTATTAGGAAAGGCATTGACATTAAAATGACCATCATCGTAAGCTTTACATGGACCTGGTGTGACAGCATATGGAATATTGCATAGAGTTCAGGTTGCCCTTTTTCAGAGGGTGTTATAGAAGGGGGAGGAGCTAAAATGTTCAAGTGGAGGGGTGTTGAACTGATTTGTTACGAGGGACAGATCTGACATAAATGGGATTTTGTCGGACTGGGCTATGTGTGCTGTAAAATGTAATGCCAGGGAGCGGATATATAAACTTTATATAGGATACAGATAAACACAATTAATTATATTTTTAAAAATTAAACAAAACATGTTTAAAACTCTGGTGATGTTTTGTTTATTTTACGGTCTGATAACTGACACCTTTCAAACCTTAAAAGATGCCTGCCTAAAATGGAAAGCCGAGGGAACAGTGGAATTTGGCAATGTAATTTTTAAAACAAAACACCAAGAAAAAGCACCAGGATCACAGCAGAAAATATAAACTAAAATATAAAATGCTCTGAGCCTAGGAAAACATGAAATGGCAGGGCATTGCAAGCTTCTCTCCCCCCCGCCCCCAAGCCCAGATCTGCTCAGAGTGGCAGTGACTCTCCGGTGTAATGCCCCCCCTTGGCTGTGAGTTTCTAGGTTGAGAGATATAATGAATTATAAGATGTAATTGCAGAAAATGTTACAAATCTCCTGCTTTATACAACACACATGTAATGCAACCCAAGACCATAGTTGCCTTTGGTTGTTTCCAATAGTGGCTCCCCAGCCTCAGGGTACCTGTTTCCAAAAGTCTAGTCCTGGTCTTGGGCGTCTTGTTGCTTCTCACATGTGCAAGCAGGATGCTAATTTTGACTTTATGTAGCTTGGCAGTTTTGAAATGGCTTCCTCTGTTTTCCATCCCATAAACTACGGCTAGCCGGAAGGCACAGCTAGATGGGAAGGGGGTTCCTTGGTTCTATGTGTCCTGTCCACTGGGTGCTTGGAGATCATGGGTTTGATCCCAAAAAGTCTTGAATGGACAGAAAGTAACCTCCTTTGGCAAATTGCAAATGCTTGTGCAAGACCATACAGAAGGATGGGTGTAGTGCTGTGAGGGAGAGGGCCTGTAGTCGTTTGGATGCTTCCTCTTTTCATGTGAGGTAGTCTCACCTCTTGAACAAGATGGAAGAGTCCTTGGTATTTAGGTTAGAGTACTCACTCAGGCACCCGTTCTCAGGTCCATTCAGCAGAGATAAGCTGGCTGAAAACGCCAACTGTTTATTTGCAAGGAGACAACTCCAGTAAGCCACAGTTTCAGCTAACATACAAACCCTGGAAAGTGAAAGTACTTGAGCTACACTCCATTGAAATACATTGCAGCGCAGACAAAGTTGCAAAGCAAATGTCAAATGGATTTTCCATTGAAGTCTGTGGGCCCAGATGACAGCCCCCAGAGTGGAATGATAGTCTGTGAAAGTAGTAGAAGCTTTTCGGGAATGGAATGAGGGTTCCCAGCGTGGAATTCCATTCCCAGAATGCTGCTGTCACTCCCAGGGGTTGTCATTCCACTCTGTGCCCTGTCATTCCAGTCCCGGAACACAGATTCTATTTCTAGGGACTGTCATTCCATTCTGAGGGCTGTCATTCCAGTCCCAGAGCACTGTTTCTAATGCTGGAATTGGTCCCAGAGTAGTCTGTCTAAGCCCAAAGGCCTTAATGGGAAATCAAGTCTGCATTTTCTTTGAAAGCCCAGAAAAGCTTCTTGCCAAAGCAGGCAAAATCGAGGTTGAAGGAGCTGGGAACTTTGGCAGCCTGGAGCTTCAAAGGGTGAGGACAGGTGGGGAAGAAAAGAGCTGCAGGCCAGATGAAAGCCCTGGGTAGGCTGGTTCTAGCCCACGGGCCATAAGCTTGACTCTGCTCAAACAGGCATCTAAACAGTGTGTGTGTAGGCAAAATTCCAGAGTGGTAGGTTTGTTAGTATGTTCTTGTGACACTTTAGCAAATTTGTATTGTAACCAATGTTCCCTCTAAGCTGCAGAGTCTTGTGAGCAAAAATTCTGCTTTGTGAGCTACTGGTATTAACGTTGTGAGCTACTGGCATTAAAATTGTGAGCTACTGCATAAAGTATTGTGCTCTGGGGCCATTTTTCCTGAGCTAAGAAAAAAACGTGTGAGCTGGAGGCTAAAAATCTGTGCGTTAGCTCATGCTAACTCAGCTTAGAGGGAACACTGATTGTAACATATGTTTTTTATCAACCAGAGCTCAGTTCTTCAAATTCAAAGGGGCCTGAGTGAGGAGAGAAGGCATGGTTAAGGTTTATAAAAATTATGAATGAAACAGCTAGCGAGTGAGAGAGTTTTGTCCCTTTGATCTAAAATTCCAGGCTGACTAATGAAACTGTCTGGTGGTGGTGTCAGGTCTGGTAGTGGTGTCAGGACTGACCAAGTTAAATATATGTATTTATTTCTATTTATATCCCTCCCTCCCCGCAGAAGCAGGTGGGACATAACTTATACGACATGGTTGAGCTGATGAAGGGGGACCCCTGAATAATTAATTGGGGAGGGACGGTGGCTGGGTAGAGCATCTGCTTGGGAAGCAGAAGGTCCCAGGTTCAATCCCCGGCATCTCCAACTCAAAAGGGTCCCGGCAGGAGGTGATGGAGAGGGAGGGACGGTGGCTCAGTGGTAGAGCATCTGCTTGGGAAGCAGAAGGTCCCAGGTTCAATCCCTGGCATCTCCAAAAAAGGGTCCAGGCAAATAGGTGTGAAAAACCTCAGCTTGGGACCCTGGAGAGCCGCTGCCAGTCTGAGTAGACAATACTGACTTTGATGAACCAAGGGCCTGATTCAGTATAAGGCAGCTTCATATGTCCTAATGAATACCCCTATAATAATAAATGAAAATATGCTTTTGCCTTCAAAAGCAAAAAAGGGTGTCTGATGCAATGTGTTAGAAGCAGACAGCCTTCAATGGGTGTGGATTTACAGATGTGTATTGGATACAAAAGAGGCCTCTCTGAGAAGCTTCTTGCTAAAGCTGATAACGCAAGAGGAATGGAAAAATACTAGAAGAAAAGCAAGGGGGTGGGGGAATGTTGAATCAGATAATTTGTAGGGCCTGCCTGCTAAGCTTGCTTTGTGCTTAAAAAGACGGTCTGAGGATCGGGGGCGGGGGGGGGAAGGTTCAGTATTTTTTGAGCAATGATGATCAACTGGACCCTGCTAATGGTACCAGTAGTAAAATACCTCGTTTCATACCAGTAAGTGTGCGGCTCCGTTATTTTCCTGCTACACTGATGCCCCAGATTTTGTGTGTTGCTGTAACACTTGGACTTGGGCAGTCTTTCGGAAAGTCACAGTGGGTCCTGTGTGCACAGCTGAAGCAGACGCTGGTCATTTATTTATTTGTTACTATTGTAGTGCTCATTGGGACTCAAGAAGGTGGATTACAGAAAGAAGAAGACTGCAGATTTATACCCCACCTTTCTCTCTGAATCAGAGACTCAGAGCGGCTTACAATCTTCTATATCTCCCTCCACAACAGGCACCCTGTGAGGTGTGTGGGGCTGAGAGAGCTCTCACAGCAGCTGCCCTTTCAAGGACAGCTCTGTGAGAGCTATGGCTGACCTAAGGCCATTCCAGCAGCTGTAAGTGGAGGAGTGGGGAATCAAACCCGGTTCTCCCAGATAGGAGTCCGCACACTTAACCACTACACCAAACTGGCTCTCTCAATACATTCAACAGTATGGGTCATTCAGTAAACAATTCAATAGAATTAGGGTTGTAGAACCAACCAGAAATCTAAAACCAGAACTGAAGCAAATAATAAATATTATGCATGGTGTTGTGGTTAACGTGTTGGACTTGGATCTGGGAGCCCCGGGTTTGAAGCGTTGCTCTATCATGGAAGCTTGTTGGGTGGCCTTGGGCGAGTCTCAGCCTAACCTACCTCGCAGAGTTGTTGTGAGGATAAAATGGAGGAGAAGGAAATGATTGAAACTGTTATGGGTCCCCCCTTGAATATGAATAAATTAACATGCTCTTGCCCACACCATAAATCCCGGGGTGTATTGGTGACGATTTGTTATCTGGTCCTCCTTTTGGATTGAAGTCACCAAGGGAAATAGCTTTTCATCAGATAGTATAGCTTCAGGCTTGTCAGACAGGGCACAATGTAGAATGAGCTTTTGTCTCTCTTTTGCCTCTGCAAAGTCAGACACATATTCTGATGCTTGCCATAGAGTTCTGTGATCGATATAACTGCTAAACGGAATGAGACGATGAGCTGTTACTGATGTCTGGTTTTCTTCTAAAGATGTTACTGACCACTGATTCTGTGCTACGTTTATGATGCTTTTCACACAAAATAATGGGTCCATGACATCCTGAAGACCCGCAATATTAGTGCTGTGGTTGAGTGACTCATGATCAGTCAGAGAGGCTTTTGTAAACATCATCAGTCACTTAGGGCGGTTTTTGAAGCCATTTTGAGCTTCTGAGCCTGACTGTTTCATTTTTTTAAAAACTCTATTTAAATGCCCTGAAAGTTTTGAAAGACTTAAATGTTTCATATTTGTTCTTGGCTGGGAGACTTCCCTTCTGCCGACTGAAGACTGCTTTCGTGTCCCTTGTATCAAACAAGACGAAACGGACTGCCAGATTCTGTATCTTCCTGGCTGGCTGCTTTTGAGCTCTAGGGTGCTGTGGGGGGAATTGTCTGGTGACAGCCCATACTCTGTTTCTTGCCAATAAAAGCAAGCACCCTGACATAGTGTGAAGAAGATGATATTGAATTTATATCCCACCCTATACTCTGAGTCTCAGAGTGGTCACAATCTCCTTTACCTCCCCTCCCCCCTCAAAAAAACCCAGACACCCTGTGAGGTAGGTGGGGCTGAGAGAGCACTCACAGCAGCTGCCCTTTCAAGGACAACTCCTGTGAAAGCTATGGCTGACCCAAGGCCATTCCAACAGGTACAAGTGGAGGAGTGAGGAATCAAACCCGGTTCTCCCAGATAAGAGTCCACGCACTTAACCACTGCACCAAACTGGCTGCAAAAGCTGGATAAGGAGACAACCTGCAACTGCCTGAGACCCACAGAGAGGTGGCTCCCAGTAATCCATTCTTCCTTCATCTGGAAGGTGTGCAGACAGTCCGCCTGCTGCCTCCTGATGTTCTACTCCAGTGGTTTATTGGGTGTCTTTTATTTCTAATGAGCTGTAGGGTCAAAACTATATTGTCTCGCTCAGTCATGTGATTGTTTTCCCTGAGTTTTTAAAAAATCCAGGTTTGCTCTCTGATGCTGCAGTTTGGACGGAAGCTTGCTTGGTGAGGAGCGGGCACAGCTGTTTCCCCATGGGCATTCCTCATGTCAAAATCCCTCGTTCTGAGCTGCTTTTGTTCTGGGGTACAAGGAAGCTCCCTACAGTATCTTCTCCCAGGGCAGCAAGCAGCTCGGTGAGTGTGGTTTTGATCTGGGAAATGGCTAACAAGAACTTGTGACCCTCCATACCACACTTTTGATCTAGACTGGAGCTTCTCCACTTTAAAAAAAAAATGTGAGGAAACATTAATGTGCACCTTGTATTGTTTGACTCTGATCAAATTAGGAATGGGGGCATGGGTGCTTTGAAATACGTCTTATGGTGTCCTGCACTCACCGTGTCCAAATGCCATCAAGAGGTTACAGAGCAATAGCAGGTGTTCTTCAGCAAGCTCCATCCTTCACTTTGAGGATTGCTGCCATCAGGCTATGAATTTGTCAGGTCTCTCTGCTTCTTTGAAGCTGCTGTCTACTGGACCTGTTCACCTATTTGCCGCCTGTGGTTGTGAATAATAAGACCTTCTGTACAGAGGGTTAGTTTTAAAGATGCTCTTCCATTTATGGGATGACTCTTTCCTTTTGTGATAGGACCTTTCTGGCCCTTCTCTTCCAAATACACTCACTTTTTGCTCTGAAAAAACAACAGTTTGCTGCATTTTCAAAGTAAATACAGTTTTAAAGTAGGAGACCTGACTTTGTGCTTGGCAAAGAAAGATATGTTTACACGTACTTTCATCTTCCAAGTTATAGAGCAAGTTAATTGCATGTTTCTCAACTTTACTTTTGTGACCACCATGTTTAAGTGGGTACACTCAGCAGCTAATTTATATAATTTTCCAGGAAATTGCTTTTGTACTTCCTTTAAATACTTTTGATGCATCAGGTAGTGGTTAGGATTTGTTTCTATCATCCTGCATATAATGCTGAAATTATATTCATGCGGAAGTCAATGGGGTGTCGCTTCTGCAAAATCAGCAGGGAAGCTAAAGTAAGCTTCAGTTTCTTGGTCTTGGGATACCACTCAGGTTTCCTTAAAGGTGATTGACAGGAAATCTGTTAATTTCACATTCCTGAGGTTGAAATTTTACTATAATTTAAAAATAAAAGCCAGATCTACATAGTAGCATTGCATGGGAAACATTACAGTTTATTCTATTGCCGTACAAAGGGATAATTTGAAAACCTGAAATGGTTGCTTTTGAATAAACAACAAAAAAAAATCGGTAGTATTTTGTGCTAAAGAATGTACTAGTTAGTGATGATATTTAGCGCTAAGTAAGATCCTTTGCTGGCATTGTTTTCTGTTTTATATAGCTTCAGTAACATCTTTTCACATGGTATGGGTGGACTCCTGTAGAGGTGGACAAAAGTCATTTACTTCAGTTACACTGGAGAAGTCCTTTGCAAGGGATATTTTTCCTGATTTCAGATGTGGTTTATGTGCTTCATAATGCAGTATGAGGGACCCCTTTTCCATCCATCATTTTCTTGGGTAACAGCAGTTATGTGTTAAAAAAAAATGAACTTTGGTAACTGATGATATGGAGTTACTTGCATGGGGGTTCAAAGCCTCATTCAGAGTTTGCACTGATGGCTACCAAGAAAGGTATTGTCTATGAGTCTGGTGCCATGCGATTTGTGCTTTTATAGGGCAGTAGCAAATATAGCTGAAAAATCATATTAAGCTTAGTGTATCCATATTTCTTAACAGGTCCCCATTTACTTTAACTGTAGCCTGTATCTCAGACGGCAGTGGGAATAGTTTTAATTTGTTTGGCATTGCATCCTCTGTAAATTCTGTGACAAGGAGTCAAGGTAGGCATGATGGCAGCATCATCACATTTTATTTGTATCCCGCCCTCCCTGCCGAAGCAGGCTCAGGGCGGCTAACAGCAAGAATTCAATACATACATTGTATAATATAACATTTTAACTACAATTGATTAAAATCCATTAAAATTCTAAAAACAATAAAATTAATATTTTTGTGCTATTACCCAAATGGCAAGTTTTACTTAGCAGTTCTGCTCGGTGAAGGCCATTCGGAACAGGATGGTCTTGCAGGCCCTGCGGAACTGTTCAAAGTCCCGCAGGGCCCGCATCTCTTCTGGAAGCTGATTCCACAGCTGTGGAGCCATGACAGAGAAAGCCCGAGTACGGGTGCTCTGGAGTTTTGCCTCTTTTGGCCCGGGGATAGTCAGCAGGTTCTTCACTGCGGACCTCAGTGCTCTCTGGGGTTCGTGCGGGGAGAGACGGTCCCTAAGGTAGGCAGACCCACTCTTTTAAATCTCACCGCCTCCGTCCTGTAGAAAATGATGGGAGAGGCGGGGGCAGGGTGTCTGGTTTTAAGCAGCAGAAGTGGTGCCTGAATGAGGAGTGCAGAATCCTCCCTTTGGTCGCCCCATATGTGCTCCCTGCCTCCACTGTTGCCAAATGCTTCTCTCCCAGGTAGGCTCACTGATGTTAGGGGGGGACGTACGGAGGAAAGCTACAGCAGTTCTCTGCTCCTCCTGTGTCTGTTTTGTTTTTAAATTTAGATCCCCCCCCCCCTCCTTACCTTTTGTGTTTTTGGTCCCCTCCGTTGTTACTGAAGTGAGACTTTCCCCTCTTCTACTCTTTCCTGATTCCAACCACTGATCCACTGCGGCCACATCTTTGCGCTAAGTGTCACAGTATTAACAAATTTTGCAGAGCAGATTAGAAAACAGATGCAAGCTTAAATACAGAGGTCATGTCAAGTTTGGCCTGTAGAACTCAGAGGCACATAACTCTGGTAGGTTTCAAGTATGCGTTGAGCCAGAGAGACAACAAATCTCCTGGTTTATTTTGTTGTTGTTTTTAAATAGATGTGTTAGGTTTTCAGGCAAAATAAAAATATGATTTATGACAAGTACTGCCGTGTAAAATATATGTTCTTGTCTTAGTAGGATTTTTGAGAGATATAATGAATTATAAGATGTAATTGCAGAAAATGTTACAAATCTCCCGCTGTATACAACACACATGTAATGCAACCCAAGACCACAGTTGCCTTTGTTTGTTTCAAACAGTGGCTCCCCACCCTCAGGGTACCTGTTTCCAAAAGTCTAGTCCTGGTCTTGGGCGTCTTGTTGCTTCCCACTTGTGCAAGCAGGATGTTAATTTTGACTTTATGCAGCCTGGCAGTTTTGAAATGGCTTCATCTCCTGTTTTCCATCCCATAAACTATGGCTAGCCGGAAGGCACAGCTAGATGGGAAGGGGGTTCCTTGGTTCTATGTGTCCTGTCCACTGGGTGCTTGGAGATCATGGGTTTGATCCAAAAAGTCTTGAATGGACAGAAAGTAACCTCCTTTGGCAAATTGCAAATGCTTGTGCAAGACCATACAGAAGGATGGGTGTAGCGCTGTGAGGGAGAGGCTCTGTAGTCGTTTGGATGCTTCCACTTTTCATGTGAGGTAGTCTCACCTCTTGAACAAGATGGAAGAGTCCTTGGTATTTAGTTTCACTTGCTTTGCAGAGCCCTAACCCTTGCCAGAACTGCAAGATGTCTTCAACAAATCAAAGGGCTTAAAATTGGCACATGCTTGTTTCTGGTTATCAAAGGTGTTGAGGAAGGTTAGAAATATTGAACAAACTTGTAAGCATTATAAAATTACATTGAAAAATTCTTTTAAGTATCGCGTAACTTCAGTATCAAGTTCATTCCATTCGAGATAAAAATGGCCATAAAAGTTAATGCCTGTTTCACGGTGTAATCATTGGAGCATATATAGACCTCTCTGGCTTTCTTTTTCTTGGTGACCTGGAGGGCTTTTCTGGCTTAAAGAAAGCCTCTTGGGGCGTATCATTTACTCACTAGCCTCAGTTACTATTATACTTCACTAGAACAAGAGCCTCTAAGCCACGGAAGGACAAATGTAGATGGATGAATGATGATGTGCTGTGTTCACCTTGCCTGAAGAACTTTCGGAGGCTTGTAAACACCAGTAAAAGAAATGTTTCTGTACAAGCATCCCAATACCAGGGAAACACCTCCTTCTCTAACAAATACTCCGTAGGTGTGAAATGTATCAGTCCTGCCTGACTTGCGTTTCTGGAAAAAGCTGTAAAGGGAGATGGATTGGAGTGTACGTCGACCCCCTTAATAGCATTGGTCTTTTACTATTCATTCATTCTTGCTGCTGATTTTTAGGTCCCCAGGAATCCTGACCTCCCAAATGCAGCGCAGGTGCAGAAAGAGGAACAACGGAAGATTGATGAGTCTGCTCCTCTCTCTTCAGAAGAGGCTGAAGAGAAAGAAAAACTTCTCACACAGGTTAAGTGTTTTTTTGAAATCCCACATTTTACAAAAGGAGAAATAATTGTAAGCCGCATCTGCTTGCTGCGTGACAAGGTGGAACATGATGATAAAGACTGATAGTAGACCCAGATGGTCAAGAGGTCAGGTGATACGGTACCTGTGGAAAAAAAACGACACGTACCATCATCTGATCACATAAATCATCCCTTGATCGCATTGATTTAGAGGTCCCCAGCTTATAAGAACCCCGTTGTGAACTTCTTTAGCAGAGGCTGGGAAAATTGCCTATGGCTTTCCCTGCTCAGAACAGGAGCTTATTGAGCTGCCTTGCCTCCCGAGGCTTATTTTCAAGTTAAAAGTAAGGGCACTCGTAGAGAGAAGTTAAAACTGGCAAGATTCGAGTTGAATCTCAAGCGCCCTTGGAGAATTCTCTTATAACGAAGGTGATGTGGCTTCTCTCAGAACACACAGCCTCCCTCGCTTGTTGTCTCGGGCTACTCGACTAATCTTTCTTGGATTATCCTCTCTCATGTACATCACAGTGGTTCCAGGCGCACCACATCAGCATTCCTCTTTTAACCATCTGCTGCAGCTATCCACTTTGATCGAATAAAGCAGAATTTTATCTCATTTCAAAGCTTATGCTTTTATGGTGTGGTAAACTTCAGGGTATGCAGTTGATTTGTCCTGTCAAAATCAATATGATTGTTTTTTTTGTGAATAAAACAAGCTGAATGGGACACATTGAAGAACATTCGTAACTTGTGTTCTTTTTAATACTGTTGAGAAGGGGAATGTAGAGGACTGTTTTCCTTACATACAAGAGCCCCGTGGTGCAGAGTGTTAAAGCTGCAGTACTGCAGTCCTGAGCTCTCCTCATGACCTGAGTTTGATCCCTGGCGGAAGCTGGGTTCAGGTAGCCGGCTCCAGTTTGACTCAGCCTTCCATCCTTCCGAGGTTGGTAAAATGAGTACCCAGCTTGCTGGGGGGAAAGTGTAGATGACTGGGGAAGGCAATGGCAAACCACCCCGTAAAAAGTCTGCTGTGAAAACGTTGTGAAAGCAACGTCACCCCAGAGTTGGAAATGACTGGTGCTTGCACAAGGGACCTTTCCTTTCCTTTCCTTTCCTTTCCTTTCCTTTCCTTTCCTTTCCTTTCCTTTCCTTTCCTTTCCTTTCCTTTCCTTTCCTTTCCTTTCCTTTCCTTTCCTTTCTTCCCCCTTTCCCCCTTTCCCTTCCCTTCTCTGTAATGTATTTCTGAAGGAAGCATGTATGTTCTTGAGTGGTCTATAAAATTGGCTGTGTTAGTGATTGTCCTTTGAAAATGTAAATTGCCTGCACTGATTGAAGTGAATCTTCACTTGAAATTACAGCATCAGACATAATTCTTAACCTCTCTGCAGATAGGTTGGAAATCTTTAATGCCACTGTTAATACTGAACAACAAGCATACCAAAATGTTTGGAAATAAATTTTTCTCTCCAGAGTACTCTATAGAGATGACTATGAAAGTCAACCCAATATACTTCTAATCCACCTACTCCTTAGTTGATTGAAAATGGCTTCCTCACTCATGTTTGACAACAGTGAATGGATTAATATATTCTTGTGAAATAAACAGAAACAAAGGAGTCTCAGGCTCCTACTGAAATTTGAAACACAAGACTGCATTTTACAGTCTTGGACTAAATGAGAAAGACCAAAAATAAAACAGGAGTCTTTCTACTAATGGTACCACACTTAGAGGTTAGTGAGACATTCTTTATCATTAAATTATCATCAAATTGTGCAGAACTATTTGCTAGCCAAGCACACATCATATTGGAACAATTGCAGCAATTGGTTCTTTACAAAAATGTATATCAAGACAAGCATTGATTATCTAGCTCAGGGGTGGCCAAACTGTGGCTCGGGAGACACGTGGCTCTTTCACACATATTGTGTGGCAGGAACTTAATGCAGGTTTACTCTCAAGTAAAGCAGGCTTAGCATCAGGACCTCAGCCAGCCTCTGAGGAATGACATAGGTAGTCAACTATTTCTGCTGTGTGTGAAGCAGAGGAGGGGGAAATAGGTAAGCTTGCAAACTCTTCTCCATCAGAGAGGTCATCTGGAGACTTAAAACGGGGAAAGAGAGTGCAAGAACCAAGGGAAGGAGGGATAGAATTAAAGAGGGTGGTGTAGGATCCCCCTCCTAGTTTCATAGCTCTTGTAGGAGTTGTATTTACTAACCTTGGTGTCAAGGCAAAGAGAGATGCCTAATGGTTTAAACAGTGGTCAGTAATGTATATGGTACGTGTGTGTTTCCTTTGCTCACTTGTGCCAAAAAATAATTCCCTAACCTTTCCCTATGCTGGTCTTATGGGAACTGTTATTCCCAGCTGTTGTTTTTAAAAAAGTCTCCTCCTAGTGTGTGGTCATGTTGTAAAGTGCATACATATGTATTTTATTTTTCTGTACAAAGATGGTATTGAGTTTTAATACAGACGTGTGTGATATTTGTTCATGTCTTGTGGCTCTCAAACATCTGACGTTTATTTTACATGGCTCTTATGTTAAGCAAGTTTGGCCACCCCTGACCTAGCTGAATATCGCATGGTGTAAAGAATGTAGTACCATTTGGGATTCTCTGATGTCTGGGAACCCTATATCTTTCTTTAGTTACTCGGGAGGTGCTTTGGCAAACTGATATAAACACAGAACTACACATCTGTTTCAAAAATTATGCATGTATCAAAAACAACAGAATGAACCTGAGTTCTCTCTAAACTAATGTAATTACTTTGGTTCTTTAGCTGCTGGGCCTGCCCCCCTGGGATGTACCTGAGGGGAGAGATTTCCTTGGTACGGTGGCCCCCAAACTTTTTGGCGCCAGGGACTGGTTTTGTGGAAGACAATTTTTCCACAGATCGGTGAGGGTGCTGGGGTTTTTGCTGTCCCAGGCTGTCCCAGGCTGCCCCCATGCCCACATCCTGTCCCTGGGGGGGTCTTTAAATGAGGTGTAGGCAAAGGTCTCTGCCTCACTCAGCAGCTCGGTTGCTAACAGGCCACGGACCAGTACTGGTCCACGGCCTGGAGGTTGGGGACCCTTGCCTTAGTAGATGGAGCTTTTGTTTACTCCTTTCCCAGCAGCAGTTATACGATTGGACTATACAACCCCTGGAAACCCCTCTCAACTCAACATTGCCCTCTCCCCTTTGCCCTCCTCTGGCCTGTTGAGCCTTGGGTGAGGTTTTAAACAGCTGCTAGGTCCTAGCAACAGGCTGCCATCTGGCAGCTCAGGTCCATATGACTACCCCTGCCTGATGCCCCCTCTTGTTACCAGGGGAAGAGTCAGATAAGTCCTTTAATGGACCCGCCCCTTCTGCAGGACCCCAGTGCTGATGCCAGGGCCTCCCCCCTCCCAGAGTAGCCACCAGGTGCGTGGGGTCAGAGCTGGTGCCCCCAGACTGGCATCCTTACATGCGTTCATTTGAGCACATCTGTCAGCAATGGGGGCTGCCAACAGTTCTCATTTAAAATGAGGCCTGGTCAGCTCACAGGTGAGACAAATGTCTTCTCTGGATTTGCTGCTTGCTGCGTGAAATAATAGTGCTACCTAGACTGCCTCAACTGGTACAGAGGATGTGGAGCATTCTTTAGTTCATGTACCTGCACTCTCCATGCCTTTACTTGCTGCCCTGATAAGACCTTCTAGGCCAGGGTGCCACCTAAAAGTGGAGCCAGCCCTGAGAAGTGCTGCAGTTACTAGATGATGGATGGATGGATGGATGGATGGATGGATGGATGGATGGATGGATGGATGAAGAAGCCTGCAGGTTCATACCCCGTGCTTCTCTCTGAATCAGAGACTCAGAGCGGCTAGCAATCTCCTATATCTTCTCCCCCCACAACAGACACCCTGTGAGGTGGGTGGGGCTGGGAGGGCTCTCACAGCAGCTGCCCTTTCAAGGACAACTCCTGCAAGAGCTGTGACTGACCCAAGGCCAACTCCTGCGAGAGCTGTGACTAAGCCAAGGCCATTCCAGCAGCTGCAAGTGAAGTGGGGAATCAAACCCGATTCTCCCTGATAAGACTCTGCCCACTTAACCACTGCACCAAACTAGATAGATAGATATAGAGAGTTTGGAGGATCCATATTTTATTACCCTGACCTGGATCATCCAGGCTAGCCCAGTCTGCCTTGGTTATTTGGAAGGGAGACTACCAAGAAGGTTCAAGGTTGCTGTACAGAGATAGGCAATGGCAAACAACCTTTGAATATCTCTTGCCTTGACAATCCTACAGGCTTGCCATAAATCATCTGTGACTTGACAACAAGAGCAAAAGTTGTTGATCTCTCATATACTTGGCATATTTTAGTTTGCAATTTTTGCAGCAGCCTGCAGAAGTTTTCTGCATCAAAACCCCAGTAGGAGGGAAGGTGTTTGGCTGTGTCTCCTTCCCTTCCAGGTGTTCATTTCATTCACCATTTGCTTTGTAAGTATCCAAACCGGAATGTTATTGCATTTCATTCCCGAATGCTCAGGAGACTGCCAGTGACATCTGGACAAGAGCCCTCAAACTCTTGCCCGCTTTATTTTCTTGCATGTGTTTGTTCAAGCGTAATAGAAGTGAAAGTCCATTAAGATCTGGCTTAAACTTCTGTTTGTTTGGAGAAACACTTTACAAGCACGGATTAAAAAAAAAAAAAAGTTCCCCTCTCTGACCCACGAGGAGCCGTGCGCAAAAACAACTCACTCGAGTTTTTATGACCAAGTAATAAACCCTGGATAATAGATGTTTATGGAAACCCTGCAAGATCATTAACCCTGGTAATTATTATGTGACACCGTACCGAAGCGTTAATGAGCAAATCCGAGAGTATCCATCTAAGATGCAGGATCCGGCGGAACGTTTCCTCCTGCGCCTCATGGCGGCCTCTCCCTTTTGCAGGGCTTTACAAACTGGAACAAAAGAGACTTCAACCAGTTTATCAAAGCAAATGAAAAATACGGACGTGACGACATCGATAACATTGCCCGCGAGGTGGAAGGAAAGTCACCGGAGGAAGTCATTGAGTATTCAGGTCTGTCTTGATGCATCTTGAACCAATCAGAACTACTTCCAGTAAGGCTGGGTTTTTTTTGGACTGCGTTATCTCTGCACCGTGTAAAAGAAGGGAAATGTCGAAGTATTTGCAGTGTGGGAAAACCATCATGTCCTGCATGGAGAGATTTAAGAGCTGCGGAGGGATTATGCTGAGAAAGCTACTCTGTAACCCTTTAGCCATTACCATTCTGCACTAGCCGGTTTTCAAATCATGACATGCTTCATTTGCCACTGCCACGGAGGGCACGGTAGGCGGGGAGGGCGAGGGGCTCCATTTTTATTCTTCCCTTCTCCTGACAGTGCTTTTAGAGCTGGTACTGATCTTGTTGCCTGATGGGGAATTATTTTTTTAAATAGAACCCCAAATGCATTTTCCGATGTCAACAAGCACGGCCCTGCCTATGCGGAATGGACAGATTCTAGCAAGCGTGTGCTATTTGCAAGGAGGGAATGGCCCATCTGTCAGGTTGTGGCCAGTTCCAGTAAAGAACACACGCTATTTAATAGCGTGCCACCGAATGCCGTTTGCTGGGAGGCAGCCGTGAGGAAGAGCCGCTGCTTTCATACCCTTCTTGCGGGCTTTCCTCAGATGATGGGTTGGGCCACTCACAGGAACAGGGTGCTGAGCTAGGTGGGCCATTAGTCCAATCCAATGGGGCTCTTGTGATCATTTACAGGACACGTAGATGTCTGCCATTGATTGGAGGAGGCTCCAACCTCACCCACAGATCTAATCCTCCCTACTTATAATGTCGCTGTATTTTCTCTGCTTACTCCATTTTCATTCCTGGAGCACTGACAAGAAGAGAAGGAAGAGAGTGAGCCAGTGCAGCTGTGCTCTGAGAGCGCTTAGCATGCATTTATGTAAATGAATTAGACCAGGGGTATCAAACATTCAGCCTGGGGGCCAAATCAGGCCCCCGGAGGGCTCCTATCAGCCCCCCCCCGAGCACCTGGCTGTCATCTGCTTCCTTCTCCCTCTCTCTAGTTTCCTTCTGCATAACAGCTTGCTTTGCAAGGCTTGCTCAATCGCACAGGAGCTACAGAGCAAAACTTCTATTTTCTCCATTAGCCGAGGAGGGATAAGTTATTTTGCCAGGCTCTCTCAGTTGCACAGCAGAGCTGCTGAACCAAGCCTCCCTGCTGATGGCTGAGGCTCCTCCCCCTCCTCATCCCATGAAGAAGGAAGGAAAGAGCCAGTTTCTTTTGCCCAGTTCCCTGGATCCCATGGGAGAAATACACCACCTTTAAGATCAACGAGTGCTAATGTTTTAAGCATGTTTTATTTTAAAAGGTTTTTTTACAAAATCTTTTGTGTTTGTCTGCGTCATTTATAAAGCTCATATCTCTGCTACCTAATCTTAAATAAGTACACATGTGGCCCAGTCTTACATGGCCCAGCCCAACATGGCTCAGCCCTATAAGGTCTCATTTATGTGAAACTCGGCCCTCATAACAAATGAGTTCGACACCCCTGAATTAGACCTTCCATGGGGGATGGATGTCATAAGCACTCAATGGTTGGGCTGAAAACATTTTTTAAAATGAAAAGTGGTTACGTGAGGCTGTCTGCAGTGGAAAGCGGGAAGAATAAAGTGGCTGTAAACAGCTGTTTTTTCTCTCCGGCATTTAGTGCCCAACATCGACTGCTTATCTTCTGTTCTCATAATGGGATGTGTTTGAGTACCCATTTTATTCATAAGTGGAAAAACAAGATCTATACATGTTGTGATTTTTATCAGAAAACACCTCGCAGGGAAAGAGTTAAGCACCTTTCCTACTAGTTCTGCGATTAAACTTGCAGCTTCCAATGTGGATGTGTGTTAGGAGGCTTTTTACACACATTTCCCATGAAGTTTGATCTTAAGTGTCAGCAGCCGGCTACTTTGTGCCAGTGCATCTTCAAAAGATTTTAAAGCCATTCAAAGGAAAGTATCTGGAAGCCTCCCCCTGCAGGAAATTCAAGTTATTTCATATATTTCCATAAAAGTGGATCAGAGATGTGTTTTGGTTTCTTTTTCAAGTTTTTTAAGCGATTGCAGGAACTTGCTACACAACACCACCCCAGTACAGAGAGCCAGTTTGGTGTAGTGGTTAAGTGTGCGGACTCTTATCTGGGAGAACCGGGTTTGATTCCCCACTCCTCCACTTGCACCTGCTGGAATGGCCTTGGGTCAGCCATAGCGGTGAAGTGTGCGGACTCTTATCTGGGAGAACCGGGTTTGATCCCCCACTCCTCCACTTGCACCTGCTGGAATGGCCTTGGGTCAGCCATAGCGGTGAAGTGTGCGGACTCTTATCTGGGAGAACCGGGTTTGATCCCCCACTCCTCCACTTGCACCTGCTGGAATGGCCTTGGGTGAGCCATAGCGGTGAAGTGCGCGGACTCTTATCTGGGAGAACCGGGTTTGATCCCCCACTCCTCCGCTTGCACCTGCTGGAATGGCCTTGGGTCAGCCATAGCTCTGGCAGAGGTTGTCTTTGAAAGGGCAGCTGCTGGGAGAGCCCTCTGCAGCCCCACCCACCTCACAGGGTGTCTGTTGTGGGGGAGGAAGGGAAAGGAGATTGTAAGCCGCTCTGAGTCTCTAATTCAGGGAGAAGGGCGGGGTATAAATCTGCAATTCTTCTTCTTCTTCTTCTTCTACATTTTAAGAGAGAGTTTTAAGGTCCTGTAGTTGTGAGGGTATAACAATGTGTATTGTGATTAAATCATTTTTTTTGAATGAAACGTTTACTTCGTTATGAAAGCGATGCAGTATCAATTTACAATTACGAAATTCAGGATGAATAAAATAAAAATATTTTGTCCGAAATACGGAATAAAGAAGAGGCTCTCCATAAAACTGTGATTAAGTAATTTGACAAAAAAGAGGAAGCATTTTAAATTATGTGTTTATAGTAATGAGTCATTTTAGAAAATTGCAAACATTCAAAGATGTCTTTTTTTAATGCTGGACCTTTTCAGCGGTTTTTTGGGAACGTTGTAATGAACTTCAGGACATTGAGAGGATCATGGCACAGATCGAACGAGGGGAAGCCAGAATACAGAGGAGGATTAGCATCAAGAAAGCCCTGGATGTCAAAGTAATTCTTCTACAAATTAGTATTCCTCCTGATTAATTTTGTCCCTAACAAATCTGCATGTTCCGCGCTGATAAAACACTCTTGGTCCCTATTCTAATTTCGCATTACAAAGCTCATGCTAATTCAGGGGTGGGCAAAGTTATTCCTTTTCATGCCAAAATGGTTTAGCATCACAGAGGCAAATGGATTGAAATACCCAGTGTAAACCACTATAGGGTTGGATCCAGTAACCCCTTTCCTCTAAGACAGTTTTAGAGGGTAACCATGTTGATCTAGAGCAGGGGTCCTCAACCTATGGCCCGTGGGCCAGATGCGGCCCGCTGAGGACGTTTATGCGGCCCGCCGGGTTATGGCAAAATCAGACCGGAAGTGACGTTCGACCTAAACTCGCGTTAGCAACGCACACTTCCGGCACTGGGCTGAGGCGGCGGAGACAGAGTGTGAGGTGATACCGAGGTGAGGTGAGTTCCCAGGCCAGGGTGTGTGGTGTGGGGAAGGGAGAGAGATGCAGAAGACGGAGAACTGACGGCCCGCGGCCTTGTACAGTAACGGCAGTCCGGCCCTCCAACAGTCTGAGGGACAGTGAACTGGCCCCCTATTTAAAAAGGTTGAGGACCCCTGATCTAGAGGATAACAACCTGATTGGAGTCCAGTGGCACCTTAGAGAACAAGAAGAGGTTCGAGGTATAAGGTTTCGAGAGTCAGATCTCCCTTTGTCAGAAGGGAGCGTTGGCTCTTGAAAGCTTATACCATGAAAATCATGATCTCTAAGGTACTACCGGACTTGAATCTAGTTGTTCCCTTTTCACTAAGTAAAGACTTGGATCCAATCAGCTTTTCAGCAGGTGGAAAGGGGAACCATTTTGACTTCCAAAAATGCTATGCTGGGGGTTGTGGGACTTGCATGGACGAAAGATGTGTGGAATGGGGATGAAGTAAGGAGGGTAATTAGGCTACATTGCGTTAAAAGCCTGGCTGGATCCAGCCCAAGGAGTTTTCCTCTGACTCCTTCTGTGAAAGGAAGGCTGCTCACTTTGTGGAAGGATGTCATTGGATCCAGCCCATTATTATTGTTACACCAATTGAAAGGTATGACCGTTGACCTGAATACTGGCTTGTTTGGGAGATGATTTGATATCTGCTCACGTTAGTGTATCCTCCTGGTTGTAGAATCACATGCAGCATACATGCCTAGTAATTAATTGTTGTGTTTATTTAATTTCAGATTGCAAGATATAAAGCCCCTTTCCATCAGTTGCGTATTCAGTACGGCACAAACAAAGGCAAAAACTACACAGAAGAAGAAGACAGGTTCTTGATATGCATGTTACATAAAATGGGCTTCGATAAAGAAAACGTGTACGAAGAACTAAGGCAGTGTGTGCGCAACGCCCCTCAATTCAGATTTGACTGGTTTATCAAGTCTAGAACGGCAATGGTAGGTAATGCTTTGTGTTTAAGCTGGGCTAGGTTTTGCATGCTTATTTTCTCCAGGTTTAGTTCTTACATTCTGTTAGGCTATATTTTTTTATACTGATTTATGTTTTTATTGTAGCTTGGATGTGTTATTAATCATGCACTATGTTTTTATCCTTGTGTATTTCTCCCCTTCAAAAGGCATTGTAATAGTATTCAAATAGATAAAGGAAATTTGTGCTATGCTGCTCTTCCACAACATTAAAATGTGTGGAAGAAATCAGCATGAGAGTGAGTGCATTAATGGCATTTCTGTAGCCCAAACACACTTCTTGATGGGAGAAGTTTATAAGTGTCTGGCATATTCATTCATTCATTCATTCATTCATTCATTCATTCATTCATTCATTCATTCATTCATTCATTCATCCATTCATTCATTCAGCTTATATCCCACTCATTTCCCTGCCAAACAGGGCTCAGGGCGGCTTTCAGCAGTTAAGTATACAATAAAATCAACGCATTACAAGTTAAAAACCGAACAGTCTTCTGTGTCAGATGGTGCCCCAACAGTCCATCACAGGTGGGCAACTGAGGAAGCAGCCAGCATGGAGAAGGTCACAGCCCAACGGTAGATGAAAAAAAAAAAACAGGCCCTAGAAAAAGAGCTAGGAAGGAAAATGGAGCAGGGTAAGAGCAAAACAGGAAGGAGCTGGATAAGAAGAAATAAGACAAACAAGGTGGAGGAAGGGAAACAAAAAAACAAGAAGGGGAGAAAGAGGGAGGCTGGCTGATCTCTACCATATGTCTGGTGGAATATCTCAGTTTTAGCGGTCCTGCGGAACTGAACCTAGTCCTGCAGGGCCTAAGTCTCACTAGACAAAGAGTTCCACCAGATTGGGGCCAGAGCTGAAAAGGCCCTGGTCTTGGTTGAGGACAACCAGACTGCTTTAGGGCCAGGGATTATCAATAAATTGTTACTGGATGAGCGTAATGCTTTCCGATGGGTATATAGGGAGAGGAGGTCCCATAGATATGATAGTCCACTATAAAGCTGGATAAGGGGCTCAGTACAGGTTCTTTGGCCACTAGGCCCCCAAAGCCAATTACTATGACTATCAATAGGCTGTGCTGTGGGTAGGATTTTCTCCTTGGTTCATGTTGTACAAGGGGGACCACAGAAGAGCATCTGATTGACCAAAATCTCCTTTCCTAGTCTTGGAATGACTTTTACTTCTTTCAGGTTTCAAACCATGCCTTCAGCCATTCTCTGCACAGCTGCTATGCACAAATGCTAATCGCTGCCTGTTTTTGTATTTGTGAAACCCTAGTCCCTCAAGACCTTCCACATTACATTCTGTTCTCCCCTTTGTTTACAGAGCCCAGAAACAAATTTGTTGGAGAAATCCTATCCCCCCACCCCCACCCTACCGTGGTGCAAAAAACTATTGCTCCTTCATTCTGATGTGGATTCATATCTTTTATAGAGTAGCGAAGCTTGCCGTAGTAGCTAAGAAAATTCGGTCTTGAGCTGTGCCTAAATGGTTGAGACTTCTTCACCAGTGTGCAAAGAAGGTGCTAATCTGTTTAAGTGAACTGTTACATGTTTGTATCATTATACCTTTGTTGTTTGCTGTTCTTTGTCCATGTTTTACTTGTATGTTCTATCTACTCTATTGTGATGGCCACATACAGTAAACACACTTGAACTAGTTGCTAGGAAGAACTTCCTGTTTTGGTGCTGCCACATCTAAAGAAACTGCCATCCGAGAGTTCCTTCTTGGCAATGTGGCTCATATGGATTGTCAAATCAGGCCTGGCTCTAAAAGTTCTAAACAGCAAAATCCAGAAAAAGAAATGCTTGCAAATTCATAAAAAGAAACAAAGTCATGTAATACTTTTTGTAGAGGAAAGGAAAGATCCCCTGTGCAAGCACCAGTCGTTTCTGACTCTGGGGTGACGTTGCTTTCACAACGTTTTAATGGCAGACTGATTACGGGGTAGTTTGCCGTTGCCTTCCCCAGTCATCTACACTTCCCCCCCAGCAAGCTGGGTACTCATTTTACCGACCTCGGAAGGACGGAAGGCTGAGTCAACCTCGAGCCAGCTACCTTGAAAACCCAGCTTCCACCGAGGATCGAACTCAGATCATGAGCAGAGCTTAGGACGGCAGTACTGCAGCTTTAACACTGCGCCAATCCAAACATAAAACATATTTGCAAGCTTTTGAGCTCTGTAGAACCCTTCATCAAGCAGATATTACAAAAATTTAAAAATGAAGGTGGAAAAAAGGAAAATCTCCTAGGTCCAGTCATGGCAGCCTATGATACTGGATTCTGGTAGGCTGACAGATTGCTGTTGGTGTTAGATTACAGCGCTTGCACTCTGTGAAGTCAATAAACAACAGAGGGTGATCTCCTTTGGAAAAACAGACCCCAGCAAGGTCCAAATGTGTCTCCAAACCCATTCAAGAATCACAAAGAGAGTCAGTACAAACACTGAATGTAGCTCTCAGATGTTTTGCATGTTCTCTCATTAAAATGAAACAACCGAAGCTGGTATTGATAACCATCGTTCTTAATCAGCTGATTCATAGCACAAATAAAGCTGCCTTATACTGAATCAGAACATTGGTCCATCAACGTCAGTATTGCTCACTCATACTGGTAGCAACTCTCGAGGTCTTAGGCTGAGGTCGATCACATAACCTACTGCCTGGATTTCTTAACTGGAGATGCTGGGGATTGAACCTGGGACCTTCTGCGTGCAAAGCAGATAGTCTGCCGCTGACCCAGGCCCTTTCCTCCCCCTTGTGGTTTTATTTCTAGAAAATCAAAACATGCAATGGAGAGAAATTTTGGGGCATTTAGGGTGTTTTTTTTTTTAAAGTTTGCAACATTTGCAACCATAGAGTCCTTTTAAAACATTGGTGGAGAAGGAGCACAAGACTGGGGATACCCAAAGCTTGTTGCAACAAACTTGTTGCCGCACCAGAATGTAGTCTGTCACTGGTGCATTCCTGGAAGTCTAGCTTTTGTAGTAACGTTGCACTGTGTAATTGAAGAGAGGGTTGCTTACCTTTCTCAGACCTCATTTCGTATTGATGGTCTTGCAAGAAAATATGGAGGAAAAGATTCCTAGTAAGAAAGACTTAACAATCATTAGTTCGCAAGGGAACTAGGCATTTTATATCTGAAGTTTTATTTAAACCCAGAGTGAAGATCTATGAAAAAAAACCTTTCCCCTCCCCAGTATTTTATTCAGAAAATTCTCATTGTTTCCTTTTGGCCACTAGATGTCTCTCCAGTTCTGTGTAAACAAGCTGATTTTCCAGCTTGTTCATTTTCCCCATGCATTTATTTGGAAATTAGAAAACAAATACAGTTCTTCTGCATATGGTTTACCCAATAAGAGCTTATAAGGTAAGCACCTCAAAGGGTGCTGTGTGCCTGTTCTCAGTATGGCCTCTCTTTGGGCTCATTGGACTGCGTTGTGAGTGGGGATTTTGTGTGTCCTGCCCTCTTGGTTGCAGTACTCATTTCTGTGGTTTAGTCCATGATTGAAAACAGTATTGCCTTTTAAACTCTGTAAAATAACGCTGATGCACCTTGCTGGCATGGAAGATGCACGTAGACCCATAAACATGTGCAATATCTTTACTTCAAGTCGGGCTGTCATTTTAACTGACAGCAATTCTCTAAGACCTCAGTCAGAGAACGACGTTTTCCAGCATTGTTTCCTCGGATTACTTGTGCCTTCCTCTCTTACTCCAAGTTGTACCTTATGAGTACAAAATATTTCCAGTACTGAAACATGTGATCCAATGGGGGGGTGGGGGGGGGAACGGGACTCGTTGTGCAAGTTGGTTCCCTTATTTGTTTCGTTAGCTAGATCTGAATGGGAAGGGACTCGGATGTGTCATTAAAAAGTATGACGCTTCAAGTTCAGGATACGAAAGACATCACAGTGACTGTTTTGAAATGACTTATTTTAGAACTTTGTACCCCACAAACCAGAAACTGTTTCACAGTGCGTGATGATACAAATAAATGACTTTGCACAATGGGAAATGTGTTAAATATGAGAGAGAGGAACAAGCTAAAAACCAGCTGCGGTGTGTGGGCAGCCACATCCAGAACAGGCTGATTCCTCACTCCTGCCTGTCAGTGTTCTCAACCACTAGCATTTCTGTCGTACCTGGTTTGAATTTTTTTTCTGTCTCCCACTGAGCCCATTAAGTAGTTCAGATGCCAGTTTAGAACTCTTCCTCATCTGTTGTAGGTGATGAAGAGTATGCCGTTGTCTGTAGATTGGCAGCACCACACCCCAAACCACTGGACAATCTCTCCCAGTGGCTTCACGTAGGCGTCGACTAGCATGAGGTATAAAATAAATGCTGAGCAGCCTTACAGCATGTTGGTAGAGGTTGTATGGAGGGAACAAAGAGCCTGCAGGGTTCGGCATGCTTGCGGTATCAGAACTGCACAGATGAAAGGCGCAAAGATGGCAAAACAAGCTGTGGTATTAGCTGCCTGTTCTTTTTTAAAAAAATTCTTCAAGGTATTTATTCCCCTTCTCCATTTTTAGGTCAGTGAGGTTCATATCCAAATCAAAGCCAGCAGGAGAGCCCTGGCCCGGATAGCCCAGGCAAGCTTGATCTTAAAAGCTAAGCAGGGTCGACTCTGGCAAGGACTTGGGTGGGAAACCTCCAAGGAATACCAGGAGTTGGGAGGCAGGGGCAGGCTTTATTCAGCTGCCTCCACGCCCCCAGTAGGGGGTCAGTCACCAGAAGTTACCATGAATTCCAGGTGCAGATACACACACACATTACACATTACACCTAACAGAGTAGCACTAGGAATGTTAATTTTAATTGGAATGTTTTTAAGTGAATGTGATTTTAAAATTGTATAATTTTGTATAATGTTGTATAATTTATTGTATGGATCGATGTTGTTAGCCGCCCTGAGCCTGCTTCGGCGGGGAGGGCGGGATATAAATAGAATACTATTATTATTATTTAACCCCCTCCCCCCCAAAACAGCTCAGCAGATTTCACCTGCAGCGACAGAGTGAAAAATTCCAGCGCTTAAACCCAACTTTGCCATCAAAAACAACATCCAATTTTTTTAAAAAAAATCTTTAAAACCGAAAGAAAACAAAAGGCCTGTGTCATGTGCTTGAATGCAAACCCTCAAGATTCCCGACCTCTGAGAGAAGGCCATTTCCAGAGATATGGTGCTATCGTGGGAAAGCCTCTATTCCTGGTGACCACTCTTCTTGGTGGGGATTACCCAGGAAGGATCTCTGAAGAAGTGAATGGGAAGGTTCATATCAGAAGAGATGATCATTCAGGTAGCTTAGGCCTGGGCTGTTTATGGATTAAAGATTATAAACAATGTTCCCTCTAAGCTGCAGAGTCTTGTGAGCAAAAAACCTACTTTGTGAGCTCCTGGCACTCAAGTTGTGAGCCTACTGCATCAATTATTGTGCGCTGGGACCATCCTTCCTGAGCTAAGACAACGATCTGTGAGCTGGAAGCTAAAAATATGTGAGCTCATGCTAACTCAGCTTGGAGGGAACACTGGTCATAACCTGCTGAACTGTGCAAGCAGAAATTAGAAAATGCTCCATGTTGGACAGAAAACGTTTGTCCTCCATCCCCTTCATCCATACAAAGGCACATTGTAAAAGGCTAGTTGACTTGCTGTCATGTAGTATATTTCAGGTAACTCTTGAATCAGTGACTTAGACTGCAGTTGGCACTAGCAGGAGATCGCCTGCTCTGAAACCTTGCACCTGGGAGCATGTGGGAGTCGGTGTCACATTCTGTGCTCCTCATAAATCCCTCTCCTGACGCAGAACGTTTAGTTCTGCAGAAGAACCAGCAGAGATTATTGATGATGCTGTTATGTATACTGCAGTGATGCTACCGGTGACATCAGTGACCTTCCCTAAATCATGAACTCTTGAGTGGTTGCAAAGCTTCTGTGGTCACAAACACTGCAGATGTTGTTGTGTCAGGAAGAAAGGATCCTGAATCCCTCAGTATTTTAAGGACTGGAGAGATCTGTGTTCATTCACTTGCTAGACTGTATAGGATAAAGATATGGTATGCTTCGTCTCCTTGATGCAAATTCTGAGTGCTTCCAAGGTGTGTTCCTCCCATCTTGAAATCTAATGCATGATTTAGTTGTTCATTCAACTTACAACTTTAAGGCCGAATATGATCATCCTTTTAGTTCTGCCATCGTTGAGCGAGGAAGGGAGTCTGATACGGGTTATTAACTGGCAAGAAAGACAACCCATCTGCACTGTTCCAATAGTCCTCACATCTCTCTATCCAGGGAACAAACACAACCTGAAGTACAAGGCATGGAAAGCCACAGGCAGGTCGTGTCTGTGTGTTTGCAGATGTATTAAAGAACATAGGCACAGAAAGGGGGGAGAAAAATCAATGTAGATATTCCTCAGCCGAGAGCAAGCTGAGGATCTTGTGCATTAGGTCCTGGAGAATACCAGAGGTCAGATTAGGTCCAGCTGTGACAAGCCTTTCTCCATTTTCCCAAACCCCTGTGTGCCATGATGGGTAGGCAAGAGAGAAGTAGTCTAAGCCATGGAGCATCTCTCAAAGACCATCAGTGACCTGAGAGAATTCTCCTGTTTCACAGTTTCAGATGTTTTTTGTGTTGAATAATCTCATTTGTCATGTGCTTTGAACATCTTGGCAGGAAGGCACTATATAAATGCAGCCAATAAATAACGTGGAAGATGAAGGTGACCTGCATTTGAGTCATCATTTGGGAGGGAACTGACATGTTCTTCTCTTAAGCAGTCCAGCTTCTGAGGAAGATCAGAGGCTTTTCTTTCCAGTCTTACCTGATGCCAGGGACCTGATATACATGTGACTGGAGAGGTGAAAGAACTCACCTTGTAGGAGTCTGCACATATCGTCTCTTGTTGGAGCTGGGCTTGCCCACCCATGCAAAGCAGCTGACTGCACACAGCTGGCATATACCAGTACCAGTTGGTGGTGTGCTAACCAAGGACATGTAACTGCTTTGAACAGATGGCAGCTAAGTTTATATGAGACACCGGACTGAGTACAAAGTCACACTGCTCAGTGCTTTTTGTGAGAACATAAGAAAAGCCATGTTGGATCAGGCCAATGGCCTATCCAGTCAAACACTCCGTGTCACTCAGTGGCCAAAAAACCCAGGCACAATCAGGAGGTCCATCAGTGGAGCCAGGACACTTAGAAACCCTCCCATTGTGCCCCCCCCCAAGTACCAAGAATACAGAGCATCACTGCCCTAGACAGAGAGTTCAACAATACACTGGGGCTTATAGCCACTGATGGACCTCTGCGCCATACGTTTATCCAATCCCCTCTTGTAGCTGTCTATGCTTGCCGCCACCACTACCTCCTGTGGCAGTGAATTCCATGTGTTAATCACCCTTTGGGTGAAGAAGTACTTCCTTTTATCAGTTCTGACCCAAATGCTCAGCAATTTCAATGAATGTCCATGAGTTGTGGTATTGTGAGAAAGGAAGAAAAGTACTTCTTTCTTTACCTTCTCTTATCCTACTCATAATCTTGTAAACGTCTATCATGTCACCCCTCAGTCGACATTTCTTCAAGCTAAAGAGCCCCAAGCGTTTTAACCTTTCTTCATAGGGAAAGTATTCCAACCCTTTAATCATTCTAGTTGCCCTTTTCTGCACTTTTTCCAATGCTATGATATCTTTTTTGAGGTGCGGTGACCAGAATTGTACACAGTATTCCAAATGAGGCCACACCATCAATTTATACAGAGGTATTATGATACTGGCTGATTTGTTCTCTTTTCCCTTTCTAATAATTCCTAGCATAGCGTTGGCCTTTTTTATTGCAGTCGCACACTGTCTTGACATTTTCAGTGAGTTATCTACCATGACCTCAAGATCTCTTGGTCAGTCTCCGCTAGGTCACATCCCATCAACTTGTATTTGTAGCTGGGATTCTTGGCCCCAATGTGCATTACTTTGCACTTAGCCACATTGAACCTCATTTGCCACATTGACGCCCACTCGCTCAGCCTCGACAGATCCCTTTGGAGTGCCTCACAATCCTCTCTGGTTCTCACCACCCTGAACAATTTAGCGTCATCCGCAAACTTAGCCACTTCACTGCTTACTCCCAACTCCAAATCATTAATGAACAAGTTAAAAAGCATCGGACCCAGTACTGAGTCCTGTGGTACCCCACTTCTTACCGTCCTCCACTGCGAAAATTGCCCATTTATACTCGCTCTCTGTTTCCTATTAATTAGTTTTTGATCCACAAGGGGACTTGTTTTTTTTACCCCATGTCCCATCAGCATTGTATTTTAAGTCAGACCAAAGTTGTTCTGGTTTGTCACATCCCCCCCACCCCCGTTGTCCCACATGTGTGAGAGAAAGGAAAGGCCTGTAACTGTTCTCCCTTCAGGTGTTCTTTCTGCATGGGAGGGGGATAAAAAACAGCTAAAGGGAACATATGCTGGGATTCAGATATAGGAGTAGTCACATATTCATTTTTGCATGCGTCTTAATTTTACTTCTGATCTCTCTCCAGTGTACGACCATGTTTTATAGTAGCCTTATGAAGAAAACAGGACAAGGAGATAACGGCTTGTTGAAGGCTTTCCCACAGAGCTTGGCTTTGAAAGGCCCAACGACACGGTGGTGGCAGGATAGAGAAGGGAAACAGCTGTGCACTCACCTCTTTCCCTGCCTGCTACTTCTCCATTCTGAGTTGCTTCACTGCGCATCCATTTTTCTCTGCCTACTTAGTGTTTCTCCCTCCAATTATTGCTTCACTGGTTTTATTAAGAAACACTGCACTTAATGAGTTGATACAGCCAGCTTTTTCGCTCCATCTCAGCCAGTTCCCCTCCTTATTACAGCCACATGGTTTTTGCCCTTGCAGCTCCCATGATCCCAGACATAGCCTTTTTCTTGGTCAAAGGGGGAACATTTCCTCTTTTTTTTAGCAGTGAGAAAACCAGTTGGATCCAGCCTTTTATCATGTTATAGGCTCAAAGAATCAATGGGGCATCACCAAAATAGAATATTTGTTGCTCTTAACTCAAAATATTTTGCCTCTAAAAATATTTGTAACATTTATTTATTTAAAACATTTATATTGATAAACTGGAGAGCCAGTTTGGTGCAGTGCTTAAGTGCGCGGACTCTTATCTGGGAGAAGCGGGTTTGATTCCCTGCTCCTCCACCTGCAGCTGCTGGAATGGCCTTGGGTCAGCCATAGCTTTCTTAGAGTTGTCTTTGAAAGGGCAGCTTCTGGGGGAGCTGTCTCGGCCCCACCTACCTCACAGGGTGTCTGTTGCGGGGGAGGAAGGGAAAGGAGATTGTAAGCCGCTCTGAGATTCAGAGTGAAGGGCGGAGTATAAATCCAATATCATCATCTTTTCTAGGTGATAGCATTTATTGTATATGGCCAAAGACTGTTACAGTCAGTCACAAAGAACATAAAACATCAATCACAAATAACATCACAGCTTTTTCTAAAGGATGTTTAAGGTGACGAACAGCATGAAAAATACAATGAAGGACCCTCCTCTCATAGGCATCTGTCTACCATTTTTGCAGTCTACAGCTTGCCACCTGTTATTTTTGTTCTTTCATGTTGTAATGAGACCCTGTGCTGACATCCTGTGGAATGGGACCCCTGCTGAGGTGAGGGGTGGGTGGGCTTGCCAACCTTGAGGTGGGGGAGTTTGGAATTCTCACAGAATTGCAGCTGATCAAGAATTGCAGCGATATAAATTAGTTCTGGGGCAGCTTCAGTGGGTGGACTCCGTGGCAGTAAATTCCTGCCGAGGCCACTTCTGCTCCCAAACTCCACCCTCCCCAGGCTCTACCCCCAAATCTTCAAGAATCTCCAAGCGCTGACAACTGTAGAGGCTGGTGGCATCTCTAAAGGTATTTTGGAAGGATTTCAAGGCTACCACATTTGCTAACACTTTTAATGGTGTGTAGCTTGTAGTACTGCAGTCCGAGCTCTCTGCTCACAACTTGAGTTCGATCCCGGCAGAAGCTGGGTTCAGGTAGCCGGCTCGAGGTTGACTCAGCCTTCCATCCTTCCAAGGTCGGTAAAATGAGTACCCAGCTTGCTGGAGGGAAAGTGTAGATAACTGGGGAAGGCAACGGCAAACCACCCCGTAAAAAGTCTGCTGTTAAAATGTCATGATGCGACTTCACTCCAGAGTCAGAAACAACAGGTGCTTGCACAGGGGACTACTTTTTTTTTTTTTTTTAAAGCTCGCCAGCATTTTTTGAGGGAAGCGGGTTAGGTGGATCTTTATTGTTTTCTGTGTTTTATATTTGAATTTCTAAGATGCTTTGAGCCATGATAGTTGGAGTGTAAATATTTTAATGGATTTAATATAACAAAAATAACCCAGTACTAAAAACCAACAGCTGATTACATACTAACCAGAATTACACTAACATGAATGGCTTGCAGGATCTACAACTTTGTCGAGGCAACATCCAAGTTCTAGTTGTATTTTCAAGTGCAAAAATCTATTTTTAGGGAAAGTGCTTGTGGGTGAGATTTGGTAGAGATGTTGATTTCATTGGAGCAAGTGACTTTTCCTTTAATTGGGCCTGTTGTTCCTTTCCCTAGACAGCTGGAGTTGTTCCGTGCATGTGAGATTGTCAACTAAAAATGGGCTGCAGGTTAGGATTTGTATAACTTTGTTCTGATGCACTCTGAGGTATATATTCCCAGAAGTTTGTCGCTTCTGCAGAAGAGCCCTTTTTGAAAGTCAGAAACTTCTGCCAGCCAGTGTACCAGCTTGTGGATGTGGGAACTAGTTTCTGGTCCACCTCAGAGAAGAAGAGGAGATTGACTTTATACCCCACCTTTCACTTGGAGTCTCAAAGTGGTTTATAATCTCCTTCCCCTCCCCCTCCCCACAACTGATACCCTATGAAGTAGGTGGAGCTGAGAGAGCTCTGACAGAAACCACTCTTGAGAGGTACACCTCTGCGAGAACTTGTGACTGACTCAAGGTCACATCAGCAGGTACATATGGAGGAGTGGGGGAATCAAACACGTTTTCCCAGACTAGAAGATGATGATGATATTGGATTTATATCCCGCCCTCCACTCCAAATCTCAGAGTCTCAGAGCAGCTCACAATCTCTTTTATCTTCCTCCCCCACAACAGACACCTTGTGAGGTAGGTGGGGCTGAGAGGACTCTCCTAGCAGCTGCCCTTTCAAGGACAACTCCTACGAGAGCTCTGGCTGACCCAAGGCCATTCCAGCAGCGTCAAGTGGAGAAGTGGGGAATCAAACCCGGTTCTCCCAGATAAGAGTCCTCACACTTAACCACTACACCAAACTGACTTGAGTCCACTCTCCTAACCACTACACCAAACTGGCTCTCAGTGCAAAGCAGATGCTGACACACAGCTCTTGAATTCAGAAGGTGCCAGATACGACCATTCTTCGTAGCTTGCAGCATCAGGGTCAGAGACTGAACTTCTAGGGTTTGCATGGTTGGCCACAACCAAATGGCGTTTTTCTAAATCTGTACTGCTGGCCAGTTGGTGGCATTCTGTAATGAATTTAAGAAACTCTGCACGTGTTTGTAGGTTTTCCCCTTAAAAACTGAGCCCTGCTCTGGGGTCCGTCTCTTCTGAGTGCCGGGTTGTCCTCTGCTGGGAACACAGCTTCATTTGGTAGTGGCCCCATAGGTTTGCATGTCTCCTCTCATTTGTCTCTCTAAGATTAGCAGAGAAGTTAGGAATTCTGCCATGCTTTTAGGAGCTTTAATGTGCTGTCTCTGTTCTGATTTGCTGCTTTGCTTTTAAGAGGTTCTAATTCTTCATAGTTGTTTTGACTGCTTTGGCAGTATTTAAAGTGGAAAAGGTGGTATAGACATAGAGTAAACAAAAGTTTAGCCCCACCCCAGGTTAGCATGGTTAAAAGCTAGTCTTCATATTCACTCACCGTTCTGATCAACAAGAGGTTTTCTTGAAGCTTTTGAAACTGGTTCTCCTGAATTCATAGGAAAGGCTGTTGCTCAGTGGAATAGCATCTGCTTTGCATGCAGAAGGTCCCTGGTTCAATCCCCAGCATCTCCAGTTAAAGGGATCACTTGGTAGGTGATGTGAAAGACCTCTGAGTGAGATCCCGGAGAGCTGCTGCCATTCTGAGTAGACACACACATGAAACTTACACCATATGAGACCAGTGGTGTATTAGACTAGCAGCAGCTCTCCAGGGTCTCGGGTGTAGATCTTTCACATCACCTACTGCCTGGTCCTTTCAGCTGGAGTTTCTGGGGATTGAACCTGGGACCTTCTGCATGCCAAACAGATACTTTACCACTGAACCACGGCCTCTCCCCCAAGACTGAGCTTTGATGGGCCAGCAGTCTGATTCGGTATAAAGCAGTTTCATGTGTGACACTATGGCATTTGCAGAATCTGCAACCAGAGCAAGCTATTTATTTCTCTGATGTATCTAAGTTCTAGCTGCGTTCTTCAGTGCAAAGTCTAATTTTAGGAAAACACATTGAGAGTGAGAGGGAGAGCAGTTTGCTGCAACATTAAGGTGTAAGATGCAGGACAGCAGAAATTCCATTGAGTGCTTGGCAGTCGCTATTCGTCTTTTGGAACTTCTCCATACCCAGCATTGGTCAGCTAGACTTCTGAGACTGCAACTTCGCTCAGGAAACATTCTCATTCTTCTTCTTCCCACAGGGATAAAAGCCAAGTTTAAGAATGCTGGAACGCCTTTCTCTTCCTCTGTAGACAGATGGCTTTCTTAGCTCATGGGCTTTTTTTTTCAAGCAGAGATTGCCAGGTTCTATAGAGAATAGCGCCGTATATCTTTGCTTTTGTGGTTCACTAATGGAGAGAGCCCAAGATTGGTAGGGAGAGAATTGCTATGATAAAAGTTGTAAAGATTTTTCTTGACATTCTCAACAAGGAAAATTAGTGCCTTTGTAGCATTATTTTAACCTTTCGAGCCACTTTCAGTGACTTGAGGTTATTTTAAACTGCACAGAACAAATTGTGAAGTTTGGTTTGATAAACTTTTTTGTCCCCCTTCCCCCAATTTTTGCTGTCCCCCCCCCACCAATGATGCAATTTAAAGGAACAAAATGTTTTCAGGAGCCACATTTTTGGGGGGTAAATCCAGGTGTTTTTGCTTATTAGTGCACAGAGTCGAGCTTTAAAGAAATCTTTGAATGAGCATTCAGATGCACATCAGGTAAGCAGTGGGGCTGAAGAACAGTGTGTGTAAAAAAAAAGTTGTAGTAGCAAATCAAGGATAAAATGTCTGTCTGCACACACACACACACACACACACAATAAAACCGTGTCAAGTGTGGTTTTGTGGAACTTGCACTCTTTGAAACACTGCTTAAAAATACAATCCGGCATTCTGAAAATTTGTCATGGCACTAATTCTTTAACTGGAAAAGCTGTCCCCCTTGTGAGAACTTTCTGTTTGAAAATAGTTGAAGGGGACAAATATTTTTTCCTTCAATAAAGTTTTCTGTGTCTCAAACTTTTTTCATGGATTTCAAGAGAAATGTCAATTTTATTATATTCGGTTCCCTTTCACAGCAGTTTATGACATACATGGATATAGTCCTAAATCAGAGATGGAGTCACACAATGCTTCTCTGATCACCTTAATATTGCAAGCCTTATAATGTGGCTACAGCATTCAACACTGCCAGTTTGACAGAAACCACTCAAAGTAAGATGAGATGGGGCTAAATTCAATTGTAACACCAAGCCATGGTTTGGCATCTCACAAATGAGTCTTCAAAGAGCCTAGGGCTCCCTGGCACAATCTTTCTTATCCTTGCATGGTCATTTCTGAAGTTTTGGCAAACCGTAGTTTGCTGTTGCATCTGATCCCCACAAGCTATGGGTTGCACTAGCAAATGAAGGTTCCAAATAAATGCTTGTTTCAAGAGCAGGCTGTAGTTTGCAGATTCAGATGTAGCAGCAAACAGTGATGTGTCAGAAATCTGGAAATTACTAACCAGATAACAGTGCATGAGCAAAAGAGAGAGTGCAGAGGAGGAAGGATCAAGGGAGTCCTAGGATCCTTGCAAGGTATGAAACAACAGGTTGACATTACTTCTGAGCGTAGCCTGGGTGTTAATAGAGAGGAAGGAGGTGGCTGGAAAACACTGGAAGGTTGTCACAACCAAGAATTTGGGTGCATGGACCCAGGGGCACCTAGCATCTTCAAAACCCTCTCCCCTTGTTTCGTGCCCCGGTGAATTAGAAAACTGTTGAAGAGTTCAGTATCGGAAATGGCCGAGTCTTTTCTAAAAATGGCATTTTAATAGCTCTGCAGTTGTTTATGCCACGAGGCTCTTTTGCTGTGCATATCTTTTTGTATGTTGCTATGGAATCTCACAGGAAACAACTCGGGGTGCAGTCCACAACCCATTGAATTTTACGATGAAACACCCATTGATTTTAATGACTCTGAAAGGCACTGTAAAGCCGCAGTCAACAAACATGTCAACATGAAACGCATCGTAACAGGATTCCATGAGTAGCAATTTCAGGATTCCGACCCGTGATCTGTGCTTTCCCTCCTGAACATCTGGCCTTTAATGTGTGTGTTTGGTTGGCGTGTCCTGCAGAATTTGGTCATTTGTTGTTGTTTTTACCTTGTTGCCCAGGAACTTCAGAGACGCTGCAATACACTCATCTCTCTTATTGAAAAAGAAAATATGGAGATTGAGGAAAAAGAGAAAGCTGAGAAGAAGAAACGGGGAACGAAAACTCCAGCGGTAATTAGTAGCTTACGTCCGCGGGAAAAGCAGTGCGCGAGTTCCAACATTAAGTTATTTCTGAAAAGTCTTGGTGTTGCTGTAAAGCCAATCCCCACGGGTGGCCTCTTTTCCTCTTGTCAGGAGTCCAGCCGTTGGGACAGGCACCCGCGCTGCTTTCAGGCAGCAGCTGGAAAGAGAAGAGCAAAAAGAGAAGTGTGGATGGAGGCACATCTGCGGGGAGGGGGGGGATGATGCAGTGGGCGTTTGCAGGCCACAGAGAGGTGGCAGTGTTGGGAGCTTCACTGTGGGCTTGGTCCACCCCCCTCCGCTGTTCGTGGCCTGTCAGAAGAATCTTATGTTTTATTGGGGAAGAAAACACCATTTCTCTTTCTCCTGCTGCTTGGCTGCAGCCTTCCCTTCTGCACTGAGATAGCTTTAGGCAGGTATCATAGAATTATAGAGTTGGAAGGAACCTCCAGGGTCATCTAGTTTAACCCCCAACGAGGTAGCCTCATTGGTCCTCAGGAGAAGAGCAAGATTCGAGTCCAGACGCATCTTAAAAACCAACAAAATTTCCAGGGTATAAGCTTTCCACTGTCAAAGGTCCCCTTTTTTCAGATACTGACGAGGGTAACTTTTACTCTCAGTCTTATACCCCAGAAATTTCATTGGTCTTTAAGGTGCTACTGGACTCAGATCTTGTCCTTCTGCATTGAATCATATTCTACCCCACCCTTCAGCTTCTGTCTTGGATGCACCAGAATAAGATGGGGGAACTGGCTGTTGTGTCCAGGTAGACATTCTGCAGGATACTGGTTTACCATAATAGCAGGTTATTGGCAAAGTGAACGCTTGTGGGTCAGCCTTTTGTGCCCCTTTCTAACCAAGCCATGGACTGGGCTAGGAAAGGACTCTTCTTCCAAGAGTCTCTGATGTCCAGAGACTGAATAGTTGATGGGCTGCTCTTGGTTGTGATCAAGAATTCAAGAAATGTCACTTTACAAGAACAGGAGTTTCTCTGATACAGCATCGCCTCTAAGAACAACGATGACCTACCTTTGGTCTGTGTTTCCTAGCAGCCACAAAGTCCAGTTATTGAGACCTTCAAACAGCAGTGGTACTGTCTCATTGATCAAGTGGTGAGTGCAGAATCCCGTGTGCGATCTTTGATATTTGCTGGCTATGGAAACCATAACTTAATACGGGAATCGCCTCCTTTCGACAATAGCCACAGGGAAAGACGAACATTGCAAGGACTGTGTTCGGAAACATCAGAGAGGGCAGGAAAAGCTCCTGGCCAGCGCGCAGTCTCTGTATGGCTCCCTGAGCATCCTCCGCCCGGCCCACGTGGAAAAAACTGGGCCACAGGGGGGGGGGGCGGGGGGGAGTTTGGGAAACTCTGCTCTAGACCATCACTGAGGACTGTCTCCTGGTTTGCTGCCTGGAGCCTTGGTCCAGGATGTGCTTTCTTTACAACACAGCCCTACAACACGGCCTCCCCCCCCCCCCCATTCCATCCCAGCACTACAAGATCTGCGGGACCTAGACAGTAGGTCACGTCTGTGCGGCAGAATCTGCCATCTTAGTCTTTGTAATTTTAGATTTTATATATTTTAAATTGGTCTTTTACTGTTTTTACTGTTGACTGTTTTTATGATGTAACCTGCCCTGAGCCTGTTCTACGGGAAGGGCAGACTATAAATCGAATTAAATGAATGAATGAATGAGATCCCAGCTCTGCTCATTCGGTTTTTAAGTAGAGAGCCTTATGCTGATTTTGGAGACAGTGCCAAGGGTGTCCACACCCAGCTGTTCCCCCCCCCCCCTAACTGGAATAAAAGCTTCAAAGTTGCTGAAGCAGCAGCAAAATATATAAATGAAAAATCTTGTGATGTCAGGACCTTTTTCTGTGATTGGCTCCAAATCCCCAATCGGATTGTCTTTTACCCTTTGTGTATGTTCATGAACAGATGACATAATTGTCATGGCACTTAGCGTTTATATAGCACTTCATATTCTGGTGAGCTTTGAGTCTGGGAGTCTTTACAGTCCGGAGATAGTGCGAGCCCTGCGGGACTTGAACCAATTCCGCAGGGCTTGCAAAACATGTCTCTTTCAGCTGGCCTTTGAGATGGAACCCGACTAATTTGATGAATGGACAACTAGTCATCTTGTGGATATCACGACTACAGCATTTAGCACCTATTTTATTATATATTTAACTTTTAAATAATTTTACTGTAATTGATATTTAAAATTGTTTATGTTGTTTATGATTCATGGGATTCCCATGCCTGTCAGCCGCCCTGAGCCCGCCTCGGCGGGGAGGGCGGGATATAAAAATAAAATATTATTATTATTATTATTATTATTATTACACAACAACACTGTTGTAAGGCAGGCCGCAGCTGTTACACCTGCATTGCAGGTTGCAAATTGGAGGGTGCGATAGGGGTGGGAGGAATGGCTTGTGTAAGGCCAGCTAATGAACCAGGGACTTCCTGATTTGTAGTCCACCTTCTTAGACATTAGGCTAAACCAGCTCTTTGTAGAGAAATGTAGAGTCCTTTGCCCCCTCCCCTCAAAAAAAAGCTGGTGCATCATGGTATATTTTGACAAGGGTTGTAAGTGACTACGGCTTTTTAAGACTGATAAAAATGAGAGCTTTTTCTTTTTGTGTCTCCCCTCCCCCTCTCCCTTTAGTCACAAAAAAGAAAAGCAGATTCTGCTGCAGAGAGCTCCGGAAAAAAGGATACTAAAAAGGTGAAAACGTAAATGAGGAAAAGCAAAACAGCCAACTGAAAACTGCCACATTTTGCTTTCTAACTGCAAATGTTATTGCCATCGTCTCTGTATTCATGGTACCTGCAAGAAGGAGGAGGGGGGAAAAAAGTATTCCATGGTTTTAATGTTTGGAAATCTGTATATTTTACAATGCCTTTCTTTACCTAATGTGTAGCTTTATATTTTATGCATTCCAATATTTTTGTGCACTTGTATTTTGTGATTTTTTCATGTCTTCAGCAAAATCTACTCAGCCCTTGTTCTTCTGACGCTTGTGCTGAGGTTTTAGCTTTTCTGTGTTTTATATGCTGCTGCTTCGACAAACAAACAAGATAATCCCCACTTCCCACCCCACCCCCTGGATTCTATAGTTGTATCGTTGTTTGCTACTTTCTATGATTGTGCAAAACCAGACTCAATTAAAAATGACTGGAGGAGAAATGCCTTTTTCATGGTTTTTTTTCCTTTTTTTAAATTTTCCAACTCAGCCCTCTTGTGGAAGAATGGTAAGATTTGTTGTACAGTGACTTAGAAAATATTTACTACTACAGTAATAGGATGCAAGAAAAAATATCTTAATTTCCTGTCCATTTTGTATATGGGTGTGTAGTCTCTCCCCACTCTTTGATCTTGCATTTGCATTCTGGAAAACATAAACTATGCTCTTAAACTGTAAGTACCAGTAATGAATATTATTAATTGTGTTTCTATCCTGATCTTCTTCGTGGTCCCTGTGCAGTCTACTCACATGGGTTTTGTGCCCTTTGCTCGAATCCAACCTCGGAGAACTCCAATAGCAACATAGCGTGTTTCTGGCAGGCTCCTCTCCTACCCTGGGGAGCAGGCTCGCAGTGCACATGCCTAGAACAGGGGAGGAGTCCGCCTCCTGCTCAGTTTCTTTTTTGCCACTGCCCTTACCGAACCTCACTGCGCCTAGCTCCTCTCCTCAGCGTTTCACCTCAAGCGCTTCCATCATCATTTTTTCTTCTCTTCATCATTGTTCTTCTTCTGTCGTCTCTTCATCTACAAAAAAAAAAAGGACCCTTCGAGAGTGACTTTCTTTCTTTTTGTTCCCTTCTCCTCCCCCCCCCCCCAGGGGACAAAAAGAGGACCACTACCTTTTTTAACAGGTGCCTAAAGTGCTGGGCCAAGCTCCCTTCAACAGACTGCCACTCCTATTGCCTCCTCTGCTTGGGAGAGGGACATAAAGTCGAGACTTGTGTCCATTGTAAAGGATTTGGCAAACAGACGCAAAAAAATCGAGCCAGGCATCTTCAAAGCCACTTACTTGAACTCTTCCTGATGCCTTGTTCTTCTGCTTTTACCTCTTTGCTGTCTCCCTCCCAAAAGAAGTAGGGAGATTCGGCTTCGTCGGCTGCTTCACATAAAAAGAAGTATAAGACCGATAAGAAGGATAGGCATCGGCCTACAGCACCGAAGGGTCCAGCGAAGATACTGGAAATTGCCTCTACACAACCAACATTGACAGCTTCGATCTCTACGATTTCGATTCCATCGATCTCTACGACTTTGATTTATTCGGTTCCAACTTCTATGGCCTCGATTGCGACAACCTCGACTTCTACAACAACTGCTGCACCACTACCAATTTAATCAGGACTCTTGACTTTGACGGCTCCTCTAGACTCATAGAATCATAAAGTTGGAAGGGATGTCTAGGTTCATCTAGTCCAACCCCCTGCACAATGCAGGAAACTCACAAACACCTCCCTAAATTCACAGGATCTTCATTGCTGTCAGATAGCCATCTAGCCTCTGTTTAAAAACCTCCAAGGAAGGAGAGCCCACCACCTCCCGAGAAAGCATGTTCCACTGAGGAATCGTTCTGACGGTCAGGAAGTTCATCCTTATGTTGAGCCGGAAACTCTTTTGATTTAATTTCAACCCATTGGTTCTGGTCCTACCTTCTGAGGCCACAGAAAACAATTCCACACCGTCCTCTATATGACAGCCCTTCAAGTACTTGAAGATGGTGATCATATCACCTCTCAGCTGCCTCCTCTCCAGGCTAAACATCCCTAGCTCCTTCAACCTTTCCTCATAGGACTTGGTCTCCAGACCCTTCACCATCTTCGTCGCCCTCCTCTGGACCCGTTACAACTTGTCTATATCCTTATTAAATTGGGGTGCCATGAGGTCTTACCAGAGCAGAGTAAAGCGATACCATCACATCACGTGATCTGGACACTATACTTCTGTTGATGCAGCCCAAAATTGCATTTGCCTTTTTAGCCACCGCGTCACACTGTTGACTCATGTTCAGCGTATGATCCACTAAGACCCCTAGATCCTTTTCGCACATACTACTGCTAAGACAAGTCTCCCCCATTCTATAACCATGCATTGGATTTTTCCTACTTAAATGCAGAACTTTACATTTATCCCTGTTAAAATTCATTGTATTGGTTTTAGCCCAAATCATACTTTTCCCTGCAGCCACTGTGGCCGGACCTGCCTGTCCCGCATTGGTCTTGTCAGCCACCAGCGAGCCTGCAGCAGACGTGGACTACTGCACCTTTCTTAAATCTTCATTCGCGAGGTCAAGCCGAGAGAGAGGTTTTAGCCCAATTTTCCAGCCTGTCAAGGTCATCCTGTAATCTGTTTCTGTCGTCTTCTGTGTTTGCAACCCCTCCCAATTTAGTATCATCTGCAAATTTAATAAGCATCCTCTCTGACTCGTCCGCTGTCATTGTGATTCTTGATACCGAGACTCTTGATACCGACACATTACTTTTGGCTGCAGCTACTATAAATAAGGCTCTCGATTCCACCTCATCGGGTCTTCAATACTGATCTGATACTCAACTCTCCTCGACAGCGAAAACAGAAAGATCTGCTTGGTTTCGAGAGGTACCAGATATGTCTCTATTGCGCCATTCTCCTCGGTGTCGTCTTCTTAGATCTGGTCAGTTTACTTTGCATAGTGCTACTTCTCACAGCGCCCCGCTTCAGAGGTCTCGTTGGTGCTCTAGGCGTACCTGATCGTGTTCAGGTCATTGCAGCCGCTCGAGTTCAAGACATCGCCGCTCAATTTCGAGGTCGTCTCGTTGAGGCTGACACCATTCACGGTCTGCTTCCAGGCATAGACGCTCGGATTCGAGAGGGTCACGACGAAGCCGTCGTCATTCCAGATCTGCATCGAGGCATTGAGTGACTTTGAGACATGGCAGATCGACTTCTAGAGCTTCCCACAGAGACAGAAACCTCCGTCGATCCCATTCGACGCTGAAATATCGATCTACATGCCATAGGCGCTACTACCAACTCCTACACCTTCGAGAACATCGTCTCCAGATACCTACTCTCGATGGTACCATCATCATTATCCAAATGGTAAAGGTTCGCTCCGTGTCAGCCGTCCCACCGATGCCAGATCTATAGATGTTGCTACTGCACCTTCTATGTCTCAGCCACCAACACTCACACCTTACACCTAAAGCATCGGCTGCGGCTGGAGCTCCTTCGCAACTTCCTGCCCCTGTCTTGGAGCCCATTTACATGCCAGATGATCTGCTTCACAAGGATCCTGTTGTTCCAGCCCCTATAGGCATGGAGGACCCATGCTCTGACGCATCGTCATCAGCATCATCCTCTTCGGAGCCTGCCGACCCGCTGCTTCCTGATCAGCCTGATGACATCACTCCTCCTAGCCCATTATCACCATCTGAAGGGGCTAAACTATACTTAAAAATGATCACCAGGATGGCTGAAGCATTGCACATTCCTGTCAACACGAACGAGCCGGAAGTTACAGATCTGGTTTATAAACTCATTCAGAACCAACTGCCACCGGCAAATTTGCTGCCATTGCTGCCTGTCCATCTCGCTACCCTTAAAGAGGCATGGAAGACGCCTTCCTCTTTTCCACCTACTCTGAAACGTCTTGATGCTCTGTACAGAGTACAATCTTCTGACGCCAAGTTTCTTTTTTCACACCCAGCTCTGAATTCGATGATAATTCATTCGGCTTCAAAATCGAAACCAACTCGACATCCTGCTCCTCCTGAGCGAGAGGGTCGTAAGCTGGATGCGTTAGGATGAAAGCTATACTCTACTACTTCTATTCTGAGTAAGCTTCACACTTACTTGGCTTACTTTTCAGCCTACAATTTTAATTTGGCTAACCGCCTGACACCTCTGCTGACCAACCTCCCTGATGCCGCACTTCCTCAAGCGACAGCTATCATCCAGGAGTTGTCTGCTGTTTCTCGCCAACAAATAAACTCGTTGAAACATGTGGCATCATGTTCTTCCAGAGTACTAGCCACTTCGATAGTGATTTGCCACCATGCTTGACTTCGTTCTACCACGCTCCAGCCTGACCTCAAGACGAAGGTGGAAGATCTCCCCTTTGATGGAGAAGGCCTCTTTCATACCACCACTGATGAGGTTCTCTCCAATGTGGATGACAGTAGAAAGAATGCAAAACTCCTAGGAGTGGCTACCCCTTCTTCTTCATCTAAGCCCTATCAACCCAGACAATAGTCTTCTCAACGGAGATACTTTCCTCCAAAGTCCTCTGATACCTGGAGGCGGAAACAATTCTCGTCATCTTCCAAAACAACCTACTCAAACAAGCAGAAACCGAATCAGTCTTAACGCCCATCACCGAATAACAAGCGGTCGGTTTGACGGCCTTCCTCATCCGAAACTTCCACTAAACACAGAACTTCTACCAAACACCACTCCTCCCCACCCAGCAACCAGAGTTTCTCCCTTTCAACATCTTTGGGATTCCATAACTACAGATGTCTGGGTCCTCACAATCATTAGAGTGGGGTATGCCATCGAATTTTCTGAGTTGCCCGTATTCCCACATTTTGTGCCAACTCCCCTGTTTCCGGTCCTCCTCGACGAAGTACACTCCTTATTGTCAAAAGAGGCAACAGAACCTGTGCCTTCTTCAGATCTCAGGATGGGATTCTACTCATGTTACTTCGTCGTCCTCAAGAAAGATGGGGGCAAGCGTCCCATCATGGACCTGAGAGACCTCAATCGTTTCATATGCCTTCAGAAGTTCTGGATGATTACCTTACAAATGGTTCTTCAGTTGTTACCGAAGGAGGGGGGCGTGGCATGCTCAGCTGAGAGGAAGACGCGTTTTGTTTGAGCTCCCGGCAGATTGCTAAAGGGAATTAAGTATTCCTTCTTCTGGTGATAAAAATAACAAAGCCTTGAAGACATTAATATAAGCTGGTGATAGTTGTGAAGTGGCAGTAAAGCCCTCTGGAAGTTGGCTAGAGGGTAAGGTTAAAATTAATTGGCGTGCTGAGAGAAACGGCAATGGCGACTTCGGACTCAGAAGCAGAGAGTGAAGATAAGGTAATGAAAACAGTTGTTACCGAAGGACACCTAGCTGGCCTCCTTGGACCTGCGAGACGCGTATTTTCATGTCACTATCCGTCCACATCATCGCTGTTACCTCAGGTTTACCATAGGACAGACACACTACCAGTACAAGACTCTGCCATTCGGCCTCACCACCACCCCTCATGTATTCACAAAGTGCATGGCGGTGGTGGCGAGAGCCCTCTGTCAGCAGGGAATTCAAGTGTTTTCTTACATCGACGACTGGCTGATAGTGTCATCATCAGCCAGTCAGTTACAGAAGGATCTAACATCAACCTTAGGGTTCCTCAAGAACCTGGGCCTTTCTGTGAACTTTGCAAAGTCGCATTTACAACCCACGCAAATTCTCCCTTTCGTAGGAGCTGTCATCGACATGACAGCATTTAAGGCTTTTCTGCCCTTAGACAGAGCCCAAACCCTGAAAGTTCTAATCCATCCCTTCCTTCTAATTCCGATGCAGACAGCAGAATCCACCCAACGCTTGTTAGGTCTCATGGCTGCCACAACTGCAGCGATTCCTTTTGCCCGTCTCTGGATGCGACCCCTTCAGTTGTGGTTTCTCCACCATTTCAAGCCAGAGACGCATTCTCAACACTTACTCCTGACAAAACCGCAGGATGTTCTGCATTCTCTAAATTGGTGGTTAATGGACAACAACCTCCTGATGGGCAAGGACTTTCAGCTTCTGCCGCCCACAAGAATGTTGACCACAGATGCTTCACTCAGTGGCTGGGGAGCCCACTGCGAAGATTTCACAACACAAGGAACCTGGTCCACAACTACCAGTCTGAGACACATCAATGCACTAGAGCTCATGGCTGTTCAGCTTGCTCTGAAATCTTTCCTTCTACACTTGAAAGACCATCACGTCCAGGTGGCTTCAGACAATGTAACTACTGTCTACTACGTCAACAAGCGGGGGCACGAGATTGCCCTCTCTCTGCAAACAAGCTTGACATCTGTGGGACTGGTGCATTCACAACATCTTTCTCTCTGCAGTGTACCTTCCAGGGTCACTGAGCACTCATGCAGATGCGCTCAGCAGATCATTGCCCAGCGACCTGGAATGGACGCTCAATGACTGTTATCTTCGTCCAGTCTTCCGAACATGAGGTTCCCCTCAGGCGGACACCTTTGCATCCCCTACCAATGCGAAATGTCCAATATTTTTCAGCAGGGGCCTCCCAACCAACCATTTGCTTGGGGATGCCTTTTTACAGCAGTGGTCGGGAAAACTATTTTACATGTTCCCTCTGATCCCATTGATCGCCAGGACTATACAGAAAATACAGACAGACCACATGGACTGTATCCTGATAACTCCGTGGTGGCCACGTCAAGCCTGTTTTTCTCCTCTGCTACTGCTCTCACAAGGGGTCTTTCGTCGCTTGCCTCTGGTCCCAGATGTTCTGACTCAGCACAACGGGAATGTTTACCATCACAACCTGAAATTTTTCCGATTGACCGCCTGGAGAGTCAGACCCTGACCTTCTCACCAGAAGTCAGGGAGGTATTCCAGAATGCGAGGAAACCTTCAACACGAAAGTCATATCGACTCAAATGGAAACGTTTTTCTATCTATGCAAGAAAGCATGCTATGGACCCGTATACGGCGCCTCTGTAGATGCTTTTTTCCTACTTGCTCTCCCTCTCTGACGCAGGCCTCAGCTATTCTTCTTTGAAGGTGCATCTTTCGGCCATTTCAGCTTTCCATGTCCTGGTGAATAACTCTAGTTTTCTCGCATCCACTATCTAGGGCATTCCTGAAGGGATGCTCCCATCTAAAACCTCCCATTAAGCCTCTGATGTCCCCATGGAGTCTCTCTCTTGTACTCGCGCAACCCATGGGAAAACCCCTTGAGCTCTTGGCCACAACTTTCCTGCAACTCCTTTCTTGGAAGACGGCTTTTTTAGTGGCTGTGAGGTCCGCTAAAAGAGCAAGCGACATATCAGCTTTTAGGTCTGATCCTCCGTATAGTTTTCCACAAAGATAAAGTGGTTCTCCGCCCGGACCCAACCTTTGTACCCAGAGTTGTCTCCTCTTTTCACCTTTCAGAGTCCACAGTCTTACCAACTTTTTGCCCTAATCCTACCGACGATATACAAAAAGCTCTACAAGCTCTGGACATGCGTAGGGCCCTTGTCTTTTACCTGCAAAGGACTGCTGCCTTCAGAAAGGACCACAGACTATCCGTGGCCTATGGTGTACCTCAACAAGGTGCCAAGGTATCACCTCAACGCCTTTCTAAGTGGGTATCTTCCACTATAAGGCTTTGTTATGAGATTGCAAAAGAGCCCTTACCTGAAGTCATCCACAGCCGCTCTACTAGAGTGGTCTCGACTTTCTCTGCCTTTCACCATGGAATTCCTCTGGAGGACATTTGTGCAGCAGCCACTTGGTCGTCTTCGACCACCTTCATGACGCATTATTCCCTCGATGTTCATTCTGGGCGAGATGCGTCCTTTGGAAGATCCATGTTATCTTCTATTTTCCAGTGACAGCATTACTACTTATCTCAGGTGAGCCTGTAAGACAGCATGGTTTTATGATACTAATCTGTGCTTGGTTCTAGGTTTCTCCAGTTTTTCTACCAGCACCCACCGTCCAAGTACTACAGCTTGCTAATCACCCATGTGTGTAGACTGCACAGGGACCGCGAAGAAGATAAACAGGTTGCTTACCTGTAACTGATGATCTTCGAGTGGTCACCTGTGCAGTCACACACAACCCGCCCAGCCTTCCCCACTGCTGGCACTTCCTTCTACTTACCTGCGGTTGGACTTGCTAGCGGCGACTGGAAGAAATTGAGTGGGAGGTGGACTTCTCCGCCGTTCTAGGCATGTGTACTGGGAGCCTGCTCCCCAGGGCGGGAGAGGAGCCTGCCCAAAACACGCTACGCTGCTATTGGAGTTCTCCGAGGTTGGATTCGAGCAAAGGGCACAAAGCCATGTGTGTAGACTGCACGGGTGACCACTCAAAGATCATCAGTTACAGGTAAGCAATCTGTTTCTTTTCAGCCAAGACTTGTTCCTGGGGGCCAAATCAGGCCACCGGAGGGCTCCTATCAGGTCCCAGAGCAACTGACTCTTGTCTGCTTCCTTCTCTCTCTCTCTTGCTTCCTTCTGCATCTCAGCTTGTTTTGCCAGGCTTGCTCAATCGCACAGGAGCTACAGAGCAAAACCTCTATTTTCTCCATTGGGTGAGGCTTCTCTTCCTCCTGGTCCCCTGGGGAGGGAGGGAAAGAGCCAAAGCTTCCTTTGCCCAGTTCCCGGGATCCCATGGGAGAAATGCAAAGAAAGCTCCTTTAAGACCAACAAGTGCTAATGTTTTAAGCATATTTTAAAGTTTTTTTTAAAAAAAATTGTTTCGTCGTGTTTGTGTCCTTTGAAAAGTTTGTATCTCTGCTACCTAGTCTTAAATAGGTACACACATAGCCTGGCCCAACAAGGTCTCATTTATGTCAAATCCGACCCTCATAACAAATGAGTTTGATGGCCCTGACTTAGAAGAATTAAAACCCAGCACCCAGAAACAGCCAATCACAGCAGGCTCTTGTGGCTCCCAGGAGTTCACGTGGTTCAGGCTCTTTGCTCTAAGGAAGGGGCCAGAAGAAGCAGTGGATGAAAGGAGCAGACTGACGGTAAAGATCCAGATGCAGCCCTTCCGTTCCTCATCTAGGGGATAGCCGATGCACAAAGATGCTCTCAGAGCTGTCAGAGGCATGCAAACAGTTAAATCATTTACAGAGGGCAGCCATGTTTTTCTGCGGGAGGACGGTCAGGTTTGAATCCAGCAGCACCTTAGAGACCAACAAGATGAATATTTGCAAGTCAGAGCTCCCTCCATCAGATAAATCCATGTTTCATAAGTGAGGGGTAGCTCTACCAGAGTTCAGCAAGCAGTTTGTCTATCTTAACATATTCTGTAGCAAGAGTCGTGTTAATCTCTTTCAGCAAATGCACAGAGACGTCTACTGGCATCTTACTGGTTCAATACACCATAAGCTTCCAAGAAGAAGAGGCTGGATTTATACCCTGCCCTTTGCTGGCCAAAGGAGTCTCAGAGCGGCTTACAATCTCCTTTCCCTTCCCCCTCCCCACAGCAGACAACCCGTGAGCAACGTTCACTCTAAGCTGCAGAGTCTTGTGAGTAAAAATTCTAATTTGTGAGCTGCTGCCATTGAAGTTCTGAGCTGCTGCATAACTTAGTTTGCTCTGGGCTCATCCTTCCTGAGCTAAGACAAAAATGTGTGAGCTGGAGGCTAAAGATCTGTGAGCTACCTCATGCTACCTCAGCTTAGAGGGAACACTGCCTGTGAGGTAGGTGGGGCCGAGAGAGCTCTCCCAGACCTGCTCTTGAGCAGAACAGCCTTGAGAGAACTTGTGTGCCAGTACAATAGTAATAGTAAATACGACTGGAGCCTGTGTGAAGATAAGCAATATAAGATAACCACTGGAAGCAATAAAACTTTCACTCAAAGTGTGTAAATACGCTTTTTTAGTGAAGTAAAACAAAAACAAAACTAAGGAACACTAAACATTCTTGAAATCTTCCCCACAAAGTCTCTCAACAGCCGGTAGCAGCAAATTAGAGCATGCGTGGATCCATGATGTAAAGAGTAGAACTGTGGCTCCGTGTAACGTCGGGAGAAAGAGGCTGAGGAAGAACTATTGAAATCACGAGGAGTCCTTTTAAAAGCGGCTCCTTATTCTCTCTGTTCCATCATGAGTGGAACACGAAGAATTTAAAGACCACCCACGTCTTCATGAAGTCCTATTTGAAGAGGCTATCATTCTTTGTGCTTGTTTAGAGACTTTGTGGGGAAAATTTCAAGAATGTTCAGTGTTCCTTCGTTTTGTTTTTGTTTTACTTCACAAAAAATGCATATTTTGTGTGAAACGCTTTGTGTGAAAGTTTTATTGCTTCCAGTGGTTATCTTACATTGCTTGAGAGAACTTGTGGCTGACCCAAGGTCACATCAGCAGGAACATAAGAACTTAAGAGAAGCCATGTTGGATCAGGCCAATGGCCCATCCAGTCCAACACTGTGTCACACATAAGAACATAAAAGAAGCCTTGTTGGATCAGGCCAGTGGCCCATCCAGTCCAACACTCTGTCACACATAAGAACATAAGAGAAGCCCTGTTGGATCAGGCCAGTGGCCCATCCAGTCCAACACTCTGTCACACATAAGAACATAAGAGAAGCCCTGTTGGATCAGGCCAGTGGCCCATGCAGTCCAACACTCTGTGTCACATAAGAACATAAGAGAAGCCATGTTGGATCAGGCCAGTGGCCCCTCCAGTCCAACACTCTGTGTCACATGAGAACATAAGAGAAGCCCTGTTGGATCAGGCCAATGGCCCATGCAGTCCAACACTCTGTGTCACATAAGAACATAAGAGAAGCCTTGTTGGATCAGGCCAGTGGCCCATCCAGTCCAACACTGTCACACATAAGAACATAAGAGAAGCCCTGTTGGATCAGGCCAGTGGCCCCTCCAGTCCAACACTCTGTGTCACATGAGAACATAAGAGAAGCCCTGTTGGATCAGGCCAATGGCCCATGCAGTCCAACACTCTGTGTCACATAAGAGAAGCCATGTTGGATCAGGCCAGTGGCCCATCCAGTCCAACACTCTGTCACACATAAGAACATAAGAGAAGCCCTGTTGGATCAGGCCAGTGGCCCATCCAGTCCAACACTCTGTGTCACATGAGAACATAAGAGAAGCCCTGTTGGATCAGGCCAATGGCCCATGCAGTCCAACACTCTGTGTCACATAAGAACATAAGAGAAGCCATGTTGGATCAGGCCAGTGGCCCATCCAGTCCAACACTCTGTCACACATAAGAACATAAGAGAAGCCCTGTTGGATCAGGCCAGTGGCCCATCCAGTCCAACACTCTGTGTCACATGAGAACATAAGAGAAGCCCTGTTGGATCAGGCCAGTGGCCCCTCCAGTCCAACACTCTGTGTCACATAAGAACATAAGAGAAGCCCTGTTGGATCAGGCCAGTGGCCCATCCAGTCCAACACTCTGTGTCACATGAGAACATAAGAGAAGCCCTGTTGGATCAGGCCAATGGCCCATGCAGTCCAACACTCTGTGTCACATAAGAACATAAGAGAAGCCATGTTGGATCAGGCCAGTGGCCCATCCAGTCCAACACTCTGTCACACATAAGAACATAAGAGAAGCCCTGTTGGATCAGGCCAGTGGCCCATCCAGTCCAACACTCTGTGTCACACAGTGGCCAAAATATATATACACACACACACAGTGTGGCTAATAGCCACTGATGGACCTCTGCTCCATATTTTTATTCAATCCCCTCTTGAAGCTGGCTATGCTTGTAGCCACCACCATTTCCTGTAGGAGTAGGTGGAGGAGTAAGGAATCAAGCCCAGTTCTCCCAGATAAGAGTTCACACAGCCTCTACACCAAACTGGCTCTCTTCTTGTCCCAGATGAAAGCTTCTACTCTATCTTCTGAGTAATAGGCCTACACATTTTGCAGGTTCTCGGGGTGGGGGTATGAGTATAGTAGTAGCTGAGAGAGATGCCCAGTGTCCCAAATTCCCACGCTGCTGCGAGTCTCGCTTATTCATGCTGGGGACAGAGTGGCCCAAAATGGCTGCAAAGGTAACCCCGAGGAAGTAACCATCGTGAAAAGGCCTTGGCCGGGCAGGAGGTAGCGCGGGGGCGTGGGGAAGTTCGAGCGTTAAGCACCCGGACCGCTTGCCACTTCATAAAGTTTGAGAGCTGTGTAGTAACGTTAATATTGTTGCACTGATTGCTAATATTTTATGACTGTCTATAAACGTGAGGATTTGCAGTGCCCCCGCAACGGTATATAAAACCGTTTATGAGTCAAGGAAACAATGCTGAGCCTTGCTTAAGGGTGACGGAGACCAAACCTCTTTGCCTGCCGGTGCTCCCTTCGCCCTGCGGGGGAGAGGGGCAGGCTGTAGAGTCAGCATCCAAAAACGAACATGAGGGAGGATCGCTAGGAGGGGTGTCCTGCTGCTGCTTAGTGTGGCTAACACAGGAAGAAGATGATGATGATATTGGATTTATATCCTGCCCTCCACTCCAGAGTCTCAGAGCGGCTCACAAACTCCTATGTCTTTTCCCCCCACAACAGACATCCTGTGAGGTGGGTGGGGCTGAGAGGGCTCCCACAGCAGCTGCCCTTTCAAGGACAGAGTCTCAGAGCGGCTCACAATCTCCTTTCCCTTCCTCCCCCACAACAGACACCCTGTGAGGTGGGTGGGGCTGGAAAGGGCTCTCACAGCAGCTGCCCTTTCAAGGACAAAGTCTCAGAACGGCCTACAATCTCCTTTCCCTTCCTCCCTGACAACAGACACCCTGTGAGGTGGATGCGGCTGGAGAGGGCTCTCACAGCAGCTGCCCTTTCAAGGACAGAGCGGCCTACAATCTCCTTTCCCTTCCTCCCCCACAACAGACACCCTGTGAGGTGGATGCGGCTGGAGAGGGCTCTCACAGCAGCTGCCCTTTCAAGGACAGAGTCTCAGAGCGGCTCACAATCTCCTTTCCCTTCCTCCCCCACAACAGACACCCTGTGAGGTGGGTGGGGCTGGAGAGGGCTCTCACAGCAGCTGCCCTTTCAAGGACAGAGTCTCAGAACGGCCTACAATCTCCTTTCCCTTCCTCCCTGACAACAGACACCCTGTGAGGTGGATGCGGCTGGAGAGGGCTCTCACAGCAGCTGCCCTTTCAAGGACAGAGCGGCCTACAATCTCCTTTCCCTTCCTCCCCCACAACAGACACCCTGTGAGGTGGATGCGGCTGGAGAGGGCTCTCACAGCAGCTGCCCTTTCAAGGACAGAGTCTCAGAACGGCCTACAATCTCCTTTCCCTTCCTCCCTGACAACAGACACCCTGTGAGGTGGATGCGGCTGGAGAGGGCTCTCACAGCAGCTGCCCTTTCAAGGACAGAGCGGCCTACAATCTCCTTTCCCTTCCTCCCTGACAACAGACACCCTGTGAGGTGGATGCGGCTGGAGAGGGCTCTCACAGCAGCTGCCCTTTCAAGGACAGAGTCTCAGAGCGGCCTACAATCTCCTTTCCCTTCCTCCCCCACAACAGACACCCTGTGAAGTGGATGTGGCTGGAGAGGGCTCTCACAGCAGCTGCCCTTTCAAGGACAGAGAGTGGCCTACAATCTCCTTTCCCTTCCTCCCCCACAACAGACACCTGTGAGGTGAGTGGGGCTGGAGAAGGCTCTCACAGCAGCTGCACTTTCAAGGACAACCTCTGCCAGAGCTATGGCTGACCCAAGGCCATGCTAGCAGGTGCAAGTGGAGGAGTGGGGAATCAAACCCGGTTCTCCCAGATAAGAGTCCGCACACTTAACCACTGCACCAAACTGGCTCTCCACACCAAACTGCTGGAAGAGAGCAGCAGCTCGTTTCTGGTATTTTGCATGGACCTTTACTCCAGAATTAGTGTTGCTTAGCGATAAAAGATGCTCCACTCTTCAGCTCCGCTCCTCCCCCCCCCCCGGGCTTGCTGAGGTTTCACAGCTGTTGTTTTGGGGGCGGTAGGAAGTGCTGTCAAATCACAGCTGCCTTATGATGACCCTGTAGGGCAGGGGTGTCAAACATGCTGCCTTGGGGGCTGAATCAGGCCCCCAAAGGGCTCCTATCAGGCCCCTGAGCAACTGCCTGTCATCTGCTTCCTTCTCCCTCTCTCTCGCTTCCTTCTGCATAACAGCCTGCTTTGCCAGGCTTGCTCAATCACCCAGGGGCTACAGAGCAAAGCCTCTATTTTTTCCATTGGCTGAGGCACCTTCCTTGGGTAAGAAGGCTGGGGGAGGCAGAGCTTGCTTTGCCAGGCTCTCTCAATCGCACAGCAGAGCTACTGAGCCAAACCTCTCTTCCATCTGTTGGCTGAGGCTCCTCCCCCTCCTGGTCACCTAGGGAAGGAAGGAAAGAGCCAGAGCTTCCTTTGCCCAGTTCCCCGGATCCCACAGGAGAAATACAAAGAAAGCACCTTTAAGACCAACAAGTGCTAATGTTTTAAGCGTGTCTTATTAGGTTTTTTTTAAAAAAACTTTTATGTTTGTCTGTGTCCTTTATAAAGTGTGCATCTCTGCTATCTAATGTTAAATAGGAACACACCAGGCCCTGCCCAGCAAGTTCTCATTTATATCAGATCTGGCCCTCATAACAAATGAGTTTGACAGCCCTGCTGTAGGGTTTCCAAAGCAAGAGCCGAATGGAGGTAGTTTGCCACTGTCTGCCTCTGTGTGGCAGCCCTGGACTTCCTTTGGGGGAGGGGGAGGGGTCTCCCATCCAAGTACCAGGGTTGACCCAGCTTCGCTTCGGATACCTAATGAGACTGGGCTAGCCTGGGCCATCCAGGAGATTAGACAAATCTCTATCAAGCACTGTTAACCTTGATATCTAAATGGAACCTCCACGTTGAGAGGCAGGATATCTCAGGACATCCACTCAGCAGGGGAGGACTAGAGCTTTAACGTGCTGCTTTTGGGCTCCTTGGATCTGACTTAGCTACTGCTGGAAGAACAGGGCTTTTTTTGAGCAGGGACGCACAGGAACACAGTCCGTCTGGCTTGGTGCCGAGGGGTGTGGCTTAATATGCAAATGAGTTCCTGCTGGGCTTTTTCTACAGAAAGCCCCACGTGGGAAAAATTGTGCTGTCAGGGGGCGTGGCCTAATATGCAAATAAGTTCTGTGGAAGAATAATGCAGGGCGAGAGCGATCTTTGGCCCCTGCCATCAGGACCCTTCAGATGTTCCTAAAGCACATCGGGGAACACCGCTTGGCTGGGAAACCCTCTGTTCAAATATCTCTGAAGAGTTTCAGAGGAGATTCATTCCCCAAAGACTCACCCATGATGATGAAGGCTGCAGATTTATACCCCGCCCTTCTCTGAAGCAGAGTCTCAGAGTGGCTTACAACCTCCTTTTTCTTCTTCCCCCATAACATAACCCTGTGAGGTGAGTGGGGCTGAGAGGGCTCTCACAGCAGCTGCCCTTTCAAGGACAACCCCTGCGAAAGCTATGGCTAACCCAAGGCCATTCCAGCAGCTGCAAGTGGAGGAGTGGGGAATCAAACCTGGTTCTCCCAGATAAGAGTCCGTACACTTAACCACTACACCAAACTGGATCTTGATTGTTATGGATTGATGTGAGGCTTGCCTTACAGTATACAGCTCCATTCCTGCACTCCAGTATGGGCTGATCCGCCCATCCTCAACGGGAGGCTCAGAACTTTGAAAGAGAGCAAAGACAGCTGCTACCATTCCAGTCATTTAAATGGGAGAACAACTAAGGCTTCAAATACTTGCCAATGAAAACTATCCAAGATGCCGCTCTTCAGTCCAAAAGGCTCAAAGAGCTCAAATATTCCAAGGCAAATGTTTGGTAATCCAGTACAGCATGGGTAGGCAGAGAGGGTGAAGGGTCAAGGCTGATATTCAAGGAGAAAAAGCTATTTATTTTAAAGGGCAAAACAGAAATTGGCATGGCATTTTCGAAAGGGAGGAAACAGGTCATGTACAATAAGGTGGGGGGGGAGGATTAAAGAACAATGCATTTCTACTCTGTTTGGTGCCAGACATACCTCCAAACAAAATTCTAAACTTACCTTCAAACAGTTCTTTATTCCTGCTTCATTGCCTAATCCAAACTTTTCTAACAAAAGGAAAGGATGTTCAGCCATGTTGGCATCCTCCCTAGAGAGTTTCCAGCATTTATAGCAGTGTTTTCTAGCATTTATAGTAATGTATGGCTGTGAGAGCTGGACCATAAGGAAGGCCAAGCGCAGAAGAATAGATGCTTTTGAGCTGTGGTGCTGGAGAAGACTCTTGAGAGTCCCTTGGACTGCAAGAAGATCCATTCAGTCAGTCCTAAGGGAAATCAACCCAGAAGGTTAGATGCTGAAGCTGAAGCTCAAATACTTTGGCCACCAAATGATATGGGAGCACTCACTGGAGAAGATCCTGATGCTGGGAAAGACAGAAGACAAAAGAAGAAGGGGACGGCAAAAGAGATGGCTGGACAGCATTACTGATGTAACTAACATGAATTTGAGCAGACTTTGGAGGATGGTGGAAAACAGGGAGGGCCTGGCGTGACTTTGTCCATGTGGTTGCAAAGAGTCGTACTTGACTGTGCAACTGAACAACAACATAGCAGTGAGCTTAACTTGCACAAGAGGCAAACACATGTGCTTCAGGAGGATCAACACCTGTATTTTGATCAGTTTGGACTCCCCCCCCCCAAGAGAAAACGATAGACAACCAATCGCAGGGAAGGAGACTCGCTAAGCATTTGGGAAAGCGGGAAACGGCAGATTGATGGGCAAAGGTGAGCAGCCTAGGGAGGAAAGAAAAACTCCTTGCAGCATAATATCCAGTGGCCTATCGAGAAACCTGAGAAAGAAACAGCAGGCAGCTGATGAGAGTGTTAAGTGCAGTAAATTAATTTCTGAAGTAGAAGAGCTAGATTAGATTCCACTGGTGCCTTAGAAACCAACCAGATTTCCGGGGTATGAACTTTTGAGAGTCAAAGTTCCCTCGTTCACAGCTGACGAAGGGAGCTTTGATTTTTAAAAGCTTCTACCAGCGTTTCCCAACCTGTGGGTTTCAGGCTAGCTCTCAGTAATGGCTGCTTCTGCTCGTTCCATTGTGTTTTGGAGAACAAGATCTGACCCTGGAAACAGGATCTTCTGGATCATACATTAGCTGGTATTTTTCTTCATATACATGTTGATCAAATAAAACCGCTCCTGTTGGGTTTTCTTGCCAGTTTGTAGCGGTGAAGTGCGCGGACTCTTATCTGGCAGAACCAGGTTTGATTCCCCACTCCTCCACTTGCAGCTGCTGGAATGGCCTTGGGTCAGCCATAGCCCTGGCAGAGGTTGTCCTTGAAAGGGCAGCTGCTGTGAGAGCCCTCTCAGCCCCACCCACCTCACAGGTTGTCTGTTGGGGGCGGGGAAGGTAGAGGAGATTGTGAGCCGCTCTGAGACTCCAAGATTTGGAGTATAGAGTGGGATGTAAATCCAATATCATCATCATCTTATTGGTTACTGGAGTGAATTTCTCAACATGAGGGCGGGTTAGAGGGAGTAGAACAGAAGGAGAGAGAGTGGTCAAAGGCTGGAGCTTAACCTCCGTCTGCAATGGCTGTGTGTGCTGGAAAGCTGCCCTCTTTGTGCAAAGTTTGGTGATTTCTCAAAAATACCTCATATGATATTTTTGCAAGTATACGCTATTTTTGAGAAATCACCAACTACGTTGTAGAAAATGGGATGCTGAACTAGATAGGGGGCAAGGTCACAGTTTGCGTCGGGCTAGTCCTGGATAGGTCACTACCAAATAGGCTTCCCAACCCTCCTGCCCTGGCGGGGGACCCCCGAATTTTCAGCCTCCTCCCCCGCTCTTAAAAAATCTGGGGGCGGGGGGAGAGAGAACATACCTGTAGGCATCATGTTGTTTTACAGCTTGGGATCCGTTTTTAAGGCTGCACAGGAAACAGGAACGGCCCCTCCCTTTCTTTTCCTGTGCAGCCTTACTTTCGTTTTCACAGCGAGCAAATTCTGCTGGAAGACCAAGCACGGTAAGTATTTGTGTGTGTGCGTGCGTGAGAGAGAGGGAGGGGGCAGGGAGGGGGGATTCCCTGGTATGGAGGCCCTCCCCCCCTTTAGAAAGCGTGTGGGGGGGAGGGAAATGTCTACTAGGCACTCTATTATTCCCTATGGAGAACGATTCCCATAGAGAATAATAGGGAATTGATCCATGGGTATTGGGGCTCTGGGGGGGCTACTTTTTGAGGTAGAGGCACCAGATTCTTAGTATAGCAGCTAGTGCCTCTCCCCAAAATACCCCCCAAGTTTCAAAAATATTGGACCAGAGGGTCCAATTCTATGAGCCCCAAAAGATGGTGCCCCTATCCTTAATTATTTCCTATGGAAGAAAGGCATTTAAAAAGGCGTGCTGTCCCTTTAAATGTGATGGCCAGAACTCCCTTGGAGTTCAATTATGCTTGTCACACCCTTGCTCCTGGCTCCACCCCCCAATGTCTCCTGGCTCCGCCCCCAAAGTCCCCAGATTTTTCTTTAATTGGACTTGGCAACCCTACTACCAAACCAAGAAAAACTGGACTTGCGGGTCGCCGTACTGAAAAGGCTGGGAACCGCTGTCTTATACCCTGCAAAACCTTGATGGTCTGTCATGTGCAACTAGACTCAAATGCGGTGAAATCCTCCTTCACATACTGGCAAAAGGATTTCAAAAAACGAGAAGAGGAAAGGCCAGGCCTGTAGCCATAGGAGTCCTGTGGGGGCACTGCCCCCTGACTTCCAGGCAGGGTCTCCTGACCCCCAGGGGGCCCTCTGGGGTCACATCCTGCTTTTTTCTTTTATATTTTACCATGGCTGAGCCAGCGAAGCATCATCAGCGGCAGCCAGAGCCGGGAGAGCTGAGCAGGGCACAGTGCACTACAGCAACAAAAGCAGCAGACGGAGAGCAGGGAAGTGGAGGAAGCCACATGGAATGGGCCAGGGAGGGGGGACGGATGGAGCTGCTGGTTGCAGAGCACCAGAGTAGGAAGTGAAGCAGGGTCAACTCCGGCAAGTACTTGGATAGGAGACTTCCAAAGAATACCAGCAGCTGGGGGTCAGGGGCAGGCTTTTCAGCCCACTATCCCCTATCCCCTCGTCTGAAGAAGTGGGCATTCATATGAAGGCTTTCATTCGGCATAAAACTTTGCTGGTCTTAAAGGTGCCACTTGACTTTTACTTTGTTCTACCGCTTCAGACCAACATGGCTGCCCACTTGGATCTATCTAGGGGCAGGCTTTGTTCAACCATCTCTCTGAATATCCTCCAGGCCTCCAGTAGGGGTCAGTCACCAGAGGTGAACATGACTTTCACACACAGACGCACACACAGAAGAGAAGACCGCAGGCTTATGAGGGTCCTACTTTCCAAACGAGCCTTGGAAGCCAAAAATAGCAGATAAAATAGTATATAATGAAATGTTTTCTACAGCTAATGTTCAATTTTGCCACCATGTTCTTCCCCTTTTTATGACAGATGCTGAGGTGTTCATGGCAGTGATTTGGCAACATCATGAGGCTGAGCCTCTGCGACAAATAAAAAACAGTCCAAGGCTCTTCTTGAATAACGTTTTCCCTCCACACTCACAGTCTTACCATTTATTTTGTTTGTAGTTGACGCTTTGGCTTCATTAGGCCCCAGCAAGTAAAAATCCCTCACAATGATTCAGTTGTGTGAAAGATATATACAGGAAAGCAGAGGACATTTGCTTGCAGCTTCTGGATCCCATTCCCTTTTGTTTGGGTTTATGCGGCTGCTTCACTTTGTTTTTTAAGCCAATTCCTTGAACCTTCGTTAGATCCAGAAACTGTTTAGATCAGAGGTCCCCAACACGAAGCCTGTAAGTATCATGCTGCCCACCACCACCACCTCTGGCACTCGACCAGTGTTTTTAGAAAGTGAACTGGGCCAGGTAGGGGTTTTGTCCAGCAAGGCTTTTGACTGTCCATTGGAGCTAGGGTTGCCAAGTCCAACTCCAGAAATATCTGGGGACTTTGGGGGTGGAGCCAGGAGACACTGGGGTGGAGCTAGGGGGGAGGGGGGGAAATGGCGCCGGGGAGCGTGGCGAGCCGCCCCGTCTTGGAGCGGGCGACGCCGCTGCGCAGCTGCCACCTCTTTTCCGCTCGCCGTGGCTGCTCCTCCGAGATGGGCTCAGCCTGGGCCCATCTCGGAGGAGCAGCTGCGGTGAGCGGGGAGGGGGCGGCAGCGGCGCGGCGGCGTCGCCCGCTCCGGGATGGGGCGGCTCGCCATGCTCCTTGGCGCCGTTTCCCACCCTCCCCCCGCTTCCGTTTTTTGGGGGGGTGGGGGAAGAGGCTAGAAATCCTGGGGTCCCCCGCCAGGGCAGGAGGGTTGGGAAGCCTAATTGGAGCCATTGATTATGCATGGTATAGAGAATGTAGAGAAAGAAATACTTTTCTCCCTTTCTCACAATACGAGAATGCGTGGACATTCAATGAAACTGCTGAGCAGTCAGGTTAGAACAGATAAAAGGAAGTACTTCTTCACCCAAAGGGTGATTAACATGTGGAATTCACTGCCACAGGAGGTGGTGGCGGCTGCAAGCATAGAGAGTTTCAAGAGGGGACTGAATCAACAGGGAGCAGAGGTCCCTCAGTGGCTATTAACCACAGCGTATTGATGGAACTTTCTGGGGCAGTGATGCTCTGTATTCTTGATGCTTGGGGGGGGGGCACAGTGGGAGGGCTTCTAGTGTCCTGGCCCCACTGGTGGACCTCCTGATGGCGCCTGTTTTTTTGGCCATCGTGTGACACAGAGTGTTGGACTGGATGGGCCATTGGCCTGATACAACATGGCTTCTCTTATGTTCTTATGGAGATTTGATTGGCTGTGCAGATTTCTGAAAACACTGCTTTGGCAGCTGCTGCCAGTGCCACCACAGCACAAGGATCTTCATTCTGTGACTGAAGGTTAAGAAGCAGCAGCCATTTTGTGGCTGGGTATGCCTCCAGCAGCCATTTTGTGGCAGCCATTTTGTAGCTGCATCCATGACTTTGTGTAAGAATTCCAAATGAGCCTGCCAGCTCAAAAAGTTTGGGGACCCTTTGAAGAAGAAGAAACCCTTTGGATTTATATCTCTGCCCTATACTCTGAGTCTCAGAGCAGTCACAATCTCCTCTACCTTCCTCCCCCACAACAAACACCCTGTGAGGTAGGTGGGGCTGAGAGAGCTCTCACAGCAGCTGCCCTTTCAAGGACAACCCCTGCAAAGAGCTATGGCTGACCCAAGGCCATACCAGCAGGTGCAAGTGGAGGAGTGGGGAATCAAACCCGGTTCTGCCAGATAAGAGTCCGCGCACTTCACCACTACAGCAAACTGGCTGTCAAGCTCTCTCTCTTTGTTTAGATGATTAGAGAGAGCAGAACATTCCTTCTTTTCTGCACGTAGAAAGAAGTGTCACCAAATACTTCTGACTCTTTTAAGACCCGAGAGAGCACTGAAACATCTGCTCCTGAAGATTATGGTTGGTGAAGCAGACGTCAGGTCCACCATTCTAACCCTCAGCAGCCTTTAATGATAATGCTGAGGAAAGGGCTTCTCTTCTGGAAGTAAGTCTGAAACGACAGCAGTGATGGCCTTCCAGGAATAATATCCGGGGCGGGGGGCATGCTGAAAAGGCAACCCTTGTCAGTTGTTGGAGATGGTGGGGTGGGGGGACAGATAGGGTTGCCAATCCCCAGGTGGGGGCAGGGGATCCCCCGGTTTGGAGACCCTCCCCCCACTTCCAGGTTGTCAGAAAGCAGGGGGAGGGGGGGGAAATGTCTGCTGGGAACTCTATTATTCCCTGTGGAGATTTATTCCCATAGAAAATCATGGAGAATTGATCTGTGGGTATCTGGGGCTCTGGGGTGTGTGTGTTGTTTTTTGGGGTAGAGGCACCAGATTTTCAGTATAGCATCTAGTGCCTCTCCTCAAAATACCCCCCAAGTTTCAAAATGATTGGACCAGGGGGTCCAATTCTATGAGCCCCAAAAGAAGGTGCCCCTATCCTTCATTATTTCCTAAGGAAGGAAGGAATTAAAAAGGTGTGCTGTCCCTTTAAATGTGAGGGCCAGAACTCCCTTTTGAGTTCAATTATGCTTGTCACACCCTTGTTCCTGGCTCTGCCCCAAAGTCTCCTGGCTCCACCCCCAAAGTCCCCAGATATTTCTTGAATTGGACTTGGCAACCCTAGGGACAGACCATCAATTTCATTTTCACTGACTGTTGCAGGGCTGCTAAATTCTGAGATTTTTGGCAGCCTAATCGCAGGAGCCCAAGATAGTGTCAGAGTCACACACAGAACCATCAACTTCCAACCATCAACTTGAGAGCCAGTGCAGTATAATGGTTAAGAGTGGTGGACTTTAATTTGGAGAACGGGGTTTGATTCCCCACTCCACCGCATGCAGCCAGCTGGGTGACCTTGGGTCAGTTACAGTTCACTCAGAACTCTCTCAGCCCTACCTGCCTTACAGAGTATCTCCTGAGGCGGGAGGAAGGGAAGGCGATTGGAAGCTGCTCAGAGACTCCAAGAGAAGGACGGTATAAATCCAACTCTTCTTCAGGCTGATAACTTTCAAACTTCCATTCCCAATTCTGGTTTCTTTGGGGGATGACCAGTGCATCTGTTGCACATAAACGCAAACCCTCCCACCATTTCACAGGTAAAAAAAGGGACAACCAAGTTCTCTGAGAGGGGCTGTGGCTCAGTGGTAGAGCACCTGCTTGGCATGCAGAAGGTCCCAAGTTCAGTCCCCTGCATTACCAGTGAAAAGGACCAGGCAGTCGGTGATGTGAAAGACCTGAGACCCTGGAGAGCCACTGCCTGTCTTATTATGCAGTACTGCCCTTGATGGACCAAGGGTGTGACTCAGTATAAGGCGGCTTCCTGTGTTCTTACTAAGGAATCCTTTTGTGGCATTATATGCACTATTTAGCAAAAGCTAAGAGGATTTTTGTTCTCTTGGTTAACGGTTTGCAAACTATATATTGCAGGGGTCCTCAAACTACGGCCCGCGGGCCAGATGCGGCCCGCTGAGGACGTTTATGCGGCCCGCCGGGTTATGGCAAAATCAGACCGGAAGTGACGTTCGACCTAAACTTGCGTTAGCAACGCACACTTCCGGCACTGGGCTGAGGCGGCGGAGACAGAGTGTGAGGTGATACCGAGGTGAGGTGAGTTCCCAGGCCGGGGTGTGTGGTGTGGGGAAGGGAGAGAGATGCAGAAGACGGAGAACTGACAGCCCGCGGCCTTGTACAGTAACGGCAGTCCGGCCCTCCAACAGTCTGAGGGACAGTGAACTGGCCCCCTATTTAAAAAGTTTGAGGACCCCTGATATATTGCATCAAAATATAGCCTAACAGCTATGTATTGCAAATTGCCTATGTGTTCATGTGCTTGTATACATGCTGGACACTAATGCATGAAGCTGCCTTATAATGAATCAGACCTTTGGTCCTTCAAGGTCAGTTTTGTCTTCTCCAGCTTTGGTTCTCCAGGGTCTCAAACAGAGATCTTTCACATCACCTACCGCCTGGCGCTTTTAACTGGAGACGCTGGGGATTGAACCTGGGACCTTCTACATGCCAAGCAGATGCTTTGCTACTGAGCCATAGCCCCTCCCATGGTTCATCTGCTCTTCGCTCTTAAATTGATATGCCAATAAAGGTCAGTCAGTCTGTCTGTCTATCTGTCACTCGTAAGTTTTAACTTCTTGAAACTTTGAGACAGGTGCTGAACCTAGAACAATGACATCGCTAGCAAAAACAAGAACAGCGATTGTCTAGTCAGAGGTATCAAAAAGTGACCTTCTGTGGTGAATTGGGACACTTGGAAAATGTATACACATAGCTGAAAGGTAGGGTTCAAACCCTCCCTCACTAAAGTGACCTTGAGCCCACTGCTTTCTCAGCCTAATTTACCTCACAAAGTTGTTGTGAGAGCAAAATGGGAGGAGGTCAACAATATACGCTGCTCTGACTCCCTTCAAGGATAAAATCAGTAATAATAAATGGCATGTAGGCCTCAGCTACAAAGATGGCATTTCCACACAATGACAAACTATAGTCAAAGGACAGTACAACCTTTATATCATCGTTTCCTCCAAAAGTAAATGGAGGTTTGAGATCATCAAAAGAAGTTTTCCTCACGAAGGTCCCATTCTACCAAGCGTTTTTGACTGCAGCATCGTAGACCATAATTTATTTGCGCCAGCGTTGTGTTAGTGACGTGTGGCCTGAGGCGTTTGCCCTCACCGTCCCGGAACTAAGGGTTTGGACAGCTTCACACATTCCAAAGACCAACCCTTGGTTTTGCAGACTCTTTACCAGCACCCGTCTGCTGAGGAGATCAGAGACAAAGAACTCATTGCAATCTTTAATGGCTCAGATGGTCAAAACAGCTCTGGGAGGCTTACTGTTTTGATAACGGCAACAAAGAGTTCAGCCCAACATCGATACACACATATAAACCACAAAGCCCAAACACCAGCTATTGTGGTGTTGCAAAACAAAGTGAGATGAAATCGCCCCATGTAGTCCTTTAGCTCGCTTCGAAGCAATAGAAACCGTCACATTTCAGATCTTCGTTGGGCTATGAAGCGCCTATTAAGGAGGTCTCCTTTTATTGTGGATTAGCATTGTGCTTTGTTTGGGTGTTAATGCCACACGGAGGCACACAAGAAAGGCTCTTGCCTCCTTTTTCTGAAAAGCGGCGAGAGCACCACAGCATAAACAAATTAATCAGGACCCCTCCGGCCCGGAGGGAGAGGACGTCTGGGGCGACACACTGCGCCAGTGTTTGTGTTCCAGCAGGGTTTTGTCACAGGGCCCAGTGTTGGTTTGCAGAGTCAGAGAAAGGCCCTTCTGCAGGTGGAAGCAGCTTGTCCAAGTGCAATGAAAGGATTAAATGAGTTCAATGATCATGAAATAATTCCAAAGTTTAGAGCTTGGCAGGCTTATCAGGCCGGGCCTGAGAAGGCTTATAGACAACGTGAGCTTTCAAGAATCAAAAGCTCCCTTGATCAGATACCAGGGGAACTTTGACTCTCAAAAGCTCATAACCCCCCCCCCCCCCTCCCTCAATCTTATTGGTCTTTAAGGTCCCACTGGACTCGAATCTAGCTGTTCTACTGAAGACCAACGCAGATACCTGCTGGAACGATCTATAGAAGAAGAAGAGTTGATTTTTATACCCCACTTTCCTTTACCTTAAGGAGTCTTAAAGTGGCTTACCGAGGCCTTTCCTTTGTGAGGTAGGTAGGTCAGTGGGGCTGAGAGAGTTTTGAGAGAACTGTGACTGGTCCAAGGTCACCCAGCAGGCTTCATGTGCTTCTTCATGGTTCTCCAGGTAAGAGTCCACCACACTGCCTCCAGTGGTTTCAAAAGTTATCAGCTGGACTTGGGTCCTTTTTTTGTTGTTCAGTCGCACAGTCAAGTCCGACTCTTTGCGACCCTATGGACAAAGTCACGCCAGGCCCTCCTGTCTTCCAACATCCTCCGAAGTCTGCTCAAATTTGCGTTAGTTACATCAGTAACGCTGTCCAGCCATCTCATCTTTTGCCGTCCCCTTCTTCTTTTGCCTTCTGTCTTTCCCAGCATCAGGGTCTTCTCCAGTGATGGTGGCCAAAGTATTTGAGCTTCAGCTTCAGGATCTGACCTTCCAGGGAACAATCAGGGTTGATTTCCCTTAGGACTGACTGATTGGATCTTCTTGCAGTCCAAGGGACTCTCAAGATTCTTCTCCAGCACCACAGCTCAAAAGCATCTATTCTTCTGCGCTCGGCCTTCCTTATGGTCCAGCTCTCACAGCCATACATTACTACTGAGAATACCATCGCTTTGACTATATGGACTTTTGTTGGCAGGGCGATGCCTCTACTTTTTATTATACTTCCTAGCTTTGCCATAGCTTGGGTCCTTAGTTCAAGGCAAAATCCATGGCAACGTCTCCAGTCAGAAGGATTTTAGGAAGAAAGTCTTGGGAAAAGTGCTTTCTCTGAGTGCCTGAAGAAAATATTTGGTTTGATGGACCCAGGACCTGAAATGCAGGAAGGCAACTCTGCAAGTTCATAATCTTTAAATCAACAGCCATCTTCCCTAAAAACAGGGTTTTTTTGGTAGCAGGAACTCCTTTGCATATTAGCCCCCCCCCCCAATGCAGCCAATCCTCCTGGAGCTTACAGTAGGCCCTGTAAGCTTGGAGGATTGGCTACGTCAGGGGGGTGTAGCCTAATATGCAAAGGAGTTCCTGCTATAAAAAAAGCCCTGCTTAAAAATGGGCCCTTCTCTAGTGGGGATGTAAGGACGATCAACTACCTCTCACGCCAAAGAGGCTACTGTGAGATTGCTCTCTTGCTTTGCTCGCACCTATTTAAAAATGCTAATTGTTGTGAAATTACTGCAAACAGACCTTTTCTTCAAGGAACAGCAAGGTCAACAGGCTGATGAAGTGTAGCACTCCAACTTTCTCCTTCCAACAGCCGCAAGAGTGCCGTCGCGCGTCACCCATCGCAGCCGAAATGTGATGGCTCTCAGGTTCTGCATGCAAAATATAACTGCCGTTGGATTTTAAAATTCTGGGCGATTTCCATGACTTAATAAATGATCAACCCACACATTTTCAGATTGTGGTAACATTTGGCCTCTCCCTTTGCTGAAGCGAGGCCGTGAATACGATGGAGAGCCCTTGAAAATATTTGACCTAGTAAAATTTTAATTAGGTGTCAGTCAAATGAAGGAACTGGGTATAAAACACTAGCTGTTTCTGGTAGAGTCAGCAACTTAGCAAATTATTGTATTGGGAAGCCATGTCCTCTTTTCCATTTTTATTATCTGGATGCCAACGGACAATTATCTCCATGTGCAAGTTTATAGAACTTAACTGTGCTTCTCACATTGGTATCTGAAGCAGCAACTCATGAAAGCTCCTGCCCTACCACAAATTTTGTTAGTCTTTAAAGTGCTACTGGACTCTTGCTCTTTCCTACTTCTCCCGTTGTGTAAACATAGAGACTTAGGGTTGGAAGGGACCTTAGCAGCAGTCTAGCCTTACCTTCTACTTAATGCTACAGCAGGGTTGAATAGGAATGTGGAATGGTATAGTATGGGGGTGGCCGAACTGCAGCTCGGGAGCCACCTATGGCTCTTTCACATCTATTGTGTGGCTCTCAAAACTACCACCACCCCGTCGGAGAAAGCATTTGTCTCTTGAAATCACTTCTCCAAGCCAAGCCAACTGGTGACTTGGAGAATGCATTTGCTTTCCCCAGATCCCCAGAATTTCTGCTTGACCCCAGTTGACCTGCTAGACTCACATTGCTTCAAGGAAGGAGAGAAAAGCAGGCATCTCTAGTGATGAAAAGCCTGTCATTCATTTTTAATTTGGTGGTATTTGACCCATATATTTGCATGACTACTACGTCCTGTGATGCAATGGACCAGCTTGGGAGGTGACCTCTGTTAAGGATATTTTTTCCCCCATTCCATTTCTTCAATCCCAGCCCTACTACACTAAGTTGTTTTGCTAACTATCTTTTCTTTTAGACAAAGTGGGACGGTGGTTCAGTGGTAGAGCATCTGCTTGGGAAGCAGAAGGTCCCAGGTTCAATCCCTGGCATCTCCAAAAAAGGGTCCAGGCAAATAGGTGTGAAAAACCTCAGCTTGAGACCCTGAAGAGCCGCTGCCAGTCTGAGAAGACAATACTGACTTTGATGGACCAAGGGTCTGGTTCAGTATAAGGCAGCTTCATATGTTCATATATGTTTCTTTCCACATCTCCCTCCCTCCCTCCCTCCCTCCCTTCCTTCCTTCCTTCCTTCCTTCCTTCCTTCCTTCCTTCCTTCCCTCCCTCCCTCCCTCCAACATCTGATGTTTATTCCATGTAGCTCTCATGTTAAGCAAATTTGGCCACCCCTGATTTTAAGAGTTTTAATAAAAATGTGTGTGATATTTGTTCATGTCTTGTGGCTCTCAAACATCTTCACTTATTCGATGTGGCTCTTGGCCACACCTGGTACACTATATTCTGGTCTTGTCAGATCTCAGAACTTAAGCATGGTGAGTACTTGGATGGGAGACCATGAAGAGAGACTCTGCAGAGAAAGGTAAGGGCAAGCCACCTCTGCTTCTCACTTGGCTTGAAAGGCAGTGCAACTTGACAAGACTAATGTATGTATGTATGGTCCTCCAGGTCTACTTGAAGATCTTCGGGGAGGAAGGGCCCGTCCTCCCCAGGTAACTGAGTAGTGAACTGCTCTTCTTCTTGAGAAGCTTCTTGGAATGTTCTTACCATCCAGTAACTTCTGTCCACTAGATCTAATCTTGCCCTCCGGAGCAGTGGAGTATGAGTCTTTGCCCTCTTCCATGAGACAGACCTTCAGGTACCTGAGGAGAGCTCTCATGTCTCCCCCAGGTCTTGGTTTCTCCAAACTAAACATACCCTCCTCTTTAGCCTTTCCTCATAGGCAGGGCATCTATCTATCTATCTATCTATCTATCTATCTATCTATCTATCTATCTATCTATCTATCTATCTATCTATCTATCTATCTATCTATCTATCTATCTATCTATCTACCTACCTACCTACCTACCTACCTACCTAAGTATCTATCTATCCATGTCCTTCTCCATTGATTTATACCCTGCCCCTCCCGTGAAAAAGCCCAACAGGAATTCATTTGCATATTAGGCCACACCCCATTATGTCACCATTGTTTCCCATAGGGCTTTTTTGTAGAAAAAGCCCAGCAGGGACTCATTTGCATATTAGACCACACCCTCATGCCAAGCCAGCCGGAACTGCATTCCTGTGCGTTCCTACTTTTAAAAAAAAAAAAGCCTTGCTCATGGTACATTTTATTTTTCCAGATTTCTGACAATCTTCATTGCCTTCCTTTCAACCAGTTCTGGTTTCTTCTTAAAGCATGGAACTCAAAAACCAGAGGCAGGACTGCAGATGAGGTTTAACTAGCACAGTGTAAACTTTTTGTGACTTGGATACCACCTAACACCGCATTAGCTTTATTTGCGCAGCTGTAAAACACCACAGTCTCATCTGCAGCTTGTCCCGGGCCACCTTCCTGAGAAATCTGTTTATCTGTACTATTGCCATGCCAGAAATCCTCATCTTATACTTTTGCACTTGATTGCTTTCCCTCTAAATGCAGAACCGTTTTCTCTCTGAGATTTTACACCTGTGGGCATTTTGAATGTCACTGCTGTCTATTAGCTATCCCTTCCAGTTTCGGGTCATCTGCAAATCTGATAAGAGCTTTTCCCACCCATTCACCCTAAGTTGTTCAGACACACAGTCGAGTCTGACTCTTCATGACCCCATGGACCACATCATGCCATGCCCTTCTATCTTCCACCATCCCCCTAAGTTTGCTCAAATTCATGTTCATTGCATCGATAACGTTGTCTAATCCTTTGCCATCCACTTCTTTTACTTTCAATCTCTCCCGGCATCAAGGTCTTCTCCAGTGAGTGCTCCCTTCTCATTTGTTGGCCAAAACATTTGAGCTTCAGCATCTGACCTTCCAGGGAATAGTCAGGGTTATTTTCCTTTAGGATTGACTGATTTGATCTCCTTACCGTCCAAGGGACTCTCAGGAGTCTTCTCCAATCAGGGCTGGTGCTAGGGATTCCGCCGCTAAAGGCAGACCCCTGAGCAGCGCCCCCCCCTTGCTCCCTTGGGAAACAAAACCAAAAGTCATGTCATCAGGCAGGCCAGGGGCGAGGAGGGCGGTAAGCAAACCCCAGCCCTGCTCAGGCTTCTTGCTTTGCAGGAAGCCTGATCGGGGGTGGGGAGAGCTGACGTTTGCGTACCGCGCTCATCACGAGGAGTGCAGTATGCAAGCCCTGGGCTGGCTCATCAGGGGGGAGAGGGGGTGCCCAGCGGTGCCCCCAGGCGGGATGGTGCCCTAGGCAGCCTGTTTGGGTTTCTGATGAGGTTTCACTTCCTGTTGTCATGAGTTAATTAAGTGTTTGTATATGCATGCGGATGTTTAGCCAGTGAGTAGGTAGAGCCAATGAGAATGTTTGCACGTACTTCCCCGCCAAGGCTAGGTGTCAATCTGCATAGTGACCATTGAGGGAGAGCCCTAATAGGCTAATCCATATATTTGGGGGGTGGTCTGAGGGAAACCATTTGGTCAGTTTTATTGCCCTTTGTGTTAAGCCCTTAGACCTCCACGCAGTTGAAGTTAAGACTCAAGAGAGTCGAGATGTAGCCTAGAAGCTAGATAGGATATTTGAATCCTTCTTTGTTTTCTAGAAATCCCAGTCATACCTTTTCCTCATGAGTAAAGTAAACTACTTTGTATCTTAAACTAAACCGTGTGCCCGGCTGTTATTCGTGGTTCTCTCCACGTTACTCTGCTAATCATATATCTAAACCCCAACACAGCCGCCTACCCTGCCTGCTCCCACGTGCTCGGTCTCCAGCACCACAGTTCAAAAACATCTCTTCTTTGGTACTCGGCCCATTCACCTAAATCAGTGATTAAAACTATTGACCAGGGACCAGAAGAGTACTCTGAAGCTCAGTGCTTGATATCTCCCTCCAGGCTGATGAAGTTTGGTAGATGATAGGCGCTTTCTGAGTGTGGTGCTCCAACCAACTGCGAATCCACCAGATGTGAATCCACCTCACATCAAAGTGTGAGGACCATCTAGACAAAGGAACTTCCTCCAACAGAAATGTCTGGTGGGAAAGCCACTGGAATAAGACTTCAAACTTTGCCAAGCAGAGTAGTAGGATACAGTGGTCTACCCCACATTCAGCCTGTTTGCTAATTAGATTTAGCATGGAAGGGGCCTTAACACTTGTCTGTAATCAAGATTGATTATGCCCCCAGCACTTCCATGACCCACTAAGCTAGTAACAAGAAGTGGAATTATTTATTCTTAGCTAAACTCTGCAGGCTTCTCTTTATCTTTTGCGTGTGTCTTTGTAGGACACTTTCACCATGTACCACCTTGTCTCAAATGTATTTTGACATCATTGTAAAGAAAAATGATGGTATTTTCATGGTTAAAGGAGAACCGTACTTAAATGAAAAGAGCGCAGTTCAGATTTTTGCACACCTGTGCATGACTCCCCTTTTTGCACACCTGTGCATGACTAACCCTAACCCCTTGGCCCACGGTTTATCTTCCTTTCAGCAAATGCTTCTATGTTGATGATCGTGGGATAAGTACTCCAAGTACTGGCAGAGCTGTTCACCAACCCTATCAACAGCGAGGACTGATTTTAAGTTTCTGAGCCTTGCTGTCTTGGCCCCCAAATTCCCAATTTGTTCTCCGCTGACCCTCATACAAATGGAGCCTGCCAATCTTCACTTCCACAACATTTGTTTCCTGGCACCATCCCCCCTCCCCCCCCAACAAGCATTTTTGAACACAAATTGTGCACTGATAAATCAGCATTATGTATTAGATGTACGACATATGTATAAATAATGTGTATCGCACAGGTATAATGCATATTAAAACCTTCAATGTGTGCGTGCAGTACATAGAGTTGTACAAAGCTCACTGCAAAAAGCAGAGCATCTAACTTGTCGACAAAAAGCAAATGCAAAACGCAAGGCAAAAGGAAACAGAGGATTTCATATATTTGTTTTATTAAAACCTTTATATTCCATCTTTCCTTGTGATTCAAAGCTGGCTTTCGATAACAGTTAAAACAGTTTCAGTTTACAACCCAAGAGAGCCATTATTAAAACAAAAAGCTCCAAATCTCTTCTCCTCCCCTCTACAAGATGCCTGCCAGTTCAGCTCTCCTCAAAAGCCCTGGCACACAGGTAGACCTTGCAGGGCCTCCTGAAGTTCTCCAAAAAGGGGCCTTCCCTCGCCTCTTTAGGGAGTCCCTTCCACAGAGCCGCAATGGAAAAAGCCCGGTGTCTTGTCAATGCCTAACGGGCCACCCTAAGTGGTGGGGTAGCCAAAAGATGGCTGCTCGATTAATGTGATTAGTTAGGGCTTTATTTGTAGAAAAAGCCCAGCAGGGGCTCATTTGCATATTAGGCCACACCCCTGATGCCAAGTCAACCAGAACTGCATTCCGGCTCAAAAAAAAGCCCTGTGATTTTCACACAGAGATGTATGGAAGGAGACAGTCCTTCAGATACGTGGGTCCCAGGTTGTGGAAGGCTTTAAATGTAATAATCAAGAAGAAGAGGAGGAGGAGGAGATTGGATTTATACCCCACCCTTCACTCAGAGTGGCTTATAAATCTTTTCCCCTTCCCCTCCCCACTACAGACACCCTGTGAGGTAGGTGGGGCTGAGAGAACTGCTCTAGAGAGAGCAACTCTGAGAGAACTTGTGAGTGACCCAGGGTCACCCAGCAGCTGCATGTGGAGGAGTGGGGAATCGAACCTGGTTCTCTAGGTTAGAGTCCACCACTCTTAACTGCTACACCAAACTGGGTCCCATCCAGCATGTAACTCATTGCTCCCCACTCAATGATTCAATGAGTTCGGTTAAGCTTAAAAAGGTGAGTGGCCTACAGTCACCCAAGGAACTTTAGCTCAAGCCCTAATCTGAACCCAGAACTCCCTAACCAGAGGCCTGATGCAATCGCTCCAATCTGAAGGGAACAGAATTTCCTGCATGCTGTATTAGCTGCATAGTGTCTCCTTTCTGAGCGTCAGGCAGGGTTTTGCCTTGGGGTTCTTTTAACCAGAGATGGCCAGAATTGAATCCTAGGGATCTTCTGCATGCAGAGCAATGCTCAGTGATTGAGCTTTGCCCTCCTTCTCAAACCAGCAGCTCTGCCCGAAACCTTTTTGACTGTGTTTTCCTGACCAAGGCGTTTTATTGAGCTGCTAAGTTCTTCTTCAGCTGATTTGCATTTCACAAATGTACTCAGAAGCCTGAGAAAAGCACTGAGGAAAATTATCTCTTTTCTCCCTCACCCCCGCACGTAACCTGTGAATTTCCCCGGCACAATAATGTATTTTCTTTCCCGAGATGCTGAGTTCTTGACTTTGTGATATTTACTGATAATTAAGTGCTTTTGAACACTACAGCTTATCGATGCATTGTTTCCCACACAGACCCGGAGATTTTCTCTCAAAAACAAAAGGGAAATCAATCGGGGCAAATTCAGTTGTTGCCTTTTTATTAGGTTAAGGTATTCAATGTAAATTAATGTTTTGAATTTATGTCCTCAATCAATAGGTGTAGTTATTGATTCCAGTCACATGAGGCGAAGAGCGAAGGAATAAATCTTTCCTGGCTTGGAAAAAAAAGCAAAAAAACCCCCCAGTGTGTAGAAAAGATTTTAGTGGAGCTGAAAACATAAGATCATGGTCAAGGCAGGAGGTGGCTAGTCTGTATTGTGCAGCACTGGCACAAAAACACTTTGCTCAGGTATGTTTTAGGGCAGGGGTGTTGAATTCATTTGTTATGAGGGCCGGATCTGACATAAATGAGACCTTGTTGGGCCGGGCCATGTCTTACTGTGGCTATTAGCCCCAGTATATATTTCTGGCCATTGTGTGACACAGAGTGTTGGACTGGATGGGCCACTGGCCTGATCCAACATGGCTTCTCCTATGTTCTTCTGTGACACAGAGTGTTGGACTGGATGGGCCATTGGCCTGATCCAACATGGCTTCTCTTATGTTCTTCTGTGACACAGAGTGTTGGACTGGATGGGCCATTGGCCTGATCCAACATGGCTTCTCTTATGTTCTTATGTGACACAGAGTGTTGGACTGGATGGGCCACTGGCCTGATCCAACATGGCTTCTCTTATGTTCTTATGTGACACAGAGTGTTGGACTGGATGGGCCACTGGCCTGATCCAACATGGCTTCTCTTATGTTCTTATGTGACACAGAGTGTTGGACTGGATGGGCCATTGGCCTGATCCAACAGGGCTTCTCTTATGTTCTTATGTGACACAGAGTGTTGGACTGGATGGGCCATTGGCCTGATCCAACAGGGCTTCTCTTATGTTGTTATGTGACACAGAGTGTGGGACTGGATGGGCCATTGGCCTGATCCAACATGGCTCCTCTTATGTTCTTATGTGACACAGAGTGTTGGACTGGATGGGCCATTGGCCTGATCCAACATGGCTTCTCTTATGTTCTTACAGGGCCATGTGTGTACCTATTTAAGATTAGGTAGCACAGATACAAACTTTATAAAGGACACAGACAAACACAAATATATATATGTATATATTTTAAAACCTTAAAACATGCTTAAAATGTTAGCACTCGTTGGTCTTAAAGGTGCTTTCTTTGTATTTCTCCCATGGGAATCCAGGGAACCAGACAAAGGAAGCTGTGGCTCTTTCCTTCTTTCCCCAGGGGATGGGGAAGGAGCCTCAACCAACAGAAGGAAGAGAGGCTTGGCTCAGTAGCTCTGCTGTGCGATTGAGAGAGCCTGGAAAAACAAGCTCTGCCTCCCCTTCCCCCTCCCTGAACCTCAGCCAATGGAGAAAATAAGAGATTTTGCTCCTGTGCAATTGAGCAAGCCTTGCAAAACAAACTGTTATGCAGAAGGAAGCAAAATATAGGGAAAAGGAAACTGGCCAGTTGCTCGGGGGCCTGATTCGGCCCCCAAACCACATGTTTGACATCCCTGTGTTTAGAGGTTTTAAATACAAGCTCCCCTTTTAATGTATATGTTTAGAAGGAATACTAATTTATGTTCCTTGAAATTGTAGGACAGGAGTGTTGGAATTAGGGTGGTATAATAGTTAGAGTGTCAGACTACAGTCTGGGAGATCCAAGTTTGAATCCCCGCCCTGACACGGATGTTGGGCCAGTCATGCACTTCCAGCCGTGCACTATCTCACAAGGTTTTTGTGAGACTAAAACGGAGGAAAGTGGAATGATGTAAACAATTTTAAGGGAAGTCCTGTGGCTCAGCAGGAGATGATGTGACAGACCTCTGCCTGGGACCCTAGAAAGCTGCCACCTGTCTGAGTAGATAATACTGATGTTGATGGAGCAAGGGTCTGAGTCAGTGTAGGGCGGCTTTGTGTGTCTCTGTGTGAGTCTTTGGTTAGACCAGAACTGGTATAGGATTGGTTCAGTGGGTAACCCAACAACCAGTATAGAAGAACTTTTTTTTACAATTTTGGGAGGGAGAAGATGGTAATGACAGTTGTGCAGTGTCAACTGGGGAATTCATTTATTTATTTAAAACACTTTGATGCCACAAAAAGTATGTACTGTCCAATGTTCCATGAACCAGTTTGGTGTAGTGGTGTAGTGGTTAAGTGCACGGAGAACCAGGTCCAATTCCAGGTCCAAATCTGGGAGAACCAGGTCCAATTCCCCACTCATCAACATGCAGCTGCTGGAATGGCCTTGAGCCAGCCATAGCTATCACCGAGCTGTCCTTGAAAGCGCAGCTTCTGGGAGAGCTCTCTCAGCCCCACCTACCTCACGGGGTGTCTGTTGTGGGGGGAGGAAGGGAAGGAGATTGTAAGTTGCTCTGAGACTCCAACTGAAGGGTGAGGTACAAATCCAGTCTTTCCTCCTCCTCCTCTTCTTCTTCCCTTTCTACTCAGTCGGGCTCAACAGGATGGTAAACATAAGAAACATTTAAAACAATTAAAAATACAGTTAAAACAGCAAACTTCAATTAAAACTCATAAACAAACATCACTAGAAGGAAGGCCTGTGATTGGGGGCATGTAACTGGGGGTCTGCCAGATGGAACAAAACAGGGAGGGACGGTGGCTCAGGGGTAGAGCATCTGCTTGATAAGCAGAAGGTCCCAGGTTCAATCCCCGGCATCTCCACTAAAAAGGATCCAGGCAAATAGGCGTGAAAAACCTCAGCTTGAGACCCTGGAGAGCCGCTGCCAGTCTGAGTAGACAATACTGACTTTGATGGACTGAGGGTCTGATTCAGTAGAAGGCAGTTTCATATGTTCATATGTTCAATATGATGGTGAAAGATACTGATAGAGGAAGATGGACACATCTCCTGTCCTCCATGAACTTGCCCAATCCCCTTGCAAAGCCATCTGTGTTTGTGACCCTCATTAAGGAGAGCCAGTTTGGTGTAGTGGTTAAGTGAGCGGACTCTTATCTGGGAGAACCGGGTTTGATTCCCCACCCCTCCACTTGCACCTGCTGGCATGGCCTTGGGTCAGCCATAGCTCTGGCAGAGGTTGTCCTTGAAAGGGCAGCTGCTGTGAGAGCCCTCTCCAGCCCCGCCCACCTCACAGGGTGTCTGTTGTGCGGGAGGAAGGTAAAGGAGATTGTGAGCCGCTCCGAGACTCTTCGGAGTGGAGGGTGGGATATAAATCCAATATCTTCTTCTTCATCATCTTCTAAGTCCATGGGCAGTGAATCCCGCCATTTAATTCCTCGCTGGGTGAAGAATTCCTTTCTTTTTCCTGCCTCAAATCTATTGCTCACCAATCTCATGGGATTTCCCTCCCCTCAGTTCTACCATTATGTGAGAGGCACAACTGGTATCAGGAGCTGGCATCATTGGGCAACTGCTCATACCCAAGACCAGGCCCTGAATTCAGCAGGAGATCACAAAATTGCAGCTCCTGAACCTTTCTGCGGGTTCCCCCTCCTCCTCCCCCCCACCTGCTTACCTTGTCCATTGAATTTCTGGTGCAGCTGCATAACAATCCCTGGATTAGGAGAGCGGGCAGCCAGCCAGTCAGTCAGCCTCCAGGAGCTTTGCCACACCCCAAGTAGCCCTCATTTGGAGAAGCCTGCACAGTGCTCTCTCCACTTCTTATGTGATTTTGGGTGGTGGGTGGCCTTTTGACTGTGTGGGGGAGGGGAAGCCCAGGAGAGCCCCAGGTGAGCGAGGCCTGTTTGGGTTGGCTGCATCTCTAGCTGGCTCAAGCAGGCCTCGCTTGCCCGGGGCTCTCCTTTCTTGTGTCAGGTTGCTTTTGGCTGGTGGGGAGGTGGCATATGCTAATGAGCTCCACCACCTATTTTTTTTTACAAAACAACCCCTGCCCAAGACCCCTGGGAAGGCGCCCCACCAACATGACTGGGGCCTAACCCCTTCCTTGTGTGACAGTGGGGGGTTAGTTTCAGAGGGGAGCCGTGTTGGTCTGCAGTAGAACAGCTAGATCTGAATTGAGGAGCAACTTACAGACCAACAAAATTAGATTTATTACCCCCCCCCCAATACAATACAATCCCCTTTTAATTTTTTGGATATAAATTTTGCTGGTCTCTAAGTTGCTACTGGACTCAAATCTAGCGGGGTATTAGGTTCCCTCCCTGGTGCTATACCATGCCCTTGCATGTAGAAGAAGAAACTGGATTTATACCCTGCCCTTCGCTTGGAGTCTCAGAGTGGCTTCCAATCTCCCTCCCTTCCTCTCCCCATAACAGACACCCTGTGAGGCAGGTGGGGCAGAGAGAGCTCTTAGAGAGAACTCTTGAGAGAACAGCCCTGAGAGAACTGTGACTCAGCCGAGGTCACACCAGCAGCTGCATGTGGAGGAGTGGAAAATCAAACCCAGCTCTCCAGATTAAGAGTTCACTGCTCTTAACCACTACATCAGGGGTAGTAGCCGGGAGGCCAGATCAGGCCCTCGGAAGGCTTCTATCAGGCCCCCGAGGAACTGGTTGTCCTCTGCTTCTTCCTTTCTATCTCTTGCTTCCTTCTGCATAGCAGTTACTTTGCAAGGCTTGCTCAATCACACAGGAGCTACAAAGCAAAGCCTCTATTTTCTCCATTGGCTGAGGCTCTTCCCTTGGAGAGGAAGGGGGGAAGGCCAAGCTTGTTTTGCAGTCCCTCTCAATCACACAGCAGAGCTACTGAGCCAAGCCTCTCTTTCCTTCCCCCTTCTGGTCCCCTGGGGAAGGAAGGAAAGAGCCAGAGCTTCCTTTGCCCATTTCCCTGGATCCCATGGGAGAGATACACAGAAAGCACCTTTAATACCAACAAGTGCTAATATATATAGTGTGTTTTTCTGTGTCCTTTATACAGTTCATATCTCTGTTACCTAATCTTAAATTGGTATACATATGGCCTGGCCTGACATGGCCCGACGTAGCCCGGCCCAACCCGACATGGCCCAGCCCAACAATGTCTCATTTATATCAGATCCGGCCCTCATTACAAATGAGTTGGACACCCCTGCACTACACCAAACTGTCCTCACTGAACCACTGCACCAACCTACAAAATGTAGTGGCAAGATAACCCCCGCCAGATTCAGGAAGAGTGTAAATGATACCCTCTCCCTTTGGGCCTCTGCAGACAATTTCTTCTTCTCACTTGAACATGAACATATGAAGCTGCCTTATACTGAATCAGACCCTTGGTCCATCAAAGTCATTATTGTCTACTCAGACTGGCAGCGGCTCTCCAGGGTCTCAAGCTGAGGTTTTTCACACTTATTTGCCTGGACCCTTTTTTGGAGATGCCGGGGATTGAACCTGGGACCTTCTGCTTCCCAAGCAGATGCTCTACCACTGAGCCACCGTCCCTCCCCACTTGCTAGCTGGTTGTCTATTGCTGCTGTCACTGCTCTCTAGGACTATCAGTGGAGTCACTATGGACACCAGTGATATTTGCTCCTATGATCTCAGTTCCTTGAAATTAGACCTTGTCTCTCCTGAGAGGATACACACCAGTGGCAATGTTCGCAGCATGACGGAATGCCCGACCGTAGGTTTGCGCCATGAATCTACATAATTTTGCATGGCGGAAGACAGAAAGCATTCTTCCTTGCATCTTGTCCCATCTTATAAAATGGTGTATCCTTTCAGTATGAGAATGACCCGGAACACCTCTTCTAAGAAGGTGACAGTCGCCTACAATTGTCAGTTTTCGAAAGTTTGATTGATTTCAAACAGATTGAGGGTAAGGAACAGAGGGAGTAGAAAACACAATACATTTTGACCTTGTTCTGCATAAAAATACTTTAAATAAATACAAGCTTAGTTCTACAATACTTTCTTTGCATGAATTGTCCCACATTATTACGTCTAAACTAAACATCAACCACATTTTAAAATTTTATAGCACAAATCTATTGTTAAAATGATCTATTAGTTTTGACAATTCTAGTAAAGGCAATTTTGTAATATAAAATACAGGGGGAAAAAGGAGAAATAAGTTCACACCAGAGAATCTTAAGAGTCTTGACTGTCTAACCAGGCATAGAATTTCACCCAATATTTTCTTGCTTCTTCCTTGTATGTATACCATCATGTCCCATCTTATAAAATGGTGTATCCTTTCAGTATAAGAATGAACCGGAACACCTCTTCTAAGAAGGTGACGGTCACCTACAATTTTCATAAGGCTTTCTAGTTCAAATCATGAACATTTTTTTTTAAAAAAATCATTGCCTGATTAATTGGAAGGGCCTTTTTAGTTGATCAAAAGGTTTAAAACCAATTATCCTAACTCATTAATGACTATGCACCCAGAGTTTTCCTTCTGGCCAGAAAGGGCTCAGTTTTCTATCGCCTAACTATTTGACATTTAATCTTCAAACTGTTCTGCCCTAACTGTGCACTTCACAAATAGTTTTTCTTTTCTATTTTTGGTCTTTGAATGGTCTGTGCAGCCAGATACATTTTGTCTTCCAGCACTGAAGATGTGTAATTGCATACCACTTATCTCGGAGACTTTTCTTCATACCTTTTTCTCTCTGTTGCATATATTTTCCCCTTGTCTATTAATTAAAACATTTCTTTCCTGCCTTCCCTTGTGCTTCGAGACAGCTTACAATAACAGCTAAAGACATTTTCAGATTAAAACCAAAAACAAAACAGCAAACCACAAATTTCTCCCTCCAATTCAAATTGAGGCAACTTAGGAGAACCTCCATGTTCAGGGGCACTAAACCTCTGAATTCCAGAGCCAGGGGGCAACCTCAGGGGAAGGCCTTGGCATCTATGCCCTGTTGTTGGCCATCCAGAGGAGCTGGTTAGCCACTGTGTGAGGCAGATGCTGGACTAGATGGACCACTGGTCTGATCCAGAACAGCTCATTTTCTTATGTTCTTAAACCCTTACAAAAGGCCCGGCAAACAGGTAGGCAAAAGCTGTGGCATGCATACATTCCCAGCGGCTAAAAAAAAGGTAAAAGTAGTCTCCCTTTGCAAGCACTGAGTCATTACTGACCCATGAGATGACGTCATCAGGATGTTTTCTTGGCAGACTTTTTACAGGGTGGTTTGCCATTGCCTTCCCCGGTCATCTACCCTTTCCCCCCAGCAAGTTGGGTGCTCATTTTACTGACCTCAGAAGGAAGGAAGGCGGAGTCAACCTTGAACCGTCTACTTGAACCCAGCTTCCTCCGGGATTGAACTCGCGTTGTGAACAAGCTTGGGACTGCAGTACTGCAGCTTACCACTCTGTGTCCCGGGGCCAGCGGCTAGCCCCTGACAATAGTTGGGCTGCGGCGTTTGGACCAGTTGTAGTTTCTAGGCTGTCTTCAAGGGCAGCCCCATGTAAAGAGTGCTGAAGTAGCCAACGCCTTGGTGGTGTGTCTGATGTGTAAATGGTAACTTTCCAAGCAATGTGGGAGCTCTCATGGCAACGTCTTCTAAATCAGTGTCTTCCATGTCTTGGGACCTTCAGGTGGGTTGCAGATCCCCACCAAATGGGAAGCCAGCCCCTATAGGGTTTGCCATATTCCCCCCCCCCTCCCCCTGCTTCTAGATCAGGCCTACTGCTAGTGAGCAGGCAAGAAAAGCTGTTCCTCACTACATGGATCTCTTGGTGCTCAGCTTCCGTTTTCGGCCCCCAGCTTTCTTGATCTCCTGACCGCTGCCTTGAGTTTGAAACCAATGATGTCACAACTCTGGCTCCCTCCTTCCTGTCACATGACTGTGAAGAAGACTGCCCTTCTCTCTGAATCAGAATCTCAGAGTGGGACTGATTCTGCACTAACCTTGCTCCGCGCCAGGCTTCTGTTTCTCTCCGGAGCAAGCTAGCGATTTCACACCAGCTGCTCCGTGCCGCGATTTGCTGTGCCACAGCCTGAACCTGTTTTTTCAGGTTTACACTGTGGCATGGCAAATCATGGGTTTTCCCCACGCAAAATGGTGGCACGGAGAAGCTGGTGCGAAATCACTAACTTGCTCCAGAGAGAAACAGAAGCCTGGCGCGGAACAAGGTTAGTGTGGAATCAGCCTGGCTTAAAATCTATCTTCTTCCCCCACAACAGACGCCCTGTGGGGCTGAGAGAGCTCTCACGGAAGCTGCCCTTTCAAGGACAACCTCTGCCAGAGCTATGGCTGACCCAAGGCCATTCCAGCAGCTGCAAGTGGAGGAGTGGGGAATCAAACCCGGTTCTCCCAGGTAAGAGTCTGCACACTTAATCACTACACTAAACTGTGACATTATGTGTTTGTAGCTCAGTATGTTCTGCGTTGTCAACTCAGAGCTCAAGATGGGTTCTACCCAGGAAAGGTGGGAAGCCACCATACAATACGTTGCAGGTAGCCCAGGCAGGCTGTTTCCCTCACCCTCCACAGCCTGACTACAGCATGTCTGCCATCTGTTAGCTTTGAAGCTGCCATAGTATGTTTGGCAGCCTTGTAAATGCAAGACCAAATTAGCATTTGAAATCTTATTTATCTACTTCATTCATACCCTCCCTTTCTCCCTGCTGGGGATCCAAAGCAGCCTGCGTGAGTCTTCTCTCCTCCATTTTATCGTTACAACAGCCATGTGAATAGATCTCGACCAGGGGTGGCCAAACCGTGGCTCAGGAGCCACATGTGGCTCTTTCTTCACACACATTGTGGGGCTCTCAAAGCCCTCCCTCATCAGCTGGCTTGGAAAAGGCGTTTGTCTCCCTTCCTTCCTTCCTTCCTTCCTTCCTTCCTTCCTTCCTTCCTTCCTTCCTTCCTTCCTTCCTTCCTTCCTTCCTTCCTTCCTTCCTTCCTTCCTTCCTTCCTTCCTTCCTTCCTGTCTCAAACATTTGACATTCATGTCTTGCGGCTCTCAAACATCTGATGTTTATTCAATGTGGCTCTTACAGAAGCAAGTTTGGCCACCCCTGGCCTAGATGGGTAGCTGCGTCAGTCGGTCTGTAGCAGAAGAAAAGGGTAAGAGTCCAGTAGCCCCTTAAAGACTAACAAAATTTGTGGCAGGATAAGAGCTTTTGTGAGTCACTGCTCATGTCTTTAGATACAGCTAGAATGTGATAGATCAAGATGGGTAGCAACGTTTGTAGCAGAAGAAAAGATGAAGAATCCAGTGGTCCCTTAAAGACTAACAAGATTTGTGATAGGGTAGGTGTCAGGTCCCTGGTCCTTTCATCTTATTTGGTTTACAGCTCCTGTTGAATTACAGCCCTTGGTTTATGAGTCAGTCCTGTGTTGTGTCTTCAGAAGAATGCAAGGTGTCGAAACCTCTAACCCTCCCCTGCTTTTTATCAAGCCTCTTTTCAGTTCCTGAGTGCTCTGTAGAACTCTCCAGTAAACAATCAATGTTATTGTAACCTTATAGCCTTTAGCTTTGAATGTTACCACCATTTGCTAACGGCTAGTACCCATCTATATAATGCTTGCTCTGCTTTCCTTATTCAATCTTCTCACTGACTCATCAGTGATACCTCCTACTCTATCTACAATAAATGCATCTATTTGAAAACACAAAGGATCTTGCTATTGTCAGCACTGGAGGAGCCCCACGGCGCAGAGTTCGATCCCGGTGGATCATGACCCGAGTTCGATCCTGGTGGAAGCTGGGTTCAGGTAGCCGGCTCAAGGTTGACTCAGCCGTCCATCCTTCCGAGGTCAGTAAAATGAGTACCCAGCTTGCTGGGGGGAAAGTGGAGATGACTGAGGAAGGCAATGGCAAACCGCCCCGTAAAAAGTCTGCAGTGAAAACGTTGTGAAAGCAACGTCACCCCAGAGTTGGAAACGACTGGTGCTTGCACAGGGGACTAACTTTACCTTTTAAGCAGTAGAAAAGAGGCACAGTTCAGGAGAACCTTAAAGACTAACAAAAATTTGTGGCAGGGTGTGAGCTTTCATGAGTCACTGCTCACTTCTTCAGATACCCAAGTTTCTCCATAAAGTTGATGGATTTCAGGTTTTCACGGCTGGCATCATCATTAGGGTTTGTAGAATCTTTCGGGCTCAAGTGCTGTGTTCTACTGGAGAAAGTTTTTCTTCCAGACGTTTCGTTTTCAGCTGCGGAGAACATCCTCAGTGGAGTTGCAGCCGGAGCAGGCGCTCTGACCTTCTTGGCTGCTCATTGGCTTCAATGCACAGCAGCCAAGAAGGTCAGAACGCCTGCTCCGGCTGCAACGCCACTGAGGATGTTCTCTGCAGCTGAGAACGAAACGTCTGGAAGAAGAACTTTCTCCAGTAGAACACGGCACTTGAGCCCGAAAGATTCTACAAACCCTAATGATTTCCATTCTGTTTGGCTAGATCAAGAAGCAGACAGATCAAGGAGTGTCCCTTCTGAAGAAGTGAGCCGTGACTCACGAAAGCTCCTCTCCTGCCAGAAATTTTTGTTAGTCTTTAAGGTGCTGCTGCACTCTCAGGACTGGCCCTAGACTGTCCGGCACCCTAGGTAGGGCTTAATTCTGGCACCCCCCCCCAATGCACTGATAATGTCACCGAGTCACATTTTGTTGTTGTTGTTCAGTTGCACAGTCGAGTCTGACTCTTTGCGACCCCGTGGACCAAGTCGCGCCAGGCCCTCCGAAGTCTGCTCAAATGTGTGTTTGTGACATCAGGAACGCTGTCCAGCCATCTCATCTTTTGCCGTCCCCTTCTTCTTTTGCCTTCTGTCTTTCCCAGCATCAGGGTCTTCTCCAGGGAGTGCTCCCTTCTCATTTGGTGGCCAAATTATCTGAGCTTCAGCTTCAGCATCTGACCTTCCAGGGAACAGTCTGGGTTGATTTCCCTTAGGACTGACTGATTGGATCTTCTTGCAGTCCAAGGGATTCTCAAGATTCTTCTCCAGCACCACATCTCAAAAGCATCTATTCTTCTGCGCTCGGCCTTCCTTATGGTCCAGCTCTCACAGACATACGTTACTACTGGGAATACCATCGCTTTGACTATACGGACTTTTGTTGGCAGGCTGATGTCTCTACTTTTCATTCTACTGCCCAGGTTCGCCATAGCTGTCCTCCCAAGGAGCAAATGTCTTTTGACTTCATGGCTGCAGTCACCATCTGCAGTGATCTTGGATCCCAGAAATGTGAAGTCTGTCGCTACTTCCATGTCTTCCCCTTCTGTTGCAGGGAGGGACAGTGACTCAGTGGTAAAGCATCTGCTCAGTAAGCAGAAGGTCCCAGGTTCAGTCCCCGGCATCTCCAACTAAAATGGCAAATTAGGCGTGAAAAACCTCCGCTTGGGAGCCTGGAGAGCTGCTGCCAATCAGAGTAGACAATACTGACTTTGATGGACTGAGGGTCTGTTTCAGTAGAAGGCAGTTTCATATGTATGTTCATATTTGCCAAGGTGTGATGATTGCCTAGTTTGCGTAGTGTCAGGGCCAGCCCTGTGGACTCTTGCTTTTTTCTCCTGCAACAGCCAAGGGAGGTAGATTATTTATTTATTTGATTTATATCCCGCTCTCTCTGCCAAGGTAGGCTGAGGGCGGCTCACAATTTAAAGGTCATACACTCACGTTAGTGTGACCAAATAAAATAAAACAACAATGAAAACATAGAACAATAAATACCCCCATTTCTAAAACATCTCCGTGTGCTAGGATCATGGCTTCAGTTCTAACGGTGGTTAGCCGTTCTAAAAGGTCCCAGGATCGCCATGGCGTGATGAGATAGACCGTTGGTAATGTTCTGATGGGCCGATCCTGTTGCTGCAGGTGTTGTCATCGTGAAAATGCCTGGCGGAAGAGTGCCGTTTTGCAGGCCCTGTGGGAGCTCTCGCAGGGCCTGACCTCCTCCGGCAACTCATTCCACCAGCTAGGGGCAGCAACGCAAAAAGCCCTGCCTCTCGTTGATTTGAGCCTCACTTCTCTGATGCTGGGAACTGTTAACAGGTTTTGAGACCCGGACCGAAGCGCTCGCTGGGGCATATGCAGGGAAAGGCGGCCCCTAAGGTATGCAGGACCCCGGCCATATAGGACTTTAAAGGTAATAATAACCAGCACCTTGAAGCGAATCCGGTATACTCTTGGTAGCCAGTGCTGAGATTAGGCTGAGAGTGTGTAACTGTGACTGGCCCAAGGTCACCTCACACCCTTCCATCGCAGAGTGGAGATCTGAACCCGGATCTCCCGGATCCAAAGCCATCGCTCTTAACCAGCACACCACGCCGTCTCTCCACAGTTGGGGTCTTTGTTGCAAGACAACGACACGCACCGTTTGTTATGGTCTGTTATTAGCTGAGGCATCTGCCCTTGGTGAAGTGCAAATGTGCTCTGGCGTGGCCCTGGCCCTCAGACTTAGGGCAGCTGGAGAGCCATTTTGGATTTCAGGACAGTGCAGAAACAACTGGGGACTCTGGCTCAGAGGATCTGCAGCCGCCCTTCAAAATCTCCCCCGGGCTGCGCACGGCAAACCGTTCCTCGTTTAGCTTGGCAAAAGTATCTCTTATTTGATCGATGCAGCTGAGCGCAGTGGGATGAGATGAATCATCCACGTTTGGAGAGACAGGTGGCTGAGCATATGCCTTAATGTGGCTTCCATGACTTTCACCGTATGTCGTGCATGTGCTGGTCGGTGTTTTATGTCCCCACTGAGGCACAGAAGAACGGAGGGGGAGGGAAGTGTGGGGGGGAAAGAGCTTACCTGGAATCCTCAAGGCTTTGGGGACTGGAGAAGGGCCAGAGGAACTGGCTTCATAAAAGGAAGCAGCCTTGATTGTGTCTCTCTCACGGTTGCCATAGTGAGCAGAAGCTAATCCCCAGAAGGGGACCACTCACCCAGGTTCAGGCACATCGGCTAATGCGGAACATGGCAGGGTTTTATCTACCCCGCCAGCAACTCCAGGGATGCCGCTTCAGTCTCTCCCGCGCTCCTCTTTGTTGGCCAAGTTTTCATTTTCCCCGCAGGCTGGGAACGGCTTCCGTATTGATCCGCTTTTTGAAACGGCAAGTTTCAAAGCGTGGCGTGCGAGCCCACATCCACGGTGGCTTTGCAAGGTGAGGTGAGAGTGGTTGGATTAGCGGTGGAGCCGTGCTGGCAGGGGAAAGCTCGTTTCAATCGGTTCAGGTTGGAACTCTGGCAGATGATTTCTACAGGAGTTCCAGGGGTGGTGCGAAGAATCACGTTTTTTTACCTTTGGAGATTTGAAAGGAGCAACGCCTTTGTTCTGAGTTTTAAACATTTTTTTTGTCTCTCTCTCTCTGGGCAGGAAGGGGAGGTGAGTTCAATTGCTTTCCAGATTTACCTCAGCCCACCTGCATACAATGCTAAAAGGTCTAGACAATGGGATGGTCAAGCTCCTCTCCTCTTCAAGCAGGGAACAGAGATCTCGAGGTGTTAAATACTAGTAAGACTTCAGGAAGGAAATTCTGGAGATTGCAGGAAAAGTTTCTCTGACCTGACCTGACCTGACATGGTCAGTGTTGGGGAGTGGGGAGAGAGAGAGGTGATAAAAGGCAGAGGAGCAAGGAGGAAGTGCTGTTTTGTGCTGAGTCCATCAGAACAGACAGAACCCTTAACTTGAGGTCTGGAGGAGGCAGCCATTAACCAAGTGCTGTCCTGAAGAGCTGGAGGAAACTTTGAGGTGACTGAAATTTTGCAGAGATCTATAACTTACTTAGCTATGGAGCCTGACCTATATTTTAACATCTGATAGGGCATGTATATGAGAGCCAGTTTGAAGCAGTGGTTAAGTGTGTGGACTCTTATCTGGGAGAACCGGGTTTCATTCCCCACTCCTCCACTTGCAGCTGCTGGAATGGCCTAGGGTCAGCCATAGCTCTCATAAGAGTTGTCCTCGAAAGGGAAAATGCTGTAAGAGCTCTCTCAGCCCCACCCACCTCACAGGGTGTCTGTTGTGGGGAGGGAAGGTAAAGGAGATTGTGACCGCTCTGAGATTCAGAGTGTAGGGCAGGATCCAAATCCAATTTCTTCTTCTTCTGAATTGCATTTTACTAATTTCTTTTGAATCCTTTGCTCAATCTGATGCTGTGCTAAAAGTATGCTTGTGAACATTTTCTTTCAAATAAATACTGGGGGGCTTGATTTCTTTCATCGATAAACTCTCGATTATGATTTTTTTTTAACTTATCAACTTAAGTGGAATTCCCTACTCCCTCGAGCTCTTAATGAGGCAGAATAGAAACGGATCTTGGCTTCACTGGCAAATACCTCCCCAATTGCCAACATCCAAGTGCAGTTCTTTAAGTTTTTCTTGCACGGGCACATTACACCAGACACATTCCATTTAATATCAAAGACTTACGATCCTTATTGTTGGGAAAAAAAATGTGGCAACATAGGCACAGATGGGGTGGAATTCTAGCAGGGAGCTCCTTTGTATACATCAGGGGTGTGTGGCCTAATATGCAAAGGAACTTGTGCTAGAATTCAGAGGATTCAAAGGGCAACTAAAATGATTAAAGGGCTGGAACACCTTCCCTATGAAGAAAGGTTGAAACGCTTAGGGCTCTTTAGCTTGGAGAAACGTCGACTGAGGGGTGACATGATAGAAGTTTACAAGATAATGCATGGGATGGAGAAAGTAGAGAAAGAAGTACTTTTCTCCCTTTCTCACAATACAAGAACTCGTGGGCATTCGATGAAATTGCTGAGCAGACAGGCTAAAACGGATAAAAGGAAGTACTTCTTCACCCAAAGGGTGATTAACATGTGGAATTCACTGCCACAGGAGGTGGTGGCGTCCACAAGCATAGCCACCTTCAAGAAGGGGTTAGATAAAAATATGGAGCAGAGGTCCATCAGTGGCTATTAGCCACAGTGTGTGTGTGTGTGTATATATATATATATATATATATATATATATATATATATATATATATATATATATATATATATTTGGCCGCTGTGTGACACAGAATGTTGGACTGGATGGGCCATTGGCCTGATCTAACATGGCTTCTCTTATGTTCTTATGATCATTTCTGGCGGGAATGCTCAATTATGCAACATTTTTGGAGAGAAGTTCATTCTGAAATCTGTGACATGATGTCCATAGAACTCCCCTACTCTCCTGACTTCTTGCTTTTAGATCATTGGGCAGGTGTATGCATCCAACATACATCCAAAGTACTGATATCTAATCTATCAGAGGCTGCTAGACTGACTATAGCTAGTGTCTGGAATTGACTGTCTCCTCCTTCTTTAGATTTACGGTATGCTAACCTATGGAAACAATTTCTGATTAGTAGAATAATGGACAATCTGTTCTTCTTTGGAGTTCCTGGTGCCATGACTCATGTAGATCATCTGGAGCTGTGGTCACCAGTGTTCCCTCTAAGCTAGTTTGGTGTAGTGGTTAAGTGTGCAAACTCTTATCTGGGAGAACCGGGCTTGATTCCCCGCTCCTCCACTTGTAGCTGCTGGGATGGCCTTGGGTCCGCCATAGCTCTCACAGAGCTTTCCTTGAAAGGGCAGCTGCTGTGAGAGTCCTCTCAGCCCCACCCACCTCACAGGGTGTCTGTTGTGGGGGAGGAAGAGAAAGGAGATTGTGAGCCATTCTCAGACTCTGAGATTCGGAGTGGAGGGCGGGATATAAATCCAGTATCTTCTTCTTCCTCATCTTTTACAGAGTCTTGTGAGCAAAAATTCTACTTTGTGAGCTACTGGTATTAAAGTTGTGAGCTACTGGCATTAAAGTTGTGAGCTGCTGCATAAATTATTGTGCTCTGGGCTCATCCTTCCTGAGCTAAGACAAAAAGATGTGAGCTGGAGGCTAAAAATATGTGAGCTAACTCACGCTCATTCAGCTTAGAAGGAACACTGGTGATTACCAGTTTTGTCTCTTCTTTCCCATAAAAGGAAGTCCAGGGTTGCTGTGAAGAGGCAGGCAATGACAGACCATCTCTGTTTCTCCTTGCCCTGAGCGGGACGGCCCAGACTAGCCTGGCCTCCTCAGATCTCAGAAGCTAAGCAAAGTTGGTCCTGGTTAGTTAGGCTTCCCAATCCCCAGGTCCCAGAGGGGGATCCCCTGGTTTTACAGGCTTCCCCCCTCCTCCAGCCAGCTGGCTGGCGGGGGAAGCCCCACCCCCACAGCCATCATGCACCTCCATGAACGATTCCCATAGGGAATGATGGGGAATTGAGCCGTGGGTATCGGTGGCTCTTGGGGGGGGGGCTGTTTTTTGAGAGAGAGACACCAAATTTTCAGTATAGCATCTAGTGCCTCTCCCCAAAATACCTCCAAAGGTTCAAAAGGATTGGACCAGGGGGTCCAATTCTATGAGCCCCAAAAGAAGGTGCCCCTATCCTTCATTGTTTCCTATGGAAGGAAGGCATTTTAAAAGATGTGCAGTCCCTTTAAATGTGATGGCCAGAACTCCCTTGAAGTTCAATTATGCTTGTCACACCCTTGCTGTTGGCTCCGCCCCAATGTCTCCTGGCTCCACTCTCAAAGTCTCCTGGCTCCACCCCCAAAGTCCCCAGATATTTCTTAAATTGGACTTGGCAACCCTATGGTTAGCACTTGGGTGGAAGACCAAAAAGAAGTCAATGGCAAACAAGAAATGGGGAGGGGTTAGTGGGCTGCAGGGGGCGCAAATCCTGCTCCTCCAGTTTCACTCTGCTGAGGGGCTTGGGAGCCAAAGTTCAGTTTTCAGACTGAAGTTATAAAAGTTCAGTTTTCAGACTGAACTTTTATAATATGCCTGGGGCCTGCATATCTTTGGGACTCCCTCTCTCCATATGAGGCTCCCCCCGCCCCGGACTTTGAGATCATCTACACAACATCTTTTTATGATCCCTGATCCTAAGGACACCCGGTTGGCCTCAACGAGGGCCAGGGCCTTTTCAATCCGGCCCCCTACCTGGTGGAATGAGCTCCCATCAGAGATCCAGGCCCCGTGGGACCTACCTACGTTTCATAGGGCCTGTAAAATGGAGCTCTTCCACCAGGCTCTTAATCTACCGGACTTCCTCTTGAAACCTCCCCCCACCCCAGCACTTTACTATCCATGTGCTTGAGTTGGGTCAAGAGTCTGAGTTACAACCTTAAGAAATTTCAAGGATCTTGGGATATGAATTCAAGAAAGTAGCAGAGACTTTTTTATTGGGATTACAAATGGAAGAACTTCCAAAAGAAGATAGAACTTTGATCTGGTACTTGCTTTCAGCAGCTAGGACATTGTATGCGCGGTTATGGAAGCAAGAAAAAAGGGATTGGATTGTAAAAGTTATAACATGGAGTGAGATGGACAAACTAACAAGAATCTTAAGAGACTATGATCTGGGAGTGTATGAAAAGGAGTGGAAAATGTTTAGATGCTATGTAGAAGAAGAATGGAATATAAAAGGATTTTGGACAATTTTTTAATAACGATCAAGTATTAGAAAAAAGTAGAATATGAATATAGGTTCTTATGGTTTAAGGGTACCTTTAAATATTAGTATTTTAAGTATATAACTTCAGCGGGAGTCAAGTAACGGGGGAGGGGGGATTAGAAAATAGCATATGGGATAGATAAAAAGAAGGTATTAATGGATATGGTTACCATATGTTATCAATAAAATTGTGTTTCAAAAAAAAAAAGAGTCTGAGTTACAACCTTAAGTTGTGTCAACGACCTGAAGCTGTGCTAAGTGGTGTTAACTAGCTGAAGTCATACCAACGGCTGAACTATGGCCTTTGGCGGGACTATTACTGGAGTTACGACTCTCTGTTTTATGCATTATGTTAATGAGATATTTTAAATTTGTTGTGTTCAATTGGATATGTTTTATTTATTGTTATTGCGATGTTTTAATGTCGAAAACTGCCCCGAACCGGCCTTGCGGAATAAGGTGGGGTATAAATCACAAATTAAATTAAAATTAAATTAAATATTGGTACGCACAGTGGGTTGCATCCAATGCTCCCTGTAAACCGTGGAGTCTTGTGAGCAAAAAATTCTACTTTGTGAGATACTTGCATTACAGTTGTGAGCTCCAGCATAAGCTAGTTTGCTCTGGGGCTATCCTTCCTGAGCTAAGACAAAAATGTGTGAGCAGGAGGCTAAGAAACTGTGAGCTAGCTCACGCTAACTCAGCTTAGAGGGAACCCTGGTTGCATCCGGACTAAATTGATAGTGTGAAAAAGAGCAGGGGTCCAGGAGTGCCTTAAAGACTAACAACATTTGTGGGCAGCGTTCACGAGTCATTCCTCACTGCTTCAGATATAGCTAGAATGTGAGTCCCTCTGTTCTGGTATCTTGGAGAGTGGAGTGATTTCATACGCCGTGATTTCAGATGTGTGGTGGAGCGGAGAGAATGGTGGACTAGGAAGCTGGCCGACCCAGGTTCGAAACCCCACTTCTGCCATGGAAGTTTGCTGGGTGACCTTGGGCCCATCAAAATGCTCAGCCAGGCCTACCTTACAGGGCTTTTGCTGTGAGAAAGTAGAGGAAGGGAGAACAATGTTCTAAAGCTTGTTTCAGTCCCAACTGGGGAGAAAAGTGGGGTATAAATAAATAAGTGCAAATGCAAATGCATGCATTAAAGAGAGCCAGTTTGGTGTAGTGGTTAAGTGTGTGGACTCTTATCTAGGAGAACTGGGTTTGATTCCCCACTTCTCCTCATGAAACTGCTGCAGTGACCTTGAGTCAGTCACAAGTTCTCACAGAGCTGTTCCTCTCAAGAGCAGTTTCTGTCAGAGCTCTCTCAGAACCCTCTACCTCACAGGGTGTCTGTTGTGGGGAGGGGAAGGAAAAGGAGATTGAAGTTGCTCTGAGATTCCTTTGGATACTGAAGGGCAGGGTATAAATCCCATCTCCTCCTCAGGGCATTCTGAGGGTGCCACAACAAAAAGAGGCCCATTTCCAAGAGATATGTGGGCTGCAGGGGGAGACAGGAGAGTTCCATTTTGCTCTTGGACATTTAAACCTGGATCCAACCCAGTATATGTAATTTATACAATCCTGATTTATTGATGCCCTAGCAATGCCAAAAAAGAATACTGGGAAAGAAGAACTCATCCAAGGAAAGAGACAAAAGCAAGAAAATAAGGAGACACCAGATTTGATTTACATGGAGAAATGTTGAGAAATTCAGAATCATCTCTCTTCTATTAAGTACATATGCATGTGTCTACGTGCAAAATCATATACACACTCAGCCGTGGCATTTATCCTTGTCTTCCTCCTTGATCTTCTGCATCTTTTCTCATTGAACCGGTCTCGCCAAGATGGCCAGGAACGATTCAATAGAATGAGAAATGTCAACCATTTGAGCCTAAACCATGACCCACCCTATCAACTAACACCCTATTAGCAAAGGAAGGAAAGGGAAGGGAAAGGTGCCCTGTGCAAGCACAAGTCATTTCCGACTCTAGGGTGATGTTGCTTTCACAACATTTTCATGGCAGACTTTTTACGGGGTGGTTTGCCATTGCCTTCCCCAGTCATCTACACTTCCCACCCCCCAGCAAGCTGGGTACTCATTTTACTGACCTCGGAAGGCTGGAAGGCTGAGTCAACCTCGAGCCGGTTACCTGAAAACCCAGCTTCCGCCAGGGATCGAACTCAGGTTGTGAGCAGAGCTTAGGACTGCAGTACTGCAGCTTTACCACTCTGCGCCACGGCAGTCACCTAAACGAGCCTCTATTTCATGCACAACAAAATAGTTAACTTCTAATTTCCCAGCAGAAAGAAAGATTGTTTTGTTAGTATATTGGGGGAACCTGCTCAATAAACAAGTCATCAGTAGAGATGAACTCCCCCTAAAGATATCTCGTTTTTGAGCGCTGGAAGCCATTGCTTGCAAATGAAACGCAGCTGCAAATAATGGGGGGAGCCATGGATGTGGTTTATATCCCCCCCCCCTTCCCCAAATCAAAAGGTCTCATAAATACAGTCTCTAAAAATGTCTGTGGTAGAGTTAACATAACTGTACAAGCAATAAGCCTGACCTTTCTGTGTAATTTATTTTTGCTCCCTTCAATCCCTTTTTATTAAAACTAGCACATCTGAAGCAGAATTAAATCCTATTATGCCAGCTCTGCGATCAGATCAATTTTTTTCTCTCTCTCCTCAGGACTGGCACACATTATTAAAAGTTACTTTGTTCCACCAAGGATAACACAATCAGGGGAGCGGATCAGGACTCGCCACTGCGATGGCAAAGGAGGGACGCATGTTGTCCTTTACCCGGAGAAGACGCTGCAATTTTCATACCTAAGCGTAGCGGGGCCTTTTGCAGACCAAGGGACTCACGACGGAATTCATAATTTAGAGACACCCCCTGGCACGGAGCATCAGTGAACACAGTTTTCAATTGATTTATTGATTCTTTATCCCGCTTTTCAGCCCGAGGTGGCTCCCAAAGCCGCTTATGGAGATGTAAAATACCGATATGCATGAAGTATAATAAAAAGGGCTCCTGGGAGTGCTTGTTAGTAAAGCCTGGATCCAGGCAAAGGGGAAATTTGACTGGCTCTTTTTTCTTCTCCCTCTGGGAATAGCTGGGAGAAAAGGGAGCTGTCTGTTGGAGCCCCGTGGCGCATAGTGGTAAAGCTGCAGTACTGCAGTCGGAGCCCTCTGCTCACGACCTGAGTTCGATCCCAGCGGAAGCTGGTTCAGGTAGCCGGCCCCAGGTTGACTCAGCCTTCCATCCTTCCGAGGTCGGCCAAATGAGGACCCAGCTTGCTGGGGGGAAAGTGTAGATGACTGGGGAAGGCAATGGCAAACCACCCCGTAAAAAGTCTGCCGTGAAAACATTGTGAAAGCAACATCACCCCAGAGTCAGAAATGACTGCTGCTTGCACAGGGGACTGCCTTTACCTTTTACCTGTTGGAGCAGTATCCAAGCATGATAGATTAGTGGTTCCCAACCTTTTTGACATCAGAAGAAGAAGACGACGACATTGGATTTATATCCCGCCCTCCACTCCGAAGAGTCTCAGAGCGGCTCACAATCTCCTTTACCTTCCTCCCCCACAACAGACACCCTGTGAGGTGGGTGGGGTTGAGAGAGCTCTCCCAGAAGCTGGCCTTTCAAGGACAATTCCTGCCACAGCTATGGCTGACCCAAGGCCATGTTAGCAGGTGCAAGTGGAGGAGTGGGGAATCAAACCCGGTTCTCCCAGATAAGAGTCCACACACTTAACCACTACACCAAACTGGCTCTCAGGGACCGGGTTGTTGAAGACAATTTTTCCATGGACCGGTGGGGGGGCGACCGGGCATGGTTTCGGGATGATACAACTGTGCACTTTATTTTGGTGTAGTGGTTAAGTGTTCGGACTCTTATCTGAGAGAACTGGGTTTGATTCCCCACTCCTCTACTTGCAGCTGCTGGAGTGGCCTTGGGTCAGCCATAGCTCTCGTAGGAGTTTTCCTTGAAAGGGCAGCTTCTGGGGGAGCTCTCTCAACCCCACCCACCTCACAGGGTATCAGTTGTGGGAGAGGAAGATAAAGGAGATTGTGAGCCACTCTGAGATTTGAAGTGGACGGCGGGATATAAATCCAATGTCTTCTTTCTATTATTATTATTTCTACATTGTAATATATAATGAAATAATTACACAACTCATGGCCCGGTTGCTAACAGGCCACGGACCGGTAGCAGTCCATGGCCCGGGGATTGGGGACCCCTGCGATAGAGGATCGGTTGTCGCTTTTCCTCTGTATTAGTGAAGTAGCAAGCTGAAATCCTCTAAGCTCAGACGGGACTGACTGTGGGAGCTTAGACAGCACCTTGAAAAATAGCTGTACAAACCAACAAGTTAGTCCATTGAGTAGAGTTGAGTTGCAGCCAGTGTCCCCTCTAAGCTGAGTTAGCGTGAGCTAGCTCACAGTTTTTCAACCTCCAACTCACACATTTTTGTCTTAGCTCAGGAAAAACGGCCCCACAGCAAACTGATGTATGCAGTCACTCACAACTTTAATGCCACTAGCTCACGAAGTAGAATTTTTGCTCACAAGACTCCACACCTTAGAGGGAGTATTGGTTGCAGCCCTATCTTCATTTAGGGATGCCAGCTTCCAGGGGGGATCTGGGGAGCCCCAGGAATTACTGCTCATTTCCAGACTACATAATCAGTTTCCCGGGAGAAAATAGATGCTTTGTAGGGTGGACTTGAAGTCCCTGCCCCTTGAAGGTAAAAGTAGTCCCCTGTGCAAGCACCGAGTCGTTAGCGACCCATGGAGTGACATCACATCATGAGGTTTTCACGGCAGACTTTTTACGGGGTGGCTTGCCATTGCCTTCCCCAGTCATCTACACTTCCCCCCAGCAAGCTGGGTACTCATTTTACCGACCTCGGAAGGATGGAAGGCTGAGCCAACCTCGAGCCGGCTACCTGAACCCAGCTTCCACCAGGATCGAACTCAGGTCACGATTTGCGAGCAGAGCTTGGACTGCAGTACTGCAGCGTTACCACTCTGCGCTATGGGGCTCTTAATGCCCTTTGTAATTACCATGTTATCAATGTGGGGGTATTGCATCTCCAATTCCATGAGCAACTGCTTTACAGTCAGCAAAGGCGTGCAGCTTCTCTCTTTTTTTCAGTTGCCTTCAAGGTCTATGAGCAACCAGCTGCTCAACTGGAGGGGCAGGGGCTTTGACTCTAGGTCGAATCTAGGTACGTCAAAGACAAGACGATAGGCTTTAACACAGAGCAATACCCATTTGATAACATTTTTCTAGGCCCTCAAGAAAAGCTAATCTCTAAACTATACGCATACCTACTACAGATGAAGATGCAAGATGAAGTTGTAAAAGATTGTATGGTCCAATGGGCGAAAAATTTGGGTCATAATATTACATTAGAAGAATGGGAGAGATTGTGGAAGTTCAATATTAAATTAACCAGGTCAATAACTTTTAAAGAAAACTTGTATAAGCTGTTTTACAGATGATGAAGAAGAAGAAGATGAAGATGAAGAAGAAGAAGAAGAAGATATTGGATTTATATCCCGCCCTCCACTCCGAAGAGTCCCAGAGCGGCTCACAATCTCCTTTCCCTTCCTCCCCCACAACAGACACCCTGTGAGGTGGGTGGGGCTGGAGAGGGCTCTCCCAGCAGCTGCCCTTTCAAGGACAACTTCTGCCAGAGCTATGGCTGACCCAAGGCCATGCTAGCAGGTGCAAGTGGAGGAGTGGGGAATCAAACCCGGTTCTCCCGGATAAGAGTCCGCACACTTAACCACTACACCAAACTGGCTCCACAAAAGTTGTGTAAGATGTATACTGATATGCCTAACAAATGCTGGAAATGTGCTAAACAGGTGGATTCTTTTTATCATATGTGGTGGACATGTGAGATGGTGGACTATTGGAAAATGGTTCATGAATTATTACAGAAGATTATGAAGACACAGATTCAATTCAAACCAGAACTATTTTTATTGAACATATTTCCTGAGGACTATTCCAAAGAGATGAGGCATTTGTTGGCGCATTTCAATACAGAAGCCAGGATTCTTACGTATGAGCATATGAAGCTGCCTTATACGGAATCAGAACCTTGGTCCATCAAAGTCAGTATTGTCTACTCAGACTGGCAGCGGCTCTCCAGGGTCTCAAGCTGAGGTTTTTCACACCTATTTGCCTGGACCCTTTTTTGGAGATGCCAGGGATTGAACCTGGGACCTTCTGCTTACCAAGCAGATGCTCTACCACTGAGCCACCATCCCTCCCTTAGGACTAAGCTGTAATCCCTCCATACAGCAGCAGGAACAATATGGAGGGGCTACAGCTCAGTGGCAGAGCTTCTGCTTTGCATGCAGAAGGTCCCGGGTTCAATCCCTCGCAACCCAGTTACAAGAATTGTAAGGCTAGATGGCCATCTGACAGCGATGCAGATCCTGTGAACTTCGGGTAGGTATTTGTGGGTTTCCTGCATTGTGCAGAGGGTTGGACTAGATGACCCTGGAGGTCCCTTCCAACTCTATAATTCTAATAAGGGAAATACCCAGGACTCTTTTTGTAGCAGGAACTTTTTTGCATATTAGGCTACACCCCCCTGATGTAGCCAATCCTCCTAGAACTTACAGGGCTCTTCATACAGGGCCTATTGTAAGCTCCGGGGAGATGGGCTACATCTAGGGTTGCCAAGTCCAATTCAAGAAATATCTGGGGACTTTGGGGGTGGAGCTAGGAGACATTGGGGGTGGAGCCAGGAGCAAGGGTGTGACAAGCATAATTGAACTCCAAGGGAGTTCTGGCCATCACATTTGAAGGGACCGCACACCTTTTAAAATGCCTTCCTTCCATAGAAAATAATGAAGGATAGGGGCACCTTCTTTGGGGGCTCGTAGAATTGGACCCCCTGGTCCAATCCTTTTGAAACTTGGGAGGTATTTTGGGGAGAGGCACTAGATGCTATACTGAAAATTTGGCACCTCTACCTCAAAAAACAGCCCCCCCAGAGCCCCCGATAACCTGTAGATCAATTCCCCATCATTCCCTATGGGAATCGTTCATGGAGGTGCATGATGGCTGTGGGGGTGGGGCTTCCCCCTCCGGCCAGCTGGCTGGGGGAGGGGGGAAGCCTGTAAAACTGGGGGATCCCCTGCTGGGACCTGGGGATTGGGAAGCCTAGCTACATCATGGGGTGTATGGCCTAATATTCAAAGGAGTTCTTGCTACAAAAAAAAAAGCCCTGGAAATACCTTTATGTAGAATGTCTGCCCCTCATGAACGAGCGGCTGCAGTTTTCTCTCCCTCCCAGACACAAAATTAAGAAGCAGGGTAGACAGAATAGTGGTCTAAGTCCCACTCAGAATTAAACCACAAGAATCATCTCCTTATAGCCAGTGGGATGGCGCTCTCATTGGGCCAGTTGTGGTTACATTATAGGGTAGTTTGCTACAAAACACCACCTGACTCTCATTACCCGTCCTTTTCCCCCAACTATTGATTAAAACAGTGAGCATTTGTTCTTAAATTCACTTTTACGAGAAGAGGTTCA